>NC_064426.1:25370000-25990000 GCF_023375975.1 Astyanax mexicanus
CACATTTAATGCACAAGACACCACACGCATATCCCACAGGTCAGTGCAGTGTTCTTCAGGTTTCATAGGACATGGCAAAAGTCATGTGACAAAATACTAGTTCTAATTCTATGACGTGGCATATTGGTGTATATAATGTAAGAATACTGTTGAATGGAAAGTACTTAAAGTGCAAATAAGTACAGCTGTAACTGTAACACATAGAGAGAAATAAAAAAGAAATAAAATATATATTTTGTGGTAGGGCTGGGTGATTCTTTAAAAAAAATAATCTCGAGATTCTTCAATATAAATACATCTCTGGAAAAAAATAAGAGACCACTTCAGTTTCTGAATCAGTTTAGCTATTTATAGGTATGTGTTTAAGTAAAATGAACACAGTTGTTTTATTCTATAAACTATGGACAACATTTCTCCCAAATTCCATATACAAAATATTGCAATTTAGAGCATTTATTTGCAGAAAATGCGAAATGGCTGAAATAAAAAAATATGCAGAGCTTTCAGATGGCAAATAGTGCAAAGAAAACAAGTTCATATTATGAAGTTTTAAGAGTTCAGAAATCAATATTTGGTGGAATAACCCTGGTTTTTAATCACAGTTTTCATGCATCTTGGCAAGTTCTACTCCACCAGTCTTACACACTACTTTTGAATGACTTTATGCCACTCCAAGGGCAGAAATTCAAGCAGTTCAGCTTGGTTTGATGGCTTTATATTCCAAATGTTTGGTCTCTTATGTGTCTTATGTGGTCTCTTTTTCCAGAGCTGTATTTATATTCTCAGATTTAGATTACACAAGGCATTACATTACCAATGTATCGTGATAATGTTGTATCGGCAATGTATTGTGATAACATCACATTGTGGGCAATGTATTGTGATAATATCTTATTGTGGGCAATGTTTTGTCATATCATATCCTGAGATGCCCTGTTATTCCCACTACTTTTATCCACAGATTTTTTTTACTATATTGCAGAAGTATCCTATAGTAATCTACTGTATTAGAATAATTTGTATTTTCTATAATAAGCTACAGTTTCCTAGTTGTATTGATTGTATAAAGTACTGTATGATTATAGGACTCCTGCAGAACTAAATTAAAGTTACTGTGCCTGTGTACTGTGCCTGTCCTCAGCTGATGTGCGGAAAACTCTACTTCCTGCGGAGACTGAGGAAAGCACATCTCCCATCCCCCATCCTCACCATGTTCTACAGAGGGACTGTAGAAAGCATCCTGAGCACCTGCATTACCATCTGGTTTGGGAATTGCAACACCTCAGACCGCAAGACCCTACAGCGGATAGTGCGGACAGCTGAGAAAATCATCGGAGTCTCTCTTCCCTCCATCACCGAGATCTACACCACACGCTGCATCCGCAAAGCCACCAGCATTGTGGACGACCCCACCCATCCCTCACACGGACTCTTTGCTCTGATGCCGTCTGGCAGAAGATACAGGAGCATCCGAGCCTCCACTACTAGACTCTGCAACAGCTTCATCCACCAGGCAGTCAGACTTCTCAACGCACAGAGACAGAACTGAACCCCCACCCCACCCACCACTCAGCCAACACACTCGCACAAGACTAAACTGTACACCCCCCCCCTTTACACTCACAAAGAACTGAACTTCACCCACACACACACCCAGTCAGCACACAGAGGCTGACATGACTTTATTTGTTGCACTCTTAAAAACTATAAACTCTACCTCAGTAACTGCTGTGATTATATATGTTCTATATGTTACAGTATGTCACACATCTCTGCACCTTATCCCCACTATACACTTTATTATACCGTATCGGTACTGCACTGTCCTGTCTTTAAATTGTCTCGTCTTTTGTATTTATTGTATTTATTGTTATTTAGTGTTATAATTTTATAATTGTACGTTGCACTGTCGTCACTCCTGCACTTTATGTCGTCTATTGCTTGTTGTTCTATGTTGCACCATGGTTCCGGAGGAATCACACTGTGTACCTGTACTCAGATGTAATGACAATAAAAACCTCTTGACCTCTTTTACTGTAGTCTTATTTCAGGTTTGGAAAGTTGGCCAAATATAGGTTTATTTGTACATTCTCATGAAGCACATACAGCACGTAGTTTGTCAGCTAGTCTTCCCAGACTCCTCCATGTGCAGCTACACAGCAGAACAAGCCCACTTGTTGACTAGCTGACATTCTCATCCACTCAGCATGAAATACCGAAACACCCCCCCCAACCCCCTTCCTCTCTTACCGAGTCTCCGGAGAGGGTCCAGGATCTTGGACTCGTGCACTTTCTCCTCGCTCTGCTTCTTTTTCCTCCCCAGCATGTCCGGAGCTGTCTGTCCTCCTCTCGCTGGTCTGGGTCAGTAGAGAAAAGTTCCAGAAGGCAGAGGTCTCAGCAGTCTCAGCGGTCTCACGCTTTTGCTTATGGTTTAAAGCGCATGAATCACTGCGCGCTGCTGAAGCTCTGCTAAGGATCCTCCTCCGTCTCTGCGCTCGGGGTTTCTGTTCCCACCCGTTTGCGCTCAAGCCCCGCCCCCTGTGAATGGGCGGGGCCAACCACCGAGCTATTTTTAGTCTACTTTTTCATAAATATTCGTGCCTCATGATGTGACATAAAGCTTTCTGTAAAATCTGGATAATATAAAAACATATGTTTAAATAATATTAATACATATTGCATACTAAATTCCACATACACTCTTATAAATATTAACTATTATTGCACATTTTCTAATATAATATAATATAATATAATATAATACAATACAATATAACAGGAGTTTTTTGGTTACGAAACAATTACTTGAAATGAGAAAAATGCTTAAAATTATATTAAATAAATGTATACTTATATTTAATTAATTACATGTTTTATGTAATTGTTTAAATGTAAAAAAGAAGTGTTAATAATTTTATGTAATTAGATTATTGTTATTTAATTGTGATTTTTATATTTGATTAATTTATTCTGTATTATATTATTGTAAGGCACATAAAACAAAATAGAATAGAATAGAATAGAACACAATAGAATATATAATTAAAAAATATTATTATTGTTGTTGTTGTTGTTGTTGGCAGTAGCAGTTGTAGTAGTTGTGATAATAAGAATAAGATCTGGAAAGAAATGAAGAATATTTGTATACATGCACTTTATATATGTAAATAAATAATTAACATAATCAATTTCTAATTGTGAGAGTGCAGAACCTCACATCTCTGAAACACAAAATTTAATTAGAGGTATTTTTTTACTGGTCTATCCATGTTATTATATATGTTAAAAAGGATTAACAAACAAGATAAAAGAACGTTTTTGCGCCGACATACGCACATGTGCACCAGCCAATCAGAGCTGAGGAGGCGGGGCTTTCCTGAAAGCTGGCGGGGAATGTAATGTCGCGCTGGCCTCCTGAAGGAAACGCGTGAGAGGAGTTTATAAAAAACACAGTGTAACCTGATTCCCGCGCAGAGCGGAGAGAGCAGGACTACATATCTCACTAAATCACTGCCTCAGTCTGAGCCTCAGCTGCAGCTGCGCGATTCTGAGAGGATCTAGATCAACCTGTTGTTGTTTACGTAGCGAGACAATTACGATATAATTACAGAAGTTAAACACAGCCCAGCCCAGCTCAGCGCTTCCAGATACTGATAGACGGTTTACTGAAATCTGAATTATACGTACGTCATAATATTCACTCAAAGCTCGGCAAAGTTTCACACAAGCAAGAAGTGAGTAAACACACTGTAAACCTTCACTGATTTTGATTTCTGCATGAAAATAATACAAATAAGCACTTAGAATTATATATAATGTTTCGTTGTGTATATTCTGTCTTGTTTAGCTTGTTTTATTTAATATAAAATAATAATAACTACCCTGCTTTCTCTCGGATCTGTTACTCCTGTTTCTGTACTATTAAAACTATTTATTGAGTTTAAGTTAAGTTTAGCTTTGGGTCGAGCGCCGCTTCTTGGTGATTTGATGGAATCGCACCTCATTTACCCAGACCAGAGTTCACCACAGTAAGGTTTACTGTTTAAGTACACCATAGTATTATAGCAGAAGACTAATTATGAAACAGCAGTGGACTATTATAGAAGGTTTACAATGCTAGAGGTAAGTATAAGAATGGGTGGGGTCATTCACAGAGATATTTTTAGTCTATTTTTTTGGAAGTTAACTCTACTCAGATCATTTGAGGTAATTCGTTGCCTCAAATGAATTAAATTTAAAATGAATTAAAATTAAAACTCTCTCTTATAATGAATTGTAATACTGTGTGGAGTTGAACAAACATTCATTCTCTATATCATTAATTCACATAAATTAGCTATAGAGTGAACAGTATTGAGAGCACAGCCAACACAGAGTTACTGCAGCTCAGAAAATGATGCTTGCTTGTACAGCCTTCAACACAGAGACCAAACAGTTAATGATGATAAAGGGTCTACAAGTTTACCTAAAGTAACCCAGGGGGAATCACTAAACACTGATGTGAAAGTCAGAAATTGGGGGACACATCCCCTATGCACATATATTGTGCCAAAAGCCAATGGAAAAGAAGCTGCTAATGGCTGCTTATGGTTATTATAAGTTGGTTCAACTCAAAGATCTCTGTTTAAATGTAAATAACAGTTTTGCCAACTCATTAAAATTAAGTATGCATGTCTGACTTAACTGACATGCATTACACCAACTTAAATCCACTGTTTTTACACAACTCCAGCAAATCAAGTTGAGCTAACTCATTTTCAGCTATTAAAGTAAACTAAATTGGCTGTAGTTATAAAAAAAATCCTACCAAACAGCATCAACTTATTTCATTTGAGGCAACCGATTGCCTTAAATTATTAATTTACACTAACTCAAATCAAACACTTAAGACAAACACTTTTTTAAAGAGCAGCTAAATGCAAAAAGGCAACATATAATTTTTTGAGTTTGTTTGACTTGATCAGCATAAGTGATGCCATGTTTCTGTAATATTTGAGTTATGTTAGATCACAAAAAATGCAGTTAGGTTTTACAGTGTGTGGCACAACACTCTCTGTAATATCTACATAATATAAAATATATGTTTTAAAAATATTAATACATATTGCATATTTTTACAGACTTTACAGGGAATAGCTATAGGTATAGGAACAGGTAAATTCCACATATACTCTTGTTTGGGTTATGCCATTTATTCCTAATACAAGTTTAGGCTATTCCACACTATATTATAACTATTTACTATTATTGCAATTTGTTATATAATTTAATATTTGAAATTATGCCACCTAAATTGAGTTTTTCACCTTCAGCATTGCAAAATTTTAGTTGATGTTCCAAACAGGCTTACAATTCTAGTGATAGGGGCATTGCGTTACTCATGTAAAGAAATTACTATTTTTACACCATTAACAAACTCAAAGTAGCTCCACAATTTATTGTTAGAATTCTGAGGGCCCTGACATTTAAAACAAGACACTGAGGTCTCACCGATGATAAAGTTTACTTTGAATATCCCAAGATGACAGTGTGGCTAGGAAATTATTGGACACGATTAACATGACAGTCTGTAAGTTGTTGGTGAGAATGTGTTACTGCACAGAGCATGCTAAAAAGTACTTTTAAAACATGCATTGTGGTGCAATCTCTTTTCAGAATGAATGAATCTGGTAAGATTTTTTTTCTGTTTAGCGCTAATCCTTATTCTCTTCAGTACTGTGTGATTTTTGGTTTATTAATATGTGATTGAGCAGATGACAAGTTTGCAGTAGCTCTTGTATCAGCACCAGTGGCAGCACCATGGTTGCTCTGGTAACAAGCAAACATTGTTATATCCAGAAAAAGGATGTATTTTATAAACAAAAAAGTGTTAAACTAACCACAATATGTTTTATACATTAGATTCTTCTAAGTAGCCATATTTAGCTTTAATAACAGATTTACACACAACAGATTTGGGATTAAATTTCATACTGAAAATCAATGTCTGTTATTGGAGCTTAATATCAACTCAATGTTTTCATTTTAATATTCTTTAATATTAATCTACAATGTAGTGATTGAATTAAATAAAGAAATAAGGAAAACACTGAAGGAGAACTGTAAATCTTGGCAAATATACTGTTACACAGTGTTTGTATTAAATTTAGACACTTACGCTGCGGAGACAGAAGGCACGTTACAATGCTATTGAATCAAGACACCAGTAACACAAACCAGGCTGCGAGGTAGAGCACAGAAATGCCCAGCAATAAGAGATTTATTATAGCGTGTGACACACTGTTGGACAGACACTGTTTTTTTGCAGGTTAAAATTTTTCTTTTTTGTCGTCTCTTTGCATTGAGGTGTACAGAGTTCTGCATAGTACTTGTAAGTCACAGAGAAAGGCCATTTATGAGGAAATCAAGAACAGTCTACTGGAGTTTAGTTAGCTCTGCTTCGTTTTAAAACAGGTACACTCCAAGAATTCCAAATAAAAGTACTTATTATATTCATACAAAATATAGATTTTATAATATACTGTATACAAAACAAACGAAAAACCATTAAGGAAAAAACTGTTCAAGTAACATCTTGAAAGAAATGACTGCGCACCTAAGTGCACTTTTTTGTAAACCATATAAAAACTAAAAAAAGAGAGAAAAAACATAAAAACAAATATGATATTATATGTATATTTACACGGTTAACTTAGCAAGGCTTTGTACAAATGTTACAAAATAGTTCAAATGCACATACACACTTTACACAGACGACTTCACACAGGAGCAAACACACACATATATACACACACTCACACACACTTACGTGGGAAAAGAATTTGATTTGACCAAGCACTTAAATGTGTGCTTGGTCTATTTGTTTGTGTGTGTGTGTGTGTGTAGATCCTATAAGTGTGTGTTTGCATGTGTGTGTTAGGAATGCAGCACATTTAGTCTTGCAGCTTTTCCACGTAACATGAAGGGATAAGATTATTATTAAGGTTATGCGTGGGGTCAATCAATGGTCTTTAGCTTCAACACTTTCTGTTTCCTGTTGGCAAACACTCTCAGTAATACTGTATCAGTACTCGGATTACGTTCACTGATAATGTGTGTTTAAAGAATGTGTGTATGTGTGTTTGTGTATGTGTATATGTGTGTGTTGGTAATGTACCCTCATTATATGTCTCAGGCCTGGACCCATGACCAGGCAGCATCGTCACAGAGACATAAAAAGTGTCCCAAGTGAATTTCCAAAACTCAGGTCTACAATTCCGATCTGGGAAGCGGAATTTGGCATTGTCCTCCATGGAATGAACGCACTAAGAGAACAGTTATGGGTTTTTTCCTGTGTCACTACAGCTACAGAGAGTACACAGCACCAAAGCACCCAAGAACCTGAACATTGACTGTAGTCTGTAGTTTGTAGTCTGTGCCATGCCCATATAAGAAAATCTTGCTATAAGCTGGTTTTATCTATGGGAAACAAAAAACAAATCCCATATTTCCACACATAATTTTTAATTTTTGCACTTCATTCCCCTGAAATGTGGTCGTAGCCTCTGAATGATAAGATTGTTTAGTTGTTAAAATTCAAATATTAAACATGTTACATAATAATGCTAATGCTAATATGCTACAAGCATGCTTGCAACACTTATGTGCAACACTCAACCTAAGTATTAAACTTATTACTGTCAAAGCCTCTTCACTACCCCAGGTTGACACCAACATTTGTTGGATGTTGATAGTGATGTTAATTGACTAAAATGTATCATCAGTACACTGACTAATGGCATTATGTTAATTTGATGTGATGCTAGGTATCCAAAATCCAACATCTTCCAAAAGTTGCATGCCATTACATCATATGTCATACTGACATAAATTACGTACTTTAAAGTGTTACGAATGAGGAACAAAAATCCAACACATTTACACGACATGAATTTCCTATGTTGTTAGATGTTTATATGTTGTCAGTTTTAAGTCATAGCGCTAAGTTACAAAAATTCAATGTCTGTACAACGTTGGTTTGGTTTTTGACAGTTATGGGACTCTGACTTTCAACTAAGATTGAACATCTGTTAAATGCTGGAGCTTGATGTCAATCCAATGTTGTTTTTTGATGGTTATTTAACATTGGGTTAGAGGTTTCCAAACAAATTCAACATCTGTCTAAAGTTGATACTTAATATAAACTTTAACATCAGCCTAATGAAACTTGATGTTGTCAACCCAATTTTGTTTTTTAGCCAATAAATGGCTTTCCAATGTCTGTCTAACGTTGGAGTTTGAGATTAACATAATCTAGGGTTTTGACAACTACAGGACCTTGGTTTTTAAGTAAAATTCAACGTCTGTTTAATGTTGGAGCTTACTGTCAGCCTAATGCAGATTTTTGTTGCATATAGGATTTTAATTTCCAACAAAAATCCAAGCTTTATATCAACCCAGTGTTGCTGTTTGACTGAAACAGAACTTAGATGTCATACCAAAGTTCAATGTCTGTCTATTATTGTAGCTTAATGTCAATCCAATGTTGGTTTTATATAACTGATGGTTATACTGATGGTTATATAACTTTAGGTTAGGGATTTCCAAACACATTTAAAACATGTCTAAAATTATTGGAGCTTAATGTCCATCCAATGTTGAGAGGCAAAATTCAATGCTTCTCTAATATTAAAGCTTAAGATCAACCCAATGTTGCTGTTTGACAGATATGGGACTTTGTTGGTCTTTCGTTTCCAACCAGACTTCAATGTCTGCCAAATGTTCGGTTTTGACATCAACCCGATTTGGATTACGAACAAAAACTAACTGTCTACCTGATGTTAGAATCCATGTGTAAGACTACAGACTAGTTAAGTGCCTGGCTAATTCATCACAAACTACATCAGACTTTTCATGCAGTAGAACTGTCTTTATTTACTTTCAATTTCTTTGTAAAATCTACAGGATCTCTCTATTTCTCTCTTTTGCACTCCCTGTCACACTCTTTCTGTCTTTTTTCTCTCTTTCTTTCTCTCTCTCTTTCCCTATCTGTCACTCTCTCTCTCTCTATCTTTCTTGCAATATTATAGTCTATACCTGTGTTCAGATTAGTGGGTTTTATCTGGGTTCAGATTTCTAATTTATCAGTTTCCAGTATAACACTACTTGTATGAGGGCCCACACATACCTATTGTATACCCACACATACCTATAGCTTGTTGTTGAACTTCATATTTCAAATGATCAGCCCTTTATCAACCCTGTCATTCAGATAATCCAGTTACATTTGAGGAAAAAAATATTTTTTAGTTTGGAACATTTTCAAAAATGGCATTAATGTTTTTTTCCCCATAGGTAAAACTAGCTGAAGGAGATGTCCTTATAAGGGCATGGTGTTGCTTGAACATCAGAGGTCTATGGCGAGTGTGTGGCAAGAATGTTGGCAGTTCAATAAAACATGACATGACAACATGTTTGTTACCAGCCCCTTTAGAACACACTGTAATAAAGGGACAGTTCAGTCACGCTAAAAATCTTTCTTCTGAGGAGGCATCTTGAAGATGGAAGGAACTGCTGAGAATGTTCTTATTCCAGCATCACCTCAATGATATTGCTTCTGCATTTCGTTACTGTGATGCTTAAAAACCTTGTATCTCCAAAATTTGGGAGATAAAAATGGCTTATAGGAATGGAATGAATGGCTTATAAACTTTTGAAGGAATGGAAGTCAATGGAAAATATTTGAATTGATCCAATCATAATGGAGGTTTGACACAATGTAAAGAACAAACAGGTTAACATTATTATGTCAAAAAGCAAACAAAAACCCAGCAAAAATTGAGATACAGGATTTTATGTGACAGCAATATTTTGCTAGATGAAAAAAAAACCATACCAAACATTTAAGGATGTTTTCACACCTGCAGTATTTAATCCAGTTAATCCAGACTCTGTTCAGTAAGACTGTTTGGCCAAGAGTGAACACAGTAATCACACTCAGATGTGGACAAAAACAACAGCACCAAATTGTTCCAAACAAACTACAGGCCTAAAAGTGTGAAAACACCCTAAAAGTGTAGGTATGTCCATCACAAAGCAGCTTTTGTTCCGCCAAGTTCCTCCCACCTTTAAGATACACAATCAGAAAGAGAGTCTTAAGACTGAGAAGCAGAGGAAGTAGGACTTTGGCAACACTAAAAACAAAGAACCCCTGTGGAAAAAGGAGAAAGAAGGGAGGCAGATGCTCAGGACCGAACTCTGAGACCATTTACACACATGTAGTCCTAAAAGTGTAGTCTTATCCTGGTAAAAACAAAACCCAGAGGTTACAAAACTCCAATGCTCCAATCTCTCATTGTGATGTTGAGTCCAATATGGCGGCAGGCACCACTCTCAGGCCCACCTAAAGCATGTTGAAAAAAGCTAACCAGCATATCTATTGCTTATCCTGTGTATTTTAGAGCTCTAGAATGAAAGTTATGTGAGTGATGTACACTCAAGAGGGCTATCCAGTTAGTAGCAAAGAATATTATAAGTCTTTACTTATATTTTATATAACTCTCCCAAGTTTCTCTTGTTTTGATTTTATTTTTAAGATTATACCTTTTTTCTTCAGGTAATCTGTAGAAATCTCTTATCTGTACATATTTTTAAAGTAGCCCTTTCAACCCTGAAAATAGTGACCAACACTGCTACCTTAGCATAACTTAAACAATATTATATTAAGCATTGTATTTAAAGAATAATTTAACCAAACAACATGAACTAGAGAACTAGAGAGCTGCAAGAGTGCACATCTAAACCGGAGCAGTGCTGGTAAGCTGGAAGTGGGAGTGCTGGTAAGCTGGAAGTGGGAGTGGTGGCCGCAGCCATATGCTGTACTGTATTTTGAGCATTTGCCTCTGCTGTCACAGGCATTCGTGGAAACGGGAGGTAGGCGGAGCCCGGCGTGCAGAGTGGGCGTCGGCCTCCGGGCTCGGAGGAACGATCTGTGCTCCGGGACGGCCAACAATCCCAGGTGGTTTGGGAGGCGGCACAGGAGGTTTGTTGTTGTTGTTGTTGCCGGTGGCAGCAGCTACAACAGAAGTGAGGGGCAGGGATTTGGTGGAGGCGTCGGTTGGCGAGGCCACCACAGTGTGCCTCCTCCAGGCCCGCCTCTTGCGGCGCGTCTCGGGAGAGATTGGCTTCCTCAGGCTAGCAGCCCGCAAGTCCTCGGCTGAACCTAGAAGCCGTGCCCTCACCTGCTCCGCCAGGGTGGCTCCACTTGGGGCAAAGAAACGACCCTCACTAGGGAGAGTGGGGGCTGGGGAACTTTCTGGATCGCTGCCTGGGTTCAGCTTGGTTCTGGAGGATGGGGAAGGTGACAGGGAGAAGTTGGGAATTTGCGTCTTTGTTTGGCCAATACTGGCTTGTCCTTCGTTCTCTGTGGTTGAAGTGCTGGACAGTTCCAGAAGGTCCAGAGAGCGAGCTTTAGCTTTGTCGGACTTTAGCCTGCGGCGAGCCAAAGTGTCGCACTGGATGAGGCGATGGGAGTTGAACGAGGGCCGGCTGTGGAGGCGCTGGGAGGCGGAGGATGAGTAGGAAGAGGTTGAGGGGGTGGAGGAACGTGCCGTTCCCTCGCTGACCCTTTCCGTAGGTTCAGGAGTCAGGGATTTGGAGTTTGTAGGAGCAGAAGTGGGCTCGGGTGCGGGACTCAGTGTGGGCGATTTGTAGTTTGAGTAGAGAAAGCTTCGTGGAGCAGTTGGTCCTGGTGAGGTGTGTGTGGTGTGTGCACGTTGGGGAGATGTAGGCGTGGACGTGTGTTTCTCTGGGCGCTCCTGAGTAAGCGAGCGCGAGGCGAAGCCACTTTCGTTGTCCGTCTCGCTCACCAGTTCGCTCTGTTCGTCATCCGCGTCCTCGCCCCTCCCCTCTGAGGCTAAGCTCCGCCCCAGGGTGGAGAGGGTGGAGTAACCCGAGACGATAGAGCGTGCATCTTCGCCTCGCCAGCCACCTGGCCTCTTGGCGTCTGTCCTCTGGTCCTCTTCCTCGCTCAGTAGCACCGATTGAGACTCCTCTCTGCAGGGCATGCTGGGAGAGGGCTGTTCTTTCTGAACACATTCCGTGTCTCCCTCTTCTTCCTCCTCTTCATCGTCCTCTTCTTCATCCTCGACCTCCTCTGCCTCGGCACACGGAGCGGTGTCCGGCTGAATAAGCTCTGCTTCCTTCTCCTCTGCTTCTGCTGTCAGGCCCGCTCTGATTGGCTCTTGCTCAGAGTCGTCGTCAGTGCTGCTGCCCAGTAGGTTGGCTGTGGGCCGTTTTCTGCGCCTGCGAGCCACAGCGGACATGATGGACAGTGTGGTCAGAAAGTCTTTTGCTGAGAGGTCACGTTTCGACCCTCCAGAGCCCTAAAGAAAGAGAGAGGTCAGAGTGGTCACTTCAGAGTCCCTTCAGAATCAAATGATTCTAAATGTTTCATCTATACTGGTATATTGTAATATTTCCACACAATGAAATGAATAAATATACATTAAGAAATGTTATGACATATGTTACATTATACTAATAATACTAAATGCTGCAACAACTCTTTTAATAATCGATTAGTTGGGTCTATGTTATTACACACGTAAGTACAGTTGCTACAACCTAATGTGGTGCATTAAGCCATATAAAGCAGCCAAAGGCGTGACAGTAAAGCACCTTTACGCTTGATGCATGTTGGAGCCATGAGTGAAGGAGATTCACAGTAAGGTCGTAGTAAGTTAATTCTATTTTTTTTCTTACTCAGATCCTGCTAGAGTAGTTAAACATAACCTCACAAGATGTCTCATTCTTAATAAATTTATATCTCACTCATGTTTAGTGAAAAAGTTAGCCTTAGCATTCTCCCCGTGGATTCCTCTTCCACCTTAAATTCAACTAAAATATGGCAGCTTGACCAGCAGTTTCAAAAAAGTTTTTATTTTTTCTCTCATTCATTTCTACTAGAGCCTCCTAGAGTAGTTAAACAAGACATGTCTCATTGTAGCACATTTATATCTCATATATCGAAGTTAATGTATATGCTTCAGATTCATTTTAAAAACAATTAAAATACAATAATATTCTATTTCCGTCATTATATCTATTTGTTTGTATATAAGAATTTTATTAGATATAAATATTTTACACTTTTATTTAATATACACCATTAAGCCATAACAGCTCAACACCACCTCCTTGTCCACTTCAATGTGCATTTTATCATCTCCACTGACCATTCAGGCATAATTGATACAACTGAAAATATTAGTTAAAACAGGTGTGTCCAAAAAACCAAGAAGCCAAAAAGACGTAAGAGTTTAAAGTTTACAGCTAGCAACAGAGAGACTTAGACCTGTCATCAAATATCAGTGAGTGATCCAGCTTGAACAACAGTTAGGGCTGCAAATAAACTGCTATAATTCTGCTGTATATGTTAGCATTGCAGCTTTTAATCTGTCTAGGTCCAGCTGTTAGCATCATAGATATATAGATATATATATAGTCAGTCACAGTAACTCACCTCAACATGCCTTTTGCAATCATTTAGTCCGCAGTGCTAAAATCAATGTATGGCGGGCAAGACTTTCATATATATATATATTTTTTACTTTTACCAGGCATGGATATACTTTAGAGTAGTCAGAGGTGCTTAAAAATGAGTGTTATGTAAACACTATATTGTTTACTATATGCCTTTGGCAAAATATTTCATTCTGGTTGTTTTTGTTTTCTGCAAAAATATTTTTCGTGCACAACCATCTTCAGTGGGATCCTCAATCAAACCTTACCTTTGATTTTGCTGAATCACTGTTGGTTGAGTCTGTCGAGTTCACAAAAATAAAAAGAGATAAAGAGGGAGAGAGAGAGAGAGAGAGAGAGAGAGAGAGAGATATGAATGTCATGTTACCCGGCTATGTTGTTAAGTGTTTAATGAGAGACACAGGGGAGAGATGTGTGTGAGAAAAAAGTCTACTTCCATGTGTAAAAGTCACACCCTTCCTCTTTCCTCTGTGTCTGTCATTCAGCAATGAAGCATTTCAACACGAGACAGTGTTCACACAAGATCCTCAAGCAAGCAGCAATGTCTGTCTGATGATTGACAACTGATTGTCTTTACATGATGCTCAAATGTGAACAGGGTCTTTCAAAGGAAGCCAAGCGGCCCCAATCTGCAGCATTAGGGAAGAACCGCACACACCGATGACACACACTGATCAACCCGTGTGAGAAGCGAGAGCAGGAAAGAGCAGGGAGGATGATTTCAGAGACTTCGGGAGGACCAACCAAGGCCACATACACATACACCCACACACACACACACCCCACACACAAACACATACACACACAAATGGATCATACATTCACAATCAGATGTACAGACATCCATACAAACATATAGCCATCCACACATTCAATCTCTCTCTCTCTCTCTCTCTCTCTCTCTCTCTCTCTCTCTCTCACACACACACACACACACACACACAGCGTAAGGCAGGCGAAACCCATCCTACCGCAGTGGCTGCTCCACAGGCTCAGCTAAGAGAGGAACGCAGAAATGTACAGAGAGAGAGAGAGAGAAAGTGGAAAAAATGAATACAGAAGAGAGAAAGGGAAAAAAAGATGAACAAAAACGAAAAAATAGAAAAGTGTAGAGCACTCAACATGCAGGACAACTGTGTGTTTAAAGGCCTACTGGAAAACTGAAAATGTTTTCTACCCAAGATCTGACCACAAATGTGTTTTTTTTCGTAAATACCATTCCAACAGAGATTTAACAGGCTTTACAGAACAGAATCCTAGCAAAAAATCCATTAAACCTAATAAAACCCTACAGAAACTGTAAAAATTGTCCATTTCCATTTAAAATGTGTCCATAATCCTAAATGAAAGGTTCAAAACTGTTACAAAAAACGGATAACAGATAATAACAGATTTATACAGATTTGTTAATATGGCAATATAAAAGGAATGTGATATGACAACTTTTATACTAAGAAAAACAAAAAACACTGTAGTTTTCTTAATGTCTGTCCTTATTATTTTCCTGTCTGGAAAATTTGAAAAATTGTAAGCATCTCAAAAAGTTCTTAAAAAAACACTCCATATGTATTATTTGTAAAATTATTACGAGTAATAGTATTAGAGGTAGTAGAAGTAGTCATGCTGTATCATTACTCTGGATTTAAAAAACACTAACGTGTACATTTGTTGTTCTTGATAAAGTATACAAACACTGTTTAAGCATCAACATATTTCAGTTACTCCCTACTCTAAATTTCTGAAGTATATAGCACAACTGTCTAGTTATTAATTAATTATAAATTATTATTTTATTAACTGTTTTTGTGAATTCAGATTCCTGTTTTATAATTTTTTATTTAGCCTGTGCCTATTTATGCTGATATTCTACTATTGTCTCATTATCAACCCTCCTCCACTGGCACCGTAACCAGCAAGCTGATTGGATATTATGTTTGAAAGAAATAATTTTATCTGTAAACAGAATCCATGTTGAGCGTTCTGAGAACTCCCATCTATATATTTCAGTTAGTGGTCTCTGCCTCTACATAATTGTAACACTTAAAGAATTGTCTACACAAACATTATAAGTAAAAAAATGTATATCATAGTAAATTAAATATTACAACAGACAAATAAAGACAATGTGTGATATTATGTTTGTCCTACATTGCCCTTCTCTAAAGGACTGAACTTTTTTTGTATTGTGACAAATACTGAATTTACTTCAATAGAATTTTCCTAGAATTTTGTAAAGCTAATTCAGTCTCAAAACAGAAGCTACAAAAAAGACCTCTTTTGTGGGCGGAACATGAATGGATCAGTTTTCCACATTCAATCAATGCAGGTTTGCTCAGTTCATCTAAAGTCAGAGGAACACTTGAATGCAGCACTGATGAGCTAAACATGTTATTTATATCTGGCTGTTTTGTGGCTTGAGTTGTGCTGTGATTGGCTGGTGGAAATTGGGCTGGGCTGCGTTTTTACCTGAGGCATCTCCTAGCAGGCCAGTTCGGCCAATGTTAGATAAGAGGTGATCTATGTTGGGGGCAGGCTGAACATCCTCTGTATCCACTGGCGTCTGAGGAAAAGAATATAGAAATATAATGAAAGGAATATAGTTTTAATCAAAAGCAATTTAGCTGAGACTAATTAAGCACAAAAAGGGTGATTACCTTTTCATCCTTGTCGTGTTCTTCACTGAAGAACCAGGTATACTGTATGAGAAGATAAATACACAGAGATAAAAACCTTTTAGAGTAATTCAGCATGTAAAAGTTTTGTAACAGCGTCCCACAAATGACTTTAAAGCCTCTTCTCCTCTGCAGAATAAAAGTTATAAGTTATAATAGATACTAAGAATACATCGTATAGTTGTGCACCAGGGTTGTTTTTTTTTCTATTTGCTGCATCACTAGAGCAGTGTTAGCACATTGGCTGCTGGGTTTTTCAACATTATGAAAAAAATGTTAATATGACAGCTATGGGTCTTCATATTTACATTATCACAACTGTAGATAATAGATAGATCAAATGCAGTTTTGTGTAAACAAAAGGAAGGAACATTTACATGTTGGATGAGAGTCTCAACAATCTTGTAGCGGTCAGGCATGTGGGTGACCATGTCCGTCATGTTGTCCTCCGAGGTTCGCACAAGAGTAGGACCAAACACCAGCGCCAGGTTACGTGGCTCCATCTACTCACACGCAAACAAACAGAAACACACACAAATATGGTTTAATTTAGAAATGCAGGTATATTTCGTGTACATTCATTTAGTCTCAAACTGACAACCAATAACCAAAAAAACAGAGAAAAAAAAAACAATCTGCAAATAATCTGACAAAAACTGGTTACTGACCTTGTTCTTCTCAGAGTGGTCGGCGACTGTCTTCAGGTGACCAACAAGGAACTTTAAGGTGTGGAAGTAATGATCTGGCAAGTCGTGGATCTGCAGAGAAAGAAAGACGCACATGGTTATGATATGAAATACAAAACAGATGTTTTGATGATTTAATACGCAGAAATGAAGCAGATCAGGTGTGAAAATGTGAAGCGGGCACTCTCGTACCAGTTTCTTCAAGGTCTTCAGCCTGTCACTGGCATTCTCCATACGGTTGGCCTCAATGAAGTCATTGTATTTGTCTGAAAAAAAAAAAAAAAACAATAAATAAAAATGAAAAGAGTAAGACTTAGCAGTGATACATGAGGAACTCAGCATTCAAAAGCTTTAACATGAAAGGTCTTTTTTATATGGCTCATATTCATGAAGTTGAACTATATATATTTGTTTGGAACTCTTTTGGGTCTATATATTGGCTAACTTTAGGCTTTTTTTTTAGGCTTTTTTTATTGCCTACGATAAAATATTGTCTTATTGCCCATCTTTAATGTAACATATATACAGTCTTTAAGGAATCGTTACAAAATGGATTACGTTTAAATACACAGAAATTCGGATTAATAAATCGATACTTTAAAATGGTGATGCAAAATGAGTAATGACAATCAGTTCTTCATATATTGGGTGTTTTTGCACATTTAATCAGATAGTACTGATACAAACATTCAGATGCTTCTAAAATCTTTAAAAAATAAATCAGGGGCTCAAAATGGTACAGCGGGAGATTTCTGGTTCGAATCCCGTTCATGTAGCTTGCCATCAGTTGCTGGAGCCCTGAAAGAGCACAGTTGGCTTTGCTCTCTCTGGGTGGATAGATGGCACTCTCTCCCCATATCACTCCAAAGGGTGATGTCACTCAGCACGAGGCATCTGTGAGCTGATGTATCAGAACCAAGTCGCTGCGCTTTCCTCTAAGCGTGCTGTGATGCTACACGGCAATGCTGCACCAGCAGCAGTTCGAAAAAGGGGTGGAGGCATGTGCTTGTCTTCACTCTCCTGGTGTTGGGGCATTACTAGTGATAGGGAGAGTGCTAATGAGTGGGTTAGTTAATTAGCTGTGTAAATTAGGGACAAAATGGGATAAAAACTGAATCAGTAATGTTAAACATAATTTTTTTGTAGTCAAAGTAAACTAAGTAAAATCACTTTACTCCTCCATACTTCTGGCCTCCAGTGAAGACTCTGTACACAGTTAAAGTGTCTTCTGAGAAAAAGCAGCTGAAGTGTTGCTCTGTAAATATTTAGGTGCCTGCAATTCCAATCATCTTACCGTCAGTGAAGAGGGGTTCTGGGAGTTTGCGGAAGAAAGATTTGAGCAGACTGCTCACCACGTTCAGGTCCTGCCACCGCTGGTGCAGAAAGACAGATAAACAAGAGATTAATTCAAACCACAGCCAAAAACATTTAGATACACATATCGCCAAAGTTTTTTAGGAATTTGTTTATTTTTCTGAAATTGTCGGACCACTGGAACGGGATAAAAACAGTGCTCACCTAAAGACTGAACCTATTAATCACTCTTCAGAATAGTTTACATTCACTAGTGCATGTTAATATACAGTCCAGGTTTGTTTAAAAGGATGCATACTGTTAGCTCACACTGGCCATTTGTATGATTTCATGCTGTGCTACTATACAAGGTAGTTAGAAAGGTCATGCAAGACGAAACAACAAAATAATGCTAAATTTGAGAGGTTACATTAAACACAATAAGGGTTCATTAATTAACAGCATTTAAGACAGTAATAAACACTGCTAAAGGGTTAAGTAATGTCTGAACTAATTATTAATTAACATTAGTTAAGGCATAATTAAACATTCCTTTATTTTAATGCTTAAGAATTATAAATGTAAATAATAATGAACTGAGACATAATTAACATTAGTTATAATGATTATTAATATCTTAACTAGCATCAGTTAATAATTAGTTGAGAGATTTTCTTGTAAGTACTGTTAAATAATGTACCCTTATTGTAAAGTGTATTATTTGATTTGATTGGTGAATTATGCAACATGATGGATTATTTAATGTAAAAGAATAAGCACTGTAAATCAGGCATAGATACAGGTAGGACTGGGCGATATGGAGCAAAAACTATATCTCAATATTTTTTTCTGAATTGCGATATACTATATATCTCAATATTTTTCTCCATCCCATAAGGTTATATCAAAAAGATACTTTTGAGACAAAGCTACATGTTCCAAATTTTATATTGGTACTTTTATAATTCAGTGCCGTATCCTGTATATTAGAGTAGCCTCAACAACTGAAAGTCATGTCACACTGCACAACATGCTGCAAGCAATAAAGTCCAATTTTTATAGACAAGAAAAAAAACACATAACAACATTTAAAGACACATTATAGAGCCATTTTAAGTTTGTTTAGGTGCGTCCTAGTCTGTTCATCTTCTGTAAACTATAGCTTCCCTTTTTAATGAGCAGGGAAATAAAATAGAAAAAATCGGACAGGGAGCAGAGAAAAGGTAAGAGTAGAATTTTTCTAAATGTTTCTTACTCTGTTTACAGAGCACAGGAGGCAAAAAATCTTTTCTGTCCAAAAAATCTGAATTCTGTGGCAGAATTCAGCAATGCTTAAAAATATTAAAAGAGGGATACAGTATTAAAAGCAAGAAAAGGACAACAGCATGTTGTAAAAAAACATCATACATCACCACCATAAGAGCAACAATGTTTTATGAGAAAATAAAAGCACTAAAAAGGAGGTTTTACAGCCACTCATAGCCTGGGGGAAAGAAGCCACTCTCTGAAGTGAGCTTGTGGTCGGTAGGCTAATTTTTCTGTCCATTATGTGGTAGTTACTACGACCATTTCAGAACTAATGGGTGGCCAATTAAAATTAACAGATCTTCACTTTCAGACAAAATCTTGTATCTTTAAAATTATTTCTCATCTTAACTTTATCAAAATGAAAGTCAATGTAAAAAATCATCATTATTGGAACATTTCTATTGGTCCACCATTCATCATACAATTAAGAAAACAATCACAATCAGATTATGTACAAATTATAGTACACCAATCTTAATGAAAGAATTTAGCTACTTTAAGTTGCATCCATTGCTAACACAGATGTGTAAATGTTTAAAGAACTGTGTTCTTTGGAATGATGGCACTCCATCCAACACTTTTGACCTCAAAGGAATTAAATCAGCCACCAGGGGGCACGGCACATCAAGGGGCCATGTAGAAGAAATATGAAGACATGTAGACTGTATAAACCGGTTTATACCTGCAGAAGATCCAGCATAATTCTTGAGAAATTACCAGGAGGGCTTTCAAGTGCACAGAGGCCAAAACATTACTGTGAAAGCTTCTTTGTATGAGAATATTTTGGAGCCAAACTGACTGCAATAACTGGCAAAACTGCTCCGATATGGACTGTTTCTGTGAAGCCTGGCAAGACATTGTCTTGATAATTGACAAGTACAACTGATATGTACTGATATACTGATATATGATGTACAACTGCTCACATATACGGCTCCTCTGGGTAACAAAAGCAGGATGAATACCCATAGAAGGTGTCCCAATACTTTTGTCTATTTTTTCATGACTACGAAATATAAAAAATTGACCTTTACGTCCTTTTTTATGTAGATTACACATACTTTTAGGGTAAATACATTCTAAATAGTCTTATCTATAAGTAATCTCTCCAACAGTAATCATCTTGTGTCCATAAATTACAGAAAAGCCTCTAATTGGCTACTTTTCTTAGGAGGGCAGGAGACGTGTTAAAAGTGGGAGTGCATATCGTCGTTGTCCAATGAAAAACAAGTCTCTGTTTTTCTCAACTTTACAGGAGAGAGAAAAATACCTTCTAAACTTTCAATGGAAGTCAACGTAAAAACGTTTATTTCAGGTCATCTTGAAGGGTCTCTATTGGTCCTTTAATCAAGAAATTTTAGCACAATGTAAGGAACAGTTTGTCTGTTCAAATTATGTTGGAAACTAAAAATCAACTAAAATGGAGATACTTGTTTTTCATTGGACAGCGACGATATACTCTTTAACATGGTTAAAGCAGTCAATGGCCTTCAATGGCCCTTAATGCCTCCAATGGCTGTGGTGTCGGTTGGCTACCCAGGTGTATAGGCTTAATATGAGCAGAATATATGCCAGTTATGAGCCAGTTTCTTTGTGGAAAGGCTTGTGTGTGTGTGTTTGTGTGTGTGTGTGTGTGTTGATGTATGAGTTGGCTTGTGTGTGTGTGTGTGTAACTCACCTCTTCGGCAGTGTTAATGTCACTGCCCTTATCGAGTTGCTCCTGTAGACTGGACACTACAGCATTGTTCCCTGGAACTCTGTAAATACCCGTGTACTCCAGACCCATCTCCTCCACCAGCCCACAGCAGATCTCCACAATTAGAGGAATGAACTGTGTACACACACACACAGTGCAAGTATAAGTAAGACTCTGCTCATTAAGATTAATATACTGTACATATAAACGTAGATTGGACCACTGGTTAAACCCTGACCTTGTTACTTGCAGCAGGTTGGCAGTCTTCCAGACGGACTCCAAAAGCTTTAGGCCCCGCCTTCTTCACCTTCTTCATGAAGTTGATGCCCCATGGAGACTTGGGAGGACTACTCTCCTCTGAGATAGAGAAATAACAATAAATATCTAATATAAAGATGTTAAAACAGTATTCTGTATTTCGTCCAATGAAAAACAAGTATCTCAAAAACAGCATCTTTACTGTAAGGAGGAAAAAAATATTTTAATAGAAGACAATGTAAAAAGAGTTTATTTTAGTTTACTTCAAATTGAAGTATTTCTATTAGTCAAGACATCAAGACATTTTTTGTGAGGGTGAGATTGTGAGGGACAGTTTGTCAGTTCATTATGTAGTAAACTAAAAATCGACAGAAATGGAGATACTTGTTTTTTATATATTTGTGCACAAAAGCTTTACATATTTATACAGTACCGGTCAAAAGTTTGAACAGACTTTCTCATTTAATGTTTTTGTTTATTTTTTTCTACATTGTAAATGAATACCAAAGTCATTCAGACTATGAAGGAACACATAATAAAAGTACTAAACTTAAAAGTGTTAAACAAACCAAAATACTCTGTGAAGCATAAATAAGGTGCTCTTATTTAGGGTGATGTTAACTTGCAGTTTCTGAGGCTGGTAACTCTAATGAAATTTTCATGTGAAACAGAAGTAACTATTGGTCTTCCTTTCCTAAGGTGGCTTTATTTCTTTATTTAGTTGAGTAGCTCTTGCTATAATATGAATTGGAACATTAATCAAATGGGGCTACTCACTATTTACCAACTCTACTCAAATAACCTCTTCACAACTCAGCTGAAAGCCATTCTATGTGATTACTGACTGAGAAAATGCCAAGATGTTCAAAGCTGTCTCTATCTAAGAAAGAGGTGTTATTTTAAAGAATGTAAAATGTAAAACATATTCTGGTTTGTTTAACACTTTTTTTGTTTATTAAATAATTGTTTTAACATTTTGAAATAAAGAATAATGAAGTGTCTAAACTTTTGACTTGTGCTATATACAAAATATTTTATTTTTGCTGACCTTTGCCCTCGTGTTTGGGGGAGCGTGGGGGTGCGCTGCTGTTGTCAGGCTTGGTGAGCAGGAAGTTCATGCGTGGCACTCGTGGAGAGGAGTCCGGCTTGTTGCCTGTTGGACTAAAAAACATAAGACCCACCCAGCAGCACAATTAATAACCAGCTGATAATAATAATTAGGGTTTTAGTGCCTTAACTGAGCAATATGTTTCATATAATTGTACAGCATATCAGTGTAAAGTATGCTCTGATTGGCTATTCTGTATTGTGCTTCATAAAAAGGTAGTTGTGGCTGAAATGCAAAGAATAAATTATCCACTGTTGACCTGATTAAAAAAAGTTTGCATGTCCCTTTTAAATGTGTGCTACCTTTGGAAAATTTAAATGTTAGACATTTAGCAATCACTCAGTACCTGAGTGAGCACCTGGAACATACAAACTTCATATGAAAGAATCAAAAGTTTTGGAACTCCTGCTCATTGCTTACTGTTCTGTATGAATAAAAAAAGTAATAAAAAGAGTAGACCTGCTTTTGGTGAAGTAACTGTCTCTACTGTCCAGGGAATCCTTTATCCTGTGAGGATTTGATTGCACTCAACAACACTTTATCTATAACCTCACAACTTATCAAAAAGAACGGAACACCATCACAGTTCTACATGCCTGACATTAGGCATGGTGCCCATACAGTAAGTTCCTGTTTGTTGGCTCAAGAGAGTTCTGTTCAATTGGCAATACTACTATAGGTGCATCTCAAAAAACTAGAAATTCAATGAAAAGTTACTTTATTTTAGTAAATCAGTTTTAAAATGTTAAATTAATATATTTAATAGATGTATTACACACAGAGTGTTCTATTTAAAGAGTTTATTTCTTTTATTGTTGATGATTATGGCTTACAGCTAATAAAAACCCAAAAGTCAGTATCTTAGATAACGTGAATATTATATAAGACCATTTAGTACTTTTGGCAGTGTGGGCAGAGTGCCAAATCCTGATGGAAAATGAAATCCACATCCTTCATAAGTTGTGTTGTCAGCAGAGAAAAGCATGAAGTGCTGTAAGATATTCCAGGAAAACTCTGCACTGACTTTGGACTTTTTTTTTTTTTTTTTACTTTTTTTAACACAGTGGACCAACACCAGCAGATGACATGACTCTCCAAACCATCACTGATCATCAGTAAATTATCAATTTCATTTGGAAATGAAGGGAGCAGAGTCTGGAGGAAGAGTGGAGAGACACACAATTCAAGCTGCTTGAGGTCTAGTATCAAGTTTCCACAATCAGTGATGGTTTGGAGAGTCATGTCATTATAAGGGATGTCCACAGACATACATATGCATCTTCCCTCATGTATCAAATAAATGTAAACCAGGATCTGCAGTAAAGGTGAGGTAAACTGTACTGTTATACAGACTCACCTCTGTTTCCTGTAGTCATTCAGCTTCTTATTGATGAGAGCTTGCCTGGAGAAACCCAATTCCTAGAGCAACATAATAAACAACAGTATTAGCCTTGTAGCTTCAGACACCAAAAATGTGTTATCTGATCAAATACATTAATAATTGATAAGAGGAATACAGTGCAAATTTGGCTGCACAACTAACTATCGCTTTAATCTTTTTAACCTCACCTCGCTGTCAGTCTTGCTGCTCTCCCCAATCACTTTGATCCAGTCCAGCATGTCGTCCCGGTCCTCAGCCTGCAGCAGGTACTCGCAGAAGTCCTGCGTTGTGAGCCGCAGTGCGTTCTTGCGCTTCGTCTCGCTGTACGCAATGTCCACCAGGCAGCCCCGGATGCTGATAGGCTGCTCATCCTCTGACCCGCCTCCCAGGGAAGAGCCCTTCAGCAGCGCCTCCCGTTTGTCTTTGTAGAGGTAGAGTGAATTAGAGCGCAGCACCGAGAAAACCCGCCTCCAGGGACGCATGGCACTGCCCACCTTCTGTGAGTTCAGAGAAAGATAGAAAAAATGCCACATTAGTGATACAAACACTATATGGACAAAAGTACTGGGACACCTGCTCAGTCCTTGTTTCATCCCTTTTTTTTTATTTTTAATTAAATTTTTTTTTTTCATTTTCTTTTCAATTTACACGGCCAATTACCCAACCCACTCATTAGGACTCCCCCTATCACTGGTGATGCCCCAACATGCCTCTTCTGACACATGTGAAGCCAGACTCCGCCTCTTTTTAAACTTCTTCTGATGCAGCATTGCATAGTAGCATCCCAGTGCGCTCAGAGGAAAGTTTAGCGACTCAGTTCTGATACATCAGCTCACAGACACCTCATGCTGATCAACATCACCCTTTGGATTGATGAGGGTAGAGATCGCCATCTTCCCACCCAGAGAGAGCAAGGCCAATTTGTGCTCTCTCAGGGTTCTGGTAGCTGATGGCAAGCTACACGAGCAGGATTCGAACCGCCGATCTCCTGATCATAGTGGCAGCGCTTAGCCTGCTGGACCACTCGGAGCCCCATTTCCTCCCTATTAAAAAGAGCTTGCCTAATCATTCTGTTGGACTAACTGTGCCCAATGGGAATCCAAGGGAATCCCCAGACCAAGGGAAGGGAATCCAAGGGAATCCCCAGACCAAGGGAATCCCCAGACCTTCCCCTCTATCTCTCTCTCTCTCCCTCTCTCACCTTGCCCTTCTCAGTATGGATCTGTTTGTAGTACAGCCAGCCCTCTCTCCTGACGTCACTGTAGTTGAAGCTGCCCAGCTCTGAGGTGGAGTGTCGTTTAGAGCGAGCATCTTCAGCAGCTTTCAGGCTCTCCAGAGACTACACAGACACACACAATATCACAATTCAATACAAACTACACCCTCAGCAATGTTTATTTTACAGTATTTCAGATTTCAGTACATCTGTACAGTAAGCTTAACTCACCCCGTCACCAAAGAAGCTCTTTACTCTCTTTGGTAATCTCCTATAAAGAGACAGAAGAGTGCAAAAGACATCAATACACATTGACTCAATCATCATCACATCTGCACATTGTCGAAGTCCAAAGTTTATTTAAATTTGTAGTCATGTCATTATGAATAAAATTAAAATGACCAATAAAAATGTTCCAAAATGACTTGAAACTGAATCTCTTTACAACAATGGCATCTATTAAAATTTAAAAAGGATTGTCCATCTCTTGTAAAGTTGCCACGTTTTAAGATATCCCACATTAATGATTCTCCAAACAATCTCTCATAACTGTTATCTTCTAACCAACATATCAATAACATTGTTAATCAACAGCACATTAGTTTTATAGTCTAAAATTCAAAGAAAGTTGTGACAGTGTGGAAAATTCAAATAAATCATCTTTAATTTTAATTTGATTGAAATCAGCACTTCTGGACTTGGCTCTGCTTTTGCACGGAAATTCATTTTGATTTTTTTTAATGGTTTAATATTAACATTTATATTTTGCAAATTTTGAAAAATCCTTCCAAGCTTTCTTTGAGGAACATTGTTAAAATTTAAATAATTTTCTGACAATTGTGTTACAAACTGTAGATCCTCTGCACATGTTTGCTTCTTAAAAACTCTCATGATTATACAATCACCTGCTGCTATCAGCTGTATTAAATCACAGCATTATGTATTTATATTTTAGCTTTCAAACTTTTAATTAACTCTAAATTTTTTCTTTTGGAATGTGTTGCAGACGTAAAATACAGACATTGGTGTTTTTTCTTCGTAATTACTTTATTTTTTTTACTGTTAATTTTTGACTAATAATTTGAAGCAAATTTAAAAGCTGTCTACATCATTTGTTGAGTACAACATGATTAGACACAAATATTTATTTGCAATCATCCTTATTGATGCTGCATCACAAGAATTCCCACAAATCTGACTCACGTGAAGATTCGGCTGTCGTCTCTGAAGGTGTTGAGCCCTTCGTCACATGACTTGGAGCGTTCAGTGGTGATGGCCAACAGGTAGGAGGAGCGACGACTAGACTTAATACTGCCTGCTCAGAGAAGATAAAGAAAGAGAGATAGAGAGAGAGAGAGAGTGGGAGAGAGAGAGGTAAAACCTGGATTAACTCTCTGAAAGTGATTCAGAATGAGGAGAAAAGGGGTGGAGCATACAGAGGAGTAGGGTTAAGGAAGGAGGAGTTAGCTGGGTAATAAGAGTCAGGGAGAAGGAGATAGGAGGATAGCGGGATGAACGAGCGGCGTGAGGGACGGATCCGTGGGGCCTGGTTGCTGTTGAAGATGTTGTTCCTGAAGAGTGACGGGGGACTGATCTTCCTGTAGTCCGGAGATCTGGAGTCTGTGGGCATCGGGCAGTGCACAGTGACGATCATGTACACATGCAGGTGGGCATGCAGAGATGCGGTACAGAGGGTCTGACACGATCACGAATGGACAGTCTAATGCATGCACGAGTCTTCTGAAGGTAGGAGTGAAGAAGATCTTTAATGTAGGCAAGATTCTGTGTAGATCAGTGTAGGGACCATGCTGTACATGGGCTGTGTGGTATGTGTTGTTTTTGATAACCTGTTGTGAAACTAGAGTACCAATCAAAAGTTTGGACATATACTGGTTTGCTTTTACATTTATTTTAAATTTTACCCTGTGTTCTACCTCATTAAAATGATTTCTGTTGATTCACACTGATATAGATATAGTCCTGTGTAAACGTATTTCAGCAAAAAATAGTTAAAACCATTTATCTTTTAAGTATTTTTAACAAGAATGTGTAATTTTCCATCACTATGATTCCATTCACCTGATTCAACATCATTAAGCACTGATTTACAACACCAGGTGTTATTATGGTGTTATAATATGGACAGCTTTTGAGATGTATTAACCTCTTAAAAGCCTTCGTCCTCATTATTTTGCCCATTATTTTTGCCCATTATTTGGGCCCATTATTTTTTTTAAACTTTGACCCTCTGGTCTCATATGGAGACACTGCACATACCATCTTGTGGTCAAATGACTACATTACACTCAATTGTTGGAAACCATGACGGTGGGAATCCCAGTCAAAAGTTTCTACAGCCAGTGCAGACAGAAACATGGGCCAGCTAAAAATTTGCATCTGGTTTCTTTACATAGTGTAGAAGGCTAAAATTTTATTTTTGGACTAACTAAACCCTTCTAATCCCAAATGGCAAGGATCATTTTTTTTCATTGAGCTCCACTGGCTACCAGTTGATGCTCGCATCAAATTCAAAACTCTTACAATCGCCTACAATGTGATGACAGAACAGGCTCCTTCCTACCTGCACTCACTCCTGAAGGCTTACGCCACCTCCCGGCCGCTGCGCTCCTCCAGTGAACGTCGCCTCGCTTTGCCAAACACTCACACAAAGCAATCCAGACTGTTCTCGTACAGAGTTCCCCAATGGTGGAAAAACTACCTTTCACTACCAGATCAGGAGAATCTCTCACTATCTTTAAGAGACTCCTGAAAACAGAGCTCTTTCAAAAGCACTTACTCTCCTAACACCTCTAACACACTAACTACTTCTAACCTCATTTCCTTCTTCCCCTCCTTCACTCCTCTATCCCTTTATTTCCCTTCGACCTCCTTTAAGCCCTATCTAAAAATGGTTTATCTTAATTCCTATTACTTTTGTACTTCATTATTGTAAGTCGCTTTGGACGAAAGCATCTGCCAAATGTAATGTAATGTAAAAAATGTAATGTAATCTTTTTCAAATGTTAAAAGAAACTACTGCCCCCATCGGAGGACATAGTTATTATGCAAAAATAACTTCATGCATAAAGACAAAGTTTAGTTTTTATAAATCCCAAAAATTAAAAATGCACACTAAGCAAAAGTCCAGATCTCAGGAGGTTAATAAACACAGTGATGTACTTAACTACCCTAAATACCTAAACTACCCAGGTAGTCATATGTGTTTAAACCCTTTGCACAGTACATTTTTCACGTTTCATCTAATTAGACATGCTTGTATTGTGACAAAATCCTTGTGATTTTATATTGCAACCATATTACCCATATTTATAACGTTTTGGAGAACATCTCATCTATTTGGCTTATGTACATTTTGTAGATCAAAACATCTTTAACTACCTGAAAGACAAACTTGCACTTGACAGGTGCAGTGAAACTTTAAACTGGTACTGTGTTTCTAAGGTTGTTGTGATCGTGGGTGTGATTTTGTGTGTGTGTGTTTGTGTGTGTGTATCTCTCGGCGTTGCGTCTCTCACTACCGGACTCACTGCAGTCGTGGGAGAAGAGGCGGCTGAGGGGGAAGGTGAAGGTGGGGGAGGCCGGGCTGGCGGCCACAGCAGGGGCCGATTTAAGCCCACTGGACACGACGGAGGAGGCGGGGACGTGACACGCCCGCAAATCCACACCCGGACTGGTCGGCTCATCTGTGGGAGGAGCAAAAGTAGAGGACAGATGGGGGGGAAAGTAGAGAAAGAGGAGAAGGAAAAGGGAGGAAAGGAGGGAAGGTAAATTTGGAGAGAAGAAAGTAAGTAAGGAAACAAGAAAGAAGAAAGGAAGGAAAGAAGGAAGGAGGAAAGGGACAGAGGGATGAAGTTAAGAGGATAGTCAGGGAGGAGTAGAGAAAAGGGGAGAGAGCGAAGGTTACAGGAAAAGCCAATGGGGCAATGGGGCATTGCAGGGTTATTCTTCAAGAGTTTAGACACACATATATTTTCTATATAGTATGGACAGACGTTACTATCTTCACTAACTGGCTGTTTCGTAGCTAAAAGGTACAAGATAATAAGACTAAAATTGCACTGCTGAGGTAAATTTATGACTAATAGAGCATTGCTGAGGTACAAATATAATTAAAATTGCACTGGTGAGGTAAATGTATGATTTAAATTGCACAGAGATAAATATGAGACAAATACCATTATTGAGACACTAATGTATGACACAAAGAGTACTATTAAGGTACACATATGACTAAAATAGCACTGTTGAGGAAAATGTATGATTAGAAAAGAAGAGTTGAGGTACAAATGTGATTACAATTGCACTGCTCAGGTAAATGCATGACAAGAGTAGCTCTGCTAAAGTAAATTCATGATTAGTGAATAATTGCTGATTTTTTCTTGTTCTTTTTAATCTTTAATCTTTAAAAAGCAAAACAAAAATATCAAACCAAACCAAATGTTTAATTTTGACATGTAGCCAATCTTTGCAAGAGGCATCATTCATAAACCTTACAGAGAAGATGATCAGCTTTTTTCAGCAAAAGCCTGAAAGTGAAGAATCTTAATAACTAATAAATGATCATGAAAAAAGTAGTAAAATCCACAGAGAAACATTAAAAAATGAACAGCTTTCACTCATACCTGAGTCTTCAGCCTCCATGAGAACTGTACTCAATGTGGAAATGAGATGTGTGAGCAGTCTTTGTATGAGCAAAGGTTTCAGTTCTTTTCCAAAGGCACATGAGAGAGTGTGTGTGCATGTGTGTGCATGTGTGTGCCCTAGCTAGTGCAGGTACTGTATACTGTAACTGCATACACCTACCATGGCTTACTTCACTTTTCATAGAATCACTTCATATTAAATACAACCTACACTGTATGAAGAAAAGTATTGCGAAACCCACTCATGTATTGTTTTTTTAATTGATTTGAAAATCATTTGAATACTGTTAAAAATTATTATCCTGCTTTTATTGAAGTAACTGTCTCTTTTGCCCAGGGCCACCTGGAGCATGGCTATGTGGATTGGAGGTTGGAGCACCATCATTCCAGGGAACACAGTTGCACTGCTCCATAACTAAAATGCTGGGGGGTGGGGGCTTTATACCCCATTAGTTTATTGTGTATTTATCATTTGCGCTGTAGATTTAAAATAAAAATGTTTAACTTAATATTTAATGTTTGTGCTGTATTCTAGCATTATTCAATAATGTTCCTTGTAAGTCATTATTTGAGATTAGTTTGATATTAGAGCTACATATATTATAATGCATTCATAAGGCATTATAAATATGGCTATAAACACATGCTTGTATACAATGCACAATGCAAACAATTCTAGACATACTTTTTACTCATACTGCATAGTGCAAAGTTTCTTGAAACTGATATATATATATATATATATATATATATATATATAAGAGCTTATAATGCATTATAATAGTTACACATCACAATGCATGATGCACTTTTGTAAGTCTCCCTTCTAAATGTTGCAAATGTAAATGTAAATGATGCATAATAAACATGGCTATAATGTGTTACATCTTTAAAGACATATTTATATCCATGTGTATAATGTATTGTAATTAATGTGCTCATTTAGCTTAATTATTATTGCAGCTTTAACCCTGATGTTCTACAGCTTTCCCAGCTTTTTCTGAGACTTACAAGTGTCAATTTTACACAATAGTGGAACTAAAAACAACAGGTCTCATCTTAAATTCGCTCCCCCACACACAACTCATGCTCAACACAACTGTTTCTGTATGCTGGAGTGACAATGCCCTCTTACACCTTCGCTAAAGGCTTCTGCTTTCAGTTCTCCTTTAACCTCCACAGCAGAAAGACTGAGCTCCCTCAGACCACGGCCTGGTGTTACTCTTCATCAGCACAACAACAACTACCTTCCCTCGTTCTCCTCAGTAGCGAGAGCGGAGAAATTGCTCACAGGGTGGTGAGTTTGATAGCCAGGTCAACTAAGGGGAAATTTTACACCTAAATATTTAATTCAATTAAATTTTATTTATATACCGCTTTTTACAACAGAACATGGTTTGCGGCACATTTCATACCTGCTGTTTTAGTGTAGACCAAACTGAAAAGTCTAAAAGTCTTGAGCAAGACCTTTAACCCATTCCCAGCTCTAGAGGGGGGGCATAGCATGGCTGACTACTTAAGAGCTAGGCTCTGATATTTAAGCTGTTATAAGCAGTTAAAAATGTGGACACACCTTCTTATTCAATGATTTTCTACATGTATTTATTTAATTTATTTTCTACATTGTAGATTATTATTAAAGACAGGAAAACAATTAAGGGGCATATACATTCATATGGAATTATGACCTTAACCATACTGAAACGAGTGACTTGGGATAAGATGAAGCTTTACAGCATGAAGAAAAAACAGTAACTATTGTTCAGCACCTCCAGGAACTCCTTATTTCAAGACGCTGAAAAAACTAATCCATCTTACTCTACCTCATGAAGAGACTGAGATTAAAATTACCTAGACTGTGCAGACCTGTCCTCAAAGATAAATGTGATACTTACAAGAATCTAAAGTATAATACATATTCTGGTTGGTTTAACACTTTTATAGAATAATTTAGAATAATTCTGTAATCATAAAAAGAAAGAAAACACATTGAATCAAAAGAGGTGTGTCCATAGTTGAAGAGTACTATTCCAGGCCTGTAGGTGGCAGCAGCACACTACTACACTACCATTATTAAATACAGTCTGGATAGTGTTGCTAAAACACAGAGTGCTTTAGAAAAAAATACATGCATTGGTTTTAAGCTGTAGTTTGATTACATATCCTACAGTACAAATCCTATTATATGTCCAAGATTGTGGACACATTCTAAAGCACAGAACTGCATTCAGCTACTGCACTCATTGCCATCACAAATGCATACACAGTTTGTTTAGTCCCTATCATGAAGTATTATCAATATAATACATCTCTTTGGAGAAAAAATAACATGAACCTAATGTATTGGCACCATGAGCAATGCTACCTTTGCACTGTATCTGTCACACAGCCAAAAAAAAACTTTTTTATGTACCGGAATTTACAGACTATAACGTTCACCAAATTATAAGGTGCACTATCAATGAACGTCTATTTTCTGGTCTAAATGTAAAAGATTTGAGCCTCACTTTGCTGGAACTCGGTCTGTGCGGTAATGTTTAGCATGTTAGCTTACTCAGCTTAGCTGGTCTAAGCTTAGCTGTTCACCTCCAAGTTAAATTGTGGCAGAATTATTTATATTTCACTCCTCTGTCACTCCAACACCAGTTGATTGACTTTGCTCTTTCTGACAAGAGTTTTTTGGCCAGTATTTGTGTCAGTTAGTGAACAGCATCTGCTCTGAGCTGTTAAATTTGTCTAGCTAGCTAAAGAAAAGCTAGGTTAGTGCGTGGGCTACATAGCTAAAAACAATGTAAATTTGTCATTCTTGTCTAAACATTTATAAGTGAGTTTTCAGTTAGACATCTGTTCTGTGGTAAACAGAATGTTAGCTATCATGCTAACTAAGCTAAAGTTAACCAGCTTCTATTTCCTCATTTACAGTACTTAAAGGAGAAATCTGGTGTAAATTAGACTTAGGATGTAGTGAAACATGATAACTAGTACAAAAGTTTGTCAAATAGCCCACCTCCGTTAACCCCCAGCATTCCGAAATACAGCACTTTTAGCCGATGCTCCCAACAGACTTACAATGCTAGCGATAGGGGCATAGCACTGAACATGCAAAGAAATTTCAGGGCTCTCGGAATTCTACCAATGAAGTGTGGAGCTACTTTGAGCTTAATAATGCTGCAAACATAGTAATTTTTGCATGGGCAACACTATTCCCCTATTGCTAGCATTGCAAACCTGTTGGGAGTATCGGCTAAAAGTACTGTATTTCGGAATGCTAGGGGCGAACACAGATGGGATATTCAACAAAAGTTTGTACTTGCTATCATGTTTCACTACACCGCAAATCCATTTCACACCAGAGTTCTCCGTTAAATGCTTGCACATGTCAGAATGAGGGATTCACATTTTTTCAATGATTAATATAAAGGTGTGCACAGTGTTCTCTTAATATGTGACCCTGTAAAAAACTGAATCTGTATCTGTCTGATAGTGTTAATGTTTTTAATGTATGCAGCATGAAATAATACAAAAGCCATGTCATATTTTTGTTTTTTTTTTACAGTATCTGAACAATATGTGTGTTAACTCATGTGCAGATCCACAAGCTGATCATTTCTATGTTCTTCCATGTTCTGGACAAGGAGCCAGAGCAGAGTGTATTCATTCCCATTCCCATTCATCTCTCTCAGTCTTTCCCTCTATCGCTTTCTCTCTCTCACACACACACACACATACTCTCTCCTTTGCTCTCGAAGCAGGGGCGGAAACATTCCCAATCTGGGATGTAGAAGCTGGGCCTGTTTTCCAGCCACTGGCAGAAATAGCTTTACTGTGGGTTTAACAAAGGCGCTTATTACTGTAGCCCCAGATTTTTCTCACTCTTTCGTTCTCTCTCTCTTTTTCTCTCACCCTCTGTCTCTTACACACACACATGTGCAGATAATATACTTTATAAGTTTAACTTGTTCATGACTTTTCATTATTGGCAGCAAAGAAAACTCATATACACACACCTCCTACAACACATTAAAATTGTACCCAGCTAATAGAGAATGTTAATAAAAACAGTTAGCAACGTTTTGAAAAGGTAACATCAAGGTTAGTCTATAAAGTTATAGAATACATGTTCCAGCAACGTTCTGAAAATGTGTGTCATACACTAATAATGGTTTGCATCGCAAAGTTATTCGAATGTTTCTTACTTAACATTTCCAGATAGACAAATTCTAACATTATGGAAATGTTAAAAGTAACAATCCCACAACTAAAGATTAAAACTGTTCTAAAAACATCTAGAAAACTTGAGTGTTACTGTAATCAAAAAATGTTCTACTAACCAAACAAATGGTAGCTAGGTAAGAAGACCCACTAAGCAGGGAGACACCATACACAGAGAAAAACCCTTTCTACACTGGGATGCTGGAGCTGGGTGGAAAAAAAACACTGGGCTGACTGGGTGCAAGACTGGAGAGGGACAGCGTGACTAAAACTGCACAAGAACAAAGACACGCTACAAGTTTGTGAGGGACATCGATCACAGGTCGTCCTCTATCTGGGTTTGGTGGAATTTGTATGCATGTGTGTGTGAAGTGTATGTGTGTGTGCGAGTGTGTATGAAGTCCCCCTCCTCTTTCAAGGCATGACACAATGGCACCATTGAGGGCAGAAAGAGCTGAGTGTGCCGGTTGTGTCCGGTTATATGTGTGTGCATGTGTGTGTCACCCCTCACCCCAAAATATCCCAGTTTCCCACCCCCTTTTCCACTATCTGCTCCCATTCCAATTAAACCCCATTCCTTTATGCCATGCTAATGGAACATACTGCAAACCAAGTCACACACAAACACTATATGGACAAAAGTACTGGGACACCTGCTGATTTATTATTTCAACTACAAATAATGTCCAGATATTGGAGCTTTGCTTTTTGGATTTGATTGTATTAACTGGCCAGAAAATTAGTGAGGTCTGGCTAGATTTGTCTGTGCAGAAAAGTTAATTACAAAAACGACTAATTGTACAATAAATAAACATGATGATAATTTTTTGTGGCATTACATTGTATTTTGCTCCATACAAAAAAAATGTATATGCATTTCTGCCATTTTTACTAACTGACAATGTGAATTTGGCAGTTGTTCTGTATATGTCATAATTTTACAATAATTGAGCCAGTAGAAATGCTTTGAATAACTTAAAGTTGACATTAAGTTGACATTTTTGCATGAGAGCATTTGATTCCATTGTTCTTTATAGCGCTTTCAAACAACCATTTAAATCATCATTAAACTGTAGTGATCTCTTGTTTATGCTAGTCCTTAGACAGTTGCGCCACTTGAGAGCCCTGAACTCACATTTCAGTTCAAGACAACTGATCCAGTGATTACAGCATATAATGCATTGTTATTTATAACTCATGGACACCACTGTGTCTTATCTTAGAGGTCAATGTGATGACTGTGGAGCCAGATAATACCCACAGAATAATGTAACATGATGAAATCATATATCACTGCTGCAGAGGTGGGTAATCCATTTTATAAATAGCTCAGCTTTACCTATATCCTTATAGACAAGTCATTTCATCTCTGCAATGTCAGCAAGCAGTTATCCTAGATCATGCAAGACCAGTCTCCTATCTTTAAATGGAGAGAAACCAAAATATTTAAAATAAAAGGTCAAATTACTGTTTTAACAACATATTTGAAATCGCTGATAAAATCTAACAAAAAAATTTGTATAATTTGGCTCCCAACTGCACAAAAAGTATGATCTTGCAGCTTGGTATGGCTACTGCGCTTGCACAGATCTCCACATTGGGCGGATAAGGGTTAAAAAAAATGGAAATTTAAGTATTTGCTTGATAGCAATGGTGTATAAAAAACAACACAAGACCAAAGATGTTAGAATAATGTTTACACACTGCAGAAGCTAACATTGGCTCCACAAAAGGCTCAGGCCCTGCAAGATGGGTGAAAACAATGTAGCTTCAGATTTCTTGCTAGTAAAGCTTAGGCTATGTTTACCTTACCAGGCTGAAGTAACTCAAATCTGATTTTTTTTATGGCTGTGTGAACGTGTTTTTTTTATCAGATTTGAGTCACATTCATATGTGGTCTCAAACTGGATAAGTAACTGATCCATAGACATGTGACATTAATGTGAACTGTCAAATCAAAATTCATGTGTCTTTTTTTTTCTTTTAACGCATACGCTACGTGCTTTTCTCTCGTACCCACACATCTCTTGGTGCAGCTGTGCAGCTATAGCTGCAAAAACAGCAAAAGCAAACCATCTGGCTTTTTCTCACCTCCTTGACCTGAGCATTTACTTCAGCTGTTTTCTCTCCACTCCAGCAAAAGATGCTCCACATATGAGCTGCTAATGCATCCATTTCCCTTTATAAAGAGTCGTCTCTCAAATATTATGTTTTTTTTGTTGTTGGTGAAGAAGGTGCCATTTATACACAAATCAATGTGCACATGTGAAGCTTTTCAGGGACAGATTCGTTCACATTACACACAGATACAGGTCACTGACATTTGTGAATGTGAACCGTCAAGATAGCCAAATCCGATCTGAGCAAAACATCGGATTTGAGCAATGTGGCTTTTAATGTGAACATAGCCTGAGAATATTGGACAATTATAATTATTCTCTCTAAACAAACACTGGATAATTTCTGTCATACTGTCAAAAATGAAATGCGCTTTACTCCTGTAGAAACTATAAACCTGTCCACATAAACCACTGCTCAGGATTAGCACACTTAGCATTTCTGAGCTAAGTTCTGTTCCAGCTGGTAGAACCAAAAACAAAAAAACAAAATCTGCTGAAGGAATATTTCAGCAATGACATATTCAACTGGTGACACTTTAGACTGGTTTGGTGGGTCTGGACTATTACGCTAGAACATGTTGGAGGACTTATGATTTATGCAAAATAGGACAGAAATCCACAGCTCAGTATTTGCAAACCACTGGATAGGAAAGCACTGGTTCACATTATGTGATTATTTCCAGTGGTAGCACTTAAATATGCTTTACCAACACTCACAGACACACACTGTCATAAACACACTCGCTTGTGTCCTCTCAGAAAATCTAGAGATTTGAAGACGACAAAACAGCAGAGCAGCATCCAAATACATAGTTGCTCAACTGCCCAAAGATCAGATCAGCTCTTGTGTGTGTTCTGTGCGGCTTCATTCTCAGTGCCCGAGCTCTAACATGCCTCAGCTTGTGGATGTTTCTACGTTATCTATATGTACCTCTACAAACTCTGTTATTCCACTAGTTTCCCCCATCATTTCTTTTAAAGGGCCCACATTCTACGTTGTCCTGCATTTTATTGATTTTACAAAGACTTTTATGGGTTTTATGGTTTTATTAAGTTTTTGGTTATTTGCATTTGCCTTTAAAAGCAGTCCACATGCATTTTATATGACCATTTTCTAACCTTTCATTATCTCAAAGAATCAAAGGCCTCTTTCCACTGCAGGGAAAAATTATTTACCGTACAATTACGTGCTGAAGTGGACAGATTCATCTAGTTTTGTTTTAGTTTTTTTTTCATTTGCTTATAATAATAATAATTATGGGACAATTGCTCGATGTGTCCGGTCTCACATTCCTGCCCTGATTTCACAGAGTTAGCAAGGTAGCTAGCATCCTGGCTACTACCCTCAGCTCACATTGCTCTCTATTATGATGTTAGCATGCTGGCTAACAGGTTAACGCACACCAAGGTTACCAAGGACCAGCTAGCCAATCATCATTCTAGTGTTTGGACACACTTTAAATTTAGTGTTTTTCATTATTTAAAAAAATGTATGCATTGTAGATTAATACTAAAGTCATCCAAACTATAAGAATATGTTTTAGATTTTAGATTCTTTAAAGTAGCACCTCTTGCTTAGATGACAGCTTTGCACATCTCTGCATTTTCTCAGTCAACTTTATGATGTAAAGTCACATGGAATGGCTTTCAGGTAACAGCTGTGCTGCTGAACTTGTCAAGAATTAATTACTTAAATTTCTTGCTTTTCTAATGTGTTTGAGAGCATCAGTTGTAAAGTTGAATTAGTTAGTATACAGTAAAAAGCCCTATTTACCACTTCCTGTTCGTACAAAACAGGTTAGTATATAAATATTTAGTGTACAAACCTGCCAAACTTATACTATTAAGAATAGTATGTAGTTTAGAGCTTAGAGTATTAGAGTATCGAGCCCAAAATTGGGACGTAGCCTGTGTAAATGTTTCTATTTATTGTGACATCACAAAAACATTCAATTTGAAATGGGTTAATTTTGTAGTTTAACACATTTTACTGTATGTACTTGTATTGTAAACTCGTATTTATGTACTACATCAATGTCTTGTTTTTCAACAGAGCTAGCTAGCTAACTGTGCTAAGCACTATGCTACGCAGGTGTGTGTGTGTGTTAGCTGAAGCAGTTGTTAACGAGGAGTGCTGCAGGGCACGGTGGGTTTTTGTGCATGTTTGTGTGCACTGGGCGTGTGTCTAATGCACAGGAAAGCAGGTTATACTTCCAGATGTAAGGGCTTAGGCTCCTCTTTAGTCAGGCAGACGCTTGCGTAATTATGCTAACAGTTAGCAACACCGTAAGAGTGAACCACAGCAGGTGGGAAGGTAAACAGATAAAATCTTTTCACATTAAGACACAATAAGCACCAGTTTAGCTTGACCGCATCACAGCGAATTCCTGGAACCCTGATTAGTCAACCGATTATCTGCTTAGATCATGAACATTCGTAACATTGTTGTGTTCGGAAATGGAGGAGAAGAGGTTTTTGAAGCTGATGGCGCGCACGTGTGATGGCGCGTGTCTATCTGCTGCTTTTTTTTTCCTTTTGTTTTGGATGTTTCGCATTTTATCTGGCATTTTATTTCCAGATCTCCTCCTGGTCTCGCGCTCCTCCTTAGTTGAAGGCATGCTGGGACACGATCACTACAAGCTAGAGGCTAAAGCAAACACACACACACACACATACACACACACACACACAGGTTCTGCACTGTTCTTTTTGAATGCCAATCAATGAAGATCAATGAAATAAATTAACCACTTGAAGACAAGAGGTCTTACTTTTGTTTTGCTATACCTATAGTTTAAATTTAGATATTTGACAATTTTTATCAAAAGTTTACTTAGTTCTTTATTGTTTTAGTCAATAGTAATTGACTTTAGTAAACATCTTTTAATTTATATTGTCTGAAATTGGGCTCTTATTATGAAACCAAACATGGTTTTAAATCATAAGCTAACGGGTGATGCTACTGGTGGCGCTGTGCTGGTTAAATTAGTAGGTTCTGTGGTTTGATATGATATGTGGATTATGGTTATAGTTCACTCGAGTCCTTAGTTAAAGGCCTTAGAACACCGGAATGCAGCTAGCAACTCAATGCTAGCAAACAGATGAACTAAGAGCGTGTTAGCTTGGATGCTAACTGTTTTGCGAAATGAACTATTCACTGATTTTTTAGCCAGCTGCAGTTAGCAGTGCTAGCCAGTTTCGCTTAGCACTAGTAAATACCACCCGATAGCAGTAGACTGAGTGTTCCAGTAACCCAGGGCACTAAAAGATAATGGTTTGTCCTACGTAGCTTGTTTTAACATGGTAAACGCACAGACTGCAGCCCGATATACTTACCTAAGAGTGGCAAAAGGGCTAGCACTCCAGTGAGCAGCTAATGCTAATACTGCTCCAGCCTCAGCACTTTCAGAGAAACTTCACTGAAACTCCTCTATAATGCTGTACTTCAGTGAAGAGCCTTTACTGCTCCTTACAACCTGACCGGTAGAATTTATACATAAGGTGCACCGGATTATAAGGCACACTGACGATTTTGTGGAAAAAATTAAGTATTTTTAGTGCACCTTATTGTTTGAAAAATATGGCACTATGGCTGGTCAAACCCAGTTTTTTGTCATATCAGTTTGATTTTTTACAGTAATACCAAGTGAAATCAGAATTTTGGCAATTGAAGCCAAACTACATTTGGCAATTAAAATGCGACTGCATTTGCACAGATGCTTCTCAGTCTGGACAAATAATGTGACAAATAATGACCACAACAATAAAAAGTGTTTCGACTGTGGGGATTTAGCACATGAGGATAACTTTGTGATGTATGGGTATGTAAATCTGATCTTATTACATGCAAATAACAGTGCAGACTGTCATCTTAACTGATCTGATTTGAGAAATAAATCCAATTTAAATGTAGTCTGAACAGAGCCTAAATTCTTCGGAGTGGTAGATCCTACAGGGTTAGGATTAGGCAATTTCCACAAAAACAGATTATAGACACCTATAGACTATATGCATCAAATTAAGCGCTGAATAAAATATCACTTTTTTGATTTATAAACAAAAATTTGGTCTGTATTGAAAATTCACCAATTGAGCTTTTTCCTTACTTATTTGAATGGGAAAGCATTAATACTGAGTAAAACCATGCTTTTGTTATTTCCAGTGAATCAAACTGTTGCTTCTAAGCGTTAACTATCAGCAAATATCTTCAACAGGTTTCACGAGTTTCTCACAGGTTGCCAGTTCTTCTGTCACCTTCTAGTTCCGTACTACAGAATCAGGATGTACCAGTTTCATTCATTTTGTGTTAAAGAGGCAAGTACAGTAAAAATTCAGAAGGTTTAGTTGGTTTTCTTAAGAGTTTGATTTAGTCACAGACGTTTCATTCCTTCTGAATAACTGTGGGACATCCCGTAGTTATCCAACCCAAAAAAAATGCTAACATACAAGCATGCACTCTTACTCACACACACACACACACACACACACACACACACACAGGTACACCAGACAAGAGGAAATTAACAGCCAAGCCAGTGGGGCTGTGAGCTGTTATGACACAGTCATTCTCAAACATTCCCTTCTGTCTATTCTGTAAGTGTCTGGCCATGTCATCAACATTTCCTGCAACAGTATGCCAAAAAATATACCCTCCTGCATGTGTGACGTTGTTTTTTTTGTTATTACAGTGAGTCGTACCACACAACCTTATTCAAGAAGTATTAGTAACTTCATTCGAAACTAAACCACAAAAATCCTCACAGAAATAAGAGTTGAAACATAAGCAACTGCCTGGACAGGAAATGCTGATTTGAAGCAGTTGAAGAAAAGAGCAGATATAAAATAACAGTATTATATACTGAAAATGATAAAAGTGAAGTAGATGATGATGCACAGCAGAAGTACCCAGAGAGAAATGGTGCAGAGTTTGTGGAGAAAAAAAATCGTGGCTATTGGAACAAAACCTCGTATTCCTGAAATGGACATTTTAAAAGAAAGTTTATGGCACTAACAGAATGTTTTTATTTAAATTCTGAGGAAAATATAGAGTCGGAATTCTGAGGAAGATAAAAAGTCGGAATTCTGAAGCAGGTAAAGAGTTTAAATTCCAGGTCACAAAGCAAACGTTTGATGTGGAATGATCAGACAGATAACGAGTCAGGATTCTGAGGCAGCTATAGTGTTGGAATTCAGAGGCAGAGACTCAGAGTCAGACTACAAAACCTAATTTGAGTCGGAATTTTAAGGCAAACTCTAAGGCAGAAGAGTCTGAGTTGGACTCCGAGGTGGAATTCCAAAGATGACTCCTAATTACAATTCCTAGACAGAATTCCATGACAGACTTCAGGTCAAATTTCGGAGAAGCAATATCGAACTGATGGAATCTGTTTTTATGAAGATTGTATGTTACATTTATACATAGTATTGTAAAACAACATATAAATAATTACATTCTGACTTTGACGCAGCTGATGCTGAACATTGAGAGGACAATATAAAAACGCTAATTGCAAACTTCGTTTTTAGGCCCTGTAATAAGAATGCTATAATTATTATTTTTATTTTTTTCCGAGATTCCTGGTCCTAGACTGCATATTTTAGTGGATTCCCAACAACTAAACAACTAAAATGTAAAGACATAGTAAGCCAGGACTTACTGTGAAAAACACAGGGATAAAATTTTCTTAATTTCTACTGGTCCATTAATCCATGACACAATTCTTAATTTTTACTATCACAGGATTACGAGGTTTTGACATGAGAGCAGCAAAAAGCAAAAAAAAAAAAACCCTGAATAAAATGGAGGATGACTTAAGTAGGAGCAAGCGCAGCAGGTGTGGAAAAAGAGAAGCTCACCAATGAAGGGGATAGAGGCCAGCGAGTCATCCTCCACAGATAGTGGTGCTAGATTACCATTGGAACGCCGCTGGGAGATGGTACTTTCGGCTTTGGGCGGTGCTTCCGTTGGGTCAGATGTGAAGAGAAGAGGGTCGTCGTCTTCTATAGCCATTCCGTAATGTGGGTGCCGGTTTGTGTTGCCGCCCCTTCTCCCCATTGGTGGCTTCTGCCGCAGCACCACCTCCTGTACCTGGGCTTGAACCTCCTTTATTTCTCCACCCTCTCTTTCGTGGTTGGTCGGCCGGTGAGTTCTGTCCTGCCCTTCAGGGGCCGTGGGTGTGGCAGAGCTGGTAGGTGGTGCAGGGGATGGGGCAGAGGGAGGGGCTACACCCTCTGGTGGACTGGTCTTGGGCGTGGGTGTCCAGCTGAGGGCCGGGCCCATGTAGGATGGGTCCCGGAAGGAGTGGGCATGCTGCAGGATGCGTCCTGTCTTGCGGTTAAAGGAAGGGCTGTAGCTGCGGTAGCCCATGGACATTGGCTGCTCGTCCAGGCTCTGGCAGGACGGCAGGCGGCGGGTCTGGGGCATGGCCTGCTGCGGCTGAGGGGCCTGTGTTGAGTGCTGGGGTGAGTATGGGAGGTTTTGATGCTGCGATGGGTGCTGGGAAACTAGGGGTTTAGTCCGTTTCTGTTCGTGTTGGGGTGCCTGTGTGTGTCGGGCACCTGGGGGTGTCTGTGCAAGGCTGTATTGAGTGCTCTGCCTCTGATAGGCTTCAGCCCTAGACTGCGGTTGGTGGCCACCCCAGGATGGCCTCTCTTGGCATGGGGAAAGCACGCTGGGTGCTCGGTCCAGAGCCTCCAGCGAGCGCCCTGAATGTCCGTACCTTGTTTGGAGCAGGTTTTCAGATCTTGTGCAGTTAAAAGCCGAAATAGGGATGTTCTCGCCCTGCCAGTGACCACGGGCCCCAGGACCTGGCTGCTGCAAGTAAAGCAGGGTGTCCTGAGAGACACTGTGGGGAAAATCAGACCTCTGGGTCCGTCTTGTCCGGTTAAATTCCCCAAGACGGTCCTGCGAGAAGCTGCGGTGCCGAGGATGCAACGAGCGGACGCTGGGTCTTTCCCGCTCCCGCTCGTTAACCTGACTATAGTACCAGTTGCTAAGGGCTTGTTGGGTGCGTTCATTGTGGCTAGATGGGGGTGTATGCGTGGGCTGCGGTGGGCTAGCCCATCCTTGTGCAGTACCAACACCATAGTTGCCATAGGGACCATGGTGCAGCGGGCTTGCTAAGGCCCCCCCTGAGGAAGAAGAAGACGAGTAGGTACGTCCTCTCATTTGTCCCATCGCCTGCTGCCCCCTATCAGTCATCCCGTACCGAATCTCTTCAGTGCGATGTGCAGGGCTACTGTGTCCCACACCTCCCGGGTCACAGGCACGCCCCTCTGCCGCCCAGACAGTAGCATGGGCAGGGACAGTGATCCGGTTGTCGAGTGGTGGGGAAGGGCCAGAGGACGTAGAGCCGGGCCAGCGGCTCCAGTTGTCAAGTTGGTTCTGTCCCATTTGGACTCGAGAAGAGGTGGGGCAGGAGGTGTGACTTGTGGGAGGCTGAGATTTAGAACGTGGGGGGTAGCAAAGAGGAGGCGGTGGAGGGAGACACTGGGCTCCTCCTTTATACGGCTCGTTCCCTCTCAGGTAGGCATCTTGAGAGTACGCCTGTGTTAGAGAAGAAGAAAGAAAGAAAGAGATTAAGAAACAGCAATCCTGAATGGCAGTTCAAAACAGTACCACAAAAATGCAAAGAATTCGATACTGAGACTTCTAGGAATTTGTGTGGTATGGTGAAATCCCTCAGCCAGTAGGTATGAACAGTTTAGTCACCACTGGAAATGATCAATATAAACATCACCATATGATGCACACCTCACCTGCTCACACTAAATAAAAACACCAACTGCATAAATTTCACTATATTACAGCACCAAAACAGTTAAACCATATACACAAAGGGCTGGTGATCAGTAAAAAAACTTGTTAGAAGTCTGACCAACTGATTAAACAAGTGGAATCAAGTGTGATGATGATGCAGTCACAACAGCCTTCTTACTTCTTGTTACTTCCACAGTCTACTCAAACATACAGCAAACATACAACATTCCTAACAAATTGGCCCTTTTCAACAACACTGTCACATAGAAAAAAAGACAATTGCCGATACTTTATTCCTGGGCTGAAACTCCTCCAAACCACTATAACTGTCCTCAATTCCAAAAAGTTAAGGGTTCTTTCACACACCTGCCTTGTTTAATCCAAACTTTCAGACTTTTAGTTTGGTTCGAATCAAAATGCCAGGTTAAAAGGTATCACGAACCACAAACTGAGCAAAAGATGTGATGTCAGTCCAGATCTACTGAGCCACACTCCTGTTACCCTAAGGTTTAAAGCCTTTTTCTAGATGGTTTGATCTTTCAGACCAATTACAGTGTGCCGAGCATCAGCCTTAAAACTATACAGAGGAAAAAAGAAACAAGTGTTGTACTGAAGTGTGAATGCAGCGTGAAATTAAACCTAACTGGATCAAATCATTTTTAAATATACAGCTCTGATTTAGCTATTTAAAGGTACATATTTGTGTAAAATAAACATTGTTGTTTTATTATATAAACTACAGACATTTTTCCCAAATTCCAAATGAAAATATTGTCATTTAGAGCATTTATTTGCAGAAAATGAGAAATGGCTAAAATAACAAAAAAGATGCAGAGCTTTCAGACCTCAAATAATGCAAAGAAAACAAGTTCATATTCATAAAGTTTTAAGAGTTCAGAAATCAATATTTGGTAAATTAACCCTGGTTTTTAATCACAGTTTTCACGCATCTTGTCATGTTCTCCTCCACCAGTTTTACACACTGCTTTTGAATATCTTTATGCCACTCCTGGTGCAAACATTCAAGCAGTTCAGCTTGGTTTGATGGCTTGGTTTGACATAAACCTTGGTATGAATTCATCCTAGGATTTTGTTCCAAATACCTGGGTGGCTCTGTGTGTAGCTTAGCTGCAGAAGAACCATCCAGTCATTTGGAAATAAATCCTGGAATTAATGTTTACTTTCTGGACCTGTATTACCCACTTCTATTCACACCCAACCACAATAACGGCCTAAAGCAAAACGTTTAGATGCACAGAAGCATGAAATTAAAACTGCCTCAGACAGCAGCTGTAAGAAAACAAGTTATGTATATTAATATGAATTCCAGATATATATAATACCAATAAGAGAGGATCTATTTATTTTTGCAGTGTGCTCAATCCATATCACACTGTCTCCAATGTCCTAGCTGCACATACTGCATGTAGCGCATAGTCAGTCATGCGGTATCAAAATGCATTCAGTACACAAACAAAAAAACAACAAAAACAAGCGTTATGTGGGTTCAACAGAACAATACAGAGAAGTACAATCTGCTGCATTTTGAAGAATATTAGAAATACTACATTAAAACAGGAAAGTGATTTGCTTTCATAACAGATTTCTTTCTGTATTGCATGGGTTCCACATATGTTCCTTTGAGATCCTTTAGCAGCACTTTCATGCTGTAAATCTCCCGTTCTACTACATCCCAGAGGTGTTCTGCTGGATTCAGGCAAAGTGACTGACAAAAACACTAAAGAACAGTGAGAAACAACATTGTGAATCTACTCTGGAGTGACTGTAGCTTTTGAACGTAGTGCATTTTCATGCTGCAAATAGCTAATAGAATATGGGTAAATTGTGGTCATGAAAGGAAACACATGGTCAGCACCAACACTTAAATAGGTTGTGGTATTCAAGTGACCGTTGATTGGTATTAATATGTATAAAGTGTGCCAAGAAAGCATTCAATACAACATTACACTACATCCATCTGCCTGGACTGCTGACATATGGTAGGTTAGGTCAAATTATTTGAGCTGTTTGAGACATTTTTTGACCAGGGTATGTCTTTTTTTCCCATACTGTCCAGTTTTGGTGAGTCTGTCCCCACTGCAGCCTCAGGTTTTAGTTCTGGCTGACAAAATTGGAACATGGTCTTCTGCTGTTATAGCCCTAGCACCTCAATAATGGACTTTTGAAATGCTTTAACAGTTACCACAACTGTACATACAGTAATATAGCATGAATATCTGAGGTACAGTAGCCTTTCTGTCAGCTCCAACCTGCCTGACTTTCTAAGTTAATCTTAAATTCTTCTTTGATTGATGCTTAGTTGATTTTGTCTTAATTACTCAATTCTGATTAACTGTAAAGACCGTTGTGCTTAAAATCCTTGGGGATCAGCAGTTCTAAGAATATTCAAACCAGCCAGACTGGCACCAACAATCATAACTGAGATCACATTTTTTTTATAATTCCGATGGTTGATATGAACACTATGTGAAGCTGCTGATCTGCATCTGCATGATGCTATTCAATGACTGCTGTCACAAGATGGTTGATTAGATAAATGGATGAAAGTAGCCATAAAGGTGTTCCTAAGTAAGTATAGGGTTGTATATATATGTATGTATATATATATATATATATATATATATATATATATATATATATATATACATATATTGTCACTGTCACTAACAAACCTTGCATCTCACACCTTGTGTTTTTGACATTCTTCACATTTTCACACAAATTGACCTAGAATAACATCTTTTTACATTGACCTCCAATGAAAGTTAAAATATTTTAGCGAATATTTTCTTTCTGCTAAACATTTTTGTTTTGGTTGTTGTTTTAATTTTTCATTTATACATCTGAAAAAAATTAAGAGACCACTTCAGTTTCTAAATCAGTTTTTCTGATTTTGCTATTTATAGGTTTATATTTGAGTAAAATAAACATTGTTGTTTTATTCTATAAACTACAGACAACATTTCTCCCAAATTCCAAATAGAAATATTGTAATTTAGAGCATTTATTTGGCTGAAATAACAAAAAAGATGCAGAGCTTTCAGACCTCAAATAATGCAAAGAAAACAAATTCATATTCAAAAAGTTTTAAGAGTTTATCAATATTTGGTGGAATAACCCTTGGCATGTTCTCCTCCACCAGTCTTACACACTGCTTTCGGATAACTTTATGCCACTTCTGGTGCAAGAAGTCAAGCAGTTCAGCTTGGTCTGATGGCTTGTGATCATCCACTTTCCTCTTGATTATATTCCAGAGTTTTTTTTTATTTGGTAAAATCAAAGAAAATCTGAGAAATCGAGAAACTATCAGATTAATTTGTCACATTTTCACAGAAATTGACTTGGAATAAAGTCTTTTTACATTGACATCAATTTAAAAGTTAAAAAGATCATTTCTTTTGTTAAAAATGTGTTATTTTGGTGATTTGAAAAGGTTTTTGATAAAATACGTAGATTAACAATTTTAACTACAAATTTAACAAGAATGGGAAAGATATTATTAATTAAAAAACAAACAGCTATTTTGACCATACCCAACAGTGATATCCATGTATTAAGTCTGACAGTTTTTTTAAAGATATATTTCTGTTAATTAAAGTGACAGTATGTAAGTTTTGGTGAACATGTGAAAGAGTACCTTTGATGCAGGTTAACTGCTGTGTGAAATTCTGTATTTGTAAGTATATGCTTTTCAGTTTTTGAAATTTATATATTAGATGTTGCAGGGACGGTTGTGTCTAATTAATGCCATTAATTAGAATATTTTGTGCCAGCTCCACATCAGGAATACTACTGCTTTCAATTTAAAATAAAAAGTGCTAGAAACAACTGCTTCAACCAATTCTTTTAACTGTAAAGCTTTGTTTATTTGCGTGTTTGTCCATTTTGACCTTCTCCAACCAATAAAATTACTGCACTTACAAAAATTCAAAACATAAAACATACTGCCGTTAATATTGACAGCTCTAACCAACGACACACCACTCAGATATGAAGAGCAGGAAGCTTTCTGAAGACATCAACATGCCATTAACCCACAACACCAGAGCAGACAGACCGGCTACAAGGGCAACAGCAACTACTGACTGAACCACTGCACAGAAAGATTTAATCTGCATCAGTAAACTGACTAAACATATCAAACAGCTGCAAGACCCCATATAAAAGACCCCAAAACCTGTGCATTAATGATAGAGCACGTATATGACATATTACAAACACACACACACACACTCACACTCACACACAGCCATGGCTGTAAACAGAGCGAATACAAACTCACAGAGGGAGCAGCAGCAGCATTCCCTAAAGCTTCACTTAGTTTACTGAGAGCACCTCAACCTCGCTCGTCCGTACTGTACTCATCTGTCCATTCTTCTTTTTCTCCTCTTCGTTTTCTATTCGTCCCTTTGTGCTGTCATCGTATCACACTCTCTCTTTCTCTCTTTTCTGGTATATTTCCCACTCTGCTTCTTTCTTTCTTTCTGTATTCCTGGTCCTCAGTATGGTGCCCTGAGACCAGCCCAACCCAACACCACTCAACTCTCTCTCTCTTTCTCTCTCTCTCTCTCTTTCTCTCTCCCTCCCTCGCTCTCTCGCTCTCTCTGTCTCTCTCCACCCTGTGGGAGTGTGGGAGGAGCCAGACCACTGATGATGTCATCTCTGGTATGCAGCTGATGCGGGTGTAAAGGGTGTGTGGAGCAGACAGAGGTAGAGAGAGAGAGAGACTGAGAGAGAGAGAGAGAGAGAGAGAGAGACTGTTAGAGAGAGAGAGAGGGTAATAATATATCTGAAGAGTATCAGACACAAATAATAGTCTTTTATATGAAAAGAGACACAGATACACAAATCATATAAACAAAGAGGGAGAGAGAATGAAAAAGAGGGAAATACACATATTTATAAAGGGAGAGAAACAGAGAGACATACAGATCTGAAAAAAATTAAGAGACCACTTTAGTTTCTGAATCAGTTTCTCTGATTTTGCTATTTATAGGTATATTTTATGAGTAAAATGAACATTGTTGTTTTATATAACACTGTTATACAGAGAGAGAGAGAGAGAGAGAGAAAGAAAAATAAGAGTGCACATAGAAAACAGAGGCATATAATGAAAGGGGGAAGAACGTGTGACAAATACAGATACAGAGAGAGAGAAAGAAAGAAAAAGAGTGAGGTGTACCAAAAGGCTGGCAGAGAAACAAAGAAAGAGAGAGAGAGAGACCTCCTTTATATAAAGAGAGAACAAGAGAGAGAGAGAAAGAGAAAGATAGAGACCTAAAGAGAAATGGGATACTGAATCAATGATAGAAAAAGAAAGAAAGAGAGAAAGAGACAGAGTTAGGTATAAATGGGGTAAAATGCAATAGCAGCAGTAACTGTGGGTAATGTGCCCAGTTTATGTGGCCTGGTCTGAGGGCTTGTTAAAAATGGCTGATCTGTGTGGTGTGTGTGTGAGTGTGTGTGTGTGTGTGTGAGAGAGTGTGTGTGTGTGTGTGTGTGCGCGCACACACGCATGTTCCTCTGTGCTCTGGTGAGCACTTTTGCATGCCTGATCATGTGAGCAACAGGGTAATTTGCGGACCAATATGAATGTGGGAGTGTGTGCTGCTCGAGGAATGTGTGTGTGTGTGTGTGTGTGTGTGTGTGTGTGTGTGTGTGTGTGTGTGTGTGTGTGTGTGTGAGCATTTGTCATGGGACAGTCTGGTCATTAATAATGAAATGGATGATTCTGATTGTGTCGCCACGTCATTCGACAAGTGTGTGTACATGCTCAGCGGCTACAAACGAAAACAACCATTTTTTTGGTAAAATAACTCACTGAAAGGAGCATTATTTACTCCACAGCTTAACCCTTTAATACCTGAATTATGTTACAGTTATGGAACAATATATGAAGGCTGTTTTCTGTCTGTAATGCACACAACATTATTAATATTACTATCCTAATATTAAATCTATTTTAAAAGAAATCCATTCAACTATTTTTTTAATTCTTAAATATGATAAAAGTGTTCTTACAAGATCTAGTAAAAATTAGCTTGTATTACTTTGCCTCACTTGTTCTGTAGTGCTGACATGCCCTAATGTCTGAGTTGCTGATTTGTTTTGTCCAGCGCAGTGGGCGGGGCTAAGCTACTGTTTCATTGGCTGGTTTATGATTTTTTTCTGATGGACAAGAGTTCACAAATAGTGTTTTTTTTACAACAATTTTTAAAAAGAAACTACATGAAGTACATTGTAATTGACACAGAGTCTGAAAGAGTTAAAGCAGTAGTGCGTGAGATTTTTTTGTAACCGAAAGCACTAGTGTTCCTGAAAATGTTGGTGTGTGGGGGGTGGGGGTGGTGCTGATAAGAGAGCTACTTTATATAACAAGGTACACATGAGATACCTACACCAGAGATACCTACACCATGTTTCAAAGATTTCCTAACTCATTTGTACCTTATTTTATTTTGTTTTACATAAGTAGGCTTAAGTATGTGTATGCATTTGTGGCTGTGAGTGAGTGTGTGTGTGTGTGTGTGTGGAGCAAGGCGTGGCATAATGTTTGAATGTTCAAGCTCTCACACACTTACCAGCTGCAGCACGTCCTCATCCTTTGGCATAATGGAGAGTTCCAATACACTCTCACTGGAGAGAGAGATAATAAGAGAGAGAGAGAGAGAGAGAGAGAGAGATAATAAGAGAGAGAGAGAGAAAGAGAATAAGAGATTTTTGCTACTATATACATAGTAGATTTACATAGATAGATTAAAACCATCAGCCTGATACTGTTAAGCCTAATGTTCTGAAGGTGTTATAGTTAATATGCCATCATCTATAGCCTTGTACATCATTTTGGAAATATCAACCGCAATTTTTTACAATTCTTTTATGTTTTTTAGAAGGTAACTTCAGATATTTGGCGTATTCTAGCCCTTTAGCATTGTATTAATCTCTGATAGTTGTAAAATAATTCAGAAGACTAAGCTAATCAGTATAATGACAGTAATTATGACTTTTGCTAAAAAAAAAAAAAAGAACCCCATTTCATTTAAACATATAGACGAAGAAAAACACAGAAACTGACCTGTTCTGAATGAGTGCTATCACCTGGGAGTACGTCTTACCCAACACACTTTCTCCATTCACCTTTACCAGCCGGTCACCTATTAGACACACAGACACACAAAAACAGATAATCAGACAAAATGGCTTTGGTTTGTAGTTTGTCTGTAGTATGCAAGAACAGTTTTAGCTAAATGCCACCAGTCACAATCATTATCACCCACTGCGCTGCCCGCTGTAGGTGATAATGCTTTTTATGATGTATTCCTGATACAAATGTGGCACTACTGTGGATCGAGGAACATTAAATACCTGCACAACTTCAGAAATGGAACTTTCGTCTATCTGGCATCCACTATCAGGCTTTGTTAAACTTTAAATATTTGAACATTCCCAGAATGAATCACAAAAAGACTGGTGAAGCAGCTTTCTGTTTCTATGCCCTGAAAATATGGAACTCTTTACCAATTAATATTTATCAGGGATCGAGTGTTAATAGCTTTAAAAGGCAGCTAAAAACCTTCCTGTTTAGCTTAGCTTTCTACTAGTTCTGTTCTGCCTATACTTGAATCTTTTTTATTTAAACACTTTTGTTGTTTTTAATTCTTATTTTATATTTTTTGTTTAAATGTATTTTATTCTATAGTTTATTTTAATGTAAATGTCTTATTTCCAACTATTTTATGAAATTGTTACTTTTTGATTGTTTTATTTGTTTTATATTACTTTTACATTTTGCTGATTTATTTAGTTTTATTGCGAAGCACTTTGAGCTGCATTTTTATGTATGAAAGGTGCTATATAAATAAAGTTTATTATTTATTATTATTATTATTGTTAAATATTGAAATATTTTACTTTACTTTACCACAAGACTTCACTTGAGGATATTTTCAAGGTTCTGGAACATTTTCAGAAATAGAAAAAATAGAGCTATTCAACAAATAGAGCTATTCACTGTATACCAACTCTACCTCTTCACAACATAACTGATGCTCTCTAACAAGAAATTAAGTAATTAACTCTTATACAAAACATCTTTAGTTTAAACACTTTTTTGTTAACTAAATAATTCCATATGTTTTGGATAATTCCATACATAGTTTGAATGAATTTTGTATTAATATTCAGTGCAGAACATTTTTAAATAGGTGTGTCCAAACGTTTATCTGTTACTGCACATGCTATGCAAATGTTTAAGGCACCTAATCACATTAGTTAAAACCATGTCTCTTAGCAGTTAAACATCATTAAACACAGACTCCCCGAATCAGGTGCTGGATGATATCAAATAAATATTACTAGACTCCAAAGAAAAGGGCTTTAGCGAAGTCTAAACGAACACAGTGATGTAAAAGCACTACTTTTTGTATAAATGTTACTAGAAATTATTATTAGGGTTAAAAATTTTACTGTCCAAGCAGCGTTTCATTAAAATTTTCACAAACGACTAACATTTTTACACAGAACTGCATATCAAACAAAGCATAATACAATCAGCAGTTTGACTTACTCATAACCTGACTTATAATAAACCTCTCTCACACACACACACACACACACTGATTTACTGATAACACACAGTCTGAGCTGATGGGAACAGGACCGTGTCCTGTAGATCTGGCGCTGGTATTACGAGCTTAACGAACTGAAACGAAAACAGCCAGTCAACACAAGCCGCAGCCTACCCTCTGTATCAACTGTCTGATTTCAAGCAAATGCTGTCATGTCATCGGCACGTGTAACGTGAGCTTATTTCCATGGCAAATTACCAAAGAACGAGTGGGCAGTGAGACAAACACACACACAAACCAAAATAACAGAGAATAAATCACACACTTAAATCACTCTTCCACTTCGGTGCTCACCTGTGCACAAACCGGCCTGGTGGGCGGGACCTCTCTCCCTCACATTTTTCACGAATATGGTGTCCATCGGCTCCAGTCGACTCCGCTGGAGGCCTGTATTGGCCAAACACACACACACACACAAACACACACATAGTAAATACAGAGGCGTATAGATGCACAGATTTAAAAAAAAAAAAATCAATTTTCAGAGATTAATTTTAGTTTTTTTTTACATGCTTAAAATATTTTGTCTACTGACAGAATTTATTAAAAAAATTAATAATAAAATAAATAAATGAATAAATAATAAATATACTGAAATAATAAAAATAGCTGAAATTGGCAACAAAGATGTCAATCAATGATATAGTTTTATATTTTACTAGTTTTCTTATAGTTTTTATTAGTATATTATATTTTACAGTCAGGTTCATAAGTAAACATTATGTCTCATATATTAAAGCTGTGTATTTTTGTGTATGTGTATAAAGTAGTAGAGGTGAGCAACCTAACATTATGGTATAAAATAATAATTATTTTTTTTCTATTATGATTCAGTCATATAGATTCAGTGTCTATAGGACACTGACTAACCCTTCATTCAGTGACAAAAATCATTATTATTTCAGTAGTTAGTGACTAAAAATCACTGTACTTAGTATGGGTTAATATGTGTTTTATTATGATATCCTGTTATTTTTTGTCTAAAAGGGCAAATTTCTAAATTGGAAAAAGCAAATGCTGTCATAACAGAACTACTTTTAGAATAGAATTATAAATTAGAATTATATGTCCGTGAAAAGTTAAACATTAAAACATTACAAAGTAAATTAGTAAATATATCAGTTTTTATTCATTTAAAGCTCTTTCAGGGTGCATTTCACTTTTTATCCTGCAGGTGGAGCAAGAACACAAGCGCTATATCTAAACGCTTAGCAGCCTGAACATGTATATGATCTCAATCTATTAAAAACGCTTACTGATCTCAAATCAGCCATTAAACATAATCAGATGAGGCTATTCAGGATGCACACTGGACTGAAAGTCCACAGGATGCAGTTAATAAATAAAGATAGGAGACATAAAGGAAACAAGAACACTCACCCTTTTCATTTCCATTTTCCTCATCCTGTAAACGAAAGAAAGGATAGAGTCATGTCAGATCATGTACAATCATTATGTCATTTACCAGAAATATGCTGTAATTTTCTAATGTTGAAATGTGCTAAAATTAGCCTGATGATGGGAGCTCACTATCACCCAAACCCTCCAGCAGTGTTTCATCCCTTAGGAGCAGCGTTACATCAGCCGTGCACTCAGAGTGAGGCGTCAGAGTCTTCTGACTTATGAATGATGTCTCAAAACCTTGTACTGAAGAACCCTTGTCAAAAATACATGTCCTTACCTTCTACCCAGAAACTGTTTTTTAAACAAAAGTCAAGCAAACTTAAGAAAGCCTGGAAGTAAGTGGGGGCAAGACTAAACTAACCTGGTTACAAAATCTTTAGTTAACAGCACATCACACTAAGGCACTATCTCAGTAAAAAAAGACTTGTAATAATTACAATGTTAAAAAACATAAAATTGGAATGAATATTTTATGGCATAGTGTTTCACTTACAGTGAATATTTTTGGTCAGTATGTGTAATTGCTAAAAAAGTACTAAAAAGTACTTTTAAAATGTACATTGTGGTGCAGTCTCTTTTCAGAGTGGATATATCGGTTGATTTTAGTGAGGATTCTGTTTCTTCAGTTCTAATTCTGTGTTTCTTTGGTTTAATGATGTGTGAATGAGCAGGTTAAGACTGAGTTTGCTGTTCTGATATCTCCATGTTTGCGATAGCTCTTGTATCAGCACCTTTAGCAGCAAGAAACTGTTAAAAATGCCAGAAAAAGGTCAAAAGACCGTAATATGCCATTAACGATCATATATTTGTTCTATTCCCACTCAGAAACATACTGCTTTCAATAAAAAAATATATATATTAAGGACTGCAGCTTGTTTTGTTTTTTCTTTTTAAAAGTCAGTTTAGTTTGTTTAAAAAACCTAAAAGCAACTATTCCTTTTCTGCTTCCTGAAGACAATTTACAATGAATATTCTTTCACTAACAAGCATAAATAAACACGATCCCTAGTTTAGCATTTGTGCATCCTACTTAAATCACTATTTTTAATAACCTATTTGAGCAACAAAAAAAATCGTAAAGGCAGTCTCTCAGTTGAATCATGAGAAATTGACAACAGCAACTTCAGGTGAATATGGTGTTGTTGATACTGGAGAGCAGTTCATCGCCTCCTTCATAACCAAAAAAAGAAGCCATAGAGGTAAAACCAGTGTTTGTGCTAGACTAAAAGCTATATTTAGCCAATAATTGTTTGTACAAGCTCTTTTATGAACTGTTGGATTACTCCAAGAAACAATTGAGCTGCCTTAGATAACTAAATTGGAGCTAAACATACGTCAGAAAGGACAGCAATAGGTTTGTTTTACTGGTAAGATTTAAGATAAAATCAACCCCAGTGTTTTTGTCACAATGTTAAAATATTTTTTTTTTTTTACCTGTAATAGGAGGAAAAATATTACATGGTGATGAATAGGCAACAAAAGTCTTGGCAGTTCTGTTTTGTTCCTTGAATTTGTCAAATCTATCAATAAAAAAATATATATTAAGGACTGCAGCTTATTTTTTTTTTCTTTTTAAAAGTCAGTTTAGTTTGTTTAAATAACCTAATAGCAACTATTCCTTTTCTGCTTCCTGAAGACAATTTGCAATGAATATTCCCTTGTTTTTTTTCCTCAGGTTTTCCACACATCCACGTTCCACTTTCACTATGTGCTTTAATGAAAAACACTAGAGGGCAGCATAGGAAAAGACCACAGAAGATCAGCCGGACCCAACTGTCCACTCTGCTGTCAGCATGGAGGCATTTAGCAGCAACACTCAATACAAACAGAAGGCCATGGCTACAGCCGGGAAACAGCTACAACCCTACACCCCCCACCACCAAAACACACACACACACACACACACTAATACAAATGTGTGACCAACAATTATTTTAGTAGACCAACAATATCTTACTATCTGACACTGGGGTCTATTTAAGGTCACACACAGACCAAATCTGGATCTCTAACAAATTGATAACAGTGCAAAGCAGGAGGTCAGATCATTCAGACCACGCTGACACACACCCACACCCACACACACAGCGCTGATGATGCAGTTTAAACTGAGTGAAGCAGGGTTTAGCCTGCGCTGACAGAGCTCATTCCACACATAATCACACAATACTCAGGCTTTAGTCAGAATGAGAGAGAGAGAGAGAGAAAGAGTGTGTGTATGTGTGCGAAAGAGAGAGAGAGAGGGAGAGAGGTAAAGACAGAGAGACTGGAAAAGCTTATGCCTCTGCTCTTTCCAAAGAATCACCACTTATTTCCTGTCTGGCAAATGACTAATATCCCTATAAAATGAAAGTTCGGCCAAAAGTCACATTTACGCAATTTTTCTCTCACTCCAAATGTGTTGAGTCAGCCAAATCTGGCTTTTTTTTAGATATAAATTGAAGGTAATGTAGCTAACAAGCATAAATAAACATGATCCCTAGTTAAGCATTGTGCATTCTACTTAAATAACTACTTTTATTAACCTATTTGAGCAAAAATATAAATAAAAAAAATCGTGAAGGCATAGTTGAATCATGAGAAATTGAGCAAAACAGTAATATTCAACAGCAACTTCAGGTGAATATGGTGTTGTTGATACTGGAGAGCAGTTCATCACCACCCTTATGACCAAAAAAAGAAGCCAAACCAGTGTTTGTGCTAGACTAAAAGCTATATTTAGCCAATGCTAGTTTGTACAAGCTCTTCTGTGCACTGTTGGCTTACTCTAAAAAACAATTGGGTTGCCTTGAATAATTAAAACGGAAGCTAAACATACATCAGAAAGGAAAGCAAAAGCTTTGTTTTACTGGTAAGATTTAAGATAAAATCACAATGTTAAAATAATCATTTTTATCTGTAAAAGGAGGAAAAATATTCCATGGTGATGAATAGGCAACCAAATTCAGTTTTATTCCTTGAATTTCTCAAATCTATATATCTGAATGATTTGTTTTAAATGACTATGGGGCAGTTTTGCAGACAGGGATTAAATCAATTCTAAATGAATGGAGATTTTCCACTGCAAGCAAAATATAGTCTACGATTAGGCCTTACATGTTTAATAAACAAATTTAAATAATAAATATATATTGAATGACCAAACTACCATTTTAAGCCCACTTTAAAGCATTCACATGCCCTTTAAACCATTTTGCCACCAGCTGTACATAGTGAGGTGACCGTAGAGCAGAGAACGACTTGTCATGTGACCTCTGAAGTGAACAGAAGCGGACAGAACAGAGTGAGTGGGGACCTATTGTCTGTGCTGCCCTGGTACTGCCCGGCCCAGTGTGTGCAAGTGTGTGTCTGGTACCAGTCAACACGAAAAAAGCCTTTTTGAAGCCTCTGAAAGGACACACTCTGCAGCTGCTGATGAGGGGGTGTTTTAAGCCCACAGTGACAATAGTGGCACTTTGTTTTAGCTCTGTAAACTCACATCAATGCTCCGCTACATCACTACAACACCTGCAGCTGGTTCTTATCACCTTAGGCAGCAGGATATACTGTGGTTGTAGTTGTGTCACGCACCAGAGATGCACAATAAAGCACCAGTGATGCAGGTGACTGCAATATGCAAACGAGCATTCTAAATAATCAGTATGTGTATATTTTGTGAGTGTATGTGAGTATTAGTAATGCTCATAGTAAGTACACAATATGTTAACTACTTGAATATATCTTTATCAGGAGATTATGAACTTAAATTTAAAGTATACAAAAATTAAAGTTATGTCGTTGAATCAGGGGATGAGGTTCGGATAATTCAGACAGGCCGAATCTATTAAGGGACACATTTTGAGCAGTCTTTCTTTATGCCTAATGGCTTGGGGAGCACTTTAATCCTGCATTTCCTGTGGAGTGACCCACTGCCCCATAACAGCTCAGCGATATGTGCAGGACATCCTTCTGTTACAAGCCCTGCCTCTCAAGCCTTATCCTGCATTTTTTATATTTTACCAAATTGAAAACCTCTGGAATATAATCAAGAGGAAGGTGGATGATCACAAGCCATCAAACCAAGATGAACTGCTTTAATTTTTGGCACCAAGAAAGGCATACATTTATCCAAAAGCAGTGTGTAAGACTGGTGGAGGAGAACATGCCAAGTACATGCCAAATATTGATTTCTGATTGATTTCTTAAAACTTATTTCAGTCATTTCTCATTTTCTGCAAATAAATTGGAGGAAATTTAGAGGAAATGTTGTTCGTAGTTATAGAATAAAACAACAATGTTCATTTTACTCAAATATATACCTATATATAATAATAAAATAGCAAAATCAGAAAAACTGATTCAGAGCTGTGTCATCATTCACACACAAAGTCTATATGTCCACAAAATTCCATGTATACAGTTTTTTGTGATTTTTGAGGATTATTTTGTATTGATGCACATCGGAAAAGTGTACAGCCAAGGACATTAACATTTGAAGACAAGACACATCACTGTATTAAAGTTCATTGTTTTTTTTTGCATAAAAAATGTATCAGACTTGAAACACTATTTGTTTCCAAGAGCAATTTGAAGTAGTTTCATAACGTGTCACTACTGCCACTGATCATGTTTTTCTTTCTTTCTTTCTTTCTTTCTTTCTTTCTTTCTTTCTTTCTTTCTTTCTTTCTTTCTTTCTCTCTCTCTCTCTCTCACTCTCTCACTCTCATTCTCTGTCCTAACAGTTCTCAGACAGAAACACAGATGACTAATGGTGTAAACAGAACATTTGTGATCGTATCATATAGCTTCCTCTGTTCCAGTTTCCCAGCAGGGTCTTTCCGTAAACTCTTAAACTTTAATTAGTGCTTTGGTTAAATCTGTAGTACCTCCAAAGCTCACTCTCACCACACTTTTGTAACAACATCGCTTGAGGCAAGTCTAGGATTTACCCGTTTCAGGCGTGGTGGTTTGCATTTGGTGGCTGGTGGCATGATGCAGCAAATTGCGAAAAAGTGCACCAGTCTGTTTGTGCTTTGTGACAAACCACACTGAAGATCTGTGCACGTAAACACCAGACTCATTTCCCAGTTGCTAAGAGCTTGTTTACGGTGATGGGTGGGCTCGTTGCTGGGCGAAGTTACCTTGAGGCTGGTGTGCAGGGCAGATTCGGGCGGGTACACGATGAAGTGGCGCAGGGTGAAGCCGAAGCCCTGAGAGTTCTTTTGGAGCAACAGTGTCCGCGGGCCCTGCCAGGACATGCCCCTCCCATCAGACCCGCCCACCACCACCGGTCGAGGGTTCTCACTGGATGATGAGGTCCCATCTCTTCGCCCCTTTGCCTGCGGAGAATAAAGAACAGAGAGAGAGAGATGAAGTAACATGATTCAAATACACATACACAATGTGTCCAATATTTGTGAACACCCTTTTTAATGAATGCACTCATTACTGACACAGACGTGCACATGATCCAATTAGCACCATGCCTGTGGTTACAGGTGTTTGCTAGTTCTGCTGACACTTACTGTACTTGGCTGGGTGATGTACTCTTAAGAGTGATATCTGGTTAGTAATGATAGTAGACTGTACTCTGCTTCCCACATGAGACACAATAATTTTACAAAGTGGCTTCATCAGCGAGTATGATTGCAATGAGTATGATTGCTTATTTGAGACAAAATGATATAAAGCTGATTGATCCTTCCATCTCTATAAAATATGCTGATTTGTCAGTGTTTCTGTTATTCAGTTGCTATGATATAAACAGGTATTTAGGATTCATTGTGAAATGGTCTATTGTAGAAAGCCCAACTTTTTACGATGGTGGTGATGGTAGAAACCAGTGTAACTATGTCTACAATGCAAATATGTTTATTTTATTCATTTTATTTCTAACTTTTCCCATTTTCTCCCCAATTTTGCACACTAAAAGCTTACAGACGCCTTATGCTGCGGACATCACTCTTGGGGATGGGGAGAGAGTGCCATCTACCCATCTGGAGGGAGCAGGGCCAATTTAGCTCCCTCTGAGCACCGGCAGCTGATGATAAAGCTGCATGAGGGGAGGTTCGAACCTGCAACCTCCCACGCTTTAGTCCACTGGACCACTCGGCCCCCCCAAATATGTTTATTTTATTTAGTATCCAAAACAAACTCAGTGAACTTTGAGTTAGATAAGCAGTGTTTTAAAATAGAATAATTTAAAGCCATTTTAAATCTGGAAAAAAAAAATTCTATTGCTGTATTAGACCACACCAAATGTAACTTTTAAAGCCGAAACTACTATAAAACAACCTTTTTGACATCAGGCAACACATTCCTAACTTTCTAACATTCTTAGCTTTATCTAAGCTAACATATACATTAATGTGTTTCCTGTAAACACTGTTAATACAGCAAGCATTACAATGAACACCAATGTGAAAACCCAACTGGGAATTTCATGTATTGCGCACAATACGGTTCACATCTTTATTGTTTCTTTCACTTCAGCACAAGGCTGGGAACTCTTTTTGACAGGCACACACAAGAAGCAACACCCCACTGCCCCACATCTGCCAATCATCCCAGGACCACCTGAGCAAACATAGCCCCACAGCCCCCAACAGTCTGGCAGCCACGATGTCACACTCATTCCGCCAACCAGGCATTCCGGAAACGCCTCCTCGAAAGGAATCTCAGGAAAAAAAACTCAAACAGCCAAAAAGTCTCGGGAAAAACCAAAAGGGGTCTTTTCCAGGCTGTTCATATTTGATTTGGGCTCAGAACGAGTGCTGATTCACTGACTGGGTGAACCGCATCACCCCTGATGAACTCATTCGGGAGCAGCAGAGTTCGGGAATAACGAAAACTACTCGTTGCTGCGTAAATTGTATAGAATTAGAGCAACAATAACAGCAGTCTAGCATGTATGGGTTTCAGAAATGATAGAGAAATCACATCCATCAACACACATACCATACGTATACACTTTCACCACATCAGCACTGGCATAAGAAAAAAAAAAACAAAGAACGTGCCTTTAAATTGCTTGCTTGTTTCTGCAATATACAAAAGCTTGCAGCAATATGCAGAAAGTTGCTGTTTTTAGCCCCACCCATTCACACTGATGTTGTAGAGAAAATGTTAGAGACGTAAGAAGTGAACATAAAAAAAATTAATGAAATTGATACAAACAAACATCATAAAACATAGATATTACAAGTCTTAAACATGGGCCCTTTAATTTATGTAATGAGATTTAATTGAAAATAGTTTTTGACTAATTCTATTAATTCCAGGGATGCAGCGATGTGGGAACTCTGGGCCAATATCTGATATGCACATTTATAATTTAAAGGGGGGGAGTAAAAATACCCCAGTATATAACTTTTAATATTACCCAGTATAACTTTAAAACTATAAAAATAAATAAAAATGAGCTCAAATTAATTCATTCTAAAGATGCACAGCCAAGGTTTGCCAACTGTAGTAGCGAGCCCAGCGTTGCCTGAGCACTTTCTGATATACAATAAATACGACACAAAATGTCGGTTTGAATATTAATTCACTATACCTATAGTTCATGCATATTAATTCACTATACCTATAGTTCATGCATATTCTTAGAAACACTACTTGTCAAACATTTGATTGAAAAATGTTTTTAAATGCCACCAAACAGTGCTCAGAGTGTTCCAGCAGACTATGGCCCTGCCACTATAATCAGGAGATCGCTGTTTCGAATCCTGTCCATGCAGCTTGCCATCAGCTGCCAGAGCCCTGAGAGAGCACAGTTGGCGCTCTCTCTCCAAAGGGTGATGTCTGCTACTCGGCAATGCTGCATCAGTAGCAGTTGGAAAAGAGGCAGTGGCTGACTTCACATGTACCTGAGGAGGCGTGTGTTAGTGTTCACCCTCCTGGTGTGTTGGGGCATCACTAGTGATCGGGGAAGTCCTAATGAGTGGGTTGGGTTTTCTCATTAAACTGCTTGAAATAATGTAAAGAAAGCACAGTGCTGAACTGAAAGCATTTATTTAAGATTTTAATTTACCTTATTTAATATATTTTAACACTTTTTTTGGTTTAATGTGTTATTTCTAGTGCTGTCAACATTAATGAACTGACTGGTGAGGCTGGGTGTCTGTTGTGTGCCTCTCATCTGTTATTGGTGGATTCTGCCAAGGTTTCTGTAAAACTAAACACTTAACACTAAATAATTCATTAAGGACACAACCATCACATCAGAAACCTGTCAAATCTTAGGTCTAAAAAGAAGAAAAATAATATTGTTTTGATTTAGCTGGTTAATTCTTTTAATCAATGGACACCACTCGTTATTTCACAGTATTTCACATGTTCTGCATCACATTAAAATATTAAATATTACAAAGAAACTGTAACCTCTGTGAACAGATGTGTTTGGATGTTGGCCCTGTACTGTATATATAGGATAATGTTGTGAGTACTACTGTGTTTATGTAACTGGGCACAAAATCCCCTTTTTTTCCCTTTCCCTCCCCCCGCCGTCACCGACCTCAGCCGTCCGCACAAGAACAAGCCGTCTCTGGTCGGTCTGGCAGGAAGTGTGGTGAGGTGAGGATTTGGGCAGCTGTTCGCTCAGTCTATATAAATACACACGGGATTCGGAGCTATACCGAGTGGAAAAAGGAGGGTGAAGATGGTGAAAAGGAACATGAGGGGGATGTTTTTTTTTTCTTACAGTTTTCCGAAGGGAAAAGACCTGTAGTGCCCCTTCATACTCAGTTATTTCTTCCTCTCCCTCCTCATCCCTCCATCTCTGTGACCACTCAGCGGAACTGCTACTCTATAATCCAGCAGACCTGAACCCGAGCACTCAGTCAGCCACCCCCTCAGTCTCTCTCTCTCTCTCTCTCTCTCTCTCTCTCATACACACAAACACACACCGTCTCGTTCTCATACACACACTGTCTCACATCAGTTTCTATTTATTATGATTACAGCTGATCTCAGCTCTTCTCCTGCTGCCTCACATGGTAGACAGGGGTTAGCATGGTTAGTATGGGCACCTTAAGTTAATATTTGGTGGGATGTTTTGTGATAGCATATAGCTATGAGTGGTCTTAATGTTATGGTTCATAATACAGAAAAATACACAAAACAAATGGTTCAAAATAAGCAGAATCCAGAAAGAAGAATGTGTCTGATATTCAGAAGGACGCAGTGCTATTCGTAAGGACAATAAAAGTTACCAGTAACATTACATAATTAAAAACAAAAATGCAGACACATTCTCAAGACAACTAGCAAGCCGATTGGTTCTTTAAATTAACGAATGGCAAGATCACCTTAATAAGAAATCCCATTCATACTACAGTCAGTGGCTGGTTTCCTTATTCATAACATCTCTGATGTACTAGAGAAGAACCAAACATTAAAAAAATATATTAATCTGAAAATGGCAAAAAAAAAAAAACTAAGAATAAATGAAAAGACCAGAAAATGTTTATAAAGTGTTTACAATGAAGTTGACAATGACGTTTTAAATGATGCAATTAAAAGGCACCCTGTCCAGATGTTAAAAAAGTTCAGTTAATTGTTTTAAAATTTGTTTAAAAGACAAAAATATATGTAAGCTATTTAATGACAAATGAAAACCAATGGAGGAAAAAAACATTTTCGGATTTTAGTATTCGGACAAATGTTTATTTTTTGTTTGGTTTTGGTGCACGTCTTATATACACTGCTTTTGTTGGAGCAATGGTATCTACTGTCCAGGCAAGGCTCTTTCCTACATTTTGGACCATTGTTGTGAGGAGTTTTTGATTGCATTCAGCAACAATGGCGTTTTTTTATTGAGGTCAAGATGTTGGATGATCACCAGCCCACCTCTTGAACTAATTCTAGAAATATTGCATTGAGCACCAACCATCATTCCACAGAACACAATACCTGGCTTGCACTGCTCCACAACTTAATGCTGGGGGTATTTATACCCCTTTAGGCCACACCTGGTATTAGGCATAGTGCCAATAGGTTCATGTGTATTTGCTCCAGATATTTCTATTCTATTGGCAGGGACTAGACAAGCTGTGTATGTGCATTTGCACATCTGATACTCAGTCTGAGATACGTGGAATCTTATATTGTATGATCTAGACTTGTTTTTCTGTTTCTATTTTTATCTATAATATAAAGAATACACAAAAAACAGCACACATACACAGATGCACGCTTCAGTCCCTGAACACAGAACCCTAAATCATGAGGTAATATTATTTTTTACCCCCTCCAATCATACAATCATCCCACATGTTCTTTTTAACTGTTTCAAACAAGTATAGATGGGGGCAACAGGAGCAACAGGAAGGCTACAAGTCAACACACAGAGATAGACAGATTACACGTGAAAAGAAAGGAGCTGGACTTAAGCGCGATGGATTAAACAGATACAACAGAAGCAAAAGACAAAGCGAAAGTTAACGTGTACGAATGAATGAACTGACGGAGGATAAAAGCTCAGCCTGCATTACAGGTGAATTCCACAGCAGTCTGGGCATGCTCAGATAAGACAGCAGACAAGCGAAGCCTTAAACCGGAGAGAAAGAGGGAGAGAGTTCAGCAGGCTCCAACACGCCGGGTTTCGACCACAAGGTTCCTCCCGGTGCTGAGAATACCAAAGGCCTGTTATTACCCCCAAAACACACACACCACTCCAGGCTTAAAAATGACTGCTGTCCTTCCCCCCGTCCAGCAGTGTCCGTCCATCCAAGCCATCCTTGTCATCCAAGTTCTGCAGACTTTTACAAGTTACCAGTTCTACATGGGAAAATAAATCATACAATAAAAGTAAGAAGGACGACACTACATATTTGACAACCTAAATTATTTTTCCGAAAAAAGGCAAAAAAAAAAGAGAAATCATTTTACTTTTTGAAGTGGAAAGATTAAACAATGAGTAAATGCAAAACGATCAATGATTTATTAGCAATCCTTCTTTGGTTTGTTGGCTTGTCTTAAATAGTTTTGTAGTAAATTGTAATTGTATAATTGTTTTTTTTCTATGAACAGCAAAAAAAAAATGCTTTGGCTATTTTTTTTATTTTATTAAAACCTGCAGAAATCTGTGTTTTTGTCCAAAATGTTTAATATGTTAAAAAGCAGTTATTGATCAAAATGTACATTTCAGTGCATCCCTAAAAAGTAATATTCATATTCATTCACATGTGTACATCTTTTGTCACATGTGTATTAAAATATTTATCAGTATTGTGATAATATTTTTTGCAACACTATATCGCAGTATAATACAGTATAGAAAATATAGAAAGTATAGATTTGTAATATTGGAAAGATTATTGAAAAACAAACTATTTTTTTTGCAGATTACAGGTGTGCCGCATATTGTTCAAATGTTTAAAAATCCATATTGTGATATTCTGTCTTATTTTTTGTATGCTCGTTTATGTTTCCAGCTTGTATGAATGCAGTCAGGATTTAACAGTCAGGATTTTTGTATTAAGATTTTTTTTGGTTCCAATATTCATTTTGTTACATTACTGTACAATTACTGTTATTTACAAAATAACAAAAAAGAGAAGTAGTATAATTTTTATATTCATATATATTTTTTTCGGCAAGAATATTGTTTTTACAAAATTGTTTTTATATATTGTTTCAGGGCGATATCGCCACATGTTTATGTTGTACTAGAACTTTCATTTTCAAAAAAATCACAATATATATATATATATATATATATATATATATATATTACATTGCTTAGAGAATCACAAAATATTGATTGTATCATAAGCCCTGTATTGCATTATGTATCGAACTCACAGCTCCAATTAAAAGCTCAAACATAAATACAATGCTTTTTTCCTCTAGAACAAAAATACAGTCCACACAAAGTCAGCGTTTTTCGTTATCCACAACACAGTGAGTAATATGAGAACGAGTCTGGGTATGAATGTGGGTTTAAATCTCAGAATCTTAAAGGAAATTACATCACTGACATTACTGACACTGTGAACTTCCTAATGTGGAGTAACATGATCAGAAATGACTCGATTCCACTTCTCCCACAAAACCACACGACTGTTACCGTGCCTTGTGTATGAAACATCACAACATTGCACATTGTGTTCTACACCTTCAACACAGGTCACAGCCAGTCCTTTCCCAACAGGACATGCCTCAGCATAACGCCTTCAGGCTACAGTCAGTCTCGCACCGGATCTCCTTAGTGTCGGATTCTGTCTTAAACTGAGCAATTTAAAAGACTTTTTTAACATCTATTTCTTTTTCCGCTCTCCTTTAGGGGTCTGGGTTAACAGCTGCTGGTCACTGTGGTCTAATTATATGCTGGAGAGTGTAAAAACACTGTCCAAATAACTAGCATTAGCTAGGCTAGCAGGGGCACTAGGTAAATTAGCAGCTTCATGGCAGAAGTAACAGCTAGCTTGCTAGCTAACCAGATTTTATAATTAAGCTCATATGATATAATTAACATGATATTAGCATGTAATAAACAGTATCAGGCAGTATTGGTGAACCGTGATTTTAGAGATAAGTTACAAATTTCATAACAAAAGTAACAGCTAGCTAGCTAGCTACCAAGTTAGATTAGGTTATATTACATAGTTACCAGATTAAGCAAGATTAGCGAGTTGCAAAAAGATGATTAAAATACAGCTCTGGTAAAAGAATAAGAGACCACTTCAGTTTCTGAATCAGATTCTCTGATTTTGCTATTTATAGGTATATGTTTAAGTAAAAGAAACACTGTTGTTTTATTCTAAAAACTGTGTCAACATTTCTCACAAATTCCAAATAAAAATATTGGTGGAATAACCCTGGTTTTTAATCACAGTTTTCATGCATATTGGCATGTTCTCCTCCACCAGTCTTACACACTGCTTTTGGATAACTTTATGCCACTCATGGTGAAAAAAAATTAAGCAGTTGGTTTGATGGCTTGTGATCATCCATTTTCCTCTTGATTATATTCCAGAGGTTAGGTTAGTTAAAATCAACTCAATTTTTTTTAAAGTGGTCTCTTATTTTTTTCCAGAGCTGTATATTATAGCAAGATTTTAACAAAGTTTGTTAAAATTTTAAACATTAGCATGAGGCTAACATGTTAGCAGAAAAAGGCAAATGACTAAGAAAAAACAAAAACTAATATATAAAAGCGGTAATTGATAGTAGTTGGTGCAGTGAAGAGAGAAAAACAGCTAAAAATATGTTTTTTTTTTATGACAGACTAAGTTTTGATTTTTCATGCAAACAAACCATGCCACACTAAGAGTCGAGTTGACCAGCTTGGTTCTTGACCAGCATGAATAAGCTTGACAGAAATCAAATGCCAGCAAATACAAATAGCTCTGGATGCTGTAAATGCAAATATACAATAATTCGGGTTATCTGTGAAGCTTTAGGTTTTTGGTGGTGGTACTGTTGGAGTTTGTGTATTTGATTAGGTAAAAATGTGATTTATGCTGGAGCATTTTAATTCTCCTGGTGTTGAATTGGAGGGTGGATATGAGACTCTGCTGGTGAGCTACCAGTTTATGAGAAAACCACTGCTAATTTGGAGTTATTTTACACTCTCTTCTCTTCTAAATAACATTGGCATGCCTTAGTATTCTCCCCTCTGATGTCACCAATCATCACTTTGCAGTCAAAATACTGTTTCAAACACATATTTTCAAACACAGATAAAATGTGTTTTTTTTCTATTTACTGTGCCTTTACAGATCTCTACACTAAGGAGAGCTTTTTCCATTAGCCCTATAATATCATCAAACTTCCTCTGATTTGGGTTTATCCAAAATGTTGTGAACTCACACTCCCTAAATTAACAGCTAGAAAGCAACAAACCAATGGGTCACATTAAGTTTAAGATGGAATTGATGTTACATTTTTTGTCTATCTATTACTGATATCACTCTTTTAAGACTTTCCTGCATTGTATAGATCTCAACATGCAGAGCTAAACAACCTACAAGAATTAAGCCAAGTGGGCAAACACCGTCAGGCCGGTTGGGGGTCTCTCAGGGTCTCTCACCTCTTAAAGAATGAGGCCTAAAGCACCAGCTGACCACACACTGGCCCAACTGCCAAAAACAGCTCTTGATACGAAGTGAGCTCATATCCTGCAGCCTATCCACCCTGTTTGAACTAGCCATGCCTGCACACTCTGCACAGACACATACCAACAACCCATCCTCACACACTTGCTGCTATCGCCACAGAAACAATGAGTGTCAAACAGCTGAGCATGGCGATCCTGTTTCAAAAGTGGAGCTTTATTCATGCTGACTAGTGTTTAATCCCTGGGTTAAACACTGGGTATCTCTCACACCCATACACACACATGCACACACACACACACAAACACACACAATGGTTTAACACACACACAGCATATACTCTGCTCGACTGATACACACTGTTTCAGATATATTATCTATCTTTGGGCTGCCCATTAAGAACAAATTCAAGAACAAAGTTTTTTCTTTTTGACTTTTTCTTTTTTTTTACTTCCATTCACTCTGCACATGCCCAAGCCATAGAGATTCTGTGTCCCTATTGCCACCAAACTTCATGTACTGACCCACACATATCTGTTTGTCATTTTTATATCCCTCATTTCTCACATTCAGATGCACAACCATTTGTTGTCTTCACAAAATTTACTTTTCTTACTTACTTTTTTTTCAGATTTACACCATAAATTAAATCATAGTTAAAAACAAATCTACAGATGAGTTCTTGAGATTTTGACACCATTCATCTGGGCTTGTATACAACGTTTGGTTACACACAATCTTTTAACCGCTACACACATTTTTATTTCTTTTTATTCCAAATAAGATCCCATTCATTTTTAGATGTGCACATCTGTTGTACTTCTGCTCAATCAATTAACTCCATTTTTGAAATACTATTTTGCTGTTGTTTTGACCCGCACTCATTTACTTGTCGTTTTACTTTCATCTCAAGTGGTTACTCCCATTCACTCCCATTCATTTTGGCCCCCATCAAACCCAATTCTATTAAACCCCTTTCTCTGACTGCCATCAAACTGCATGTACTTCTTTAGGGCAGTTCCCCAAGTCCCAACCAACTGTGATACTACTGACTTACACTAATTTGTTTGCTATTTTTTCGTCCCTCGTTTCTCCTAATCACTTCTATTAATTTTCACACATGCAAAAGTCATAGAGAGGTCACCAAACTTTATCTACTGCCTCTGTGCAGAACACACTCCTCTATTTCTATTTTTTTCCCCCATAAAGTTTCCTTACATTCACCCACACAACTGTTCTGTGTTTGCTTCTGAAATTCCACTTTCCTAGTTTACAATTTATTAGCTGATCTCAGAGCTAAGCCTACTATCTGTAACAAGGATCTTTACAAATATCAACACAGCTTACCTGTCAGTTTACCTGGAAACAGTTGGATCACTTGACAAAGGTGCAAATTGTGTGTGCAAATGTGCGTTTGAACCTGTTAGTCTGCTCTTCCAGTCACGTTCATGACTGTTAAACAGGGTTTTCCACTTGTTCAACCATGTTTGAATCTCAGATTCAAAATAAAGGAACTAAAAGCCTCAGGGAGAATACTGGGAGCGTATCAGGTGAGATCTACAATGAACCTTGTTCCACCATGCTTCCTCCTTCTAACTGAACCTTCTGCTTCAGCTGGAAGCTGGTTACACCTTCATTCTGCAGATTGAGGAATGTTAGCAATGAAACTGAAGAACCCAGTCAGATGTCAGATGAGCAATAAATAATGTGAGAAAAGGATATAAAGCCTACCAGAAGAGTGAGTCATGTACAGCCACAAAATATTGTTTTTCAGTTCATTCATACATTAATTAAGGCCTTTAAGTGATTAAAGAAATTTAATCACAATTAATCAAAATTTGTTTACATGGTTAGAAGCAATTGATGACTTCAGTTTGTGGTTAACCACAGTTATTCACATTTTTTGACTAATCACATAATTTTGTGATCACAATCAATAATTGCATTAGCATAAAAGTATCATATTAATCCTGATTAATCAGAGTGTTGTACCGCTGTTTTCACTGTTAGTATTCACTATATATTTTTTAAACAAATAATCACAATTAGTTAGAGAGTTTACCGTGATTATTTACATTGATTTGAGCAAGTAATCACAAATATTATAAACATTATTTAATGTAATTAATCCCAAGTATGTATGGTCATTTTTGTAGTCAACCATGATCAATCACATCAGCTTGTGTGGTAACTGTTTGTAAGATTAATGTATAGTTTGCCATGACTACTTGCAATAGGTTGTGTAGATAATTGCAATATTTTAAATTATTTAGCGTAGTTAATCACAATCATTTGTGTTGTCAGTCATGATTACTGACTTTATTTGTGTAGTAAACTGCGATTTATCGAATAATTTTGTGTAGTTTTGCATTAGGCTGTGTAGATAACTGCAAAAATATTTAACAGTTATTATAAACATAATTTTGTGCAGCTAATTGATGTAATATTTAATTGATCATTGATTAATCACATTATTATGTTGAGTTTCACACAAAAAATGCATAATTTTCTGAAGTTAATCGTGACTAATTGCATCATGTATTCTTCTCACAATGGAGTCTCTTGAAGAAAACTAATAAAAAGTAACCTGTATTTAAAAGAGGGGCTAAAAAAAAAACAAATTCTATTTTACAGCATATAGATCAGGATGTTTAACTGTATGAGCCTCTAAACTTCATAAAGTGTATTTATTCATTAAAATGACCTAAACACCAAAAAAATACTATTGTGTTCTAACTACTAAAACACTTGAGCACCCCACAGGAAGAAACAAAGTCTTAACAGACAGTGTGAGTGTGTGCTCTTTTAGACTAGATTTATTACAGTATTGTTTCTTCCCTCTGATATCTGATCCAGCGTTTTCTGCTGATATCTTCCGACAAAAGCATGAAGAACCATCCAATAAATCTGCTTCCTCTGCTGCTTTTGTGCTTGAGTCCCTGAAACTCACCCCACTGTAATACTGTCCAGCCGAACGCCTACTGAATATAGTAAAGCCATTGTGCATCTGTACGTGCAGCTGTGAGAGAGAAGAAGATGTTTTGCTCGAAGGTCTGCCACCTGCCCCCCTCTGAAAGGAGGGCAACCTCTTCGCTGTTGGCCTAATAACCGTACAACTACTGAGCACAGATGGAGGCTTCGCCGCTGCAGATGTCCTGTTCAGAGTTAAGATTACTAGATGTCTACAGTTCTGTCTGGGGTCTAAATCACTTTACCAGGAAAGTTATATTCTATAATGTGTGGGATTTATGGGATTACCCCATTGGTTTGGGTTAAAAAACATATATGTTATAAAATGTCTTGCAGTCATGCTAAGACATTTTCAACATACACTACCTTCAATTTATGTTTTTTGTTTGTTTTTAATTGTCCAGTAACAGTACTTTATGGCCCAAACAATCTGCTTTTTCTTCACTGTCTAGAACTGAGACTTTGCCATGTGTTGCCATGTGGGTCTGCCAGACCAGTTTTCAACAATTTCCAAGAGTCTTTCTAAAGTGTAGGAAACAGCATTTATCGCTCTCTGGCTTCAACTGTAGTTTTTATAAAGAAAAGACTAATAGCAGTGTTATCTGTGTTTAGTGTCTTCTTTTTTACAATACTAAAAGTAGTTTTTTTAGTTTTTTTGTTTTCCTTAAAGGCTCTGGCAGTTTACTACAAAATTCGGTACTCTGAATTTTGTACCATTTTGGGTTATTCACTGGAATAGCAAAAAAAGGGGGAAAAAAAGGGTTTGTTCTAAAACTTTGACTATTGGTATATACGTGTCAAATACTGTTTTCCTTGGCATATAGTTGAAAATCGAAAAGTTGACAATGACCCCCAAGCAAATGCTTTTATGTTAAATCTGGTACAGCAATAAAACCTCACAGCAACTTGAGCTGAATATGGTGTTGTTGATACTGGAGAGCAGCTCATCACCCCCAGACCTTTATACCTAAGGGAATATGGGTTGCTAGATGGACCTGTCCTTTTTCTTTGACTGTTTTTTTTTTTTCAGTATTAGTATCTGTGGAAGCAGAGCTTAAATTCGACACAAACAAAGGCAATTGATGATCCATGCTAGACTACACAAATGTTAGCTTTTCACCATCTCTTATCATACCTCAGCTGAACCAAGCTGGAGCTAAACATGTCAGAAGGGACAGAACTGGCTTATATAGATATTTTGTACAGGTAAGAATTGAGGAAGCCAAACTCAAGGAAGCGAATTAGGGCAATGCTAAAAGCTAACCAGCTACAATCTCTTTAGCTTGCTAACAGCACATTTCACTGAGATTACTAACATAAAGGAGAGCAATACTGATACAATCTGATCTCAAGAATAATCAGGAACAATCATTAATTTACTTCAGCAGTGCTAATCAAGTAACACATTCAGCTAGCTAGCTACCTCAGCAGCGTGATTTTGTCATAATGTTACCTCAGTAGTGCTATTCTAATTATAGAAGTTCCTAACCAGTGCAATTTTAATCGCAAATGTATCTCAGCACTGCAACTCAAGTCACATAAGGGATTTTCACACAGAAAAAGACTGACAGTCTCTTAGTAAACAAACAAAGTTTGCTAAGGATAAGTTAGCTCATTGTATCTTTTAGCTGGAAAACAGACTGTTTGTGAAGTAGCTTAAGCAAGCAAATGTGAAAATAAATTTAAAACCAAACAAAGCCACATATTTTTGCAATATAAACCCAGATGTACACATCACTTAATAATAACAGGCATTATTGCACAATTATCACCCTCACATCATAAAACATAAACACATGACCGATGAGTACTGGATTAAAATCACAGATCATCACTGGGAATGACATACAGCCACTTCCCAGGTAGAACTAATCCAGTTCAAACAGGGTTAAAGCTGGACACAATGAAGAAACTCCCAGTCAGTAATAGTTTACTACTGCAGACTGCAGAGACAAGCCTAAGATGCGTCAAGCAAACATCAGTAACAGTGCATATGAGTGTGTGTGTGTGTGTGTGTGTGTGTGTGTGTGTGTGTGTACCAGCTGCGTCTATGTTTACAATACTGAAAACCTATTCCCTCCCCGACTGCCCCGTCCTGCATTCCAGCTGCAGGGTTTTTATATGGGTCTGTAAGAAGGAGCAATCACACACATGCAAAAACACACACCAGTACATAAAGAATGTTTATAACCCTCAATCTTTTCCCGTCAGTTACTAATTAGTCCTGCCCTTCACCGTCACTCTACCCAGGACTAAAGGTTTCAGCTAAACCACGGAGGTGCAAGGGCTGTTCTATTCAGGGATTCATGACTACAATCAGCCCAAAGTAGATTTTATATTAAATACAGTGTTTTTGGTTGATCTTGCACTATACCGTCATGTGAAAACAAAACAGGAGGACACCCCAAGAAAACCTTGTTTTCTTAGCTGCTTAACATATTTCAACATACATATATTTGATATTTGTTTGAACTACCTAAAATGTCTAGAACCATTTTACCATTTTATGCCACAGATATAATGATAATATAATATCAATGACAACATTGCAGTTGCACCAAAAGTAATCAGTCCATAATTTTTATTTTTTCAGATATTAAAATTGGAATAATAATAAGTAACACACGTTTAAATATGCTTAATAAATAAAACATATTGGCTTATTTACGTTAACAGACATCCCAAGTTGCAAAAATTAATTTCATATATTTATAAATATATATAAAATTACATACATTTAGTCCTCTGTGGGCAATGCTAAAATCACTATTACAAACTGTACAGTGGGCAAGAATTTCATTGTTTTTTACTTTTACCAGGCATGGATATACTTTAGAGTAGTCAGAGGTGAAATGAGTTTTGATGGGAGCCATGATGCTCCTGAACACATCCCTTTCAGAACGGGGAAAAAAAAATAAACACTGCCTGACACATTAAAAACTGATTGTTTATCTGCTCTGCTCTAACTGGCATCAGGGAGCCGTTATTGATATGCGGTAGACTCCCGCGACTTCCGGGAGACATGAGATGTCTGCATGTCTCTCACTTTGTTAACAAAATGACAGGACCAGAATAGACAGATAATTAGAACACAGATACGTTTTTGGAGGAGCCTGTCTTATTTAAACGTCAGACATTTAGATTGCTTTGCTCTTAATTGCTTTGCTCTTAAAGTTATAAAGAAATGATTTAAATAAGATTTTGGAAGAAACGAATATAAAACATTACACTGTCTGGAAAACACTTAAAACAACTTCTAATACTGCCAGGTTACATTGCCCTAGCAAGTTCAACCCAATATTAGACAACAAGTTTCTCAAATAAGTCTCTCTAACAATCCCTGAACAACTGTCACCATATGACGGTTCAAATAACATGCTCACTGTATTGAAACACAGTTGGATACACCTATACAACAACAAAAAAGCATAATTATGTATGATATGAGTCATTATAATTCACAACCAGTTGCATATTGCAGTGTAGTTGATATACTGTAGCTGGATTGGGTGGTGTGGTGGAGTGGATAACACCACCACCACTCTTTCTTTCTGTGGTAGACTATGGCTTGATTTTCCATCCAGACAAGCACACCACACGATACTGAGAAGAGTCTTTGCACACGACTTAAAATAACTGGTATTAAATAAATGTAGTGTATCATAGAATTCCAAATATTGGAATTGCCATATCCCTATTGGAATAGTCTCAATGAGTTTTGGCCTTTATAAAGAAGGCTAATCAAAAAATCTTACCCTAATCTCGCGTGGCACTCTATGAGGGGCTCTGCTAGGTCGCCCCCCTCCGACGTCAGGTGTGTGTGGAGTGTGTGTGTTGGGCGCATCACTCCGTAACACGGCAACCCAGATGCAGCGCGGCTCAGGGGCGCTACAGTCCACCCCTACAGCATCCCGAAAACTCCACTCAGAAACACACACTCGCGGACATGCTGCTGGAATCGCCATGGGCAAGCCACCAGCTGCCCACATCACACACACTCACACACACTAGGGGTGAAAATTTTCCAATTTTCGAATTAGGATTCTTAATAAATGATTCAATGCATCATTTTACATATTTTAGACAGAATCTTTAAGTTTACAAATATTCTATTTGATCAGTTTTAGTTATTTTAAATCGATTCGGAATCATTTACACTGAAATTGATGGTAAAGTAATATAACTTCAGAGTTATCCAGAGTTTTTTATGAATTTATGAATGAAGTTGATGCATTTTAACCCCCCTCATACACACACAATCTCACACACACACACAATATAAATACAGCCGCTCACACACTGCCACAGCGTCCATCAACAGTAGGTCAGTCTTGTGGAGGGTCAGTTTTGGAGTTGTGGAGTTCAAGTTTCACACCTTAATGCATGTATTCCATGAAAAATGGGAAGAATTCTTTAAAAACATGATCAGTCAAGCTAAATGTGAATCTCCTGCTTCCTGAGCCAAAACCATCACTGGAAAATACGGAAAAAAATCCAATCACTGCTCAACATTCCCAAATATTCCACATTGGCCTTTTTTTTTCCTTGACTGGAGTCTCTCAGCATTCCACACGTAATCCACCAAGTTTCATACCACTCCGGCAGGCTCCGAACTTCAGCAGTGTCCACACACACATGCACACACACACCCACATGAACACGTAGACCGGCAGACTGCTGTGTTCCGACTGCAGTGGCACATCCAGAGATGAAAGCAATTCCCGGCTGAAGACCAGAGACTCCTGGGTGGCAGATGTGTGCACGAGCTAGTAAGTGTGTGTGTGTACGTGTGTGTGTGCGCGCGAGTGAGTGTGTGTGTGTGTGTGTGGCACGTGGCAGGAGAGTAAATCCAAAAGTGCCGGCTGGAAAAGCTCACCCAGAGACACACTAACTGACTGTAACACACTGCTGGACTAACTGAACAATGACAGCATCACACACTCCCTGACAATTTAACTGCCAGCCCTCCCTCCCTCCCTCCCTCCCTGCCTCCCTCCCTCTGTGTCTCTCGCCCTATTTCTCTCTCTCCCTCTCTTTCATTCACAGATGACAAAAGTTGCTCTCCTCTGCGTTTCTTTCTCTCCCTCACCTACTTTCTCTCTCTGTTTCCTTCCTTTCTTTCTCTGTTTCAACTTTTCATTCCCTCTTTCTTACCCTCCCTTACTTTGCTCCACTTTGCTCTCCTGCCTTTCTTTCTCATTTCTTTTTCTCTCTCACCTTCTTTCTCTTTTTCCCATCATTCCATCTCTCTTCCCCCTTTTTCTCTGAATCTTACATTCTTGCTCAATCATTGCTGAATCTTCTGTAAGAATGTGTCATCCTTCTCCTCTCTCTCTCTCTCTCTCTCTCTCTCTCTCTCTCCCCTGACACACTGAGTCACTCTGTTAACTCCACAATGTCATTGAAACAGCACCCCCCACTACACCCCACCCCACTCTCTTTTTCTGTACTCTTCTCAGGTTTCTCAGAGTGTGTGTGTGTGTGTGTGTGTGTGTATGTGTGTCATTCCTTTCCTTCTTTAATCAACTTGCACCACCATATATGGGCATATTGTCACCATGTTTTAATTAAATATCATAATCTAAAATTCCAGGTCTGTTTGCAGTATGGGGCAGCACTGTGTGAACAGTGTGAACAGAGGTTAATGTGAAACTGTACTAAAATCAGTTGTAAACATACAATATCAAACCAAGATCATTTTTACATTTTCTCTGATAACCTAAAGTGGCGGATTGCATGTTTGCGTGGCAAGCGGTGTGGCTTGTTATGCTTAGAGATAAGGTTGGATCTTTACCCAACTATTTGCATATGTCAACAATAGCAGGTCCATCCAAAGAAAGCCATTTAGAGCGTTTTCACACCTGTTCTTTTTAATCTGATTAGGGTTAGTGTAAATAGAGTAATCACACAGAGACCCCTTAGGGGAGATGTTCTCGATCTGGTCCCTATGGGCCACTTTGTTTGCGATGAGAATGTGAACTTTGCATGTTTAATTGAGCAGAAAATTACACAGTCCTGCAACACAGGACTTTCTTTCTGTACCGGTATTTACTTTCTTGTTCAGGGCTGACCAATAAGCAGAGAGAACATTCTTACAAGGTTTGCTGTATTGTGTTTTGGAGCGCTTGATTTTTTTCTGTGTGAAAATAAACCAAACCAAGGGGAAACTATAGGTGTGAAAATGCCCTTATTGTAGTTTAGGCCACACTTTCTAAACAAAAACTGAATCTATCAAAATCTGTCTCTTGGTAACCAAATGTGGGAAAGATTGCACATACACTGAAAATTCCCAAATCAAGTGTGAAAATATTCTGAACTTGTGAAAGGAGACAGAAGCCACTTCTGTCATCAAGCAGTACGGACAAAATGTTGATTTCCTTGCCTTTACTTTTTTTTAGTTAACTACCAGATCATTTCTAAAAAGTCAGTAGGAGTACAATCACAGGGACTAGGACTTGACCTTCTGACCTTTTTCAGCTTGGTTGAAACCAAAATACCAGCGGTCAAAGATGCCACACACCATGGTCCTGACCAAAGGACCAAAATATGTTCTAACTCAAAAAGGGCGGATCAATCTCAACTGGGGTTGGGTTTGTTTGCAGTGTAAAAAACATTTTTTTTAAGTTTAAGAAAATTGAACTTAAGGAGGGCTATTGTCACATGCCCACTAAACAACAGAAGAAGTAAAAGGAGTGGAAAAGAAGTAAGAATAAGTAAGTTAGAGAGTTACGGATGAGGTTGGGTGATCACTGAATGCAATCATATCCTTACAGCAATGCTTTAAAATGCTCTAGTAGAAAGCCTTTCCTGGACAACAGAGAAATGTATTCCAACAAAAGCAGGATAAACCCTTTGTGATTAGGGTTGCAACGGTATGAGATTTTCACGGTATGATAACCGTCTCGGAAAATACCGCGGTATCACGGTTATCACGGTATCACAGTTTGTTACATATATTATTATTTTTTTGTTCAATTAACTATTTATTGTAGAAACTACACCATCAGGTGAAGGAAACCATGTTTTTCCACTACTCTTAAGGGCATTAAGAGTGTATATATAAAAAAAAGTTGGTATATAACCAGATACTGCAGAAAGAGGGGATTTATTTCTGACATGATCCTCACAATAGAGATTTCTATTTTAAGGCTTTCACTACTTAAAACCTTCAAAATATGAAAAACAGGCACGTCAGAATTTGAAAATGAACGCATGTAAATGAATGGCGTCTTTCACCTTTACACGGACACGTGAATCCATCGTAGCACGCACTTCACGCCTGTACCTGCGTGCACAAATTTCGGATAACTCAGCGCTTTTGCGGGCGCTTACCGCATGAGTTATGCACGACTACAAAGATTTATTTAGGTTCAGATTAAAATTATAAACTGAACACATACTTTGCGCTGCACAGCGGGGTGTTGTTCTCGGAGATGGGAGAACAGGTTTGATGTATTTCCTCCTTTAGCTGTGACTTTACGGCCACATTGATTACAAGCTTGTTGATTACAAGATTACAAGTCTGTTTTCAGGCTGTTTGAATGAGCGAAATATGATCAGAATTATGTAAATTAACACTAACATAGAAGCATAGAACTATTATTTAATTAAAATTATTTTTAAGAACAGCTAAACACAGTGCGGAGAAGTTCACGTGCGAGAGAGAGAGAGAGAGACAGAGAGAGAGAGATTTACGTGTTCTGATGTGAGCTACTCACAGGTAAAGGTTCTCTTTTATCTCCTCGTGCTCATTTTAGTCCAATACATAATTCTGCAGTTTCTCAGTGTTTTCTGTCGTATTTTGCGGCTAGCGCGAGCGCTTACAACTAACACCGCGGGCCGCGAGGTGCAGCCGTGCTGCCGCTGTTATGCCGAATCCGACTCCCTGCTCAATCCGACTCCCGCTTCGCGGACAGAATCGGCACAACACCCCCCGCTGTAGAACTGCGGGAGTGAAAACAGCGCTTATAATTAAGTTAGTTAAGTTTCAGTTTTCGTTATTTGGTTCGTTTTCATTAACAATAATAATTGGTTACTTAGCATTAACATAGTGATTATCACACCAGAGCTTTATTTAAAAATAAAATATATAATTAAAAAACAGATGCCTACATCTCAGACTATTTTCTAGAGCCCAACCCGACCCGGCCCGAGGAATGTGGTGGGAAATCTCGGCCCGAACGGACCCGATCTCGGGTCGGGCCTCGGGTCAGGTCTGGTTCGGGCAGAGAATCTAAGCTCTAGTCTGATGCACTTTCTGCCGTTCTCACCGCTGTGTGCTGAGTAGCTGAAGCGGAGCAGAGTTGCGCATGCGCGGGTGAGTTTCTCCGCTGGCTTGCGTTTTACCGGTAATAAGCAAACACACACGGTATGATAACCGTGCATTTTAATACCACGGTATACCGTGAAACCGGTTACCGCTGCAACCCTATTTGTGATAGCCTTGATCAATGGGCAGGTGCCCCCATACCTTTGTCCAAATGGCATAAAGTGTACATAATTTGAACTAAATAATAGGGCTGGGGCGACGCGTCGACATAATCGACGTCATCGATTACGAAAATACATCGATTTGCATAACGTGCGTCGGCGCGTCGTAAACATGGCGGCGCCTGGGGAGAGCATTAGAGGTTAGATCGGTCCCAAAAATTCCGACTGGCTGTTTTCGGGCTGTTTGAATGAGCGAAATATGATCAGAATTATGTTAAATTACACTGTAACATAGAGGCATAGAACTATTATTTAATTAAAATGATTTTTAAGAACAGCTAAACACAGTGCTGCAGGTCAAACGCGGAGGAGTTCACGTGCGAGAGAGAGAGAGAGAGAGAGAGAGAGACACACACAGAGAGAGAGAGATTTGCGTGTTCTGATGTGAGCTACTCACAGGTGAAGGTTCTCTTTGATATCCTTGTGCTCATATTCTAGTCCCATTCATAATTCTGCAGCTCCCTCAGTGTTTTCTGTCGTATTTTGCGGCTAGCGCGAGAGCTTACAACTGACACCGCGGACCGCGAGGTGCCGCCGCGCTTGTGCCGAATCCGACTCTCTGCTGAATCTGACTCCCGCTTCGCGGACAGAATCGGCACAACACCCCCGCTGTAGAACTGCGGTAGTGAAAACAGCGCTTATCAATAAATTAGTTTAGTTTCACTTTCAGTTTTCGTTTTTTTTTTTAAATAAAAATATAATTAAAAAACAGACGCCTACATCTCGGACTATTTTCTGGAGCCCGGGTCGGATTTCCGGTCGGGCCTCGGGTCATGTCGGGTTCGGGCAGAGAATCTAAGCTCTAGAGAGCATGGACTCCGGAGAGCAATCTCCAGCTACAAAAAAACGCCAGCGGGCATCTAAAGTTTGGGAGCATTTCACGCAAAAGGGCAACAATGTGGTCCTCTGCCATATGTGCAAAAGGAGCACTATGTCAACAGGGTCACACAGTAAGTTACCGTTTACATCAGGGTCTCCGCGGGTGTCTTTAAAAAGACTTAAGACTGTCTACCAAAGGTTTTAAACCTGCCACAGGCAGAAATTATAAATTTTTGGTTTATATTTGTGCATGGCATTTCGCAGTTTCCAGAAACAGTAGCATTATTCATAAGTTCAGGTGTTTAGCTAAGCTAGCTGCCTTAAGTTATTTTAGCTAGCGCCGTCGGCGCTGCGGTGTTACACCGTTTTCTGTCACCGTCGGAATTTTGTGACCAGTGCTCACGGTTATGAGCGTTCATTGGCAAAACGGAAGCTTTCTATACCTACACCTTACCCTCAGCCCTAAACTAAACCGTTTTGGCCAGTCGGGGTAAACATTAGAAACGAACACGTTTCGAATCGGCCAGTGCACCGGTCTGCTGAGAACTACTTGCCAGTGGTCACAAAATCTAGCGGTCACAGAAAACAGTGCAACACACGGTTGTGATGTATGGGAGCTTATCCATTTTTAGCGTTATAGATCTAAACAACGTGTTGTACATGTAAGTGATTATAAGTGTGGGGTTTGGTTTAGTAGGCTTGTGTTGTTGTTGTTGTTATTATATATAAATATAGTAATTTATCGTTTGCTTTAAAACGTAAAATAATAATTATTTAAATATGTTTCTCAATAAATAGATTAGTCGACTAATCGAAAAAATAATCGTTAGAATAATCGTTTAAAAAATAATCGTTAGGGACAGCCCTAAATAATAATATTGTTTATTGCAATTATTTCTATGACAAAATAACGCCCAAACAAGAAACTAAAACTAACCAGATCAAATTAAAACAATAAAAACTAGAAAACGGTGTGATTATTTTGATAACCTTTCTATTGAATATGACTGAATAAATGACCCAAAGGACTGAAAGACATCAACAGTATTCACTGACTGTTCCAAAAACTACTTGAGTAGTGGTGGCTCTGTTACTGTCAGGAGTGTGTATACCCTAGTCTATGTTTCTATGTGTTTGTGTGTGTTTGTGTGTGTGTGAGAGTGTGTGAAAACAGTCAGGGTGGCACGGCTGCAGCTACCCATACACTATAAACCTCCCCTGAGAAACCAAACCCAGTTACAAACACAATAGTTGGAGAAAATCAATCTTTCCCTCTTTATTCTTCCGCAGGCTTATGTCCCTGCACGCTGCTCAGCCCGAAGAGAAAAGAGGCGAGAAGCAGAGGAGCTGCTAAATAAGCAAACAGAGGAGCGGCCTGAAGAGAAAGAGGGGGACGAGAAAAAGAGGAAAAAAAGAGAAAGAGAGAAAAAAGGAAAAAGCGGGGAAAAATGCCACATTGTACCAGCCTAACACCTCACTGCAGCTGCTCACTCACTCTACTGAACAACAGCTGCTGTACAGCGTCTTTCTCTCTCTCTCTCTCTCTCTCTCTCTCTCTCTCTCACACACACACATACACAGCAATTTTCTCACAGGCTCTTATACACTCTTAAAAACAGTGGTACTTTAAAGGGTTGACTTTTGTATAATACTACACTATAAAAAGCTCGAATAGTATGGAAAATGAATATGGCACTGATGGCACATTACCAGGCTAAAGTGACTCAAATCTGATTTTTGCTCAATGTGGCTCAGATCTGATTTTTTCATGGCTGTGTGAACATGCCAAATCAGATTTAAGTCACTTTCATATGTGGTCCTAAATCGGATACGTATCCAATGCATGGACATGCAAAATTAATGTGAATGGTTTTTGCTTTTACGCATGCGCTATGTGCTTCTCTCTCATACCTACACTCAATCTCTTGGTGCAGCTGTGCAGCTATAGCTGCAAAAACAGCAAAAGCAAACCGCCTGGCCTTTTTTCACCTCCTCGATCTGAGCATGTACTTCAGACCAGCTGTTTACTGTTTACTCTCCACTCCAGCAAAATATGCTCTTTATATTAGCTGATAATGCATCCATTTCATCTTTATAAAGCTACGAGTCGTCTCTCAAATATGACTTTTTTATTTTGGTGGTGACGTTTATACACGTATCAATGTGTGCATGTGAGGCGTTTTAGGAGACATGGCTATAGTAAAGTTATAAGCAGAATTTGTGAATATAACTTTGTAATGCAGTGCCTGAGAGCTTGAAGATTTATCAAAGTATTCCCCTGACTACTGTATTTTTCGCACTATAAGACACACTTAAAAGGAACATTAAAGCCACTGAAGTACAGCGTTATAAAAGAGTTTCAGTTTCTCCAGCAGCGAGACTGGAGCAGTATTAGCATTAGTTGCTAACCACGCTAAGCGCTAGCTTTATCGCCATTCAGAGGTGAGTATTCTCAGCCTTTAGCCTGGTGCTAACCCTGGCTAGCACTGCTGAAGCAGCATTAGCATTACCCGCTAACCGCGCTAAGTGCTAACTCTTTTGCCGTTCAGAGGTGAGTATATCGGCCTGTAGATTTCGCGTTGACCGTGTTAAAACAAGCTACATGGGACAAATCGTTAGCAAATATTGCCCTGGCTAACACTCAGGGTTCTTCAGTTTAGCTCTGTCAGATGGCATTAGTGGAAATCTGCAAATCTAAGCTTACTGAAAATAAATGGAAGTGCTTTACTTACCCAAATAAACAGTTTTCAGGAGAGAAATCTGTGTAGGTTAACATTTGGCGCTCATTTGACTTGATTTTTGTTTACTTAGCTTAGCTTTACAGGTAAAGCCTCCCAGCAGCTAGACCTGCTGAATTAGAAGGAAATCATGGCGACACCCCCATTCCTTACTAGTGTCACATAATGCGCCTTATAATCCAGTGCGCCTTGTGTATGAAAATAGATGTTTATTGATAGTGCGCCTTAAAATACGGTGCGCCTTATAGTGTGAAAAATATGGTATGTGTTATTTTAGCTATTTTAGAGTGACTGTTTTTAATGCAGTGCAGTCTGATAAACCCAGATATCATGTTTATACAGTTTAGAGGTGCACAGTATTATATATTACATACATACAGAAGAAACACACACACACAAAAACTCACTCACAGAGAAATGCATACATGCACAAAGCAGAAAATCTCCCCAGACCAGCAGACAGGTCTCAGGTTTATGTGAGAGACACACAAGCAGGTGGTCATGACACAGCTGCAGTAGCACAGACTGCACACACACACACACACACACACACACACATTTGCACCTGAGATCCGTTACAAATGAGGATGGACAGGTTTCACCTGCTACACCACAGAACATGCAGGAACATGAGGATACAGAGCCAGAAAACACGTCACACAACACAACTGATCAAGAATGAGGAACGTTAGAGGCGTACAGTGTGTGTGCACTCTGTAATCAAACTAACTACATGATGTTTTTTCTCATTCATAGTTCACCCATTCACTACAAGTGAGGTATGTCTAAATGCTAACCGGCTAACAGCGTATAGCGCAGAGAGACACAGCAAGAAGACGGAAACAGCCTCTGGTAATGGGGAATAATTACAGTGTTTTGTTACAGTGTTAAAAATATGCTCTGTAAAGTTCTGCAAGCTTTGCTGGAGTCGTAAACCAGCCAATAAAAGCCGTGTTTTATTATTATTTTTCTTTCCCACAAGTCTTCTGTAAAAGAGAAATCAGTGTGTTTCATTATGTGGCAAAATAAAAGGGTGGTAAATAGTGCTGTTAAACAAAATTTGAGCATTTGAGCTAAAGACATACAATCAAATTCACATACTTACTATTCATACATCGAATAACAACTTAAAATATTGAATAAATGTGTTCTGTGGAACATATATGTGTTTGGCTAAATATTAAGTGTCATTAAAATGTGTGTCTGTGTTTGTGAGAGAGAGTTCTCTAGGTAGGTGAATGAAGTGTGCTTTTACAGTGAGAGCTGAATTGTCACCCATAAAGCTAAATGACTGTGTCTGTCATCACACATCACACACACACACACACACACACACACACACACACAAACACAAGCCTGACCCCTGCTGGAGATTATTATTATTTTCTTGATAATGCATGCGTATACAATGTCTGGTCAAAAAAAAAAGTTTCGATTAGCTTCTGCAATGTCACAAGATTTATTTCAATCCAGTGTTGCATTAATTTTTCAACAAGATCTTGCAGCAGCATTGATGATGGTAGAGTCTGACTGCTGCACAAAGTCTTTTCCAGCACATCCCATAGATTCTCAATGGGGTTAAGGTCTGGACTCTGTGGTGAACAATCCATGTGTGAAAATGATGATCTCATGCTCCCGGAAACACTCTTTCACAATTCCAGCCCCATTGTCATCTTGAAATGTGCCCGTGCCATCAGAGAAGAAAAAATCCATTGATGGAATAACCTGGTCTATATTCAATATATTCAGGTAGTCAGCTGACCTCATTCTTTCAGCACATACTGTTGCTGAACCTAAACCTGAAGACCAACTGCAGCAACACCAGATCATTTACTTAGTTAAATCCAGATGCCGATTTGTTTTTTTTTTTGGCCAGGCAGTGTATGCAAATTACAATATGTCTTATATGTATCACATCTAAGATGCATATTTGTTGTTGTTCATTGTTTGACCTAGCAGTTTATTGTTTAAAGTAAGGGTGGGACAATATATGAATATATCATATTGTGTCAAATATTTTTTTCCATATTTTCTTGAAACATAGGAGCTCTCCCCCAATTTCACTTTGCTTTTGTTCTTAGTTTTCCTTACTTGAATATTCTTTTAATTATAACGTCTTGTATTTTCTTTTAACATTTTTCTTAAACTTTTTTTCTTATATTACATTATATTTATTTATTTAAATTCTGTTAGAAATGCCTTTTTCTAGCTCTAACAGCACTTTTATTCTAATTATTTTTGGGGGTTTTTCCTACTCTTAAATATATTGTTTTAATCATGTTTTAATTTACATTGTATTGTTATTTTCTTACATGTTTATGTTACTCATTTTGTATTTTCTAATTTGTAAAGCTCTTTAAATGACCACTGTGTATGAAAGGTGCTATATAAATAAACTTGCCTTGCCTTGCCTTTGGATGGTTGCTGGGATGCTAAAAATGTAAGTGCAAAAATATTTATATATTTATAAATAATAGTTTTGTCATGTCTTTTGCATTGGAAAAAAACAAAATATATTATAGGCTATTAAATTAAATTTATGCATTGAGCATCCAGAAAACACTGCAGTCTAGACGGACTTTAAGCCACCTGCCACAAGTGTGTGTGTGTGTGTGTGTGTGTGTTTCTAAGCTGGTTAATTTTAGCTGTAATCCCTAGTAAAGCTTTGACCCTCTGGTACCCCAAACTGGACCTAATATACAGCAGTATAAACAGACCACCAACAGGTGGCAGCACTAACATACACATCAGAGAGGTACAGCCAGCTCTCCACTGCACTGTTTACTTCCCCCAATTAACTGAACTTAGCTTATTATGACCCACACAGGTCTGTACAGCTGCATGAAATAACCAGTTCCTGTAATCAAATCATGTTTTACCAGGTGTGAACACAACCAGTACATACTGTGATGGGAATAAACCGGTTTTCACAATGTATTTCCTCTTTCATAACATGACATTTTTTTTAAACGAAACAGTGTCAAGGAATGTCTATGAAAAGGTGAAACTGTGTTTGCATTTTCTTTCAATAATAGGTAAGAGAAGGGGCTCCAAGTGGTTCAGCGGACTAAGCAGCAGCCACTATGATCAGAAAGTTGCTGGTTTAAATCCCTGTCATGCATCTTGCCATCAGCTGCCGGTGTCCAGAGACAGCACAATTGGCTTTGCTCTCTCTGGGTGGGTAGATGGCACTCTCTCCTCACATCATTCCAAAGGGTGATGTCGCTTAGCACAAGGAGTCTGTGAGCTGATGTATCGGAACCAGTGGCGGATGCTGGTCTTTCAAGGAGGGGAAGCTCAATTTCGGCCTACATCTTAACATATGTAGTTTTATTTATATGTAAATTCTACTCTCCCTTTTTTGTAAACAAAAGGCATTATTTTCAAGTTTTCACTACACAACAAAAAGGTACCCATTCTTTACATTGAACAATTACATAAAAAAGATGCTATGACATGAATAAACATAAAATGATCAGTAAAAAAAAACGCTACGCAAAATCTTTAAAGTTGGTAAAGGAAAAAATGCAGGTAAATTTAGTTCCTTTTTGAACAGTCCTTAAATAATCCCTTTATTTATTTAAATTATTTAAATTATTTGTAATGATAACACAATACTTACTACTGGCCCCTTTTCATTTAAGTCCTGAAATAGTTTCATCAAGAGGAATGGCCATCAGTACATTTTATTTGTTACAGCAATTCCAGTCAACCAGCTCACTTTATCATACCAGAACAGCTGAAAATACCTGTTACTTTTCCCCACCTTTTACACCAAATTAATCTAAGCAGTTAATCTGCCCTGCTGTTTAACTCTAAGTTTTTCTTTGTAAGGAAGACTATCAAATGGCTTCTCCAAAACGGATTTTTACACTAAAAGATCGCTGATTCGCTCATTTCGCTGTCAATCAAAAAGGGACTCCGCCTCAGACAGATCATCCAATCATCATGCAGAAGCTGAGCGTCCGGGCCGGCCGAGGCCAGCCCACTGCTCCATAGACCCCCAGAGACGCTGAGCGTCAGATGGGCGGGACAAAGCCCAGCATTTATCCAATGACTCGTCTCGTTTCGCCGCGCGCTTTGCTCCGCTATTGAAGTCTGTGCACTGTTTAAAGCAGCGCTGTGAAGCTGCGGGAATCAGTGAGAGGAAAGCCGCGGCGTTACCAGTGATAAGAAGCTGATTCTGAACTAAGTTCAGCGCGGTGTAGCGCATATTTAATCAGTGACATGTACACACAACAGTATATATTTAATCACTTATTTTTTTTTACATTTTAGGGGAAGCTGAGCTTCCCTTGCAGTCTTAAGAGCAATCGCCACTGATCGGAACCGAGTAGTTGCGCTTTCCTCTGAGCGCACTGTGATGCTACTTAACAATCCAGCATCAGCAGCAGTTCGAAAATAGGCAGTGGTTGACTTCACATGTATCAGAGTGCTAGAGGCACGTGCTAGTCTTCACCCTCCTGGTGTTGGGGCATAACTAGTGATAGAGGGAGTCCTAATGAGTGGGTTGGCTAATTGGCCTTGTAAATTGGAAAGAAAAAAAGGGATAAAAATAGAAATAAATAAATAAATACATAAAATAAAATAAAAATAATAGGTGAGAGTGGAGAGGGAGGTAAAATTTCTAACTATTATTTTGCCCCTTCCACTAGTGTACAGTGATGTAAGGACGAATTAGTAGCTGTTTAAAAAAATGACAATTATAGTAAATACCTAGTAAATGTTCTATTTACATCTACTAGTTAAATTATTCCCAAAGTACTGCTTATTTAATACCTGCTTATTATTTAGCACCTAAATATTAAGTTTAAATATTAAGTGATAATTGGTGAATATGTGGATTCTCTGGTCACATTACGTGATTCCCCAGCATTCCACTAGTGCTGTATGGTGGTTTATGATAGGGTTGTGTATTGGCAAGAACTTGGCGATACAATACATATCACGATACAAGGCTTACAATATCAGTATATAGTATAAAACAGTATAAAATATAGTATATAGTATAAAACGTTTATAGTATAAAACACCACCATATTTATACAAACTAAATATAAGACAAGTTATTTACTTTTTATGCAATAATAATGGTGGAATCTAACAAAATAACTCAACACAGCTATCTATTGGGCGGGGTTTTTGAAAATCGATATATTATTGCAAAATAATAATCAGATATTGATATTTTCTTACAACCCTGGTTTATGAAAGAAAAATAGATCAGTCTGAAGTGACTTCTCTTCAGGAATTGAAGTGACCAGCTATATTATGACTACAATCTGCATCACGTCACTCAGAAACATCTGCTTCCTCAGATAGGGTTCTACCTGCAGCAGAGCCAGATGAAGTCACCGGGGTCTGGACAGACGCTTGGAAAAGTGATCAGAGTTGTTGGATTTGTGAAGTAGCACAGAAAAGCGAGAGAAAAAGGAGGAAGGAACCATTTACGTACAGCTTATCCAACTTGGCCTTGAGGGAGGAAGGAGAGATGTTGAGAAAAAAAGGGGGGAAGAAGAAATGAAAGAAAATGATCTAAAGCAGAACCCTAAAAGAGATCCCAGATGGAGCGCAGACACTACAGCAGCCCTAGACTCACACATTCACACGCCAACCCTCCCCACACACACATGCACACACACACAGGTTACACAGCACTTAGGAAGGTCATGAATGCAATGACATGAAGTGATTTGTGGTTGGTTTGGAAGCGCTGGGTTTTGGCAAGAACCTGGCGATATGTTATGTATGGCAATGGTAATGATTCAAAGTATTTCAGTTGTGATAACTTGTCATAGTATTAAAATCACATCATAATATCCATAAAATCTGAGTAAACAAAAAGCTCAGTTTTTGTTTAATCAGAAAAGTTGTGTGTGAGAACAAAGTGCAACAGTGATATTTAATGGTCAGAGTTGAAATACAACAAACAATGAACCACAGTCTTCCACCAATAGCACAAAACTTTAATATTTCTGTATTTTCTTGGACTACTATTGAGTGAATTGCTTATTAAGAATGAATGAAATTAATTATCAAATTAAGACATTTTTTAATGTAAATTGATCTTAAAGTGTTACCACAAGGAATTGTTTAATGATAAGGCTGGGTATCAAAATTTGATACCAAAAAGGCACTGACCAAAATGTACCCGAAAGGTAAAACAAAAATTTGGTGCCTGTTTTGATTCTTTGCATGCAATGTGCATAAAAGCGGTAAAACGAGGTGAAAACAACCGCAATGGCACCTAAACCACACTACACTATTAATACTGTCCCCTCACAATAATACAGAATTTTTAAGCAATAGACACCACTAATATAAATATTATTCAATCTAATGCTGATATTTAAAAAAAAAAAGAAATGCATCCAGCAATACGCTTAGTGAAAATATTTGTAGTTTAAGCAATTAAAGTAATGGTGTTGTTTTCGTTCTCAATAAAGTGCCACAAATAATAATGCTCATTGTTTTTGTCCAACAAGATCCAAATGTATGGTATCTTCTTAAGGTGACAGCATGAAAAAAAAGGTACCGGTTCGGGTATCGGAAATGAATTCAGAGTATCGAACCGGTACGGGTATCAATTTTTTTTAAATGATACCCAGCCCTATTTGAGAGTACCCACAGCTGTGTAAGTTGTGGGGTGTAATCTTGTGAGTGAGGGTAAAAAACGCACAGTCTGCTCATGGCAAACAACATGAATTATTGTAGTTTGAGCAAGGCCTGATATTGGAAAAACGTCATAGAAGGCAATACCACCCACAGTGGACAGCGCAGTGAGTCATAATAATTGTGACTGGTTGTGTCTGGCTAGGACTTTTCAGTGAACACGTTTGCCACAAACACATTTTGCAACTTCACCATCTGAATGCATGACTGAAGGAGGGGAACGAACCTTGAAAACTTGGGCTGGAGTTCAGGGCAGCTTCTTCTTCCTTTGGCTAGAAAACTTTTAAAACTAAGGCCAAGCTGCAGTTCCTCGTTTAACCGGTATTTGTAAATGTGTAAGACTCAATCATTTTTAATGGGAGAAAGAGAATAAGAACGCCACTAACCGGATACCCCTCTTGAGAGGACATATTTCAGCCCATACAATCAGTAGGTATTAACATAGCAACAAAGCCGAGCTGACAAAAAAACACTGACCACTCTAAACAGCAAACGACTTCAGAGCACATTTAACCACAACCAAAAGTACAGCAGAAACAGACAGAAAGCTAAAGGAAGTTGAAAGATCAGTCTATCTCTAGTTTTTAGATCACTGACATCAACATGCATGTGTTTATGTTTCAGCTATATGTGACGGATACCTGCAGGGATTGTCTGAGGCAGAAGGCATCTTACCACTGACCCATTTTTAGCCAACTGTGAAATTGTTCTCCTCTAAAAATACACTTCAATTGCCAGAACATTTAATGTGCGGGAGAGTGTTTGTGAGTGTGTGTTAGCGTATGCATGCAAGTGCCCTCCTTGTGTAGCTGAATTCCACATTAGGTCAGCTGCTTCCAGGCTGTCTTAACAACCACACCCGGCCTTACTGGCAACCGTTTTTGATGGCAACCTTCTGTATCCTCGTAAAAGAATATCCAGCAGTAAGCAGCTTCAGTGCGGCCAAAACATCCTGCCAAAACCACCGTACGTAAATTGCTTGTATCTGGAGATACTATGGAAACCAGCCTTGCTTCCTATAATGTACCTAGAGTTGCAAGAAAAAGTATGTAAACCCTTTGGGATTACTTGGAATTCTGCATAAATTGGTCATTAAATGTGTCCAGATCTTTATCTAAGTCACAACAATAGACAAACACAGTCTGCTTAAACTAATACCACACAAAAAATTATATGTTTGCTTGGTTTTATTGAACACAACATGTTAACATTCACAGTGCAGGGAGGAAAAAGTAAATGAACCCCTAGACTAATGACTTTTCTAAGAGCTAATTGGCGCCAGGGTGTGATGAGATTGGATGTGCTGCCCTGCCCTATAAAAAAAACACACACCAGTTTTGAGTTTGCTGTTCTTGAGAAGCATTGCTTAATGTGAATCATGCCTCGCACAAAAGAGCTCCAAGAAAACCTACGTTCAAGAATTGTTGACTTACATGAAGCTGGAAAGGGTTACAAAAGTATCTCTAAAAGCCTTGATGTTCATGTGTCCACGCTACTCTCCATAGGCGTGGTCATCCTGTAAAGATGACTGCAAGAGCACAGGGCAGAATGATCAATGAGGTGAGGAAGAATCCTAGAGTGTCAGCTAAAGACTTACAGAAATCTCTGGCACATGCTAACTTTTTTGTTAACAAATCTACAATAAGGAAAACATTAAACAAGAATGGAGTTCTTTGGAGGACACCACAGAGGAAGACACTGCTGTCCAAAAAAAAAAAAAAACATTGCTGCACGTTTGAAGTTTGAAAAAGATCACCTGGATGTTCCACATCAGTACTGGCTAAATATACTGTGGAATCAAAATGAAACCAAAATTGAGTTGTTTGGAAGGAACACACAACGTTATGTGTGGAAAAAAAAGGCACAGCACACCAACATCAAAACCTCGTCTCAACTGTAAAACATGGTGGAGGGGGCATCATGGTTTGAAGCTGCTCTGCTGCCTCAGGGCCTGGACGGATTGCCGTCATAAACAGAAAAATTAATTAAAACCATGCAAACATATAAATATTTGTGTGGTATTAGTTTAAGCAGACTGTGTTTGTCTATTGGTTTGACTTAGATGAAGATCAAAACACATTTAATGACCAATTTATGCAGAAATCCAGGTAATCCCAAAGGGTTCACATTCTTTTTTTTATGCAAATGTATATGAATGTTGAGTAAAGACAGAGGCTCAGTAAAAATCTGTGTTCCATTTCTTCAAGGAGTGTGCGAGTGTGTTATGGCTTGGTTTGTTCAGGGTGGAGTCATTTTACACTCCTTACATTGTATTAGAGCCATTAATCTTTTTGTGCATAGCAGCGTCTGTGTTTCTAAAGGATGTCATATATGCTTTATAGGCTTTATGGCCTCAGGGCACAGAAATATTTCAACTTAAAGAGAAAAAGAAAAAGAATCACAGTTGTTGACATTTATTTATGCCTTGGGATTCTGCTGGACTTTGGGACATGCGATTCTCAGACAACATACAGTGACTCAACTCAACAAGGATAAAATGTAGGGCAAAGAACTAGGCTATAGAACAGGCATGTGCTGAAATAGTTGCTTTAGTAGTTGTAGCTATACAGTAAAAAGGAGTGTTCCAACGTGACATAATGTAACTAGTGCAAGATTTTCTCCAGTGACTTTAGTTCTGATTGCTCCGGCATCAGTTAAGATTCCGAAAACCTTTATATTCTGTAAAATAAGCCATGAAAATAACTAAAATAATAGGTTATATTAATTCCTTGCAAATTAATATGTGTACAAATATGTCCTCATATTCTGTGGAAAATAAGATTTTTCGATTAATTTTTCTCATAGAGACACTGACTACAAAATACAACAAAAGTTAAGAGATACTTTCTCATATAGTCCCTTTTCTTTTCTTTTTTTTTACTGCATTTGACTCAAATTCACATGTTTAAAGAATGTGTAAAACTAATGTACCTTGTGGAGGAAGCACAGTAAAGTCTTTTAACACCACTAACCAGATACCCCACTTAAGTGTTAATCTAAAACAAAAAAAAACAACAACAACAGCACAGAACACTTTTAACCAGGCCCAATGGTACAGCAGAAATAGTCAGAAAGCTGAGGAAATTGTTTCTAATTTGATTATTTTTTTGCTCGGGTTAAGGACATCCTTTTTTGTACTGTGTCCACTTTGTAGTAAATGCTCAGGATTCAACAGGATTTAAATATGGTTGATTTCAAAAAGTAAAGAACGTGCCATCTTGAGAGAGAATATGCAGAACATTGCAGAAGCCTTGCACGATGATGCATTACCAGGTTTACTTGAAAAAGGGTAATATGGCACACTCCCTGAAAGGTGCTTGGTGATCAGTATCAGTCTGGAAAACACTATTCTTACATTTGTTTACATGCACATCATAATCCAATTATTGCAGAACATTGTCAGTAATCGGATCTACACGTTTATATGAACTTGGCTAATCAGATAATAAGAAAGCACACACAATAAGATGTGCTGTAAAAAAATGTAAAGTTTAAACGTCATGCTGCAACCTTTTTTTAACACATCGAGCCAAAATATGAACATATATCATCTAGATTCTTGCTTATTTCCATTCCCAGGGTCTGTCTTAATGTGTACTAAGACTAAGAAATCTGACACTACTATGGTTAAGAGAATACATGGACTGGGAAAACTGATTATCAAGCAAAAATCCATCTTTTTCTCTGTTTTAATAATTTATTTCTAGTTTGTAATTCTTGCCAATTGCCCAACCCACTCACTCAATCACTAGTAACTCCCCCATCACTAGGAGGGGGTTAGATCCCAGCACATGCCTCCTTTGATACATGTGAAGCCAACCATCACTTATTATTATGATGAGGGAAGAGAGCGCCATCTACCCACTCAGAGAAACCACAACCAACTGTGCTCTCTCAGACTCCGGCTGCTGATGGCAAGCAGAACGACTGTTGACCCACTCTGCTAGGGGTCTAAAACCCAGCTCTCTTTATCAGATTTCCCCCTCACTGATTGGCTGAAAATCACTGGACTGTGCCTTTTAAAAAGTGTCAGCTGCGGTTACAATTACTAGACCACATCAGAGTAAGGGATATTCATCAATGAACTGAAGGCTGAGGTATACAGTATATAAAGCAGAGCTTAGCAGGGAGGAACATGGCTAAATCTCTCCACTCCTCAGGCAATTCATTCTCCTTCCACAGCCCTCTGCTTTAGCCAAGTCCTCTCCTCTGATCTCTCAGCTTCCTTTCCTTCCTCCATCACTCCATCTCGCTGCTCTCGAACTGTTTTTCCATCTCAGCTCTTGCCATCTTTTAACCTCGTTCCCGTGCTCTCCCCCCACACCACCCCCGTCTCCCCGAGCGGGCCGGGGCGCTCCGCTAAGCTCCGCTCCACTCGGCCTCCGTGTAATTAGCAGATTTAAATTATAACGTTGGGTTTAAGGGATGACGTCCTTCTTTCCTCTTCTCGGTGTTCACGTACCGGTGCGTGTGTGTGTGCGTGTGTGAGTCTGTGGCGGCTGAAACCCAAACCCTTCCACAGGGATGCGAGGGAAAGGCTGAGGCCGGAGAAAAGTGGGAACATGGGACCTAAAAAAGAAACGCGAGAGAAAAGGAGGAGAGCGAAAGAGCAGGGAGGCAGTGAGGGGAAAGCCCAGCACATTCCTTTGTCAATCAAACCACCAAAGTTTCCATTGGCTATTACTGTGCCTAGAAAAACCCAAAAGCACTGCATGTACTCTATGAACTCTCTTTCTCTCTCACACAAAAACACACACACAAACACACACACACACACAAACATACAAATGTGATACCTGATGTTAGAGTTGTTTAGCCTTCTCAGTCTGCCTAATCCAGTGTTTTTAACCTTTTTGGAGCCACGAGTTTCTTTGATTTTACCAAATTGAAAACCTCTGGAATATAATCAAGAGGAAGATGGATGATCACAAGTCATCAAACCAAGCTGAACTGCTTGATTTTTTGCACCAGGTGTGGCATAAAGTTATCCAAAAGCAGTGTGTAAGATTGGTGGAGGAGAACATGCCAAGATGCATGAAAACTGTGATTAAAAACCAGGGTTATTCTACCAAATATTGATTTCTAAACTCTTAAAACTTTATGAATATGAACTGTATGAAATGTTTTCTTTGCATTATTTGCATCTCTGCATCTTTTTTATTACTTCAGCCAGTTCTCATTTTCTTCAAATAACTGCTCTAAATGACAAAATTTGTATTTGAAATTTGGGAGAAATGTTTTCCCCACAAGAAACTGCCTGATGTTTTAGAGATGCTCTGGTGCTATAATTTGTCTAGCCGTCACAATTTGTCTCTTGTTACAATGTTTCACATTCTAACTTGTTCCCATTTTTCTGCCTTTAACACATACAGTTGATGGATTTCAGTAACTGAATGTTTAATGCTGTCTAATATGTAGGTATTGTCCAACATCACTACCACGGTGTTAGCACCCTAACTACATTCCTCATCCTTCAAATGTACCTCAGAATTATGTTAAAAACTAAAAAACGCATGTCAACCAGCGGGTCCTAATTAAGCTATCCTTTTGGAAAAGTAACTGGAACAGTTTCACTCCATGAACAGAAATATTCAGCCCTGCAGTGGAGACACAGCCTGAGAGGCAAAATGATCCAAATCTGTAAGGATGGCAGTCTTAAATATCCCTCATCCAGCCACTGCACACAGACACAAGGACACACACACACACAGAAGGAAGGCTCCAGGGATGTTTTGGAATCATGGCTCAAACAATCAGTTCATCTCTCTACTGTTTCCTGTAGTTACTGATCACTGCACATGCACACACACACCAAGCCCTAGTCTGTTTGTATATGTGAGTGTTTTGCATGTTATCCTGATGCCACTCTGCTTGACCCAAGATTCAGCACACAGACAGCATGTTAATGCAGGCAAGCATTCATCTGTTTCCATGCTCTAATGACAGACACACATGTTTTCTTTCTCAATTAGCAAGAATGAATATAGTTTTATTAATCTTGAGAATACATTGTTATCCAGGCACTCAAATCATTCAGAAGTGGTCAAGGAAACATGACTACATACTAGGGATGGGCGATATGGCCCTAAAATAATATCACGATACTCTTGGCAATATGACAAAAAAATACACTACTGTATCATCATATCATCATCCTTCCTGCAGCAGAGTTTGGAGTCTAGTTTTGTGTAACTGGAAATAACTTTGTGGCATTGCAGCAAAGATGGCTGCTGAGTGAATAGACTTTGATACATGACAGTGGGTTTTTTAGCACATTTCAAGCATTAAAAGCTTGGGGTATAATTATTTAAGAGAGCACAGTTAGATCACTCTAGGCCTACTGTTTAATTACATCTCCACAGCCATTTTATCACAGAAATGATAGAAAATCTAATTGAACTTTGACCTCAGTATCAGAAATCACTTTGAACCTTAAAGCATGTGTATCGTTAAATGACTAATAGAATCACAAGTCAGCTGCTCTTCCTGCTGATGTCAGATCCATACAGTGGAACAACAGAAGCCTCATGATGGACACATGATCAGCTCTTACTGTAGATATGACCCAACAAGAACATCATCCATGACTGCACTCCTACAATGTACATGATTATTCCGCTTAAACACAACCCAATGAACCTTATAACCTTACCGAAGCAGAACAAATTCAGAATTCAGTCAAAATTCAGAAAGGTGACAACATAAGCTTTTTAAAGTAAATATGATAGAATTGGTTGCAATAGAAGAACCACTTTTGCTTCCATAAAGAACTACCTGTATGGAATAAGCATTTAATAACTGGTACAGTATCTTTAGAAGGTTTTTAGACCTTTAAAATGCCTCCTTTACCAACTGTTCTTGATATAAGATATTTTGTCTTAAAACCCACTTACACAAAATCTTTGTTGAGCCCTTTGTAGACATTTTAGGTGCATCCATTTTTAAGCTTTACACACATTTATTGTAGGAAGAATGGTTCTTTATGAAACCAAAAATAGTTCTTCAGTAGCATCACTCCAGAAACCCTGAGTAAAACCTTTGGAACAATCTTCGGTTTAATAAAGAACCTTGTAATAAAGGTTAAAACTGCTACAGAATGTTTAGAAGTTTTTTAAACATTTTTTAGACCTTTAAAATGTTTTTTTTTTTGTTAACAGTTTTTTTTTTAAAGAAATATCTACTTAAAACCCACTTACCCAGTTTTCCCAGAGATTCTGACATTCACTTATGTTTTTTTTATTCTGGAGTTTTTCAAACATAGAAAGACTTAGGACTTTGGAATATAGACTAAGGGTCAGATTCCCAGACAGGAATTAAGCCTACATACATTTTCTTCTAAAAATATCTATTTGTAATGGTTTGTGGTCCAAGACTAGGCTCCATCACTGGCTACAACAGTCTCTGAAAAAAGCACTGCCAATATAATAGGATGCGCTGGAGCAGATAAACATCAATATATTGGTCCAATGCCCAATGCCAGGCATTGGCTAAAGGTATAGCAGTGAAACTATGTTCTCTGGAATGATAGTGCTTTTTTCAATACTTGGGATCCTGATCTAAGGCGTTTGTTACTGAATGCAGTCAAACCCTCCCAGCAATGCTCCAAAATCTAGTTTAATGCATAGTTAAAACAGTTACTCCAACAAAAGCAAAATAAACTGTTTTTTATTACCCTTGTTTTGGGCAGAAACCTATACTTTTGTTCATACAGTGTATTTGTAAATGAGATCCATAGTTCTTCTTTACAGAACCAAAGGTGGTTCTTCTGCGACTTTCCTCAAAGAACCATATGAAGCACCTTTGTTGTTAAGAGTGATTTCCAATCTCACATGTACTTCATGTGGTAAGAAGCACTTTAACTCATTCAACTCATCCATTCAAGTCAAATGATGTCTTTGATTAAGATGAAGCGACTCAGGCTAACAGTTCAGCGGAACAAAAGCAATCCTAACGTTTAGCATCAAACCACAACCACTTCAAATCAACCTCTAACCTTCTCCATTCGTTACAGTGCAGAAGACGAGCTCACACCAGGATGGTCTCTGGTGGAAAGCACTCAGGTGAAAAGTTCAACAGCTTAAGGCTGGAATGTTTAAGTAAGTATGTGGAGTGACGTCGCGGCACGTCGTTCTCTTACCACGCCGATTACCGCGCCGATAACGTGCTCACAAACAGTCTACCTAAAGAGCTTACACAGAAACCTCAAAGCCAACGGTATCAGGAGTGAGTGTATCAGAGACTCAATCTCTGAAGTGTCCCAGATGCTTGATGTGATATGTGAGCTTTGAGAAGATGTAGGTAGGTCTGTCACGATACCTATTTCAGGTAGATGATATTACATTGTCCTAGAAATAATTGGAATTAAAAATATTATTGTTATTTTTAAGACCATTTTATGTTACTGACATATTAATAACGTGTTTACACCTCTTTGAGAACAGTAAGCAAGCAATTACAGTAAAATGTAGACAGGTCCATTCACTTTTTTTACAGCTTTTAAAAAAGGGTTCTTTTAAAAATCAATATATGCTCTTCTATGGAATCGCTCCATAAAACTCCTCTACATACTGTATTTTTACACTATAAAATTCTTAAACATAAAATTTCTTCATTTTTCCAAAAATCATCAGTGCGCCTTATAATTTGGGGCACCTTATGTATGAATTTTACCAATCAGGTGGTAAGGAGCAATAAAGCCACTATGCTAAAGTACAGCATTATACAGTTTCAGTAAAGTTTCTCCAGCACCGAGACTTAAGAAGCATTACCATTAGCCACTAACAGCGCTAAGTGCTAGCTTTTTCGCTGTTCAGAGGCGAGTACTATTAGCTGTTGCCTGCTGCTAGACCCGGCTAGCACTGCCGAAGCAGTATAAGTACTATCCGCTAACCACGCTAAGCACGTTCAGAGGTGAGTGTATTGGTGAGTATATTGGTGAGTATAGAGGTTAGTATATTGTTTACCGTGTTAAAATAAACCTTGTTGGACGAACCACTAGCTGATCTCACCCTGGCTTACCGGAACACTCTGTAGCACTGTTGGGCGGTGTTTAGTAGCATTAACCACAGCTAGTGGTTAGATGCTAATGCTCATGCTGCTGCACCCATCCTTATAGGAAATCTGGAAATCTAAGTTTACTGTAAATAAACAGAGGTACTTTACTCAAATAGAAGCACATGAGAGAAATCTGTGTTTAACTTTAGAAATCATGTTTGACTTTAAAATAGTTTTGTTTACTTAGCTTAGCTTTACTAAAGTTAGTTACCTCTTAGAACGAAAACATGGCGGCACCCCTGTTCCTTACTAGTGTTGCATAATTCGCCTAATAATCTTGTGCACCTTATGTATGAAATTAGGCATTCATTGATCTCTTTTACAAATATGGCTCTACATGGAACCAAAATTGATTCTTCTAATGTATTGCTTAAAAAAAAACTTTTTTAAACCCTTTGTAATTATGTAACTATATACATACTTTTAGGTTTTATGTGGATTTGAAAGTTAGGGTAATGTTCAAATTATTTTTTAAATATTTTGGCACTTTTATTCTATTTTGTTTTTCATTTTCTCCCTAGTTTGAAAGCCACTGATTCAATCCCCATTCATATTAAATCCTCCTGTCACTAGCAATGCTCTAAATAACACCATTGACTGGGTCTTACATAAAGCTGAGCATGCAGAAAGTTGTGTAATATAGTAATAATGCCAACCATAAATTCATATTTATCACCATACAGCCTGTCAGCACTGGTGTTCAATTCAGACAGTGGGACTGTACGGGGTGTGGGAAGCACAGCTGGTGAGTAACAGCAATTAATAAAGAACAATATGTACCAAACGACGACAAGCACTAGAGAGATGTCTGCCCCACCCCCTCTTCCGTAGACGCAAAGCTCACACAGGTTGCCAGACTGAGCACACTAAACCTACATAAACAATGTTGTTGAAGTATATAATTTTACCACATCTCAACAAATGTTAATTAATTGACTAATGTTAACAAACATTAGTTGAAGCTAATACAGTGCTTACTGTATGTGTACAGGATAAAAAATATAGTTCGAGCTGCATGCGTCTTGTAGTCCTTCTAGGCTCCACATTGTCTCCATCTATCGAATGCATTGCCAATATTTCACTCTGTCTCTGGTCGTGAAGCTTTAGAAGGATGCTGAGGCTGCAGCATGCTGTGTTTGCCTGCTATTGTGTTCCATACCTGACAACCTGGGGTGTGGAGGTAGAAATGGGGAATGGAATTCATATTGATACTTTAAAAGCCCTGAAGAAAAATCTGTTGTGTACTGTGTTTAACCAAACCAACAATGCAGCACTGCAGTAACAGAGTGAGAGAGAGAGGAAGAAAGATAAAGAGAGGAAAAACGTGACACAAAAAGAATGGAGAGAGTGAACAGATAAACGAAGCTCACATCCACAGAATCACCAACAGCAGGATCTGGTGTTTGGAAAGCAAAAGCCAGATTACGATGGAGGGATAAGAAAGAGAGAGGAGTAAGGAGAGATGGAGAGAGTGATAATGACTAAGCTCAGATCCCTCCCTGCCCAGAAGCAGTTATCTTTCTCTTTCTCTTTCCCCAGTTCAGTTATCTCTGGATCAGCTGAGCGGATCAGGAGAACCCCAGGCTTCAGCCCGTCCTGCCTCAACACGCTCGCTCCTGCAGGGACACAGTGTCCATGAAATCCAACGGCTGTAATAGAAAAAATCTGTATCTCTCCCTTTTTCTTTTTTCGTTCTCTTCTCTCTCTTAATTTTTCTCTTGCTCTGTCTCTAATCTTACTCTTCATTCTTCATTCTACTAATCATTTTTACATATTTCTCTCTCCCTGTCTCCCTGTCTCTCTCTCTCTCTTTTTTCTCTTTCTCGTAGGGATGCATCAAAATGAAATCATAACAAGGAAATAATTAAACATTAAGCTCAGTTCAGGAGAACTGCATTATCATGCAAAACACATGCTGTCTCGCGTCCAGACCGATCAAGAGCTGAGTCAGTGCCGAGCACTCAAAACCCGAGGAAAACAGCAAAACAACAGTAATCGTCACTTTAATCAGGCATTTAAATAGCTTTTTAAAAAGATAAATAAGAGCTTTTTTCTGGGATTAAAAGCGTGAATTTAGCTGTAAGTGAAAATATCTGCACTGCAAAACTGTGCTGGACTGAGGTGCACAGCTTTCGACAAGTGTGTTTACAAGCACGTGCCCAACTATGTGGATGGAGGCCATGTGGTTACCTTGTTTTTACTACTGCCCCTTCTCACGCTTCCCCTCCCACTTCGCTTGTCAGGCAGCAGCAGCCTGTCACTTACACAAGCACAGAGACAGCGCTGTGTATCTACTTCTTGTGTCAAGAATCAAAACATTGCAACATGACGTGTTTGATTTAATTGCCTTAGGTGACATCGCAGAACTATTGCACATGCGCACATCGCAATGACGATGCTTAAACGATATATCGCACAGCCCTAATTTTGCTAGCAACCTCAGCCAAAGTTACTATCCTAGCCCTGTACAGCTGGTACCTTTCATGTGAAAAACAGCACAAGTTGAACCTGAACCTGCCTTTTGTCAGCTGCTGAAAAAAATCCTGACATAGTGGAAACACTATGCATTATCACATTAAATAAATTACTTATTGTTCATGTTGAGTTCAATTGTTGGGTCAAATTCACTTATTTTGCAGAACCCCAAAAGTGATTTTCTCACCATTTTGGCTGAATAATTTTGTTTACTGACATTTGGTGTATCCCTACTATTTCTCTGTCACTGACTCATTCTATCAGTCTTTTCTTTCTCTTCTTTCAACATCACCTCTTCTTTCTTTTACTGTTTTTCTATGTGTTTCTTTCTCTTGTCGAACTGAAGCAGCAAGATAAGGGCCATATGGCTGAGTTCCAATATCGTACCTGAAGAATGGAAGCAGGAATACTGCACTGCAGATTGTACACACACACACACACATACACAGACCCATACCATATGACTGAAGAACACCCACGATTATAGGAACGGTAATAATACAGACTAAACGCTTGAAAAACATTTATATTACTTGTATTACTTTCAGGCCTATTTAAATGGTGCAGATGCTGATGACTGATTACATAACTTCCTTAGTAGGGCTGTCCCTAACGATTATTTTTTAAACGATTATTCTAACGATTATTTTTTTCGATTAGTCGACTAATCTATTCATTGAGAAACATATTTAAATAATTATTATTTTACGTTTTAAAGCAAACGATAAATTACTATATTTATATATAATAACAACAACAACAACAACACAAGCCTACTAAACCAAACCCCACACTTATAATCACTTACATGTACAACACGTTGTTTAGATCTATAACGCTAAAAATGGATAAGCTCCCATACACCACAACCGTGTGTTGTTTTCTGTGACCGCTAGATTTTGTGACCACTGGCAAGTAGTTCTCAGCAGACCGGTGCACTGGCCGATTCGAAACGTGTTCGTTTCTAATGTTTACCCCGACTGGCCAAAACGGTTCAGTTTAGGGCTGAGAGTAAGGTGTAGGTATAGAAAGCTTCCGTTTTGCCAATGAACGCTCATAACCGTGAGCACTGGTCACAAAATTCCGACGGTGACAGAATACGGTGTGACACCGCAGCGCCGACGGCGCTAGCTAAAATAACTTAAGGCAGCTAGCTTAGCTAAACACCTAAACTTATGAATAATGCTACTGTTTCTGGAAACTATATATATAAATATAAACCAAAAATGTATAATTTCTGCCTGTGGCAGGTTTAAAACCTTTGGTAGACAGTCTTAAGTCTTTTTAAGGACACCCGCGGAGACCCTGATGTAAACGGTAACTTACTGTGTGACCCTGTTGACATAGTGCTCCTGGATGTTTGCGCTTCAAGTGATCCTTTTGCACATATGGCAGAGGACCACATTGCCTTTTGCGTGAAATGCTCCCAAACTTTAGATGCCCGCTGGCGTTTTTTTGTAGCTGGAGATTGCTCTCCGGAGTCCAAGCTCTCTAGAGCTTAGATTCTCTGCCCGAACCCGACATGACCCGAGGCCCGCCCGTAAATCCGACCCGGGCTCCAGAAAATAGTCCGAGATGTAGGCGTCTGTTTTTTAATTATATTTTTATTAAAAAAAAAAAAAAACGAAAATAACGAAAACTGAAAGTGAAACTAAACTAATTTATTTATAAGCGCTGTTTTCACTACCGCATTTGTACAGCGGGGGTGTTGTGCCGATTCTGTCCGCGAAGCGGGAGTCAGATTTAGCAGAGAGTCGGATTCGGCACAAACGCGGCGGCACCTCGCGGTCCGCGGTGTCAGTTGTAAGCGCTCGCGCTAGCCGCAAAATACGGCAGAAAACACTGAGGGAGCTGCAGAATTATGAATGGGACTAGAATAGGAGCACGAGGAGATCAAAGAGAACCTCCACCTGTGAGTAGTTCTCACCAGAACACGCAACTCTCTCTCTCTCTCTCTCTCTCTCTCTCTCTCTCTCTCTCTCGCGAACTCCTCCGCGTTTGACCTGCAGAACTGTGTTTAGCTGTTCTTAAAAATCATTTTAATTAAATAATAGTTCTATGCTTCTATGTTACCGTGTTAATTAACATAATTCTGATCATATTTCGCTCATTAAAACAGCCCGAAAACAGCCAGTTGGAATTTTTGGGCCCGATCTAACCTCTAATGCTCTCCACAGGCGCCGCCATGTTTACGACGCGCCGACGCACGTTATGCAAATCGATGTATTTTTATAATCGATGACGTCGATTATGTCGACGCGTCGCCCCAGCCCTATTCCTTAGACTGGGGGGATCTTGAACTCATGCAGTGATTTAAAATCCTTACACTTGATGATGAGCAGTTAGACAGTAGGGCCACTCAAGAGCTGTGAAATTACATTACATGAAAGTAAATTTGCAGTTCTTTCTGTTCTTTTTTTGGATACTGAAACAAACATGGGTTTAAAGCTCTTAGGGGACCTGATTGTAAAGAGACAGAAGAGCTCATTGGTTCAGATCACCACCATCAACACCACCACAACCTTTTATGGTCAGGAGTCTGAGAATATGAAGGCCTGTGATGAGGGGTTCTAACCTGCACACTGAAATAATAAGCAAACAAAGTAAACAAAAAAGGGGGAGGAGCCATAGACTAAACAGCTTTCACAATATTTAATCAACTTCAGCTGCAGTTTATCTTAATACAACACTGCTTGTACTTTGGGTACTTTTTGCTCCAGACCCCAAAGTACATCCCTCTCTTATTCTCTAACTGTTTACGCTTCTTTTCTCTCTGTTCTTCTACAGCAGTGCGGAATGCCTGTAGTGTGGGCCGATAGGCATCCTCATCTCGCGGCCTCCAAAAAACTGCCCACTTCTTCCTCCTCCCCAAACAGATTTCTCTCATATAGTCTGAGTGGGCTGGAGGACTGACCTTATTTACTCTTTCCAAAAAAACATTCTCAGAAACAAGTTTTCTTTTCTGCAGAACAACCCAGTGATCTAACTCTAAATGCATACACACTCTCAGAGTGGTTGACTGTGATACACACCAGACCCCAGCATACATAAAACTGCTACAAAGGGTTCTTTATGGGAGAATTAATAATAATAATAATAAATATTATAAATAAAAATATTAATATTTTTCATCAGCAATGGCTTGAGGAGGGATGAGAGAAATGTGGATTAAACCAACTAATGTTAAGTCACATTTTATGTTAGTTATTAAGTGTGTCCTTCACTTGAGGCATCCACAATTTTTCATATATTCATATATTTGTTATTATTAAAAATATTAATATTTTTCAGCAGCAATTCCTCCAGGATCGCAACTCTCATATACAAAATAAAAAAATGCTACCTTAACTTGTACAGTAAAGCAGTCTTAGAGTTAAAGTAAAAGAGTAAAAGTGGGTCACAGGGTCACATACAGTATATAAAAGCAGTTTTAAGTTAACTTTCCCTTCTTTCTTAAACACAGAAATGTATTGGTTTCACGGCTCTAAAGTGGAGTGATGGACTAAGCGCACGCTTATTAAGAGACAACAAACCATCGGTTCTAATGTTATTAACACCACAGCGCTCTATTATCAGAAGTCTAAGAAAAGTAAGACCTCGCCTCTGCATGTAAACATAAAGCATCATCAAACCTCAGCTGCAGCTCATTTAATAATGTTTCTGAAGTCTTATCATTTTAATTGTAAGTTTACAACTTTATTCTTTTTTATCACATTTTTTTGTCTTTTTTCTTTAGCTAGGCCGATTGTCCCAACCATTGAGCTGCTACTCCGTTGTATACCCCCATCACAATTGATGCCTCAACTCAAGGAGGATGAAGACTAGCACACACCTCCTCCGACACATGTGAAGTCAGCCATTGCCTCTTTTTGAACTGCTGCTGATGCAGCATTACCAAGTAGCATCACAGCCCACTCAGAGAAAAGGGGCAGCAACTCAGTTCTGATACATTAGCTCACAGACACCATGTGCTGACTGACATCACCCTTTACAGTGATGTGGGGAAAGAGTGCTGTCTTCCCACCAAGAAAGAGCAAGGCGAATTGTGCTCTCTCAAAAGCTCCGGCAGCTAACTGCAAGCTGCATGACTGGGATTCGAACCTGCAATCTCCCGATCATAGTGGCAGCGCTTAGCCTGTACACAGCACAATATACCCCTACATATACCCAAGCTCCAGCTATTGGGTCTTCTACAAACAAAGCTCTTTAGACATCTGGCTTAATATATAAATGTGTAAGTACAGTGGAGCAGTGTAGATTTAGTAACAGTGGGTGGGGAAGGTCACAGGGTCACTGTTATAACCCTAATGTGACTCATTTATAACACAGGTCAGCAGAGTGGCCAAAAGCTACAGCACTGGAGGGAATATCAGAGAGCACATAAAACAACAGAGGCCGCATGAGCCAGAAGAGAGAGAGAGAGGGAGAGAAAGAAAGAGAGTGAATGAGTGTTTAGAAGAGTGAGTCAATCAATAAGAAACCATTATGAGTGTGTGTGTGTGTGTGTTCTCAGTCGTATGGGAAAACAGCCTGGGCCGACGCCCCTCAGGAGCTCTGAGTCATACCATTCCACTGTCATTCTTCAGATCCAATGCTTTTACCATATTTAGAGATCTGCTAAAGAGTAATGCTATATTCCTTCTCTATATATCAGCGGTAATTTACTTATTATTGTTATATAAATAATTGTATGAATAAGTTGTCTAGTTACCCTAGTATCTCCTATCCATATTTTTTGGACTATAAGGTGCACTTAAAATCCTTTAATTTCCCCAAAAATCGACAGTGCGCCATTTAATACAGTGCGTCTTATGTTTGAATTCTACCAGTCAGGTTGAAAATAAGCCGTAAAGCCACTCTGCTGAAGTGCAGCTTTATAAAGAAGTTTCAGTGAAGTTTCCCCAGCACTTAGGCTGAATGCAGCAGCATTAGCATTAGCTCTTTTTTGCTCTGACTGTAGTCTGAGCATTTGCCAGGGCTGGCTGGAGCTGTTTACCGCAGCTGGCTTAGTGCTTGCTCACCCTTGGACAAAATTCTGGTATTCTAAGCTTACTATAAAATAACGGAAGCGCTTTAATCACCCTATAAACAGTTTTAGTTTTTAGAAATCTGTATAGATTAACATCCAGTGCTTGTTGACTTTCAAAGAATTTTTTTTAATTTTTTTATTACAGTTTTATTTACAAAAGCCCTATCTGCACAGAATTAGTTTTTCAGGGGGAAGTCTGTGAAAAAAAATTCACACTTCTACTCCGTAATAAAACTCTTGTATACAGACTGCAATTGGAAAAAAATAGGAGTTCCAGAGTTTTCTTGTGGCTTTTTTGGTCACATGACATAGCACTGTCACGTGATATCAGGTTTTGCACACGGAGAACGATGGTGGCATCTAAGCGTTCTAAAAGAAACTGGATACGAGAAGAGACACTGATGCTTATTTCCACCTGCTGTTGTGTTTTACGTGGATCTTTGTCGAAACGTGTGCCCAAAGTGTAATTACGGTGCGTGGCAGTGGACAAATAGCTATTTTATTAATCGCGAGGTAAGGAAACTCAGAGATGTCCAACACACTTTTTCACTTCAAGTGTGCATTCTTACTAGTGTCGCTCATAGACTGTATATAGCTGGACAGAGCATCGTCTCTCAAAAGTGAAGCCACCACAGGTCGGGCGCCCCCTGCTGTTCGGCTGCAGAAAGCTGTGTAACTCCACCCATCCCCATAGGTTTCAATGGCAAAACAGACAACTTTTAATCACGTTTTTTTCTAATATGCTGTAATTCTACCTCCATTATTTAAATGCAACAGCTAGTATAACCTCTGCTTATATTGTCAAATTTTTATATTCTCACAGAATTCGTTTTTTAAAACGTTATTCAGCTCTATTAAAAAAAAGTGTGGTTATGGTAAAAGGGCTGGTTATGGGCGGGACCAATAACAGACCGTCAGCTCCGCTCCGCTTCGCTCTGCAGCCTGTGACCGCAAGGCAGCCCTCAGGGGCGGGGTTATTTAAATGAGTAGGAGCTCTCCACAGTCTTTCTCCCTCCTCTGGTCTCTACTGCGCAGACTCTGGTCTCAGAATCGCCAAAATGGCAGAAGATTTTGGCTTCATTTTCATTGAATGAATGGGAACGGCGACACGGCGTCCATCTTTATATACAGTCTATGGTGTCGCTTAAAGCGTTTTATAATCCGGTACGCCTCATGAGTATGAAAACAGACATTCATTAATAGTGCCCCTTATAGTCAGAAAAAAACAATACATCTTCTTCTTTCTGTCATTTTTCTTGTCTCTCAGGAACAAAAAAAATATGAAAATTTTATTTTCAACACCAAGTTTTGAAGGCTAAACATTACACATATTTTACTTAGCAGTATTTCAGGCAGATCTACTTAATGGGTCAGTTATAAGAGTGCTGGGCTATTGACCTGTGGGATAAAGGTTTGATGCCCATGTGTTTTAAGCAAGGACTAGCACAAACATGTTGGGATTTGGCCCTCTCAACTAGCTGTGGGCGATATGGCCCTAAAATATTATCATGATATTTTTATATATTTTTTGCGATAATGATACTCTTGGCGATATGACAAAAATACAAATTTTACTGTCACTTAATTGAGATACATAAAAAAATACATAAATGTTCCCAGATTTGTAAAAGTCAATGATCCAGAATGACATGATACTAATAATGCCCCCCAAATATCTCCATATATCCAGGATTAAAGTAAAAAAAATGTTTTGCTAAAAACAGCCAAAAAGTAGTACCCTGATATAATAATTAGGGGTGGGTGATATGGCACGTTATTCAAAAATGTTGGCAATATTAATGCGCATTATACGATATGGCACACCACTACTCTCAGCCCTCTACAGAGTTGGGGCAGTTTAGAGATTGTTATGGGTTTAATACCCCAGGTCCTTTACCTTTTACACTGGTCTATTCATCAATGCTTCACTTGCTGCCTAATATATCCCATCTCTTGTCAGGTTCCATTGGAACCAGATAATTAACATCCTGCACTTCACCTGTCACCTGTTAAGCTGAATGGTAGTTTTAAAAAGTGATGATTTTCTTCGGGATCTTCTGTAACGGCTCTGCCACATCTTGTCAGTGAGACAAATCTGTAAAGACGCCGCCTGGCTTTGAACAGCAATGAGTTCAGTGCGCTGCAGTCTAGATCCGCTGACTCAGCAGATCAGCTGCCTGTCTGTGTTTTGATGCTTAATGAATAAGAAAAAGTGAACGCCGTGTTGTAAACACATTTACAACCTCTGTGCTTGAAAACGTCTGCGGGAGAAAGGTATCAGACAGTGCCTGATTCCCAGAACTCATTACATTCCTGCTGCCTCAGCTTTCCGTATCTATTCCCAGAGCTTTGTATAGTAATAATGCTGCTTCTAAACTATTCTGCATTGTGAGCAAAATGCCAGTCACTTCTAGGTCTGGGAATCATGAGATATTAATAACTGCTGCTATGTTATTCAATAATAACTATTTTATTCCTGTTTTTTAGGCTCACAGTTCACCCCCTATTCACATCCTCTTCCTATTGTTACAATCTTTTAACATAAATAAATGAAATATAGTGTTCATTATCACTTTATAACACTTTTTAAACCTCTTTACTACCGTTTCACAAGCTGACTGTTTTCTAGCTAAAATATATGAGCTTTAAAGGGCAAGGATTTTACTGTTAGCTAGCTGAGGTAGCTAGCTAACTTAGCCTTAGCATTAACTTAGCCTTAGCATAAGTCTGTTTACCAAAAAATGTGCTGCCTTTCTCTGTGTAAATTTCACTCACATGTAAATATTAGCATTGCTAACGTACATTTTTAATTAGCCAGCAGCCAACAAATGGCACTTGTAAGTTCATGTTTGCAATCTATTCATATAAATTAAATGTAATTAAGTGTTTAGCATCACTTATGACACTTTTTATGTTTTTACTACCTTTTCCGTCTCAAAGATATGAGCTAGAACGAACAGTGCTAGAATAATAATGTTAGCCTGTTTCTAACTTAGCCTTAGCATTGATCTGTTTATCAAAAGAGTAGAATAACACAGTTGAGGTAAATTTCTGAATAAAATCACACAGTTAATGTTGATTTTCAAATAAAATAACACTGTTTAGGTACATATACGCCTATATTTGCTCTGAGAAGGTAGCTAAATGTGCGACCAGCGTAGCTTTGCTAAAGCAGATTCATGATTAGAATAGTAGCACTGCTGACGTAAATGTATTGTAGTTTATTGGTGCATCTGTTGGCTAATAAAAATTTTGTGTTTAAAAATCATAGTTTTGTAATGTATTGATTCTAATTAATTGTTTCTTTAGAAAGCAAGTCAAACATACGTTTAGGCTATTTTGTTTATTCTGTGGTGAAAAAGGCAAAAAAAGTTAGTTTCTGCCAAACATTTTCATTTCATCTTTATTAGTCACCTATGTAGATCTATGTAATCTTGGTTGTTTACAAATTATCAACTTCAAGATTTGATTACCACTTTTTAAATACATGTCACATGTTCATATTGTATAATGTATAAAATATGATATACATTCTATACATTCTTAATGTTGTGCATTTGGGTTGACTTGTCAGTCATTATGGAATTATCTCCAGCTCTGCTCATCGTTCTGGACACAGCTAATATGGTTTTTATTACTTAATTTTTCTATGAATTATTTAATAATATCTGTGAAGCTGGAGAGGAGTGTCATCATAGTCGAGTCATTTGAAGCATGTATCTGCAACCATATGGGTTTTATATTACTGAATTGATTGGAAAATTTTGAGCAGTAATGTGAGCACAGAATCCAGCCTTCCCGTTGTGGTTCAGAAAGAGCAGCATCAGATCTGAGGCTAATTTCCTATTTACTCGACCCCCCGTTTCTCCTCGGTGCTCTGATGTGGGCTGCGACGTCCAATGATGAATGTGAAGCTAAGAATGCCATTCTGCAGAACCAGCTGTGGAGGCCTGGCTGCTGCTACATGACTACCAGTAGGTCGTAGGTGGTTGGTGTTAAAGTGTGCGAGTGCCAACAGAGAATCACTCCCAGTAAAAAAAAATAATAATAATAATAATTCATGGTGTAAAACACATTAATTACATTAATCTAAGGGTGCTGATTCAACTGTATTGATTTAATAATATAACAACTCATTAAATTTGACCGAGAATTGGTAATTATAACTAACAAGGTTAAACCTTTTAGCTTTTGCTCAGGTTACATTAGAAATCTTAGAAAGACTGACTCACCAGTTGGCATAGCATGGGACCTAGTACAAAAACTGCTGCACTAAGCAGCTAAGGGGTATTATAAGTGGAAGTGATTGGGAACAACAGCAAAACCTCAGTGAACATAATTTAAGCCAGATGGCCGCTAACGTTAGTATGTTAGCTAGCTCTCCCCTAACGTTTAACCTTACTTCTCTACCTGGTAAGGTTAGATAGCTCTACGCTAACCTGTCCCCAGTAATGTAGCTAACTTGCGGCTAACATTAGTATGTTAGCTAGCTTGTCGCTAAAGTAAGTTTGTGCTTACCCACAAGCATTAAATGCACCGTCTGAAAATTCAATACCTACAGTGCATTTTCAGGAAATTTAAGACCTTAATTACCTGGATTTTTTAAGACATTTTAAAGACGTTTTAAGGACCTGAGGAAACCCTGTTTAAAGAGAAATTGGTTCCCTTTCATCACCAAAAACAAGGCAGGCAAGCAAATACTTTTGGCACCACAGTGTAAAAGGCACTTCATAGCCCCACCCTTTTCTACTGGAAAGCCAGAAGGTCAGATGGGTATTTATTGAAAGAGATTATCAAAATGTCTTGATCTAGAGGGAACATCATCATAATTTATTGAAAGAAGGTTGCACTGGTCACTTCCTTTACTAAAAAAAGGCTTGTAGCATGTAGGGCATTTTGTTTTATTCCAGCTACACTACAGGGCAATTTTTGCCAAGCTTTTTAAACCATGGGGTACCAGAGGGGGGCAGTTGCCACCCTTACCCCCTTTACTCCACAAGCGCTATAGTTGTTTGCATAATATATTATCCCAGAAATTATTGTAATAAATTATTTTAAGCCCTATCTGAACAGGAAACGTTTCTCAGGGTCCATGGGTTTATTTCCTCTCTTATGGAGTGGGTCCTCTGTGATTTTATTCTCGTCCTGAATGACCCTCTCTGTATTTTTCTCAGACGTCCTCTGAGAAAATTACAAGCGGAATTACCTACTGTTTTTTGCTGAACTCTGTGGCCCTTTGGTAAGTTTACTCCCATCTGGATACACATCATTGAATTTTGTCACCTTGCGTTTAATAAAATATCTACTTGTCCACTGCCACGCACCATAATTCCACTCTGGGCGTGCATTTCCACAGAGATTCACGTAAACACAACAGTGAGTGGAAATGGAGGAGCTACTGAACGCAATGTCATGTGACCGAGAAAGCCAAAAAACTCACTGGTCATCCTGTTTTTTCAATTGCAGTCCGGATGCAACAGTTTTCTCACTAAGTAGAAGTGTAAAATATTTTTCATAGATGCCTCCCTGAGAAACTAATTGCGTCCGGATAGGGTTTCAGTGTCATTTTACTGATTTACTGATATTATAATAATAATAATATAATAAAAACAATGAATTACACCCTTTTAAAGACAAATTTTCTGACCTTGTTTAATTATTTAAAATATTCAGGAGTAGTAATAAAAAGATTTTTGACATGACTTAACACACTAACATACTACACTAACACTCGCTGTTTTTAAAACAAACTAAGAAAAACATAATAGACAATATTGAGGATGAGGTCATATCTATATACTGCATGATAACTCAATAACATAATTATGGTGACAAGCTGACGCATATTATTTCTTTGTTTGTTTGTCTAAATAGAGCAGATGTGTGAAGGTTGATCACACAGGCTGTAAAAAGATGTGATGCTTGTGAACACACCCCACATAGTTTCCAGCTTCCTATGGCCAAGTCTCACACATCAGAGCGGATTCCTAAATGAGTGAGAGAGTCTGTTCCCTCTTTCTCACTCTCGTTCTCTCTCTCTCTCTCCATCGCTTTTTCTTCCTCTCTGCCCAACCGTTTTGCGGTAATTGAATCAGGCTTCAATTAGGCACGGCAGGGAGAGAGCAGGAGAGAGAGAGAGACAGAGAGAGAGAGAGAGAGAGAAAGCACAGATGACAGCACACAGGCTCTCAGAACCATGCACACCACACCCCATGAAACAAAAACACCAGTCTATATTTATCAAATCTATCTGAACCACTTCTGAGTCCATAAAGAGAAAAATTGTATCTTTCTGTTTCTTCCGCTCAGTTATACCTCCCCCCTCCCAACCCCCCTGCCTCCCTCCCTCTCTCTGGTTACAGCAGACGAGAGGCCTCCACTTACAGCCATGTGATGTTTAAAAGCGCATACCATTTATAAACCCACTAATGCTCTAACACACAACAACTTCCTCAGCAATATCAGGAACACTCATTCTAGGGTCTTTATTGCAGGCAATTTGTTAATTATAAGAAACTTTAACTGAATATTACAGTGTTGTACTTTGTATGCACTGTATGAATCATACATTCTGTAAATTGCATTGCTTTTCCCATTATTAAGATCAAATTTCTTTTTTGACAGCAATATAAAAATGACAAGTGTGAGGACATCATATGACAAACCGACCAATATATTTTTTGTCCTCATCTTATAACTTTAACCTTTTTAGAGAGGTTGCAAGATGTATCTGTCTGTCCATCTATAGTCCTATCAGGACGGGATTCGTTAATTAGGGGGCGTATGTGAAAAATATTTCATACTTCTACTCAGTGATAAAACTCCGCTTGCTTCCGGACTGCAATTGAAAAAAATATATACATCAGTCACATGACATCGCCTTCAGTAGCTCCTCCATTTTCAGTCGCTGTTGTGTTTATGTGGATCTCAGTGGAAATGTGTGCCCAAAGTGTAATTAAGGTGTGTGGCAGTGGACAAATAGCTTTTTTATTAAACGAGTGATGAAACTCAGAGATGTCCACGGAGTTCAGCGAAAAACATAATCAGAAGACGTCTGAGAAATGTACACGGTCGTTCCGGACGGGAATAAAAGCACAGAGGACCCCTGATAAAAGATAAAATTACCCCAGGTAGACAGCAGTCTGTCTATCTATATGTCTGTCAACCTCTGTCTGTTATATAGCTACCTATCTGTATATCTAACTATACTTAACTATCTAAGTCTGTCAGTCTATATGTCTATCTATCTGTCTCTGTCTGTCTTTCTGTCTTTCTGTCCCAAATAAATGTCTCAAATCTTTTTATCTTATCTTTTATCAGTTAATCTATCTATCTGTCCGTTATTCAGTGTCCATCTATGTCTATATCTATAGCTACCTTTTCTTTCTGTATAAACACAGTTTTTGTCATTTGTTTTTGATAGCATCCCGTGTCATTCTACCACAAATTAAGCCCTGGCTTGCAATCAAAAGCAAACACACACACACACGCACACACACCTTTTCTCATTACCAGACTGCCAGACTCTCAGCTGCAGAACAGTTGCTTGTTTTTTCCAGCCAACAAAGAGGTGAGTGTAGCACTGGAGTGGGAGAGAGCCTCTCAGTAGGAAGTAAAGGAGAAGGCTGAACTCAGAGAGGAGAAGAGGAACGAGAACAGAGAGGGGATTTATCAGGTCCAGGTGACATCACAGCTACATGCAGATGTTTACAAATGTGGCGCCTCTTGGGGTCAATGACTGTCTTCATCTGTTAAATAAAAGCAGACTAGAGAGAGAGAGTGGGGGGGGGAGAGAAGGGAAAGGGAGTATGTTAAAAAGGAGAAAGAATAAGAAAGAGGTATGTAAACAGAGGGAGTAGATAAGTGGGAAAATAAGAGAGTAAAATAAAAGGAGAAAAAAAGGTTACAAAACTGTACAAAAGTGGCCATATTTAAAAAAGGGTAAAGACACAGAAAGGGAAATAAAAAAAAGAGAAAATGTGAAAAAGGGTGTACAGATAGGAAGAACAGAGACTAAAATAAAAGAGAAAGAGAGAGAGAGAGTATGACAGTATTGACAAGAAAAAAAGATTAAAAGTCACAGTAAGAGAAAGACATTTAAATAGTAAAAAAAGGATGTATAAAAAGAAGCAATGAAAGTGAAAGAGAAAGCGAGAGAGAAGAAGAGAGAAAAGGGAGATGTATATATGAAAGATGAGAAAGAGAAAGAAAAAAATGAGAAACAGAGAGAAGGATGGCGAGCGAAAGAAAATGATGAAGAGAGAGAAAAGAAGAAAGCAAAAAAAAGAAATGGAGACAGGTCATGAAATCTGATAGAAAAAGAGAGAGAAAGACAGAGTACTACAGAAACAATGAACAAGTGTAAAGAAGAGAAGGGGAAAGACAGAGAGAATCAGACAGACAGAAAAAGACAGACAATGAACGAAGGAATTGTGAATTTTGAGCAGGGAAATAGTGGGAAAAGGCTTATGGAATTTTCTCATGTATGAATCACTTATAGGGATTTTTTAATCCAGGAGTACGAAGGACAGTAGCTTAAGGCCTTTAGCCCCACCCCCCTACCCAGTCCAGCTGCAGTAACAGCCTTATTTCTTATGAGAGAGCTTCACACTAGATGTAAGAAAACCAGATGCCAGATGCTGTTGTAAGGATATGATTGTATTTAGCCATGAAAGCATTAGTGATGTTGGGTACTGATGTTGGATGACCAGTTCTAGCACTCCCACTCCCCCTAACACCATAACAATAATGGATGAATCTCCATCATTCCATAGAACATAGATCCAGTACTCTACAGCTCAATGCTGGAGAGCTAGATCCCTCTAGCTGCTTGGCATTAGGGAGAGAGGCCTTAAGATTTATGTGCATCTTCTCCAGCAATGCTTTCTGTAGATGCTATAGGAAGTTAATTAGCAAATGCTGTGCTGCATTTGCTAGAGAAAAAAATTGTATTGTAAATTTTTTTGTTTATTATCAGTTCTATCTATATATGTTGTCTCCTTGACACAATCATACCCACAGTAGTGTCCAACTACCACTACCAGTTAAGCAAATTCCCAGCTCAGACCCCCGAGGTGAATGGAATGCATGATCAGTCTGTTATCCAAAAAAAAAGAAAAACACTGCAACTTGAGTTACTACTGTTTTGCTAGTTACATATCCTGAAAACATAATTCTGCTTAGCTAGCTACTTACTTATCAGGAGAAATGAGCTAACTAGTAAGCTCTCCATCTGTCTTGTACTCCTTCTGGGCTCCAGTGTGTCTCATCCATCAAATGCATTGCCAATATTTACTCCTTTTTAAGAATACATCATACAGCGGCTGTAGCACACTGTGTTTTCCTACTGTGTTTTACTACTATATTTACATTAACAAAAAGCAGATTTCCACTCTGTAATGGACCACATAAAGATGAACACAGCAAAGCTTGAAGCACTGCTGCTGTCAATAGATGTCAGTGCTTCTAATTAACTAGCTAGCCAAAATGTTTCCTTAATATCTAATGACACAGGCTGATCATAGCATGTTAAGTAGTACAATTAGTTAACCAGAGTAATAGCTAATATAGAAAATATCATATACAGCTCTGGAAAAAAACAAGAGACCACTTCCGTTTTAGAATCAGTTTCTCTGATTTTACTATTTACAGGTATATTTTTAAGTAGAATTGTGTTTTTATTCTATAAACTACAAACATTTATCCCAATGAGAGTTTAGAAATCAATATTTGATGGAATATTCCTTGTTTTTAATCACAGTTGTCATGCATCTTACCATGTTCTCCTCCACCAGTCTTACACACTACTTTATGCTACTCCTGGTGCAAAAATTCAAGCAGTTCAGCTTGGTTTGATGGCTTGTGATCATCCATCTTTCTCTTGAATATATCATATGATTTTGTAAAATCAAAGAAACTCATAGTTTTTAGGTGGTTTCATTTTCCAGCGCTGTTTATTGACCCTTTAAACCCCGGTCCAGTTAGTTTCCATTGTAAATAAACACTCACAGGCCCACAAATAGCCAAAAAAAAGCCCTTTAAAAAGACCTGCATAGCACAAACACTGCTTTCAAAACAACTCTGCATGTGTGTGTGAGCACACACACGCACTATGGCCACGACGTTTAATCCTCTTAGGGAATCAGGCAAGGCGGGCTCCCTCTCAGTAATGCCCGCAGCACCGCAGCAGCAGCACCGCGCAAGAGCGTTTTCAGCACAGAACACGAGCCCTTACCTCGGTCTCTGCACGCGGAGGGATCCCGACCAGGCAAAATGCAACTCCATTCATTGGACAGCGGAGGGGTGGAGGGGGTCCGAACGAGAGTAAGGAAGAATAATAAGATGAAGGAAAAGAAGAAGAGGATGAAGAAGATAAAGAGTAAAAAAGAAAGCAAAGAAAATCCCAAGAAAAAAAGTTCCGGCTATATCTGAAGCACTACGCGCCGTTCTCTAGTCCCGTTCGCTGCGTAAATCCCTCCCTCCGCCGGCTGGGACCGTCCGGGCTGGAGTCTCACTGCAGCCCGCTGCCCCGTTTCCTTTACGCTCGCCGTACCGTACCGGAGCCCTCCAAGGCGGACGACGGATCACTTCCCACCCGTATCCGAACAGACTCCGCCCCTCTGCCGCTAACTCATACCAGAGCATTCAATCTCCACTCATACTCCCAGCATTTACCTACAGGAGAGCAGGCCTCTCATTACCATACTGCACTGTGATTGGCTAATGTTGTAGTTTACATACTGTTGTATATTTTACATACTGTATTGCCATTAAGTAGTGATTCCATCATTTTAACTTTTTGAATCATAAACAAATGGGAGTGATTATTTGCACCAGGGTACAAGTAGCATTAGCAACACAGGGAGGCTAATTTCATCCTTAGTTTAAAACTTTGCAGTGCTGTATACATTAATGATGGGGAACCTCTAAACCTGATGGTAAAACACTAGTGCATCTAAAAAAATAGAATATAATTGAAACGTTACTTCATTTCAGTATTTCAGTTTAAAATGTGAAACTCATATATTATATAGATGTATTACATGCAGAGTGATCTATTTTAAGCGATTATTTCATTTATGTGGATTGTTGATATGATTTTGTCTTACAGCTAATAAAAACACAAAAACTAGACATCGAGCAGCTTGGACTGTGTGTCTCTCCACTCTTTTTTTTTAGACTCTGGTCCCTTGATTTCCAAATGAAATGGAACATTTACTGATGGTCAGTGATGGTTTGGAGAGACATGTTATCTGCTGGTATTGGCCCACTGTGTTATATCAAGCCCAAAGCGTTACAGCACTTCATGCTTCCCTCTGCTGTCAACTTTTATGGAGATGCGGATTTCATTTTCCAGCAGGACTTGGCACACTGCCCACACTGCCAAATGTACCATTTGGTCTTATATATTTTAGATTTTTATCGAGTGTAAGCCATAATCATCAACAATAAAAAATAAGCAATTAATATAGACCACTCTCTGTGTAATACATCTATTTAGTATTGGAGTTTCACATTTTAAACTGAATTACTGAAAGAGAGTAACTTTTTAATGATGTTCTATTTTTTAAGATGCACTAGTGCATATGTGTCCTATTGTACATTTTCCATAACCTTATTTATTTAGTTATTTACTCTACTGTAAACCATGAATATTTTGTCTTTAAGTTCACACCCAATCACAAGGAACTGATGATTTGCATACCGCGCTGGGATTGGCTGAGGCATTCCAACGATTACCAATAGATTGATTGCCTATGATGTATAGGCTACATTCCAGTCTGCTGGGTTTACCTGAACACGGGTGTGAAATAAATCTGCACCACTTTCCGCATCACCTCTATAGCACTCCGAGCGCTCCTAATTTCCACCCGTATCCGGACAGGCTCCGCCCCTCTGCTGCTAACTCAGCACCACAAGATTCAGTGTTCGCTCGTGCTCACAGGACTCGTTTGCTCATACTGCATGTGATTGGCTTGGAGTTTTTTTTTTTTGCATCATTTCGATTGGCTTGTAGTTCTGGTGGTTGACACTGACTGGTAGCGGATCGATTTGCATATTGATTAGCTATTGGCTGAAGGTTTGGCGGACTAGTATGAACTGTTCTCCAGTCTGCAGAGATTGTCTGAAAACGGGTGGGGAAAAAATATTAGCGCCACTTTCCGCATAACCGAGGCGCGCGGCTCCCCCCTGCCGGTCGAGTTCAGCAATTACAACTTCTTAGCCAGTTCAAGGTTGCATAAACAAAGCGCTCTTTGTGGTCAGATAAAGATTTTAAAAGATTGCGGGAAAGACATAACATTACATTAGAGAGGAGAAAATGAAAAAAAGGGAAGGAGAGAGAGAGAGAAACGAAGGATTTTCTTTTGTAGGCATTCGTCTGCATGCAAATACTCTGAGCTTCATATGGATGCTTTTGTATTAAGATGCTTTATTAATTCTATAAGTAAGTTGTATGTAACTTTGTGTGTAGCAAAATAGTAAGTCACGATAATTTGACTGACGATCAAAAAAAATTGGTAGGATAGGGGAACGGATTGTAAAATTAATTCTGTGGACTTTCAAGCATTTCCACAGCGATTTGTGGGACTATGCCCCTATCGATAGCATTGTAATTTAGTTGGGAGCATTGCTAAAAGCGCTGTATTTCAGAATGCTGGGGGTGAATGATGTTAGGCTATTTGATAAAAGTTATAATGTTTCACTTCAACCCAAGTCCATTTCATACTGGATTTTATACTGGTGTGTTTTGGATCATTGTCCTGCTGCAGAACCCAAGTCACGAACAGATGGCCGAACATTTTTCTTTTCTTTTTTTTGTTAGACAGCTGAATTCATGATTCCATTTATCACAGAATGTCTTCCAGATCCTGAAGCAGCAAAACAGCCCCAGACAATCACACTACCAGCACCATATTTTACTGTAGGTATGATCATCTTTTTCTGAAATGCAGTTTTACTTTTACACTAGATGTTAAAGTACACACACCTTCTAAACTTTTGTCTCATCAGTCCACAAAGTATTTTCCCAAAATTCTTGGGGATCATCAAGTGTTCTTTTTGCTTAGCAGTGGTTTTTGTCTTGTCACTCTACCATGCAGGCCATTTTTGCCCAGTCTGACTATAACTGAGGCAATTGAGGCCTGCAATTCTTTGGATGTTGTTGTGGGATCTTTTGTGACCTCTTGGATGAGTCGTTTTTGTGCTCTTGGGGTAATTTTGGTAACTCTAACCTTCATTTAAAATCTGTATTTTGTGTTAACTTGTATTGTCTTTGACTAATATTCAAATTAGCTTGATGATTTGAAAAAATTTAAAGTGACAAACATGCAAACAAAAAAAAAAGAAATCATGAATGGGCATTTTGGGTGTATACAGTTCTTTTTTATTTCAATTGTACATTGCCTGTTTTCAGATTTTGGGTTGTAAAAGTGGTTCCCAGGCCCAGACTGAGGGTAGGATTGCATCCAACGTGGAAGGCCGACCCACGGCGTGTTATTTTGGCGACAAAGCCTGTGCAAATATACTCAACTCACTATTTATGATAACCCTTTGTCTTGTTTTTGTGTTTGGATTCCCAGCTGACTGCATTGCAGGCAAGGGTGTATTATTTTAAGCCGGCTGAATGGTCTGTATGAGGTACAACACGGTTACATAAACACATCGTAGGAAGTCTGCTCGGTCCGGCTTCGCTTAGCCGCCGTCTGTAGGATGGGGGCGGTTGGCCAGGAGCCTAAATGCTGCTTCTTCTGGTCTGCATACTTGCTGAGAGAGCAAATAAACCCAGCAGGCCGGAATACTCCGGGGTATTACATTACAGAGAGAGAAGTCATGTTAATGACCATAATCATCGTGTTAATAGTATTAGGCTGATTAATTTCATGCTAATTTGGCTTAACTGGATTGGGCTGCTGAGCTGCACTGTATTAAACTGAATGTGAGACAGTGCGATTGGAAGAAGGAGAGACTCTGGACGTCCCAGGAGGAGATGGGCGGGTCTGTAGAAACCCTGAGAGGAGGGTGTGGAGAGAGCACTCCCTGAGGAGACTGAGGGAATAGAGCAGTGTTACAGCTACAGTGACACACTGCAGACACGAGACACAAGGTCTGACAATTTCCAGGTTCAGGGTTATGTGTAAGCTACAGCCTGGGACTGAAAAGCTGATATGGCAGTTATTATAGATAACCAGTGTTGGGAGTAACGGCGTTAAAACTAACGGCGTTACTAACGCCGTTACTTTTTTCAGTAACGAGTAATCTAACTAATTACTATGACTGTAACTATAACGCCGTTACCATTTCCGACACCCCGTTACTGCACGTTACTTTAGCCTCTCTATGAACTTTTTTTTTTTTTTTTAACTTCGCTTTGCCCTGGTTAACCCCTCCTTTGGTGAACTTGAGCTTCTGGCCGCTGTGCCTGTGGTTTGGCGTGGTGAAGTGAGGCACAATTGTGACGATTTGCATGCTCTAATTAATTCAGTGATTGCCGTGGACAGCCCAAGTTCCGATTAAAAGGACGTTAAACTCTTTTTAGCTGCTCCGATGTTTGTGGTGCTGCTGCTTTCTCTTTTAGAGCTTAGATTCTCTGCCAGAACCCGACCTGACCCGAGGACCGACCCGAAATCGGGCTCCTATTTTTATTTTATATAAAGCTCTGGTGTGATAATCACAATGTTGCTAAGTAACCAATTATTGTTCACTAAAGCAAACGAAATAGGGAAAACTGAAAGTGAAAAAACATTTGTGTTAACTGAATCTATTAAAAACGGAAATTAAAAGGAAAAACCATAACTATCTCGAACTGTATTTTGTGTTTATAAAACTAACTAAAACGAACTGAAATTACTGATAGAATATCCTCATTTTCGTGTTTAATTTATTTATAAGCGCTGTTGTACAGCGGGCGGTGTTGTGCCGACCGCGCGGCACCTCTTGGTCCTTTAGTTCTTGTGTAAAGCGCTCGCGCTAGCCGCAAAATACGACAGAAAACACTGAGAAACTACAGAATTATGTATGGGATTACAATATGAGCGACAGGCAGATGAAAGAGAAACAGGAGATACAGTATGTGAGAACATTTACCTGTGAGTAGCCCATACCAAAACACGCAAATCTCTTTCTTTCTCTTTTTCTCTCTCTCTCTCTCACGTTTATTAGATTGATCTCTCTGATGAGATGTGTAAAAACTAATAGAAACTAGCAAGCCCACTCTAAAAACAAATTAAAACTTACTGAACAGAAAAAAATAAAACAAAATAAAATTAAACTATAATAAAAATGAAAAAAGTTATAATCACGTAGCTCTGGGCGCACGTGAAACGCCTCCGCATTTGACTTGCAGCATTGTGTGTAGCTGTTCTTAAAAATCATTTTAATTAAATAATAGTTCTGTGCTTTTATGTTAGTGTTAATTAACACAATTCTGATTATATTTCGCTTGGCTTGGTTTGTTTAATTTCATCCCCAGACACGTTTTTCCGTTTTTTCCGTTTGTTTTCAGTATTACAAGTTTTAGTAATTTTCTTTGGTTGTGTGGAAAATTTCGTTTTTATTTTTTTTTATTCGTTAGATTATATTTTTGTCAACATTTTGGGTTTATTTTCGTTTGTTATTTTTCTAATAATAATAGTAGATACATAATTGATTTTTTTTTTTCGATGGGCGAATAATAAAAAAGTAACGCCATAGTTACTTTTGCTGGTAACGAGTTACTTTTATAGTGGAGTAACTCCGTTAGTAACTCAGTTACTTTTTTTGAGAAGTAATGAGTAACTATAACTAATTACTTTTTCAAAGTAACGTGCCCAACACTGTAGATAACGTAGTAAAATTCTTAGCAATGTTTAGAGTAGATTTAAAGGGACACATATGGAATTATGTTGTAAACAAAAAATAAGTGCTTGATCTCCACAAACCCAGCTGAGACGAGTGGGATAAGCTGGAAAAGCAGCAACTATTGTTCAGCACCTCCAGGAACTCCTTTAAGATGCTGAGAAAACTATTCCAGGTGACACTACCTCATAAAGACACTAAGAGCTGGTTCCTGAAACAGCTGTGGTATTGCTTTAATATATTAATGCAAAAATAAAAGAAAGTTGGAAAGAAGAAGAGAGAGATGAAAGAAAAACAAAGAGAAAAAAACTATAGAGACTGGGGATAGAGAGAGAAGAGGAGATATAATGTCAAGAAATAAGCAGTAAAGAGAAAGGATGAAACAAAGGGAAAAAGAGGAAGAGAAAAAAGAAAGATATAAAGAGATAATGGGGAAGAGAGAGATGACAAAACAGAAAGGAAGATACAGAGAGAAAATAGATAAGAAAAAAAAACAACAATATAAAAATAATTAATGAAAAAATAGAGAGAGAAAATGAGAAAGAGACTAAAAAACTAAATAAGCCAAAAAGAGAATTATGGGGAGAAAGAAAGAGAAAGGGACAAAAAATGTAAGATAAAGGAAGATACAGAGAGAGAATAAGAGAGAATAGGAGAGAAAGAGAGACAGTAAAATAAAAAGAGCTTGAGAAAACACAGAGAATAAACAGAAGACATAAAAAAAGAGAAAACGAGAGAATGGGAATTGTCTAAATGATGCTTTAGTCTCAGTGATGCATATGGTTTTTAATCACATCATTTTCAGGCATCTTGGCATGTTTTCCTCCACCAGTCTTACACACTGCTTTTGAATAACTTTGTGCCACTCCTGGTGCAAAAATCCAAGCAGTTTAGCTTGGTTTGATGGCTTCTGATCCTCCATCTTCCTCTTAATTATATTCCAGAGTATTTCAATTTGGTAAAATCAAAGAAACTCGTCATTTTTAAGTCCTCTCTGATTTTTTTTTCTAGAGCTGTATTATGTGTGTTGTACAGTATACAGTATATGTATGCCTCATGCATATGTATGAATGTGGGTGAGAGAGAGAGAGACTGAACCCTGCAGCGCTTCCTGTCCACTCACATCTCCAAGCAATGGCCCAAATCGAATTAACCCAGTAACCACTGCTGCACCCCGCGCTGTCTGCAGGAGCTGGTGAAGAGCACAGCGGCTTCCCTGCTTGGTCACCGCTACACTCTATTCTACATTCTACATTTTTTCACTCTGTTTGGCACAAAGACTCTTCCCTTTCAGGCTTTCTGACACTTTATTCACAATCCTGCACTGCAGAGCTCAGCAGGGTTGTAGAAATGTGTGGATATTCTGTGATCTGATGTGGTAATTGAAGTTAATTACATTAGATTAGAATACTTAATCCTTTTTTTTATTTTTATTTACTATACCTCTACTGCATATATTTTTACCCCAACGTCCTGCTGGAATTGACTCTTTTTACAAAGCCTGTGGACGTTTATTTTGAAAATATGGATTACATTTCATGACTAACTCTCATGTCTTTAACCTCCTGCCACTTCTCTCTCTCTCTCTCTCTCTCTCTCACACACACACACACACACCGTTGCTGCCTCTGTGAAGCATAGGTTTGCCATGTTTCCTCTCCCTATTCCTCCTTCATTCATTTGGTTAAGTCATTTTAATCAAGATTTTCCATGGCAAATTGTTTGATAAATTTGTGCATTTTTAAAAACAATCAACAGCCCTAGTATTCAATAAACTTCTATATATCAGTCCGTCCATCCATCCATCCGTCCATCCATCCATCCTATCGAATTTGCTTCTTCCTGGTCAGGATCAGGGTGGTTCCATAGCCCACCCAGACCTTTTAGGCCCAAGGTAGCAATACCAACTCTATGGCTCACCATCTGCTAGTCCATCACAAGGAACCACAAACACCCATTCACCCACACACTCCAACCCAGGGACAATCTATTGACAATCATCACAGACAGAAATTACAAAGAGGATTGCTGACATGACATGCCAAATGTAATGGCACACGGGACTAGTCTATGTCATATGATGCAAAGATCGCTGCACTGACCTTAGGGACATGCATGTGTAATTTACATTGCCTTGCCATGGGCACACTGACCAGTATTGAACCTCAACCTCACTCACAAGATAACACCTCATAACTTATATAATCTTAAGCCATACCCTGAACAAACACTTCAGTGTTCATTTATATACTGCTGTAAATCGCTTCAGAACCACTTCATTCATTTAAATCTATGGTACAAGAGTTTTAAGCATTTACATTCCTTCTGCATTCTTTCTGTAGGCCTCTCAATTTATGGCTTATAGGCTACACACACACACACACACACGCACACACAACTGAATACATTGTCCTTTTGCACCCATATAGCTCACTGTTATGAGTGTGTGTGAAGGGGAAGAGAGGGGTCACTGGGTTTTTCTCTCACAGCTTCTGTGAGAATCATTATTTACAGACCTCTCATCACAGTCGAGTTGTGCAGAGGCCTTTGTGTGTTTGCTAAACAGACAGATAGACAGACAGACAGATAGACAGATAGATAGATAGCATGGCCAGTAAGACCAAAATCAAATGCAATATATACTTTTCTAGTCAAGAGCTTGTCAACCAGCCAGCTTTACTAGCATAAGATTTCATTTTTTACTTGGATAACCTGAATAAATAGCTTTTTTAACCACCTCAACCACTTCAGTTTCTGAATGAGTTTCTCTGATTTTGCTATTTATAGGTATATGTTTTTGTAAAATGAACGGGCAACATTTCTCCCAAATTTTAAAATAGCTGAAATACAAAAAAGATGCAGAGCTTTCAGACCTCAAAAATTGCAAAGAAAACAAGTTCATATTCATAAAGTTTTAAATATTTAAGAGAATCAATACTTAGTGGAAAAACTCTAAATCAAAATTCTAAAGTTTAAATCACAGTTTTCATGCATTTTGGCATGTTCCTCCTCCACCAGTCTTACACACTGCTTTTAGATAACTTTATGCCACTCCTGGTGCAATAAGTCAAGCAGTTCAGCTTAGCCTGATGGCTTATGATCATCCATCTTCCTCTTGATTTTATTCCAGTTATTTTCAATTTGGTAAAATCAAAGAAACTCTTCTAATTTTTTAAGTGGTCTCTTATTTATTTCCAGAGCTGTATATATGGATATGAACTTTAATCTCTTTTTAGCATGTTAATAACACTGTTCATTTACTGTTAGTCACTTGCCTGGCTAACACAATGCATAGCTTTGTTGTCCGAACCACATTTTTTTGTCCCTAAGGAGTTCAAGAAGCAGACGTCTATCAGGAAATGCCAGCCTATAACCTAATTTCCTCATGACCTCCATACACCAATCAGAAAGGAGAAAGGGACCGGTGGGAGGCTGTTAAAGACATTACAAGACCAAATGCAATTTCTATAGCACATGTGGTCTGCGCATACCAGCCTATAGTCTCAACTGCCCTACTCTTAAGATAAAGCAATGAATGGAAGCCCTTAACCAGTCAGGGATTTATACTATTTGTCTGATGCTTATTAACAGTAATAAATTGCTGTAAGGGTTTAAATGAAGTGTGGTTAGAAGCTAACAGTGTGCAGTACAACACAATACATAAATAAAGAAGCGTCTGTTACTCTAAAGTGACCTCATAAACAAACCCTTAACCATCTGTTTGACGGTTTAACCGTTGGGCAATTTCGCCCCACAAATATAATAATCTACAATAATCCCATCTAATCCCACCATTGACAATTTTGAATGAGCTGCTATATTATTCTCCACCAGATGAGGGAGAACAATGGGAGTGTGAATGCAAGTCAGCAGGAATGGTGTATAGAGGACAATAGACAGGGAAAAAAGGATGAGGAAGGACAAGTGCAAGTTAGATAACCTAATACAGTTTTACATCCAGGGGGTGATATTAAAAAAATGTGCCTATTGTGTCTGCTGCACAGTTATTTAATCTTACACAAACACTGTGTAACAAGTTGGTATCACTTTATGTTATAGTGGTTCTTTGTAAATGTTTAATAATTTCTTAACATAGTGTTAGTAACCTTTAGCACAGTCCAAATCCTAACCATAACCTTAACCTCAGACCAAATTCTGACCCTACCTTAAAGGAGATCTCTGGTGTAAAATGGACTTTTGGTGTAGTAAAACATGATAAAATCTTACCTTTGATAATTAGCTCACATTCTCCCACAGTTTTAACAGTTTGTTCAAACACAATTCAGACTGGGTGACATAATTTGGGGCATAATTTGCCCCGATAAATCTCTTTTCCTCCCGTTATCCAGGCTCAAAGTAGCTCCTCCTTTCTAGGATCCATATATACATAGACTCTGCATAGCTTAGCAGCCGGTGCCAGAAGGCAGGCTATGCGGAATCTATGTATATATACATAGATAGATGTCATTATCAGTACAGTAATGGTGGCTCACAGAGCTGAAGCTAGCGTTAGGGGATGTAAACAGTGTTTTTTAATAAGCTTCTTGTGCACTTTTAAAGTTTTTAATGCCTTGTTTTAAATGTCAGGGCTCTCCGGATTCTAGCAAGGAGGTTTGGAGCTACTTTGAGCCTGGATAACGGTGGAAAAAGCAATTTATCGGGGCCAATTATGCCCTGTGTCACCCAGTCTGAAGGGTGTTTGGACAAACTGTTAACATTTCTGGATCTCAGAACGCTGTGGGAGAATGGAGGTGTGCTTTTCATTGAAAGAAAGTACTTTTTATTATGTTTTACTTCACCAAAAGTCCATTTTACACCAGACTTCTCCTTTAACCTCAGACCAAAATCCAGTATCCTCCTATTTAAAGAATAGTCCAACTTCTGATGCTGAATCCTGATTCAAAACATCCTGAATCAACACTGAATACACACTTCACCAATACACAGCCACCAAACAAACACCCAGAGAGAGAGATCTGTACAACTGGCTCATTTTACACATCATTTTGCACAGCTGTGCACAACAGCTCAGGTCCTCTTTTGGACGCAGGAGTGCATTAAAAATGGCTCAAAAGCAAATCTGTGCAACTGAATCTAATGAAAGATAATGCCAACAGATTCAGAGCCACTGCAGCCAGAGTGGAAAGCTTGAAGTTTCATTTCAAGACGAAATTCAGATAGCTGGATATACAAACAGACAATGAAGACTACCATATATTTACAAACACCTTTGCTATTTAAACAAAGCAGGTTGAAGGTGTGAATATAGACTGTTGGCAGGGTGTAAGATAGCAATGACCATTGCATTTGTGCTTTGTGCAGGCCAGGGTGTTAGATAGGGCACATGGTCTTCAGGTGGCATTTAAGGACAGAGAAGCTCAGCAACTCTGTCTTTCGGACTTGTAGTGAAAGTTTATTCCATCACTTAAGTGCCAAGAGAGAAAGAAATACAATCAGTCACCTCTAGTAGTGATATGAAGGACACTGGGCAACTCATCTTGCACCCACATGTGATGACTTTCATGACAGGGTTTTCACTTTTCAGCATTTTTCAGCAGGATTATGCTCAAGCACACAAAGGAGGGGTTTCCTAGGAATGTCTCCAACAGATTGCAATACTTACATGACCTGCCTGGTCTCCAGATTTATCACCATGTGAGGATTTATGGGACCAGCTGGGACACAAGCTTCAGCCGTCTATGTGTGTGCAGGATCTACAGGCACAGCTGCAACATTTGTGGGTAAATGTGTTGCAGGATGATATTTGGAACATAAATGCCTGTTTGTATCTCAATTTCAATCTACAGCACCACTCAAAAGTTTGACCACACTTTAAAGCCAGTAGTGTTTCACTATTTTTTTTTTTTTTGCATTGTAGAAGTAATAATAAAGTCACCCAAACTATGAGTAAAAACGTATGGAATTATTTAGTAAACGAAAAAGTTTGAGAGCACAAGAATATGTTTTATATTTTAGATTCTTTAAAGTAGCACTTTGCTTAGATAGAGACAGCTTTGCCCATCTTGGCTGGATTTCCTCAGTCAGCTTTATGAGGTAGAGTCAACTGGAATTCAGGCTTTCAGTTAACAGCTGTGCTGAACTTGTCAAGAACGTTTCTTGCCTCTTAATGTGTTTCAGAGCATCGGTTGTGTTGTGAAGAGGTAGAGTTTACATAGAGCCCTATTTGAGTAATGTTTTAATTCAGATTATGGCAAGAACTACTCAACTAATTAAAGAAAAAAAAGACTTAAATAAATGAAGGTTAAAGAAAGAAATGATGAAATTTCAAGAACTTTAAAAGTTTCCTAGAGTGCCATAGAATAACATCAAATGTTATTCTATTTAGTATTCTGTTTATTTTTGATGTAAAACCAACTGTGTCCCCTGTCCCCAGGGTATAAGTCAAGGCACCAAGAGTTACCGCTGTTGCACAGGATAAATGCTTATTGAGTATTTTGGTTTGTTGTTTAACACTTTTAAGTAACTACATTATTCATAATGTTTTTTCTTCATAGTTTGGATGAGTTTAATTCATTTGTTCATTTACAAAAAATAAAAAAAATAACACATAAAAGGTGTGTCCAAACTGGTACTATTAATGAAGTCTAGAGGCAGCCCAATAAGGTACTAGAGCCTCATTTACATAGTACAGGCTTTCCCAAAGACCTACTACATTCCTTTGTCTCTAATATTGAAATTACTTACATCATCATTGCATTCACACACACATTTAAGCAAGTTTCATTTTTGGTTTATTATTTTTTTGGGCAAATCAAGAGTATTTAATATCCATTTATATGCTCTTTTATCTTGATCTTCTCTGGAGATGAATGCATCTCCATTGCTTTTATTTTAGTACTCTAGAACAGTAGTGTGAGCCAGGCTGTACTTCTTACTGCAGCAGCTACTGTTACTGACCTCACTCATGTCTGATCAATGAGATGACCTTCAGACACGCAGCCAGACACACACACACACACACACACACACACACACTCTACACCCTCTCTAAAAGTATGCATTTAGCTGCTTTAAGTTCAGCACCCTTTGCTGACACAGATGAACAAATGCCTAACCCTTGCAGAGATGTATAGTGCCCATAGATTAGAACTATTCACTGCAGATAAACATTAAACTATTTGGAATAAACCTAATGCTAGGTATGTTTTAGAGTGCTATAAAGTCCCCGGCACTGGGTTGAGCAGAAGTTAGTAGAACTGTGTTCTCTAAAATTATGGTTGTTGTGGGGTCATTTGTGACCTCTTGGATGAGTCGTTGCTGCACTCTTGGGGGGATTTTGGTTGACCGGCCACTCCTGGTAAGGTTCACCACTGTTCCATGTTTTGACCATTTGTAGATAATGGTTCTCACTTTACAAATGGATTTATAACCTTGTCCAGACAGATCTGAATTACTGTCTTTTTTATTTATTCCAGAATTTCTGTGGATGATGATGGCATGGTGTCTAGATTTTGAGAATCTTTTAGTTTGCTCTCTTTAAGTGATTTCTTGATTAAGAAAAGGTGTGGCAGTAATTAAGTCTGGGTGTGGCTAGAGAAATTGAATGGATCCAAGTTTTAGGATTTTTTTCTCCCTTAATAATATAAACCTTCATTTAAAAACTGCAGTTTGTTTGTACTTGTGTTTAAATAATATAAAAATTTGTTTAATGATGTAAAAACTTTTAAGAGTGACAAACATGCAAAAAAAAATCATGAAGGGGGCAAACACACTATTTCACACCACTGTAAATACATAAGTAAGTGTTCCAGAACTTTTTACCATATAATGTATATATCATTCAGTTTTTTTATATTGTAGCAGAATTTCATGATGAATGGGCCAATAGAAATGCTGCAAATGATGAAGATGCTTTTAGCATGTTTGTTGCACTTTGGACCCTATCTTACACCCTGCGCGAGGCACGTTGCGATGCTCATCGCTATCTTACACCCCATCAATAGTCTGCTTTTAAGCCTTGCATCTGTGTTGTATAAATAGCAATAGAGCTTACAAATATATCTTTAACGATGGGCATGGTGGTCTGGAAGTGAGGTGTGTTCAGGTAATTTTCTGGCGTATTGCTATCTTGGCAACCGCTGACTGTAATGAACACAGACAACAGTCAACCATCAGATGTTCATTGCTATCTTGGTAGTGCTTGCAGTGCTCAAACCCAACTTTTACATTGACAACATAATAATCAGAATGCTAAATAAAATAACATTGCTGTTCCTGTAAATTACCTGCTCATACACCTTTACAGCATGAACACTCAATTTCGTCTGCTGAAAAGCATAGAAGCGCTGCGCTGTTAAAATACCAATCCACCTTAGTCAGAACACACTTGGCTTTTAAAGGGAATTGCAAGTAACACTAATTAAGATAATTAGTATATGCCTTTTGCACATTTCAGACAGAGCAAGTTGTACTTTTCCCGTTGTTACGATAGCAAAGACACACTGACACACCATAAATCAAGCTGAGCGGTGCCTATAGATCACTAAAATAGAGTGCATTAGGTTTAATTTGTTGTTCTGACAAATACACACCACACACACACTTATACACAGACATACAAACGCTCGGTCACACATGTACCCTGCTTGCCTCAACCGAGCACGTGCAGAAACACATCACCTTCAACCCTTGGCCTTCACCTTTGGCTTTGTACAGCTGACTTACATTCGACAGACAAGAAAAGGACACGAGACACTGCTCTAACACTACTGTGTGTGTGTGTGTGTGTGTGTGCCTAAAATGAGTATTGATCTGCTCATGCTTCCATTTGTGGTGCTTTTGTCTATCTGACAGCACTGACGTGTGCCCATCGGCAAAATGCTGTTTAAAAAGACAAACACACACACTCACACACACACTCACACACACACACACACACACACACACTCACACACACACGTACACAGAGTGTACAGAGTATACAGAGGACAGATGAGGCATCAGTCGTTCACTGCTGGTCTGACTTGTATCTGTACACACAGATGCTTTACATAACTTTACCTCTTCCTGTGCCTCCGACAGTACTGTCACACGGTTCCGTTAACACTAAGTATGAGCAGGCCTGTGTGTGTGTGTGTGTGTGTGTGTCTATATACAGCACTGTAACAAAGTGTTTGCCCCCTAACCCTAATATGTTTGGCCTGTTTAAGGTCATGCCATAGCGACTTTGACTAGACCACTTGGTTTTTAAAACCAATTAGAGGTGGACTTGCTGGTCTGCTTTGGGTCATTGTCCTGCTGCAGAGCCCAAGTATGCTAGAGCTTTAAATCATAAACTGATGCACATACATTCTCTTTCAGGATTTTCTAGTTCTGATTTTCAGAATTCATGGTTGCATCAATTACAGAAAGTTGTCGAATTTTCTTTTTTGCCTAGGGCAGGGTTGGTTTGGATTGCTTTTTCCCTTGATAAATGAAAGCATTGTTTAAAAACTGCTTTTTGTATTTACTCAAGTTTTCTTTGTCTGTTTTTGTATGTTTCTTTGATGATCTGAAAAATGTAAGTGTAAAAAAAAGAAATTTGTCAAGGGCAATGTACTCATTTTTGTAGTTTGCAAGACAGTCCTCTCCGTTTTATAGTAGTAAGTAGTAGGAAGTACAAAGACAAGCCTGTGGACTGATCATGGACTGCTGAGACAAAAATGAACCTTTACTAATGCGAAGAAAAGGCTAAAGTTTGGAGAAAGAATGGATCTGCTCATGATCTCAAACATACCAGCTCATCTGTGAAACACAGTGGGGGTAGTGGCATGGCTTGGGTTTGCATGGCTTATTCTGAGATGCAGAATCCATGATGTTGTTTTTTTTGTCAGTAAGTATATAGTATTATAACATAATCATTGCCTTTAAGAAAGGAATACCCCCTACACAGGGCACCAGTCCATTGCAGGGGAAATTGTGTTACACAAATTACATTATAATATTAAGTTATTGCATTAGAGTTATGTGATAGTTATTGTTCATGTGATGTTTGGTGTTTTGTATGTATTACAGACCTGGTAGGGTCATTTCAGTTCACCACAAAGGGGGTTTACTGTTTACGGCTGTTAATTATGCATGCGGATTATGTTAATACTATGTAAATACACTCTAATAGAGGGGTGACCCCGTTTACTATGAGTGGCTGGAGGTGGAAGGCAAAAAGTCACTCGTTGCCTACGGCCATGTGCACTCACACACACACACACACACACACACACATGCACATGTAAACACCCTAAATGCCCTACATTTCCAACAGCTAATTAAATGGGTTCCACAGAACTAGGCTATTTTTACATTTGAAAGCCTTGAAAGACTTACATACATACACCCCCCCCCCCCCCCCCCCCACACACACACACATTTATAACATTTTATAAAAAGCACTTTACAAACAAAAAGAGCTGCATTTTATCTATGTATAACACCAAAACTCTCTCACAAACACACACACACACATTTTCTATAGTGATGATGTCATCAGTATTATTGCAGCAAGGTAACGTCACCCTAACACAGCGGTCATGGACGTTCCCTGTGAAAAGCTTCATGAATAATTTATCACTAAAGGAGTAGAGCAGAATGAAAAAAAAGTGTGTGACCTCAGCCACCTGCTAAAGAGAGAGAAAGAGAGAGAGAGAGAGAGAGAGAGAGAGTATTAGGCAGATTCAAGTTTATTAGGGAGAGCAGGAGACAGAGAATAAAAAGGAGAAAAAGTCTGTCCACAGTAGTAGTGTGACAGATGGAGGAATTGAGACGAGCAGGAGCAGAAGAGAATAGGAAAAAGGGATTTTGAAAATGTTTTCAGAAGCCATACACCCAAAAAGAAAAATGCTATTTTAAATATACTAAATTTCAGCATTAATTGTAGTTATACAAAACTGAAATGTATTGTTTTAACATATACGTTAATATTTTTTTCTCTTTATGGAAATACACAGATCCCTTGTATTACAAAATCACAACCAAATATGGCCAATCTAACAAAATAATTTATATAAAACAGACAGATATATTGACTGAATATGCTACATAAATCTCTTTTAACCACATCAAATTAATTGTATATGCAATCATTCAACTAAAACAAAACTAACATGAATATCATAGTCTTTTAATAACTATACAACATACAGCTCTGGAAAAAAAAAAGAGAGACCACTTCAGTTTCTGAATCAGTTTCTCTGATTTTGCTATTTATAGGTATATGTTTGAGTAAAATGAACATTGTTGTTTTATTCTATAATCTACTGAAAATATTTCTCCTAAATTCCAAACACAAATATTGTCATTTAGAGCATTTATTTGCAGAAAATGAGAAATGGCTGAAAAAAAAAAAGATGCAGAGCTTTCAGACCTCAAATAATGCAAAGAAAACAAGCTCATATTCATAAAGTTTTAAGAGTTCATACATTAATATGTGGTGGAATAACCCTGGCTTTTAATCACAGTTTTCATGCATCTTGGCATGTTCTCCTCCACCAGTCTTACACACTGCTTTTGGATAACTTTTGCCACTCCTGGTGCAAAAATTCAATTCAGTTTAGCGTGATTTGATGGCTGTGATCATCCATCTTCCTCTTATTTGTATTCCAGAGGTTTTCAATTGGGTCAAATCAAAGAAACTAATCATTTTTAAGTGGTCTTATTTTTTTTTCCAGATCTGTATTTACCATATTAGTGCATGAAAGGTTACTGTAGCATTCAGCCAATGTAATGCTACGCTCAGCACCAGAGAAAGTGGTAACTTGCTCTTACAGCCTTTAACATCGGCCACAAAAGTGAGCACTCAGTATTAGAACAGTGGCTATGCCAGAATGTACGCAATTGAATTTCACAAAATACATTAAATAACAATATTTGGTGCGTTAAAAACTCTTTGAATTCATGTTTGATACAAAACATGATTGGTGTGCATGGTACCAGCATTATTTATTTTTTTGCATACTGTAAAAAAATGGCATCTCAAAATATTTTTTTAGTGCATCCACCAATCCTGTCACCACCTTTTTGGTTGAGGTTTAAAATGGAGGGTTGATTAAGGATAGCTTCTTAAAGATCAGTGCACAGAGTGACATGCAGCAACATGAACTTAGCAATGCAGGACTGCTTGGTTATCCTCAGAAAGGGAAAGCACTTCGGAGGTGAGCTCAGGTGAGCAATGACACGTTTCCAGAAACTCATCCTCAGATTTGCTTTAACACCCCAAAAAAACTCAGAATTTAAATTTTCCATACCACTTTTCTATGTGGGAGATTCATTAGGTGAATCTATGTGAAATCTACTCAATATTCCCATTCCCAAACTGTTGCTGATCAGTCAGGACGTGTTAGGTGGCTTAAGTTCTCAAGATTCTTGAGGTTTAAACTGAGGCTACAGATGTTGCAGATATTGTTAACACAGATATTAAGAGAATCCACATTGTGTCCCAGATCAAATTAAGAAAATGATAATTAATTATTGCATATTAACATGAAAAGATGTAATGCAGGAGAAAAATTCACAGCAATCCATATCATTTCACCAGAGGGGCGAAGAAGAATATAACAATCAACAAGTTTTCAATAGTTCTGTAAACAGGTGGAACTGTGTGGAGATAAACATGTGTAAAGAACCACTATAGGAGCTCCATGGATTGATAAAGGCCACAGGAAGCCCTACACAATAAGAATTACTTTATTTAGAACAAACATTTTCTGATGTTAAGTAATACATTGTATACAGGATGGGTTTGGAAGTATCTATTACTTTATTTCTGGAGAATCCACCCAATATATATATTTATATATACGACAACAAGGTACAATACCCAAGTTTTAAAAAGCTTAATGGACTGATGGAGACTAAAGAAAGACCTGCTAAACAATATTACTCTACTAAGAACAAAGAGCTACCGCTGATTTCAGGAGTGTTGGATGGAATTGAACCATGAACACCACATTCACCAGATACAGTAAATAGATTAAATAGTATTAGGAGAACTGAATACACTGTGGGAGCTCCATGGACTGATAAAGAAGACCACCAAAACAAGAGCTACTCTACTAAGATCTACTGAAGTTCAATAGTTCTGTTGGATGAGTTTGAGCGTCTAAAGGTACCCATTTCTTCTGTTTTGGTGTAGAACCACAACAAATGACTTGTTATGCCAACATAAACAATGCATGATACAATTTGTCAGAGTATGAACAACCAATCACTAGATTCATATTGAGAACTTGTGGGGAGCTGTGTGGAGAAGAAAATGTCTGGAGAACCACTGTCAAAGCTCCTACACAATAAGAGTTATTCTATTAAGAGCCATTTTACTGATGTCCATCAGTTGTCTCATGTGTTTTGAATGGATCTATCCTTCTTTTTGGAGAAGAACCACATAAAAATGACTTGTTATGCCAACAAGACAATGCACAATACCATGTGCCAGAACTTGAACAACACAATCACGTAATTGTGGACCTTGTGTCGGGAAGAACATTTGTGGAGAACCACTGTAGAAGCTTCTACACAACTAATAAGAGCTAAATCTACTGATGTCCATAAGTTGTCTCATGTGTTTTGAATAGATCTATCATTCTTTTTGGGTGAAGAACCGCAAAAAACGACTTCATATACCAACAAATTGTTTATGATGCCATGTCTCAGAATGTGAACAACACATGCACCAAAGGTAGATAATATTGAGAACTTGTGGGGACCTGTGTGGAGAAGAAAAGGTCTGGAAAACCACTGTAAAAGCTCCTACACAATAAAAGTTATTATATTAAGACCTATATCTACTGATATCCCACTGTAGAAGCTTCTACACAACTATTAAGAGCTAAATCTACTAATGTCCACAAGTTGTTTCGAGTTTTGAATGGATATATCCTTCTTTTTTGGAGAGGAACTCCAAATAATGACCTGATATGCCAACAAAATGATTTACGATGCCATGTGTCAGAAGGTGAACAACTCAAGCATCAAAGGTAGATAATATTGAGAACTTGTGAGGACCTGTGTGGACAAGAAAGGTAAAGGTAAATCTAGAATCTAAATCTACTGCTTTCCACCAGTTATGTCATCTTTTCAATTGATCTATCGTTCATTATTGGAGAAAAATTGCAAAAAATGACCTGATATGTCAACAAAATGATTTATGATGCCATATGTCCGAAGGTGAACAACACAACCACTAAAGATTCAAATGTAAGGAGACCCCAAGAAGACCCACAGTGCAAAATACTCTACTTACTTTACTCTACTTGTATCTTGGGGTGTCCTAAAAAAAAGACACCTATTCTATTGTATTTGAGACTGTTCTTTTTAAGTACAACCTGCCACTAGACAAACAACTACCACAGCAGTGAGAATGTGTTCCAATGATGGAACACAAAAGTGTTCAAGCATGTGTGCTCTTCAAAGAACAGCAGGTTTCTCTCAGGGTTCCTCATCACCATCCCCCCACTGGCTGACTGACTTTTCTCTGGTATGATGACATCACCAGCCCAGCAGACTCAGGGTACACACTATAAATCACCTGAAGAAGCTTGTAGCATGTGGTCGCTTGTGATCAAAATGCAAACACACACACACACACACAGACACAGCTCCAGAGCAGCTGGCAGCAGCAGCAACAGCAGACACAAAACATGCTTGAAAATATGCTGGATGCTTTGTGGTGGTGTATACAAGCTACAGCATAGTGTTTTTTTTTTTTTTGTTCAGTGAAGATGAATGCAATGTGCGTGTGTGTGTGTCTGAGAGTTTTTGTATCTCCCTTCACCTGCTCCATGCTTCAGCAATGCTCCTCCTCTTGTCTCCTGATCCTGCTCATGTCCCGCTCTTCCTGGGCAAAATCCACAGTGCAAAATTCCAGTGATTTCCAGGAAATTCCACGAAACCCCTCAAACAGCCTGGGCTTTAGGGGGTCTTGAAGCTGCATACCTCCAGAGATGCATTCTCCCTTTCACCCTGTCTGTCAGGACCCAATTCCGACTCTCCTTCAGTCCTCCTTCTTCATTGGTTCTCGTCCCCTCTTTCTTTCTGTCTTTCTTTCCTTCCTTCCTTCTCCTGGTTCCTGGAATGAGTAGTATCTGCTGGAGAGTGTGTGTATGTGTGTATATGTCTCTATTCCTCTATCCTTCGTTCTTCTCTTGCGGTACACACACACTCATCCATACACACACACACACACACATCACACACACAGCAGACTCCCTCTCTCACATTCACTGACTCCAGTCTCTCCTCTCTTCTATTGCCTTCCCTTTCCTTTCCCTTACACTTACCCCTCCCTCCCCTTCCCATCCCCTCTACTCTCCCCTCCCCCTCCTGCTCTGTATGGTGTCTCAGAGAGGAGGGACAGAGAGAGAGAGAGACACACACACACATAGAGAAAGAGAGAGAGAGAAAGGACAGGACAGGAAGAGGGGGGTTGGTCCAAGAGGTGCCATGTGACCACCAGGCTCTGGAGGGCCCCTGACAGCTGCCTGGCCCAAGCCTCCGTCACCATTGGCAACCTCCACCCTGGAGCACAGCATTCAGAGGGCCTGGAGTCGTCTGCACTCTGATTGGCTGGCAAGGTGGCAGCGCATGAAGCATGTAGGGACATGTAGTTCAAAGGTGGTGGATGTGGATAAGGGCAAAAAAAGGAGCTGCACAGTGGGAGTGTGTGTGTGTGTGTGTGTTTCACAGCTCCCTGGGCCTCTGAGAGGAATGCGAATTTTCCACACAGTTAGCTGCAGATCAGATATGGGCCCTTTAAAGCCTTAAAAAACGGCTCCAGCTTTTTTCAATACGAAAAAAAGAAAATGGGGCAAGCAGCCGACCATTGATTTCCATTCTAAGCAGATTGCAGGCCAACAAAACACCTGCTGTTTTTCTCAAACATACAGCTCTGGAAAGAAAAATAAGAGACCACTTAAAAATGATGAGTTTCTTCGATTTAACCAGATTGAAATCCTCTGGAATATAATCAAGAAAGGATGGATGATCACAAGCCATCAAACCAAACTGAACTGCTTGAATTTTTGCACCAGGAGTGACATAATGTTATCCAAAAGCAGTGTGTAAGACTGGTGGAGGAGAACATGCCAAGATGCATGAAAATGATGTGATTAAAAACAGGGTTATCCCACCAAATATTGGTTTCTGAACTCTTAAATCTTTATGAATATGAACTTGTTTTCTTTGCATTATTTGATGTCTGAAAGCTATGTATCTTTTTTGTTATTTCAGCCATTTCTCATTTTCTGCAAATAAATGCTCTAAATGACAATATTTTAATTTGAAATTTGGGAGAAATGTTGTCTGTAGTTTATCGAATAAAATAATAATGTTCATTTTACTCAAACATACACCTATAAATAGTAAAATTAGAGAAACTGATTCAAAAACTGAAGTGGTCTCTTAATTTTTTTCAGAGCTGTATGTGCCTTTTGGATCATATTTTGTTTCTGAGAAAATACCTCAAAAAGTGTATTTTTGATCATTTTATTTGATAGTTGATTAGTTATAGATTTCCTCACCTCAAGTATGATCACAATTTAACTCTTAAGTAGCCTTCATATTTTATGTATGCATTGACATTAAGATTGTAGTAGGATTTTTTTTCTTATTTTCTACATTTTGGGCAATTTTTTCACCAATTTGGAAGGTCAATTAACCAACCCAAACTAAAACTTAGTCCATTGTTAAGCTGAGTTAAAGCTGCTGTTGCCTTGTGGGTCAGCCAGAACTGACTCTTCATATACCAGTTTTCTGCAGTTACCAAGAGTCATTTTTTAAAGTATAGTAAAGAGCACCTGCTGCTCTTCAGCTTTTTCTGTAATTTCTTTAAAGATTGTTGGAATTTTGCACCTGAAAAGGTAGGATGGTTTCTGAAACTCGTTAACATAACAAACACACACAAAAATAGTACGGGAGCAAAAAAAGACCTTCTTTACTTTCTATAGAAGAGGTCAAAGAGTTTAGGAGCATTTTATTGGGCCTTATATACTGCTCCTTTAAAAAAAAAACACTGTGGAGACACCTAATAAGAAATAATAATAATACATTACACATATATAGCACTGTTCAAGGAGCCGAGCACACTTTCTGATGATTCTGGACAGAGGAAAAGCCAGGGCATGCTTGGTCATTCAGGAAAATGAATCCTCAGCTGCTTCCTCCATCCTGTGTGAAGGGAAACTGCTCCACATCAGGCTGATCCACCTCAGCAGGAACTGAACCAAGCACTGGCACAGTCCCAACAAACCAACACAACCACTAAGATCCAAGAACTTTCCTACCATACTGTGCTTTTATTGTCTTAAAGCATATATTTTATCTCATATCTTACTGAATTTTGATTACCGGTACGTACAGTATTTATGGTATTTCTTTTATTTTGTTCTTCTAACAAATATAAAGGCAAATTATTACAACTTATCGAATATGAGATTTCTACCTTTAAAAAAGAGCTTTAAGGGGAAACATGTTATATATGAGTTTGTTGTAAAAGAAAAAAGCAATCCTTTTTTCAATTTAACAGTATATTCTTTTCTATTTCCATCACTATCAAACTTATCAAAAAGGGCAAAACCAAGAACAAACTATCAAAAAAATGCTTGATACTGCTCTACATATTGAACAATATTTTGGCAGTATTAGGGCTGGGTATTACCAGTGATTTACTGATTCATTTCGATTAACAAATATCTGATACATTTATTCATGTTTACTTCAGTTATAGTAACAGGTTTTATATAAATATTAAAGAGATTAATAATTAATTGTGCAATTAATAATTTAACTGCACAAAGAACACCCACCTTACCATTAATCAGAATATTCCTGTTTACATGAAGAATTAACTCAAGACATTTAAATTAATATTTTTTATTATTATTTTATTATTAATGTGTCCATAACACAAAACAGAGTATAATGTACATGTATTGTAAACGCACACTTGGCTGTGATTCTCTTCCACACAACTTCATTGTCAGAAAAGCCCTTAATTATTAAATTAAATGAGACACATCCTGCTTAACTACCCTTGCAGGCTTTAGTAACATTGAGTGAGAGAAACAAAATACTTGTCGCTAACATTAGCTAGTTTCTCTAGCACTACAGCATGTTTGGTTTGAAACTGCTGGTCTTGAGCCGCCTCATTTAAGATGGAACAGAAATCTTGTGGAAAAATGTCAATGCTAACTTCTTTAGTAGCTGTGAGTGAGATATCATGAATTTACGAACAGATCTGGTTTAACTACTCTAGGAGGCTCTAGTAACTTTGAGTGAGAAAATTGCTAAACCTGTCGCTAGCATTAGCTGGCTTCTCTAAAACTACAGCATGTGTTGTAACTGCTGGTCTGAATTGAATTGAATTCTATATAAAAAATAAAACAAAATAAACATATAGAAATATGTTGATATTTATTGTTTCTTCTAAAATCAAATGTATTAAAACAGAGTTTATCCTTCTTTTGTTGGAGGTGAAATTGTTGGATAATTATTAACTAACCCCAAAGGTTTTGGGTGTAGCACCCACCATCAATCCTGAAAACACAGTTACCCTGCTCCACAGCTCTGTGATGAGAGGAATTGTATTTTATTTGTTATTAAAAAATACACAATTTATTCCTCTCCCATCGATGTTCCAACCAGACTATACTATTGGCTAAAAGCTCTGCATTTTCATATCTGTGCCAGCAATGGGCGCAACATATACTCTCTGAATGGCATCATTAGACGGAGTGTCCACAAACATTCAGTTCAGTTTAAGGCTCTAAACTGAAAGAGCATGGCGCCATCTAGTGTGCATCCCATGACATTGACATTACAGTACTTTTCCTTTCTCAGTGCATTTGCACAACTTGCAGTTTGCTGATTATTTTTTACACAATACAGCCCTGTGCGGACAGGATTATTTTCTCAGGGGGTCCTGGGGTATTTTTTTCTTTTATAGGGGGTCCTTTGAGATTTTATTCCCGTCCTCTGAGAAAATTACAGGCAGAATTACCTACTGCTTTTTGCTGAACTCTGTGGTCATAAGGTAATTTTAGTCCAGTCTGGATGCAAATGGGTTTTAACAACTCACGTTTAATAAAATAGCTGTTTGTCCATTTCCATGCACAGCGATTACACTTTGGGCGTACTATACTATATAAACGTTACACTAGTAGGAAACAGGGGTGTCACCATGTTATTTCAGCAGGTCTCGCCACTAAGTAAAGCTAAGTAAACAAAACAGTAATTCATAAGAAAAAAACATTTTCAGACAAATGAAACAAGCACTGCATATTAATATACAAAGATTTCTCTCCTAAAAACTGTTTATATGGGTGAGTAAAGTGCTTCCTTTTATTATCAGAAAGCTTAGAATTGAAAATTTCTACTGAAGCTGTAGCATTAGCATAAGCGGGTAACCACTAGCTGGTAATGCTAATGCTTCTCCGCCGGGAGAAGCATTTTAGCCGGGTTTAGCAGCAGGCTACAGGCCAATAATACTCACCTCTTGTCGGCCAAAGAGCCACCACTTAGCAAAGTTAGCAATTAATGCTAATCTTGTTGGAAAACTAAACAGAAACTCCTGTAAACCTCTGCACTGTCTTTAATGCTTCTTACAACCTCACTGGTAATTCATACATTTTTGGGGAAAATTTAAGTAATTTAAGTGTGCCTTATATTGCGAAAAATATTGCATTAAAATATTACTGAATACACAAGAGAAAGTAGCCCTGGAAGGCAAGAGTACACACGGGTGGTGAATTTTGGGGGACACTCCAAAATTATGCAAATAAAAACATGTAAGGGGCCAATAAGAAAGATGTACCTTTTGTGCAAGATACTACACTTTTTCAGTGTTGAATGTAGGTAATATTTACTCAAAATATGGAATAACTTCTATTCAAACAAAGGGAGTACACACACTTTCAAATGAATTCAGTAGATTCTGTATGTTTATTTTTACAATCTGGGTTTGGGTAAATTTAGGAAGCTTCTGCATGTGGTAGCTTTAATGCCTTTGTTTAGTGCTACAACACAGCAGTAAATTCCTGGGAAAAATCTTGGGAATGGTAATGCAGTATTACCATTCATTTTTTCTCAGATATGACTGTGATGTATACAGGAGGTATCTGTTCCCAAGATGCACTGTGTTCTACAGTGTTACAAAACAACAAAACATATGATATATGTGATATTAAACTAATTCTAACACTGCTTAAAAGAGACCCTGAAGGAAAACACAACACCAAAGTAAAAAATAAGTCATGCATTTATATGTAAAAAACATACAAACAAAAAAGCCCTATACCATATTCATGAAACAAATGCTTTCCGTATTTGTTCATTAGTGTATCTAAAAGCAAAGGAGGAATGTTGGCATGCTCCACCTTGTAGAACAGCTCAGTGACATCGGTAGGCATTCATTTAATAACTTTTTCTTTTTCCTTATTTCTGAAATACCTTTGGTCGCTGTCCTGTTTCATACACGTTATAGTTTCGATAAACACTTCAACAAAGTGTTTCATCACCAGACAATGCTCCCAGATATTGGATCAGCTCCAAACTCAATATGGATTAGGAAAGAGAGTCAAGCACTGTTTAAGGTGTCAAAACCCTGAGTAAAAATCCTGCAAGACATCTGTCTTAGATGACCAATTTGTAGAGGCTCAGGCCCTTCCCAAATGCAGTTAAACAATGAGAAATACTTCTCAAACAGCACATCTTTGTCTCAGGTAAAGTAGAACTCTGGTGTAAAATTGACTTTTTGGTGTAGTAAAAAACAATAAAAAGTACTTACCTTGTTGAATAGCCCACTACTCTTTACAACATAGTTGTTGAATAGCCCAGTACTTTTTACAAAATAGTTTTTGCCCAGTACTCTTTACAATAGCTCGGAGCATTTTGCCCCAATAAATAGCTTTTTACACCATTATTCAGGGTCAAAGTAACTTCACACCTCCTTGGTAGAATCCAGAGAGCTCTGACATTAAAATTGAGGCATTAATAATTTTAAAAATGTGCACATTATTAAAAAGCATTGTTTACATCCCGAGCCGCTAGCTTTCAGCTCTGGGTGCCACCATCACTGTACTGATAATGACATGTAGGGGTGAGTATCGTAAGTGATTTCCCAGTTCAATTCGATTCTGATTCACAAGGTCCTGATTCGATTTAAAATCGGTTCATTTAGAAAATTTTTACTTACAATAAAAATGTAAGTTTGAATATGAAATGTATGTACTTATACAAGGAAAACTTAAACTTCCATTATTATTATTTTTTTATTATATAGAACTAACACAACAGTCATATTCTTTTTTTAATATAATTTAATGTAGCTTTGTTAATTGTGACACCGTGCTTCACATCTCTTTACAGGTTTGAAATGGCCACTTTACTCAAATGCTTAAGTGTGGTGTAAAACATAACGTTCTTTAAGAACATTAATAAATCGGACATAACATGCTTAATAAATGTATTTATTTGCAAATAAAAGTGTGAAATTTACCCATATCCACTAGTATAGATGTAAAACTATAATACACATAGTGATAAAAAAAAACACAACGGGAATAATGAATAATGTAAAGAGAATACTATTAAATTCAAAGGAAAAAAAGCAGGTCATAATAACACGATCATAATTCCACTAATTACACAATAAATCATTTATTTACAGGATAATCTACAGTTATTCTGTTTAACAGTTAAACCTGTTACACTGTACGACCGTCTGATGCTGCTATAGCCCACCAGCGGGGGTTACTTTAGCGCGCCGACTGCATGTAAAGCTCAGAAACCTGGCTAAAGGGGGATTAGCTTAACCGGTGATTTGGCTAACAGTGGATTCAGTTGGTCAAGTTCTACTTTAAATAAAGTACAAGCAAAAACAACACTTTAAAACAACTTAAAACATTGTTAAATGTACTAGTTTGATAAACACAGGCAGCAGTGAGTAGAAATACAGAAGAAAATAATTTACACTTCCCGCACTCCTGGGCACCGTCTCTAGTTCTTTAGCTCACCCCAGCCAGAGGGCGGCGCTTGAGAGGATGTTCTCGCGAGACTGTAGTCATAATGGGCTAATTCTGAAGGTCGATTCCGGTTTATATAAATTGATATTGGATAATTCAAATAAAGATCGATTTAAATCGAAGAATGGATTTTTTAAACACACCCCTACAGACATGTATACATAGACTCTGCATAGCCTGCCTCTTGCCTTAGCAGCTGGCGCCAGGAGGCAGGCTATGTGGAGTCTATGTATGTATCCGTCTGCAGGACTAATGCTGATTTTCTACACTGAATTTAAATAGTTATAAACATGATTTTAATGATATGTTAATGATGAGTTCAAGCTAATCAGTTTTATAAAGTTCAGTGCACATAAACTTTATATTCTCTGCACCTGAAACAATAGAGTTTGTCTACTTAAATAGTTTGTGGTAATTATCCTAAAAAAAAAATGAGTTAACTGAATTTATTCGAGTTTAAAGTGTAGGATGTTCCAAGTAAAGTTCACTAATGTTATTTGAGAAAGTAGAGATGTTATTTTTTTAGAGCCTACTCATGTCAGAAATGAACAAGGATTGACACCATGTAGCCTCAGCTACACCAGCTTTATTTTTGCTTCTGGAATAAATTAGTTTTACAGCAAATTGCTTTTTAAAAATAACTGGATAAAACACAGTAAAGAGCTGTTTTTTTTATAACTATACTGTCGAATCGGCTGTTAATTTACATAAAGTAATTTTTTATTATTTTACTTTGTATATAGCATGTTTACATTATAAGTAGTGGTGTCAATCGATTAAAATGATTTAATCCAATGAATCACTAAAACATTCTGTGATTAACTGCAATTAATCGCATTTGTTTTTCTTCAGACGTAAATTATTATAGTGGATATTTAAATGTACATAAAAGAATGAATGTAAGAAATGTAAAATACAATTATATGTATATTAGTGGTGTCAATTAAAATAATAGTATATACTTGTATGTTTGAGGGGAGATAAAAATGAACCGGGTGTTACTGCTGGACACTGTATGAGCGCGCCGTTCAGTCGTTCAGCCAGAACATAGATCAGTGCGTTGGGTGGGGGCGGGGCAGATTGCGGCAGAAGTAGGAGTCAAACTTAATGCCTTAATTAACTTGCATTAAAAAAATAGTAATGCGTTACTGATTCTAAATTAACAGCATGCGTTAACGCTTTAACATTGACACTCCTAATTTTAAGTCTATATGTATCAAGTGGGTGGGTGTGATCTTGCCAGCTGCGGTTCTTTCTGTATTTGCAGAGCCTCCGCACAATCAGCGCATGTTTGTGAGGGAAATAACGCAGTATTTGAAGTCTGAATTAGCCTTAGATATTCTGCTGATTTGCGTTTCCTGCGAAATTTGCAAACTGATAAATTGGAAACAAATCGCTTTTGTGAAAAAGGCTCCTGGCTGTTCACAACCTGATCAACAGATACAACTTATATTTACATAAAACAAGTGACAACTTTAGGAAAGAATCTGAGATATGGGGAAGATAAATATAAAATAAGCTCTGACTCAAGAACCGTAACAGGAACCGATACGATTAACAGATAAACTGAAACAGTGCTCACATGATGTTTTGCGTTTGTTTTTGAGAAGTTTCCAGACTAAAAAGGCCTGTCTGACAAGTTTTTTTTTCACTTAGTATATTCTTTACATGACTGAAAAGACTTTTATAAATGTAAAACTTCCAATAACATTATATCATCCTAAAACATTTTATACAGGTTATTTTCTCAAATCTAAATTTATTTGCTTTAGGAGATTAATTGAGGGTGCAATACTGACTCCTCCTTTTTGTTGTTAATTTTACATCGTGCGATAGATAGATAGATAGATAGATTGTCTTATTTACTGTTTACACCATACTGTCTAGGAAATGGGTGATTCTCATGAAGTTGCAGGGAACATGTCCATGACAATTTTTTTTAAAATCAATACTTAATTCATAAAAACTCTGATATTGTGTGTAAAGCAAATAGGGAGTACTGTATGGGTCAATTGTTTTCATCATCATATAAAATTATTTTTATATAAATTAAATAAAAAAATATATGGAAATTCTCATTACCGTTATGTGTCCGACCATATCTAATTCTAAGTTAAACCACATAAAAATTACTAAGCATATAAAATAAATAAAATAGGGTAAAGTCATTTAAAATATCAAAATAATCAAAATAATACATAATATAAATATTTTTTGTATTGAACAAAAAAATGTAATTGATTTTAAACAAAATAACTGTGTCCGAACAAATTTTTTCTCATTACCGTTTCATGATTTCACCCCCTATAAAATTTACACTGTGCCTTTAAATTGATCAACTATCCCATGATGCATCACTTCAGAGACAAGCTTCAAATTGGAGATAAGGTCAGTTGGTCACTCTTCTCTCCCTTTGAGAAATCAGTGTTAATATTGATAAAACTGTCCTCAGTTACACTGTCTATTATCATTACCGTTATGGTTTAATACTCATTACTTTAAAAAATATTAGTTATAGGTTGTTAGCATATTAGCATTTTAAGTTATTTGTGAAATTAGCCAAGAGCATCTCATTACCGTTACTCAATATTCTCATTACCATGCATTGTGAGGGCCATAATGGTAATAAGAACCATTGAGCTGGTAATAAGATTCTTATGTAAGACTGCTAAAAGAGTCATTAAACAGAGTTTATTTGATCATTTATGGTAATTCATTATATATATATATATATATATATATATATATATATATATATATATATATATATATATATATATATAAAATAAATTACCATAAATGATAAATTATATATATATATATATATATATATATATATATAATAAATTACCATAAATGATAAAATAAATTATATATATATATATTTAATGTTAATGTGTGTGTATATATATATATATATATATATATATATATATATATATATATATATATATATATATATACCGTAAAACAATGTCATTGATGTTTTTACTCTTTTGATTAGTCTAATGGTTATATTCATTTTTTAAAGACTGACAGAGATTGAACGGAAGAAGGCAGGAGCCAAGGCTAGAGTTTCTTGAAATTTGCTTGTTTTTCTGGTTCCATGTTTTGTTAAACAATTGCCTTAACTAAGTTTCATTACCGTTACATTTATTCTTATTACCGTTTAATTGTGTTCTCATTACCGTTATGGATCTAAAATGTTAAATTTTTTTAAATGTTTCACATCTTATCATAACTTATCCCTCACCTGTTGTCCACATGAGTTTTTGATCAAACATATTCTAAAATCATTTCCATTAATTAAAACATTAAAAGATATTTTACAAATGTTGTATCGGTAATGAGAGTTGCTTAACTATAAATAAATAAATAAAAAAGATCAAAGTAATTGTCAAGGACTGTGCTGTTATGTTAATGGAATATGTTGTGGAAATATGAAATTAATCATCAAAAAATGTTTTGAACCGTTGATCTAGCTTAGTCATTTACTGTAACGGTAATGAGAATTATTCTGGATCATATCAGATTCAAATGGTAATAAAATTCTTTTTTTTTTAAATTATATGAAAAAATAATCAATATAGTAAAATACACATTCTATTTTAGCTTTTCAACTTGAAAAAAATGCTGCAATGAGGTGAAAAACTTTTTTATGTTAATGTGAAGGTCTTCATGAGAATCACCCAAATAGATACCTCGATAACTTTCACGATAACACTTTTTATTGTTAGTTTTTTATATGAATACATTTTTGTCTTTTTTCATAGGTTTTTAGTTATGTGTAAAACAGATGTGTTGCATTCAAACATGGCACTGCTCAGATGTTGGAATGCACCATTAAGAGTCTACCTATTTATTTACTACCATCTGATAAATATGGTATAAACCTCTAAATCTGTTTCTTATTCATTTTTTAGCATACCAAAAACTCACAGTTCTAAAAAGACTAGACAATCATGATAATTACAATTATTCTACATCTATATCTATGGCATCACATTTACTATTTAAAATTCCTTAAAAGCTTTAAAAGAAATATAAGGTGTACAACAGTACTGGGTCGTTGTTATATGTTTTAGGTTTCAAAACTTTTCACACATTCTCTATTGGGCACAGGCCAGAGAATGCAGACAGGTGATTTGATTGATCACATTACATCCAGATAATGCCTTAATGAACAGGTTCTGCTGTTGTTCATTGTCTTCTTTCCTGTTTCTTTGTTCCTCATACCAGATTTTTTTGTTAAAAATAAAAGATAAGCAAGATTAAAGGCTGAATAAAAGGTTCCTCAGTTTTACAGCAGAAATACTTTTATACTGGTAATTCATCACTAGGTCCTGGATTACCACCATTCTACAACTGTCTGACTGAGCCTTTTTAGATGTTTTGGGAACATCAAAATTGATACTTTGATCCAACTTTAAAAAATGGTTAGGCTTCTTTTTGTTCTGATACACATTAGCACTGTTCATTACTTTGTATTGTTTATTGTTACCTGATCTCTTTTTGCTTATTGTGACTGTTATTGTGTTCCATTTTAAATGTGATTCATTTTTAATAAGAATTATTTTTTTTATGTTTCCTTTTTTATTTAATTTGCACTACTTTAATACACCAAAAGCCAAAAGTTTAGGCACCCCAGAAAAATGTCTGTTACTATGAACAGTTAAGCAGGATGATAATGAATTGATCTCCAGAAGGCATGAAGTTAAAGTTGAAACACACTTTTGAAACATTTTAAGCAATGTTTTAGTTTTGTACAATTTCAGAGTGAAAAAGGAAATGAGTACCTTGCAAAAGTATGGGAACCCTAGGATGTTTGAGCAATTAGACAATTTTGACCAAGGTCTCAGCCCTTAATTAGCCTCATAGATAAGAAAGACCGGGTGTTGCAAATTTGAAAGCTTTATAGATACCCAGAGTCCTCTAACCTTGTCCCCAAAAACAACAGCTGTGGGTTCTTCTAAGCAGCCTAGCAAACTTTGCTATAAGAAGTTAACAAACCGTTTTTAGGTTGCCATTTCCTCAAATTGTAATTAAGAAATGGCAGTTAATAGGAACAGTGGAGGGCAAAAAGCTAAAATCTAGAAAAGCCAACACTGTCTTGACTGGAAAAGACTTTAGGAACATTTAGCAGACTCTGGAGTTGTGTTACACTGTTCTACTGTTTAACAACACCTGCATGCCTGGTCTTTATGAACAAGTCATCAGAAGAAAACCTCTCCTATATCCTCACTATTCGTACATTTTAGCATCAGAATAAAATCAGAATAAAAACAATATCAAATCTAAGCAAGACTTATCCATTTTGGAGAAAAGAAATACGTCTAAAAATGTACTTTTTATGTAAAATGTACTGTTTAATGCAATAGGCAAATGAATGCTTAGAAAATAATAATTTCATGAAAATAACACCTATCCACCCATTAAGCATGGGGATGGATGGATCTTTCTCTGGAATTGTGTTGCAGTGAATGGCACAGGGAACATTTCATGGGTAAAGGGAAAAATGGATTCAAAGAAAGTCCTGCAAATTTCGAGAGCAAGAAAAGTTACACGTCTGTATGAAAGCTGAAGGTGAAAAGAGGATGGCTTCTACCAATGGATAATGATTCTAAACACACCTTAAAATCCAAAATCTTTAAAAAGCAGTGACCTAAAATCAATCCTTTTTTCCCCACAGATCCCTGACCTGAACTGCACTAAAATACTATAGAGAGGTGCATGCAATTCGGCCCTGGAATCTCACAGAACTGAAAAACTTTAGCAACGGAGAACGGATGAAAATTCTGGAAAAAGGAATTATAAGAGTCTAGGTTGGCTACGAAAAGCATTTACAAGCTGTGATATATAAAAGAGGATGCTACTAGGTACTAACTGCAATTTAGATAGATAGTTTAGTAACTATCTGCAATTTCCACTAGGGGTGCTCAAACGTTTGCATGTCACTGTAGTTGTTCTTCGAGATGTACAACGTAAAAACATGCAGAGTGGGGTTGTGATAAAATTCCCCAGCAACAAGGAAACTAATAAATAATTGTCCCATGTTCACTTTAGAGGTGTGACTAAATGTCACATGAAACGGATGGATTGTTATATATATAGTGTCTGAAATATTTTTACACAGTTTCATTCTGAGCAGCGATGGCACTGTGGAGGACATTGAGTGTAGTGCTGATAATCACACTTCTAACACAAGGTAAGCTCTGGATAAAACATATATAAATAATTTAGACAATAATGTAGATAAACACTTTGCAGCCAGTGTAGCTGGATAGATTATCTGGAACTGTGGTAATAAAAAGTGCTATAAATAGTTATTTTAAGTACTTTTTAGTTCTAAAAATTAAATAATAATAAAAAAATCGTTGTAAAACCTACATGCAAACAATGCAAACTGGCATTAATGAAAGGAGTGAGGAAATCAGAAGTGGGATTAAAAGATATAATGCTTTCTAATATTAAATCTTAAACTCAAAATAATGCAATAGCTGACCATAGAGCATGTTTTGAGTAAACTTGTAAGGGCTGGTGCCCGATCGAGGCGTCCTCCAGGGCATCGGAGGGCGCACCAGGCCAGCGCCGAGGGTTAATTGGCTAATTATCAACACCTGCTTTCAACAGCTTATAAGCAACGCCAACTAGCCACTCGGCGCTGGATCTTTGAAGCTCGTGACTCGTGAGAGCGAATCTATGCCCGGATTGCTCACCTCTCCCCCCCCCCCCCCCCCCCCCCCCCCCCCGCTGTTCCTTCCCTCTCTGGTGGAACAGCATATAATCCAAAAACTACTTAGTTAAGTTTCGTTTATTTTGGAAGCTCTTTTGTTCTTCACCTCGTCTTATAAGAGGTAGCCGTTAGCTTCCGCGGCGAGTCTTGTTAACATTCTCCCAATGCCGATTAAAGCGGCCGCATCCCAATCCGCTCGCTGGTGTAGCGGTTAGAGCATTGGGCTGCGACCGTGACAGCCTGGGTTCAATCCCCGCGTGGAGCGGGGTTTAATAATAAGATTTATATATTTATAATATTATTATATATCTTATTAATATATATTAACAACTGTATATCAATTATTATTATTGTTATTATTTAAGTATTATTATTATTATTATTATTATTTCCCTTTTTCTTGGGTTTACCTGCTTTGAGATCTCCTGTTCTGCAACTGGGTTCGACAACTCTCTGGGCTGAAGGGCTGCCTATCAGTAGCACTCCAACCCATTACAAAACTAAACTTTATTCTCATTTCATTTTATCAAATTCTCTCGATTCCAGTGTGATCTTAAATGATGATCTTTTCTCTTTGTGGTGTTTATAATGCAGTCTTTCGTCTTAGAGTCTTCTCGCAGTTCAGTCAGATACGCCTGATCATAAATCATAAATCAGTGGTTTGATTTATCCATTTTGCTTTTATGTGGATAAGAAAGAGTATTTAAAACTTCATCATACTGCATTTAATAATAGTAGTAAAATACTGTTAAAAATCATACTTTGGCTGTAAATTAACAGTAATGCTGACAATTAACCAATAACAGTAAATAACTGTGATTTATCAGGAAAATACAGTGGTTTCTGTCAAGCTATGAAAATACCCACTGTCATCCCTTTACAAGTCCAGTCACTATTCATTAACATTGTACTGTTGATTCACAAGAAACAAAACAAAAAAAAAAACATGAGGGTTTAAGTTTCAGAGTCGCTGGTCCGGATTCTTGTTAAAAGGCATAATCTGAAAGTATGTGTTGGGTAGGTCGTCTAGAGCGGGTGCTTTGAAGACTAACAATGATTCAGGAAAGATAAGGAAAGTTTTTAACGTCAGACAGGATTTTTTTTACACGCTTCTGACTAAACTAGGCTGAATTAAATATAATTAATTAAATAGAGGTTTAATGGCTTTATTTATTCATAGTTATGACCATCTCATATTAATCTTGGTTATTACTTTTTTGTTTGTTTGTTTTTCTCTACAAACCTGTGCCAGAATGTGTGTGTTGTGTTATAATAATGTAATAATTATGTTACTGTACCACAGTTGTCTGACAAGCATATTCATATCAAACTACATAATATTTAAAAGTATATTAGTTTTAAAGTACAGTTTTATTTTTTAACACTGTCTTAAAATAATTTTTCGATGTATGAACATTTAGAGAGTTAATTTGCAAAAACAGATAGTGGCTGTTCTAGTCTTTAAGGATACTTTTTTCTGTGTTTGCTCTTCATATTTATTTTTCATATTTCAGCACTATATAAAACTATTTATTTATCTCCCTTCAAAAATTTTTTAATTTATTTACACAAAAAAAATACAGATTTTACACTATTCAACAGTACTTTACCATTCACAGTAGAATACAGTATTTAGTATATTACTGTAAATGTATTCTATACTAAGAAATCTACTATGTTAAATCAGCAATTACTGTACAACTGATGTAGAATAATGCAGCACAGCATGATGGGATATGGCAATTGACAAGTCAGGTACTTTTACAGGCCGTTTGACATCTTCTGGACTTCAGGAGAAGTGGATGGTTGCTTTAAAATTAGCTTTAATAAATTAATGCAACTTTTTTAGGGCACACCTTCAGTTTGTAAAACATTAAACATAGGATTTAAGATTTAAAGTACACATAAATAGTAAACAATAATTAAACATAACTTGAAAATAAGAGATATGCTTTTGCAAGGAAACCAGTTCTAATAAGCTCTAATTAAGTCTAATAAGTAAAATCATCAGTGTAGAAGAAACAATGCATTTAATGGATTCAATTGATGGAGTATTGCTTCAAATTTCCTTCACTGAATTAGTAACTGTCACTAAAATGGTGAACACTAACTTTCTTTTATTTATTTCAGGGATCCATGGAAGCTGTAAGTTGTTTCTTAATTTGCTTGGGACAATACAGAGCAATAGGAATTACTACAATTTCAATTGAATTCATTGCAATTCAGAGAAATGTATTCTTATCTCATACAGTGGCGTGAAAAGTATTTACCCCCTACAGATTAATTTTGTTTTTGCTTTTTTGTCTTACAAATATTTTTCTAATTATCAAATAAACTTTAATATCCGACAAAGATAACCTAAGTAATTATAAAAAGCACTTTTTATTTTATTTATTAATCATTTTATTTGTTAAACTCCTTGGAGGGTTCAACAGTCTTCCAATTTTTCTCCATTTGTGAATAATAGCCCTCACTGGTCGCTTGAGTCCCAAAGCCTTAGAAATGACTTTGTAACCTTTTCCAGACTGATAGATAATTAATGACTTTGTTTTCTCATCTGTTTTTGATTTTCTTCAGATCGGGGCATAATGTGTTAATTTGTGTCCTTTTATTTTGTTTCATGTTGTCAGACAGGTTCTATTTAAGTGATTTCTTGATTGCTTTTTTTATATTTACTCAGGTTATCTTTGTCTGATATCAAAGTTTATTTGATAATCTGAATTGTACGTATGACAAAAATGATAAATTAAAAGAAACCTCTAAGGGGGCAAATACCTTTTTGCGCCACTGTCTCAGCAAGAATAGGATTTTGAAAACTTGCATAAAGCAAGGTATTCTGGGAAATGAAGTGCTTTCCTATCATTTTCTACAATTTAAAAGTTACTACAGTTTTAATGAGGTTTTATAGAATATATTTTTAATGTTCATTTGCAGTCCATACATGAAATTCCATACATGAAATTCCATTGTAATCATAAGTAATATATACTGTAAAGCTTCATCGCTAAATAAACCTTAATGATGTATTATTAATTTATGTTTCAATTCAATTTCAATTTCTAAATTCTAAATGTATTAGAATTCTCAATTCAATTTAGAATTTTGTACCCCACCCTGATACAGAGACTGTTTTGAGAGCGCACAATTTTTAACCATCCCACAGTATTTCTCTGACTTGCTATGTCTATATTTATTATTATTATTATTATTATTATTATTATTATCATTTTTATTTACAGTTTCATGCACATTTTATTATAGTAACTGTACTCTTTTTTTTTTGTCATGTGTGCTACATATCTTCCAAAACAACATCAAAACAGTCAATGCATCCACACCTGGCATCATTACTACTACTACTTTTACCACTACAAAAATGACTACTACTCCCACTGGTACGTTTATCAACCTTTTTTTACTTTATCTGGAAAGGTCTTCTGTACGGAACAAACAACGGGTTGGTATAACTACTATTTTATATGAATATAAAGTAATAGTAAAATTACAATAGCACTGGATTTAGTTTATAGCCTTACCCAGTGTTTTAGCTGATTCTAAACTTTTTTCAACATTACTAACATGCTTAGTTATTGAAGGTTCCTTTTCTAGTTTATTTTATTCTTCTTTTTTTATTCTATAGGAATTCATTCAATCACTGCTTCCACTGCTTTACATAAGATTATCTATCTTTTTTACTTTATCTGTAACCAAAATTGTATAGCTTCTACAACTGAATTCATTCTTGTGAACACAGGAAAGTTCTTTACACTATGACTATTGACTTGTAATCATAGTTGAGTAAATTGACTAAAATGCACAGTGTACAGTGCATTTATGCATAAAACTGTGCATAAAATGTACAGTGGCTTGCAAAAGGTTTTTTTCACATTTCGTCATCTTACAACAACAAACTTAAATGTATTTTATTGATATTTTGAGTGATAGACCAACACAAAGTATCACATATTTGTAAATCGGAATGAAAATGATACATGCATATCGCTGCAATTACAGCTTCAAGTCTTTTGGGGTATGTCCCTGTCAGCTTTGCGCATCTAGAGACTGATATTTTTGCCCATTCTTCTTTGTCCAGTAGATCAATCTCTGTTATTTGTGGGGAACCTACTACCAGGTTGGTAGTAGGGTTTAGTTTATAGACTTACGGTTACATTTTTTAGCTGTTTATAAACCTTTTTCAACGTTATTAACAAGTTTAGTTATTAAAGGCGCCTTCTCTAGTTTATTTAATTATTTTTTACTGTTTTATCTATACTTAATGCATTGCACTTTATTCTTCTGTCACATGTATCTTCTAAAACCAACAAAAACACTGGAAACTCAACAGTCAATGCAACCACTTCTACTACTACTTCAAGCCCTACTACTGCTCATTCTACAACCACTACACTCACTTCAATCCCTACAACGATCAGTTCTCCCACGGCTTTACGTAAGATTATCTACCTTTTTTACTTTATCTGTAACCAAAACTGTAGCTTCTGCAACTGAATTCATTCCTGTAAACACAAGAAAGTTCTTTACACTACTGATGGTATGCTATAACTATTGACTTGTAGGCATTGTTGAATAAATTGACTAAAATGCATTAATGTACAGTGGCTTGCAAAAAGATTCAAACCCCTTTAGGTTTTTTTTTTACATTTTGTCAACTTACAACAACGAACTTAAATGTATTCTATTGAAATTTCGAATAATAGACCAACACAAAGTATCACATATTTGTGAAGTGGAGCGAAAATTATACATTTCAAAATTTATATCAAATAAAAATCTGAAAAGTGTGACGTGCAAAAGTATTCAGTGAGCTTTCACTGCAATTACAGCTTCAAGTCTTTTGGGGTATGTCCCTGTCAGCTTTGCGCATCTAGAGACTGACATTTTTTCCCATTCTTCTTTGTCTAGTAGATCAAGCTCAGGCAGGTTTGATGGAACTACTACTTTTTATAAATTTAAAGTAACACTGACGTTACAATAGCACTGGATTTAGTTTATAGACTTACATTTACAGTTTTCTAGCTGTTTCGAAACTTTTTTCAACCTTATTAGCAAGCTTAGTCATCGAAGGCACCTTTTCTAGTTTATTTAATTATTTTTTTTACTGTTTTATCCATACTTAATGCATTGCACTTTATTCTTCTGTCACATGTATCTTCTAAAACCGACAAAAACACTGGAAACTCAACAGTCAATGCAACCACTTCTACTACTACATCAAGCCCTACTACTGCTCATTCTACAACCACTACACTCACTTCAATCCCTACAACGATCAGTTCTTCCACTGCTTCACGTAAGATTATCTACTTTTTTACTTTATCTGTAACCAAAACTGTAGCTTCTGCAACTGAATTAATTCCTGTAAACACAAGAAAGGTCTTTACACTACTGATGGTATGCTATAACTATTGACTTGTAGGCATTGTTGAATAAATTGACTAAAATGCATTAATGTACAGTGGCTTGCAAAAAGATTCATACCTCTTGAGTTTTTTTCACATTTTGTCATCTTACAACAACAAACTTAAATGTATTTTATTGATATTTTGAATAATAGACCAACACAAAGTAGCAAATATTTGTAAAGTGGAACGAAAAGTATACATTTCAAAATTTATATCAAATAAAAATCTGAAAAGTGTAATGTGGAAAAGTATTTAGCCAGCTTTCGCTGCAATTACAGCTTCAAGTCTTTTGGGGTATGTCCCTGTCAGCTTTGCACATCTAGAGACTGACATTTTTCCCCATTCTTCTTTGTCCAGTAGATCAAGCTCAGGCAGGTTTGATGGAACTACTACTTTTAATATATTTAAAGTAACACTGACGTTACAATAGCACTGGATTTAGTTTATAGACTTACGTTTACAGTTTTCTAGCTGTTTCGAAACTTTTTTCAACCTTATTAGCAAGCTTATTCATCGAAGGCACCTTTTCTAGTTTATTTAATTATTTTTTTTACTGTTTTATCCATACTTAATGCATTGCACTTTATTCTTCTGTCACATGTATCTTCTAAAACCGACAAAAACACTGGAAACTCAACAGTCAATGCAACCACTTCTACTACTACTTCAAGCCCTACTACTGCTCATTCTACAACCACTACACTCACTTCAATCCCTACAACAATCAGTTCTTCCACTGCTTCACGTAAGATTATCTACCTTTTTTACTTTATCTGTAACCAAAACTGTAGCTTCTGCAACTGAATTCATTCCTGTAAACACAAGAAAGTTATTTAAACTACTGATGGTATGCTATAACTATTGACTTGTAGGCATAGTTGAATAAATTGACTAAAATGCATTAATGTACAGTGGCTTGCAAAAAGATTCAAACCCCTTTAGTTTTTTTTCACATTTTGTCATCTTACAACAACAAACTTAAATGTATTTTATTGATATTTTGAATAATAGACCAACACAAAGTAGCACGTATTTGTAAAGTGGAACGAAAAGTATACATTTCAAAATTTATATCAAATAAAAATCTGAAAAGTGTAATGTGGAAAAGTATTTAGCCAGCTTTCGCTGCAATTACAGCTTTAAGTCTTTTGGGGTATGTCCCTGTCAGCTTTGCGCATCTAGAGACTGACATTTTTCCCCATTCTTCTTTGTCCAGTAGATCAAGCTCAGGCAGGTTTGGTGGAACTACTACTTTTTATAAATTTAAAGTAACACTGACGTTACAATAGCACTGGATTTAGTTTATAGACTTACATTTACAGTTTTCTAGCTGTTTCTAAACTTTTTTCAACCTTATTAGCAAGCTTATTCATCGAAGGCACCTTTTCTAGTTTATTTAATTATTTTTTTTACTGTTTTATCCATACTTAATGCATTGCACTTTATTCTTCTGTCACATGTATCTTCTAAAACCGACAAAAACACTGGAAACTCAACAGTCAATGCAACCACTTCCACTACTACTTCAAGCCCTACTACTGCTCATTCTACAACCACTACACTCACTTCAATCCCTACAACGATCAGTTCTTCCACTGCTTCACGTAAGATTATCTACTTTTTTACTTTATCTGGAAAGGTCTTCATGAGTTTAGGACACTATATAAAAGAACTTTAATTATATTCCACTTCCTCTCTCACTCCAGCTCCAGCATGTGGCATTGCCAGTTTGAATTACTATAGAGGAGGGGAAAAGTCTTTGGCATCTGAGGGTGCGTGGCCATGGATGGCCAGCCTGCAACGTAACGGAACTCATGTCTGTGGGGGGACGTTGGTGTCTGAGAAGCATGTCTTGAGCTCGGCGGACTGCTTCTCTAGGTAAACTCTACAGCTTCTCTGCTGATGCCCAGTCTACAGAACCAGTTAAATGAGTTGAATCAGAGATCAGAACCCTATTCACATATTGATCAGTGATGACATGTTCTGTATCCTCCAGCTCCCCCAATGCTTCTGACTGGACCGTTGTCCTGGGCAGCCACAAACAGAACGGCTCCAATCCCAACAGTGTCTCAATCAGCGTGAGGAACATCACATTGAGCAAAGAGTCAGAGAATAATATAGCAGTGCTGGAATTGTCTCAGAAACCTCCACTATCAGACTACATTCAGCCCATATGTATAGAAACACCCAACTTAAACATCAGCACTCAATGCTGGGCATCTGGCTGGGGATCTGGAGGAGGAGGTACACATTTATTCCTACAATCCATTTTAAATTGTATCATTGGGTCTTATGGTCAGTTTGCTTCAGTCATGTTGTTTCTTTTTTTCTCTCAATTGTTTGTTTGTTGTTTTTCTTCTGTAGTTGAGCAAGCTCTTCAGCATTTCAACACTTCTATAATGGACTGTGGGAGCGCATCTTCATCTAACAGCAGCATCTGCACTGGAATCATGCCCTTAGAACAGGTGTCTAGTTTTTATACTTCTAAAATCCATGTCAAACAAAGAATTATCAATCATGACCTATAGATACTCTCAGATTTAGCACTTGTTTAATATAAACATAGCGCAAAAAATAAGTAAATTTGTGTTTGGTAGATTATTTATTTGTTGCCACTTGGCAACATACCATACATACAATTAGAAAGCCTGGTCATTTCTCTTTTAAATGGTGTCACATTTGTAAGGAACATGCATTTGTTGAGTATATGCTGTGGTAGGCCCCTGGGGTTAGGGGCATGACCACTGTGACCAAGAAGGAGGAAGCACACAGATAACACAGACACGGGGAGTAAATGAACTCAAATTATACCTTTTATTCGGCTCGAAAATGCCCTCCACCACACCCAAACCAAACTTAAAACATAATTCGGCCCAGTGGGGCTCTAGAGTTCAGTAGTGTACTTAGTTTTTGTTCTTAGCGTCCGAGCAGCCTCAGCCCTCAGCCCTCAGCCCTCAGCTCCCCTGTGAAAGTCCTCTCCAAATGAGAGCTGAGGCTGAGTATATATGCCTGTCCCAGCTGGCGGCTCAATCAGTCCTCATGCGGACCAGCTGAGACAGGCATGGCTTTGCGCTCTGGCGTGGGGCGGACCCACAACTTCTCCGCCTCCTCACGGCACAATGCGTTGTGCCATGAAAAAATTGCCAATTTCTTCTCTTCAAAAAGATTATTCTATCTTAGTCCATTTACTCGTTTGGTGTTTGACCATCTTCTTGGGGTGTCGTCTTTTTGGAACTTAGGTCTCTAACTTCTCCCATTATGTGGAACTTGGCCTTCAGTTTGAAGGTGATATTAGAGCTCACTCCAAATAATGCCGCAACTTGGTTTTGCAGAACACCAGCTTGAAGTTGTGCTTTTCTGACATTCCCAAACAGCTTATTTCGCTGTTGGGTCATTCTCCATTTGGAGTGGGAATTCAAGTGGAGACATTTAAAAAAATCAATTTAATTTGTCCCAGAAACAAACAACCTTAAAATGTCTATTAACAACTCCACTTACCAAATATGCAAAATGGAGAGCTTAATCCAAATATATTTTAATATATTTTAATATATTTTAACGTAAAATGGAAAGTTTTGATCAATTTGTCACTGGTGTTATCCCATCTTGAAGATTTTATTTTGTCATCAATTTATTTATTTTTAATAAAAATTACAATGTGGCTGAATGTGAGAAGTGAATTCCATTAAACTTAACATGTTACCAAAGCATTTTTTTTACACAAGCTCTGAAAAAAAAAAAAATAAAGCAGTCTTTATTTGTACTTAAAGGCATCTTCCTATACTATAATTTTTTTTAATACTTTTATAAAAAAAAGAAACAATAATACATTTTTGTCCAATAAACATGAAAATTAAACTACTGATATTAGAATGAATGATTCTAACATTTAATGCAGGATCATTTTATTTTTTTTAAAAATCATGAAAAAGGAAAAACACCACATGGTAACACATCTGTAACACCAGTGACTGTGACACCAGTGACATTTTAGTTAAAATGGAGGATTTTGTAAAAAGCCTGCCTCATTGGCAGTCAAGAGACCATGTGTAACTCCTTAAATTCAATGCAATAAAAATATATTTTTGTAACAATTAAAGCACATAACACCAGTGACACAAAGAAGTTATGTGCTATCTGATTAAGATAATTATCTTTAAATTAATAAAATAAAATGAGCAAGTATGGACACACCTTCTCATGCCTTGATATGCTTATTATTTGACGACCTGTGACCCAGGGAACAGTTTAACAGAGCTAACAATATGTATGATAAAATAAAATATAAGAGTCCTGATAACACCAGTGGCCAAAATCTTTGTGACAAAATATTTTTTAAATAAAATATATTTTTTTAAAATGTAGTATAATGTTAATCATGCATGTAGTAAATCTGGATCTGTTTTATAAAATCTCAAAAGTTAAACCTTTTAAAATATTTCTTTACACTAAAAATGTTTGCTCAAGTCTTGAAAATTGGTAATGTGTTGAGCTATTTTACAATTGTTACGCGCCTTTGAAATATGATTTAAAAAAGGAAAATCCAAGAAATCATAAGGAAAATGTGTTTTTTTTTTTTACCCCTTCAACCTTTGTTACATGGTTTCCCACTCCAAATGGAGAATGATCCTGTTGCAATTGACATTTGTTGTGAGCTTCTGGCAACCCTGATTGGCGGCACTTGTAAGCATGGGTTCTGCTACAGTGGCTAGTAGGTGTCTGTTTCAAGCATCGGCATGAAACATATGACTGATCTGGATAGGGCATTATTTGGAGCCCTAGAACCATTATCTCCAAACTGAAAGCCATGTTTCAAATAATAGGGGATTTTGGAGACCCAAGTCCCGAGAAGACAACACCCCAAAAAGATCTTTAAACATGGCAGTCAATGACAGAATAATCTCTTTGACAGTGCCAAAGAAGATTTGGGATATTTAATGTGTGCAATCCACATACTAAATCCCACAAATGCATGCTCATCCCACAAATTTACTTACTTTTTGGGTGTTTTCCAAAAAATTGTTTCACAAAATACACAATCTGCTTTTAATGTAGTGTAATGTTAATTCTGTGTTTGATCTGCTGACAACCTTTCTCTCCCCCCTTTCAGAGTCATAAAGGAGGTCCTCTGATGTGTAAGATTGGACAGTCTTGGTTCCATGTTGCAGCTTTGTCTCTGCTTAGTAACAACACCGTGACGACTCGTGCTTCAACGGATGTCCACGTCTTCACTAAAACCTCACACTTTGCAAGCTTCCTGAAGACCATACTGAACTCCAATGCACCCGTCTCATCCTCTTTGGTCACAGCCGTCCCATCCTCTTTGGTCACATCTGTCCTACTACTTGTTCTTCTTTCTTTCCACCATTACACTTAACTCTATATGGCTAAAACTTTATTTCACTCCCATGAGAAATGAGAATAATCATATTAATGCAGAAATTGCAGTTGTAACAAAGACATACAGTATTAACAGTGCTTGGGGTATTACTGACTTACTAAAAGGTGACTGCACTGATCAACTAGCCAGTAGTGTGAATGATTTTTTGGCAAACTTCAGGCTCTCCTATAGTTTCTGCTCTCTGATGTATTCAGTAGTACAGTTTGTTAGTTACCAAATGTTTAATTATCATGGGATTAAAGGGTGATGTTCACTATTAGGACAAAGTTCTGTATGTACCAGCTTGTTAAATTTAATATTCATTTCATTACATCCTGATATTTAAAGTTTTCTGGAAAAGTTTAATCATATAACATTGATGTTCTACACAGAGGTTTTGACCATTAAATCAAATAAATGTTTAATATTTTTGTGTAAGTCTCATTAGTGGCATCTACAGGTGAACTATCTTCTCTGGAGCTTAATTTAAGTTGGATTAGAAAACTCTAACTGGATGGCAGTTTCAGCCTTGTTGAGAAATAAATGATTAAGGAAACAAGGATGTGAAACAGCTTACAGTGTTTTAATGCCTGTTTTAAAAGGAATTATTATGCAAATTGGATTTAAGTGTCAAATATTTTTAGTTTGTTTCTCAATTAAACTCAGGGATGGTCTTGCGTCTCAGGGCTCTTTGGATCACTGAAATCAATCTTAGACACCAGTGATAATTAGTTTGCCAGGTGAGCCAAATTAAAGGAAAACTACTTAAGAAGGATGTTCCACATTATTAAGCAGGCCACAGGTTTCAAGCAACATGGGGAAAGAAAAAGGCAAGTCAAGGCAAGGCAAGTTTATTTATATAGCACCTTTCATACACAACGGTCATTCAAAGTGCTTTACAAATTAGAAAATACACAGAGAAATAAAAAAAAAAAAAAAACATGTAAAAGATTAACAGTAAAAATGGAAATAAAAACTAAAATAAGAATAAAGCATGATTGATTAAAACATGATTAAAACAAAGAGAATTAAATTAAAAACATGTAAAAGAAAAAGGATCTCTCTGCTGCCAAAAAGCGACAAATAGTGCAATGCCTTGAACAAGGTATGAAAACATTCGATATTGTACAAAAACGTAAGCGTGATCATCGTACTGTGAAAGAGATTTGTGGCTGATTCAGAGCACAAACGGATTTGTGCAGATAAAGGCAAAATGAGGAAGGTTTCTGCCAGGCAAGTTCATCAGATTTAGAGAACAGCTGCTAAAATGCCATTACAAACTAGCAAACAGGTAGTTGAAGCTGCTGGTGCCTCTGGGGTCCCGCGAACCTCAAGGTGTAGGATCCTTCAAAGGCTTGCTGTGGTGCATAAAACTACCCCTAGGCCTAGGGTTGCCACCTTTCAGAATTTAAAAAAGGGATGCCCACCACGGCCCCTCTGGGCCATGTCCACCACAGGCCCGACACCTGTGGGACGGGGCACCCGCGGCAGTGGTATGTTTTAATTTGGGCTCGTGTTTTTAGTAAACCACTTATTATAATATTTATGTAATTATCACTGGTCACTGTATTCCTCAAAAATATTAATATTTTGACAGAAAATGCACAGAAATCTGTACAAAAAAATATTTTACTTTAAAAAATAAATGTTTTTCTCTTAACCAATTTATTTATTGACTGTTAATCCATTAGTTTGATTAGTTCTTTAAATTGCCATATATAATTTTTATATTGGCTTCACTACTGTACATTAAATAAATGATTATTCATTTGACAAATCTCAACATCCAACAACAATTAATTAGACCACAACAGTAAAATAAGCTTTTCCGGCAAAATTATAACCAGATAATAACAGAACTACCTATACCACATCAGTCTTAGGACATAAGTGGGGGAAGAGAAGTGTATAGGTGTCTGCAGCAGCAGCAGCACACAGAGGAGCAGAGCGGAGGGAGGAGGGGTTTAGTGTGGATGTGAGCATGGGCGTGGTAGTGGGGGGAAAAGTGGACCTGACTACCCAGGGCCCGAGTAGGGAGAGGGGCCCATGAAAATCCTGATTTTTTTTTCGCTCACTTTCCTTTGTTTACTGGCATGGATAGGGGCCCATTAACATAGAGGGTGTACAGGGCCCAGAATTTGCTGCTACGCCCCTGGATGTGAGTGACGTTTGGATTAAACATTTATGGAAATACGTAACAAATAGAGTTTGCCAACTAAATCGAACATTTACCCTAAAAAGTCCAGATGGATGGTGTAGTGTATGGATCCCAACAAGGCTGCAATGTCAGCAAGGAGGTAGCGGACTCATGAGGAGAGAGCTGGTAAGGCCCCTTTAGGGTCCCTAAAAGTTAGGATTATTACATTCTAACACCTTACAATTGCCTACAAGGTAATGACTGAACAGGCTTCCTCCAATTTGCACTCGCTGCTAAAGGGTTATGTTACCTCCCATCCTCCAGTGAATGTCACCGAGCTTTACCTAAAAAACAAAACAATCCAGACTGTTCTCCTGCCTAGTTCCCCAATGGTAGAACAAACTAGCTTCCACTACCAGAGCAGAAGCCTCTCTTGCTACCTCCACCTTTAAGAACCTCCTAAAGACTTCTTGAGTCACTTACTCTCCTAATACCCCTAACAAACTACCTACCTCTACCAGAGCAGAAGCATCACTCACTACCCTCAAAAACCTCCCAAAGATCAAGCTCTTTAAAAAGCAACTTACTCTCCTAACACAGCTAAAAATCTTTAAACTGGGGCTGCCAATTGGTCCAGCAGTCTAAAGCGCTGCCGCTATGATCGGAACATTGCTGGTTTAAATCCTGTTAACAGTGTAACATTTACAAAATGCCAACCATTTTCTCATTAAAAACAAAAGACATCTGTTTTCAGGTTAAATTATATTAGATTATATTTTTAAACACTGCATTATGTAAAAAACACAACTTGAAGACTTATTAAAGTGTTATCAAATTAAACCACCAATAGCTTCAAAAGCACTTTAATCATGTAAGTTTCAAATTATATTACTGCAGGAATTTGGAGTAATAGGATGGCAAAAAAAAAATGCTGATTTGATTCCTTTAAAATAGGAAAATCAAAGGATTATCAAATGACACCAATAAAGTCTTGAATTAATGGGATGGAAATTTAGGAAAAGAGCCTATTTGGTTGTATGTAGACCAGAAATTATATATATATATATATATATATACACATTTTTTTTCCCCCATGGTATTCAAGTAATATTACTGTGGCAATTTGGAGCAATGGGAAGCCAAACCTAGAAAAAATGTCTATTCGTTTTTGCATAAATCAGATTTCGGGGTCCTTTAAAACCAAATCAAACTGTTATCAAAGGACAATTAAATTCCTAAAGAAGCCTTTCTGTACTATTAATGAGAAAGTATCAAGTTGTATTACTGCAGGAAGTCTAATGTAGGAAAAATCTATAATTCTTTGGTATTCATAAGGAGGAAAAAAGAGAAAAAATTAGCAATAAAGAGACATCATTCATCTAACCTAAGTGTAAAATATGTGTCATGCCTGACTGTAAACAGGCAGAGAGGAATTAAGAGACACTGCTGGGATGTAAAACGAAGCAGTAAAATGTATTTAAAATAAATAACAAAAGTACAAAATAAACATCAATGGGTGAGAGCAACACACTAAAGTTGGGCAAAATATGAAACAAATATAAAAACTGGCAAAGTAAACTAGACTGGGCCAAAAGAAATAGGGACTAAGGAAACAAGGAATAACTAAAACTGCCAAAACAATATAACCAGGAAGTAGTACAGGGAATGGGGAAAAACAAAGGGAGCACTAGACTAAAAAATGGCAAACAAAACTGCTAAGCAGAGCTTAGGAAAATGGCAAGACTAAAAAAGTAAACTGGGCAAACAACTAAAACAAGAAATTAAACAGGGATACTTAGGCAGGGAGGAGACCAGGGAAACACCAGGAACTAAGGAGCACAGGCTTGGAAATGAGAACGCTATGTAGAGCTGCAAACAGGCTGGAACCACAAGGAAACACAGACCATGAGAGCGACCAGTACTCGCGACAGTAGAGCGAAACAGCATGCTTTTAAGCAACTCTGCCCAGGTGAAGCTGATCTCTAATCAGGGTTGGATGGCTGCGTGTGCGTGCCCTGATTAGAGGAAGTCCTTATTTGGGCATGGAGTGCCTCTCAGAGCGTATGTGCGTGCTCTAATTGGGGAAGTCCTTATTTGGGCATAGAGTGCTTGGCTTGGCTGGAAGGGGATGACAATATGGAGACCATAAAAGAAAGTGTGGTGGGGGGGGGGATACATGGGTAATTTAATATGGGTAAGAAAAAAAAATCTAAAATTTTATTTGTTATCATTTTTAATTTCAAATGAATTATCTCAGGATAAGTATTTTGAGATAATTAATTTGAGAAAAACAAAAACTCAGAGGCAGACGCAATACCCATACGGACCTATAGATGGCACCAATGCACTATTCACCACTCATTCATCTTTATTTTAAACACAAAAACAGAGGGTTATTTATCTATTGGTGCAATCTACAGGTAAAAACAGATAATGTGCTGTCAAACAATCTGAGATTTTTTTCCCCTTAAACTAATTATCCCAAGATAATGATTTTGAGAAATAATATATATAATTCTCAAGAGTTAATGACTTGAAAGTCTTACCCCCTTAATGTGTTTAAGAGCATCAGTTGTGAAGAGGTAAAGTTGGTATACAGTGAAAAACCCTGTTAATAATTTTCTAATCCATATTATGGCAAGAACTACTCAACTAAGTAAATAAAAATTTACTTTAAGCAAATGAAGTTCAGTCAAAATCTGACAAATTTCAAGAACTTGAATATTGAAAGTATCCTCAAGTGCAGTCAAAAGCAAAGACCATCAAAAACGTTAAAATAATGAAACTTGCTCTCATCAGGAAAGGAAAAGCAAGAGTTACCTCTGTTGTACAGAATAAGTTCAGAGTTACCAGCCTCAGAAACTGCAAGTTAACAGCGCTACAGATAACAGCCACATAAATGCTGCACAGAGTATTATGGTTTGTCTACCACTTTTATGTTTTTTGTTGGGGGATAGAAGAAGTATATTTGAAGTCACGGGCCACAGACTCTGTAATAAAACAAATAATGAAATACACCACTTACTTACATACTTACTTACTATCTTTATCTATCTTTGACAGTGTTGTGTAAACTAAGATTTTTCAAATTGATGTTTCATTTCACGATGTCTCTTAATATTAAACTCCTTAATTACGGCAACTTTTGACCTTTTTCTGTGCTACACCTGAACACTCTCGCCCCTTTTAGACTTTTTTGCCGTTTTTTCTGCCCTACAACTGAACACTCTCTCGGCTTTTAGACTCTTTGGCCCGTTTTTCTGCGATACAACTGAGCACCCTATCCGCTTTTAGACTCTTTGGCCTGTTTTTCTGCGCTAGAAATGCGCACTCTCTCCGCTTTTAGACTCTTTGACCCGTTTTTCTGCGCTACGACTGCGCACCCTCTCCGCTTTTAGACTCTTTGGCCCGTTTCTGACACCTAGCGTTCAAACTTTGAATCTCACATTATAAAAACCTGCTTAACAGGTGGGCCAAAGTGGGCCAACATACATTTCTAAAATACCTCGCAGGCCGCTCCAAAAAAGGAAAAGGGCCGCAAACAACCCGCGGGCCATAGTTTGGACACCCCTGCTGTAGGACAAAAAACACTTGTTGTTTTTGAATGTCTGGAGAATTTATATATAAATTCCTTATATAAATAAGGAAAAAGTCAGACAAAGACAAACACAGAGACAGACACAAAGCTTGATCGAGATGAACTGTGCCTCACCTTGCTGGTCGAGTCTCCACCTGCACGCAACCTACAGCAGATCTCGCAGTGTTTACAACAGGTCAAATACATCAGATAAAACAATTCTGGTTGGTTTAACCCTCCTTTTATGATCATTTGTCAGGAACAGAACAAAAGATGTCTGAAACCACCAAAAAATCCTTACAAGCAGTGTAAATATTGTATTAATAACTCCATTGCTAATTATTCTATCAATATTGAGTGCAATGTTGTTCCTTACCTCTAACAGGTAATGGTTCAGTTGGGATAATTCACAAAAATACATACCTTTTTTTATGTTTCACTACTTTATTACTGTTGAAAGACCAACACATAAAACAATAGTTTTACATAACATTGAAACATAACATTGCAATTTTGTTGTTTTAGTTTTTAGTTTTTGCAGGGGGTGGTTGCAAATATCTGAGATCAACCATTTTCATATTATATGTTTATTACACTAATTAAGAAAAGCAGAAGAAGTTTCATACTAAAAAAAAAACTTTTAACTATTTATACTAGATCTTCAAACTTTAAAACAGGTCAAATTAACCCGTAACATAACAGGAGGGTTAATAATTTTTTTGTTTACTAAATAATTCTATATGTTTTCTTCATAGTTTGGATGACTTTAGTATTAATAGAAAATGCAAAACATTTTAAAAAATAATGAAAAACTGCTGAATTTAGGTTGTGTCCCATCTGATACTGTAGAACCACTGCATTTACTCTGTAGTCCTTAAAGCCAATTTAATAAGAATTTAGGTTCATGACAATTCCAAAAAACAGTCTTTGTCTGTTTAAAAAGTTTTTTATATACAGTATATTAGTTTTAAAAGGAACCCATTCCTCTTAATAGTGCTAAAGAGAACAGCATCAATCTGTTCCACTCTAGTTCCAGGTCATACAAGCTTTTTGGTACAAAATACTACCTAATCCACGCAACACTTACAAAGTAATTGACTCAGAAATTAACAGACTTAGTTGTCAGTCTCAATAAGATTCATTACTGGTCAAAACTGGTTTAGTGACGTAGTGGCCTGTGACACACATACTTGACAGTTAAGTCACCTGAATGGAAAACAATAGCTTTCAAGATTAAAAAGCACACACAATACAGGATATCTGCATTGTTAGTTTAACTAAGTGTGGATGAAGGTGCTATGTTAAGGGGTGTTATTGATGCTTGAAGAATATTAAATAAAATAAATCAACAACTAACAGTTACAACAGTGTTTTGCTAATGTTATTACTATTGTGTTATAACTGTGTTATTAGGTTGTGTAGTAATGCAGTTGAAGGACACAGAGAAAGGGAGGCTGATAATTAGCACAGTGATGAAACAGTTTAAACAGCTTGCCTTTTTAAAACTTGATAATAAAGTAAAAGGGACCCATTATTCGATAAGATAAGATAAAACTTTACTGTCCATTAAATTGACAGTAAATGGAAATTTGTCTTTAGCAGTCTGGCAGATAAATACATGAAATTACAAACACATGGACAATAAATAGATGACAGTAAATAGATGAATAGAAAGGATAAAAATACATACAGGTTAAGTTGGGGAATTGTGTATTACGTCCTTATTCAGAATATTCACACTAGAAGGAACAATTGACTATTTTTTCTACAAATTATTTTTCTTAGCTAGTGGAACCTTGAGTCTCCTGTCTCTGATGGCAGCAACTGAAATTATGGGTAAAGGGTATAAGTGGGATCTTTGTAGACCTGAATTGCCTTTTTTGTACTTATACTTGACTTTCCACACCGAGACACAATGTTAAAACTGAGAACACTCTCAACAAATGACCTATAAACCATGATCAGAGTATGTTTGCTGGTATTAAAACTCCTCAACTTCCTAAGAAGAAAGAGCCTCTGCTACGCCTTTTTATAGATGTGATCAACATTAATCTAAAAAAAGTTGGTCTGTAGCCAATGAATGTCCCCAAATATTCGAAATGATCCATTTGTTCCACCTTCTGCCCAATAACATTAAGATCAAGGAAGCCGGCCTTAGACCAGGTGGCTAGTTGGTTAATGCACTGAAGGAAGAAGAAGCTGGGAGCATCCTCCAAGCAGACAACAAGGGCCATATCACCCTTGGGGACGCCAGTGTTCCAGACAAGGCAGTAAGGAAAACAGTACAATACAAACACAAAACCCTCTAATCCATAAAACCATTCTATCACTAACATTCAGATCATAAAAACGTTATAAGAGAAGATGGGACTGGAATGTATTAAAGGCTCATGTGATTCATTTGTTAATGGTATTGTTGCTACCACGTTATTACAATGTTGTTACTATATGATATTACTTAATTTTAAAGTTTGTTATTATTGTGTTATTTTCATGCAATTATAATGCTATTGCTATTCCAGTACTAATAACAATGTTATTCTTATCTTATTACAATGTTAGATATGTTAGATAGTCATAGCCATTGTGTAATTTACTAGACCAATGAAAAAAGACTAAAGAAATAAAGTAAGTTCAAATTCATTTACATTATTTGAAAGTGTATCACTATTGTTATTACTACGTTATTATAATGTTATTATTATGCCATTACTCTGATGTCCTACATGATATTTCTATGGCAGTACTAGTATGTTAGTACTATTGTGTTACAGCAACTTGTAATTATCTTATTACAATGATAGATAGATAGGTCTAGGACCTCTAGAAGTTTTAGGACCTGGAAGAATAAGAAGAAGTAGAAGAAGCCAATACATAACCATATAGTGCTTTGCTTTGCATGCACTGTAATTAATTACTCAATAGTAGCACCATGTTCAGTCATTTTACTAATAACTATGTTACTTGTCTTACAGGTGTGGTTACATTTGTGCTGTTTTTCATTGTGAACATAATTTGAATCTGACATGGTCTTTACAATAAGTTTAAATCTTTTACATAGACTTCTATTAGGAAAGTTAGTATCTTAATCTTTTTTTTATTATTTGTGCGAGGCAGAAACAATTTATTAGAAAAACTTTAAGTAGCCTACATTGTCTGTCTTGCACAAGAATCTGACTTACATTTACATTTACATTTACATTTACGGTATTTAGCAGACGCCCTTATCCAGCGCGACTTACAACAGTGCTTCAAAGTTACTTCAGATATCCAGAGCTAGTTTGTAGACTAGGATCAAGAGATACATAGAGCTTAATCATGTTTAGAACCCTAGGAACCTTTTTTGTTTTTTATTTTAGAAACTCTTTAAAAAGATGTGTCTTCAGTCGACGTATGAAGACCGCGAATGACTCTGCTGTTCTGACATCCAGTGGAAGTTCATTCAACCACCTTGGTGCTCCAGCACAGAGAAGAGTCTGGATGTCTGTTTTCTGTGTGTTTTGAGTGATGGAGGTTCGAGCCGAGCCGTACTGAAAGCTCTAAGAGCTCTTGGTGCAGATCTGGCTTTGACCATTGCCATCAAGTATGAAGGTGCTGGTCCATTTTTTGCCTTGTAGGCCAGCGTCAGGGTTTTTAATCGGATGCGGGCGGCAACAGGAAGCCAGTGGAGGGAACGCAGCAAAAAAGTCACTTGACTGAACTTCGGAAGATTGAAGACGAGTCATGCTGCAGCATTCTGAATTAATTGTAGTGGTTTGGTGGCTCACAGTGGAAGACCAGCCAGTAGAGAGTTGCAGTAGTCAAGTCTTGAGATGACAAGAGACTGCACAAGCACCTGAGTGGCTTCCTGAGACAGAAATCAGCAAATGTGAATTACAAAGATAAATAAATGCTACTTTAATTTCATTGGTAGGGATTTAATATAATTGAACCCTCAAATATATTAATTATATTCAGAACATAAATGAGTCCAAAACTTTGGTCCAGTGATTTACTAGCTTGGGTTGTATGATTTGTGACAGATTTGTGGTGGCTCTTACTATGTAGATGAACAGTGTGATCATTCACATGACGATTCACTACATAATTGCACAACATTAAGAGCTTCCTGCCGACCTTTAAAGGCCTTTAAAAATCTTCAGTGTCAACTGATTTCAATTGTGCCACACTGTATCAGTGACAGACATTTTATTAATGATGTTACAGTACTCGCCATGCTTTAAGTACATTTGCATAGAAAACCTGTTCAGCATGATTGTGCACGTCATTCATTCCTAACATAACTTTTGTGTGACTGCTCTATTGTTTTTCTGGAAAATCCCAGCATGACTTTGCATCTTAGATAGAAGCGAACCCTGTGCTGTTTGTTTTAAGGAAAGAACACAGGAACGTAGGTCTGCACTGTCTAGTTAATCTGGTTTGGTGATTGTCTGCACAAAGACATATCCCGCCGCCCCCCCCCCCCCACACACACCAAAGAAACACATGCGCACTTTTAGTAATGCATTGCCCCTGGTGCCTCATGTCAACAGTGAAACCCCAGTGCTATATTTATTAATCTGAAGGGCTGAAAAAAAATGCCTATCCAACAGTTACTAGTATTTACTACAGTGAATATTTCACAACTGTCACTCAACAACACATTAAACATTAACCACAAAATATCTATGTTTATTTTCTTCATAAATATCCTCAGTAAAGAAACAGTCTGTGCATTGCAGCAATGTAGCATTTAAATGTCATTTAGTGCTGCTCATAAAACTGCCTTTACATGCAGGGAATGACAAAATGTAATTAAATACACAATTCCAAAACCATTTCAGAGCTATTCTTAACGACTTGCTTCGAGGTACGCTGATGCTACACAGTGCAGTGCATTGTGGCTATGGCTCATTTTCTGTCATTAAGAGCTGCACAATACACAGTACCAGTCAAAAGTGCTATTTTATTACTAACAAAAAAGTCAGAACTGTAGATTAATACTGAAGTCACCCAAACTATGAAAAAAAAAACATATTGCTTAGATGACAGCTTTGCACAACTTGTTTTTTTACTGGTCAGCTTCATAAGATGAGTCACCTGGAATGACTTTCAGTTAACAGCTGTGCCAAACTTAAGAATTAATTACTTGAATTTCTTGCTCTCTTAGTTTGTTTGAGAGCAGCTGTATTGTGAAGAGGTCGAGTTTGTATACAGTGAATGTCCTTGTTTGAGTAATGTTCTCTGGATTATGGCAAGAATAACTCAACTAAGTAAAGAAAACAATAACAAAAGAAATTAAGGTCAGTCAATCTGACATTCTGATCTGAAAGTATCCTTAAGTGCAGTCAAGGCAATGATGATTAAAATGTTTTGATGAAACTGGCTCTTATCAGGACTGCACCAGGAAAGGAAGAGCAAGAGTTACCTCAGTTTTAAGTTATAAGTTCATCACCAGCCTAAGAAACCACAAGTTAACAGCACCCTAGATGAGAGCACCTAAACAATTTTACAGAATATTTTGGTTTGTTTAACACTTTTAAGTTACTACATGATTCCTTATGTGTTCGTTCATCTTTCATTTGGATGATTTCAGTATTCATTTACCATGTGGGAAAAAAAATGTTTCTGTACTCAGGGTTACTTTTTTCTGTCCCCAAATTGCCTAGACTCCAACATACACATTTTATTAATCAAAATGAATTACCTGTAAAATACCCTGACCAGCCATAACATTACCACACCGCACATATTGTATCTTCTTCACTTACCACATTAAAATACTTTTCACAGTTCCATAATTACATAATTAGAAGCAAACGCGAATGTCACTGTGTTAGGGGTGTAACGGTACAGAAAAATTCATGGTTCGGTTCACACCTCGGTATATAAACCCCACAATTCAGTACATTTCCAGTACGGTTGGTGGAAAAATAAAGAGGCTGGGCATTCTGTATAGCCTCACCTTTATTAACTTCATAATGACAATGAATCTTCATTATAATTATGGTTTGTTTTTTGGGATGGAATGTTGTAATGGGGCTCCAGCACTTTGATTAAATGCTTGAAACCAGGGTTCTCTTCTGCTTTCATCATGAGAGGCTCCATATTTTAGATCTTGTTGGAACAAATGATGAACAAGATTATGGCGCTTTATTAAGAACAAAAACACATCCTTACACGAATTGCTTAAATTACACATATTTTTTCATTAACATATTGAGAGATTGAGAGAGAGGGCGTGCGAATGAGAGAGAGAGGGCGTGCGAGAGAGAGAGAGAGAGCCCGTGAGAGAGAGTGCATACGTGCACGCAAGAGAGAGAGGATGCGCACGTGAGAGATTGGCATTTTCCCAAGAACTTTAAAAGTATCCTCAAGAACTGTCAAGGCAAAGACCATTGAAAATGTTTTGATGAAACTGGCTCTCATTAGGACTGCACCAGGAAAGGAAGAGCAAGAGTTACCTCAGTTACACAGGATAAAAATGTGTTCACTTTTTGGACAACACTACAAAATGACAGCACCCCAAAGTAGTGCACTACATAGTAAAATAGGGCACAGTTCTACAGTTCTACAAGCTCCATAATTGAATTCTTCACTATTAGTTCCTTCATTATTATCATGTCACACTCAAATTATTGGTATAGTTGCAAGCACCCCATGCTTAGATTACAGCTTTGCACATCTTGGCATTTTCCCAGTCAGTTTTATGAGCTAGTCACCTGGAATGACTTTCAGTTAACAGCTTTGCTGAACTTGTGCCGAACAAGAGTTAATCACTTGAATTACTTGAATTTCTTGCCTCTTGATGTGTTTAAGAGCACAAGTTGTAAAGAGATAGAGTTGGTTGGTATATTGAATAGCTCTATTTGATCAATGTTCTGATCCATTTTATGGAAAGAATAACTCAATTAAGTAAAGAAAAAATGACAAAAGAAATCAACCTTAAAAATTCAAGAACTTTAAACGTATCCTCAAGTGCAGTCAAGACAAAGACCATCAAAAATGTTTGATGAAACTGGCTCTCATCAGGAATGTCCCAGGAAATTACAAGGAACTTCTGTTTCACTGTTAGTTTCAAACATGACAATGTACCCATGCTTCAAGGGTATATCTGACAAAGACCTTTAAAGCACGGGCTGACACATCATGTTTTCATTTAAATAAAGAGGTCTATTTTTATGAGTATTAGAGATGTTTTTTTATTGGCACCTAGTAGTTAAAGCACCTTTTTTCCTGATTTTAATACTGTTATTTTCAAAAAGAGTTATTGCATATATGAATTAGTCAGTCTTCAGCTTATATAACAGTATAAATTTATTCATCCCTCAAAATAACTCAATATACAGCCGTTAGTGTCCAAACCACCGGCAACAAAAGTGAGTACACCCCTTTGTGAAAGTTCCTAAAGTGTCAATATTTTGTGTGGCCACCATTATTTTCAGGAACTGCCTTAACTATCCTGGGCATTGAGTTTTCCAGAGCTTTACAGGTGGCCACTGGAATGCTTATATTCAAGACTTAGTGCCTCTCCACATTCCACTTGAGGATGCCCCAAAAATTGCTGCCACACATGCTTGAGACCATCTGAACCAACAAATTAATCTTGGTCTCATCAGACCATAGGACATGGTTCCAGTAATCCATGTCCTTTGCTGACATTTCTTCAGCAAACTGTTTGAAGGCTTTCTTGTGTACAGACGTCAGAAGAGGCTGACTTCTGGGGTGACAGCAATGCAGAACAATTTGATGTAGTGTGCGGCGTATGGTCTGAGCACTGGCAGGCTGCCCAACTTCACCCCCCCCCCCCTTTCAACCTCTGCAGCACAACTTTCATAAACAGCATTTGGACGTGACATTGAGCGCATGCACTTAGCTTCTTTGGACGACCAACGTGAGGTCTGTTCTGAGTGGACCCTGCTCTTTTAAAATGCTGAATGATCTTGGCAGCTCAGTTTCAGGGTGTTGGCAATCATCTTGTAGCCTTGGCCAACTTTATGTAGCGCAAAAATTTGTCTTTTAAGATCCTGAGAGAGTTCTTTGCCATGAGGTGAGATGTTGAAACTTTCAGTGACCAGTATGAGAAAGTGTGAGAGCTGTACTAAAAAAAAATTAACACACCTGCTCCCAATGCACGCCTGAGACCTAGTAACACTGATATTTTTGAGCTTAAATTACTAAAGTGCTCAATTTGGACATTTAGGGGTGTAGTCTCATATACATTAGACATGTATGACATTAAAAGATATACTTAAATGTTATAAGTTAAATGACACGAAAAATATGTTACCAAAAGATTAATAATGTGTAAATGTGTTTACAGTCTACTGACTGACAGGTTCTTACAGAGGTCATACATGCTTTTAGCGAACAGGTTCCGTGGATAGACTCACTTTTTTTTACAGTCCTTCCTGCTAAACCTGAAATGTGTTTGGTAGATGTCTGGTCTTATATTTCTATGAAGGTATCACTGTTTACTAAAAACAGCCCCATATAACTGCAACTTACAGCAATTGCTTTCTGTGTATCACTCATTTCCCTAAGTAGTTTTATTATTTTTGTAATGCTTACATTTCAAAATACAGACCTCATATTTTAAACTCGTATCATAATGTGATTCATTTGATTGTAGTTTATAGGACAAAAGTCTGAATTCTGAGCAATTCTAAAATAAACAAAATCATAAAAATCTGAAGAAATGAGTGTAAGGAATGGCTTATTAATGATTATACAGTATATATTATATTATATATTATATATACTAAATATATATATATATATATATATATATATATATATATATATATATATATATATATATATATATATATATATATATATATATAAATAATAAACTATATGTGACCAAGGATATCAAAGACTTTATAAATAAAGGTATTGACATTCATAACGTAGGTAGAAGTATAGATACTAGGGTTTAAAATAATATATAATATAAATATATATTAATAATTACATATAAGTATACATTAATATATAAGTATTTTGTAGTGTTTGTCTCTGTACGCAAAAATGCATGTCTCTAAAATGGCTACTTTTAGAGAGGAAGAAACTTTGTCATTTTTAGTGGAATCATTGTAAAAAGATTTAATTTTAGAGCATGTCTACAGATTCATTAAGCATGAACTTTTGAAACTATATAGGGAACAACTGCCAAATTCACTTCATGTCAAAACTTGGAGAAGGTTGGATGACATTTATAATAACAATAAAGGTTCAAATAATCAATCAAACAGTGTCTGTGGGAAAGACAGAGAGAGAGAGAGAGAGAGAGAGAGAGAGATGTGAAATTGAGAGCCTAAATATGTAACAATTTAAACAACCAATAAAAAATTCAAAAACATAAAGCTGTTCACAGACGTATAATACTTAAACTAATACTATACTATGATAAAAAAAATTAAATGTACTTTCCTTAGTGACCATTGGACAGTTTAATCTGTGAACACACAAGGATAACCTATATTATTAAGGGTAAAAGAATGTAGGATATTAGGGTTTTCCTGAATGTTCTTGATTGATTTGTACTTTAATATGGTGTAAATATAGATAGCCTGCTAACTGAAGAAGCTTAAAGAGGAACACCACAAAAGACCCGGACATAGCTGCACTGGAACAATTCTACAAAGGAAGAACTATGAACATTTCATACCCACCTTTTTTCTACTTTTTGTGTGTGATGATGGTAAGTTTAAATGTTCTTTATAAAAACTGCTCCAATTACAACAATGAAGATATTGTTAAAAAAAAAAAAAACATACAAGGATGTAAATTCCATACAAACAATTAAAACTGACACAGTTTTTTCCAAGAAGAGGAAAGAATGTTCTGTTCTTGTTAAGCAGAGAACAGAGGAATGAAGGTTAACTTGTTTAACACTTAACCCTTCTCATCACCTCATGTTCTATGAATGATGGTGTTATTTGACTTAGTAGTGTATCTAGCTCTACATCCTTCCTATGTTCAGCTGATCAATATTTATTTTTAATTATGGCCGTAAAGTTTTTTACTGGAGAATGTTTATGGGCAGAAAATGTGTCAAGTAATAAAGTACTAATACTTCCAAATACCTTAGTTAAGTAGAAATGTATTATCTATACTTTACTTTACTTTTAGAAAAATGTGACCCCTTGATGTGGAGATCTGCACAAGCATAGTAGCCATAAACTGTCATAAAAATCTTCTTTTCTTGGACTATTGAGACAAATGCTACACACTTTATAAGGTTTTTGTCAGATTTTATCACTAATTTAAAGTATGTAATTTAAGTAACCTTCAGCTTTTGTGTGTTCTGTTCTCTCTTCATTTAGAAAGTTCACAGCCTTGTTTTCTGTAAATAAAGAAACAATTATGAATAAATAAAGAATCTTTCAGTATTTTCTGGTAGAGATGCAGCCTAGGACTATCACACTACCACCACCATGTTTCACTCTCTGTATAATGATCTTTTTTGGATATTATTTGTTAGTATTACGCCAAATGTAAGGAAACACCTGCTTCCAAAATTGTTTGTCTCATTAGCCACCAGAAAATGTCATGGGTCCATTAAGATGATTTTTTGGAAAATACAAGTCATTGTGTTATTTTTGTTAAGTTGACTTTGCCTTGGAACTCTCTAATGTATAATACTTTTGCCTGTAGTGTTAAAGATGTTGTTCTGTTTTTTTTTTTTTTGTGACATCCTGGATGAGTTGTCCATGCCCTTTTGGAGTAATTTCGGTAGGCCCACATCTCCTGGGAAGGTTCACTGGTGTTCCATGTTAAGTCTGTTTGTGAATAATAGCTATTACTGTGGTCTGCTGGAGTCCCAGAGCTTTGGAAATGATTTAACCTACAGTAACCTTACCTGCTTTATGTTGTCAGTTATTTAAGCGATTTCTTTTCCTACAAGTTTGTTTGATAGTCAAACAAATGTAAGTATGAATAAAAAAAAAATATATATATATATATATATAAAAAAAATACTTTTTCACGGCACTGTATATTTTAGTAAGCAAATGATCGGACATCCTTTTTTAAGTTACTTTTTTAAATGTATCTAAAGCTCCTATCCAGAGCGACATGCAAAGTTATTCCAATTACACAGATGGGACAATGTAGTGTTAAGAGTCTTGCCCAAGGACTCTTACTGGTGTAGCACAGTGTAATCACCCAGACTAGGAATTGAACCCCAGTCTCCCACATAATGTGGTAGCTCACTGGCAGGTAGTGGTGTTATCCACTGCACCACAAAAACTACCAAGTACTGTGAGTTGATGCAACCTTGTGCAGTATATTTATACACAGTTACTTTTATCACATGAAAAATTAATAATCTGAATCATCATTGTGGCATGTGCAAATGTCTTGACACCAGCAAATTATGTCTGTATCATTGTGATTAAAAGCTCCAAAAATCGTCTACAGATCTGAATTTAACAGTAATCAGTGGAGTGGGAACATATGTTTTGTAAACATTTCAGTGTAAAGAAGTGCCACATCGTGAAAAAAAGGATGTGTATTTGCTAGAATTGTACATTTAAGCCAATAATCACCTTCACTTTTAATTATTATTTTTTTTCTTCAAGGAAATAACAAACAACTGAAATGGAAAGGTACTACAAGATACTGTAGTTGACAGTGATTCCATTTATATGTTGTGGTTTATTTATATCATGACCAGCTCAGCAAGTTAAAACATCAGTTCAGAAATTCCTCTACTGATAGTGTGATTGACAAGCGAGAAAGAGAGAGAGAGAGAGAGAGAGAGAGAGAGAGATGTGGGTGTGTCTTAGGTATATGTACCTTTGAAATGTTGTAAAGCAGCTTCATTGTGAGTGACCATGGCGATGTTAAGGACACTGTGTGTGGCATTCATAATCAGCCTGATCGCCAACGGTAAGTTCATAAATTTACATTTGCAAACATGTTTGCACGCTTCCGCTGACTCACCTACTAAATACAGCACAGAATCTTTCAGTGTTTTAGACTCTTTAAAAGTTGAACTCACCCAACCAGTTCACAAACAGCGTAAAGAAGTCTTCAGTAATCATATTTATGCTGTTTAGAAGGACACAGGTTTGGTTCCTCTCTTCTCTACACATTTCAGCCACTTTTTTCATTTATAGATTTTTTTTTTTGTTCTATTCTTTAACTTGTTTGTGCTGGATATAGTTTGTGTTCTTATTTTTCCTGCATGTTTGAATGTATGTAGCATGAATCACACAGAAGCACGGAAATCAATTTGATAGACATGAACGTACAGATGCAAATTTTATTACTTTATAACTGATCCTTTTAGAGCCATACCATCTGAAATTACATATGGAGCCCCTAAAGGGACATGGTGTATTTTTTTTTTATTCATACTAAGTGGTGAGCACCATATACTAAGTGGTAAGCACCAGATAATGGTAACTAGTTAGAAGCTAAAGTTTAAACTGACAGATGTTCTATAGTAAAATAAAGTTGTTTGCTGGCTAGCTAGATTAGCTAACGTTAACTACTTTATTTCAGTGCAGAATTTTTTAGCTAGAGTAGCTAACGGTAACTACTTTATTTCAGTGTGAAATGTTTTAGCTAGCTAGATTAGCTAACGTTAAATACTTCATTTCAGTGGGGAATGTTTTAGCTAGATTAGCTAACGTTAACTAATTTATTTTAGTGTAAAATGTTTTAGCTAGATTATATAATGTTAACTACTTTATTTCAGTTTGGAACATTTAGCTATGTTATCTAATGTTAACTACTTTATTTCAATGTGGAAGGTTTTAGCTATGTTAGCTAATGTTAACTACTTTATTTCAATGTGGAATGTTTTAGTTATGTTAGTGAACATTAACTACTTTATTTCAGTACTGAACATTTTAGCTAGCTTTACTAGCAAACATTAACTACTTTATTTCAGTGTTGAACATTTCAGCTAGGTTAGCAAACTTTAACTACTTTATTTCAGTGCAAGTTATTACAATTCAAGTTTTCTAAGCTAAACTAACATAGCTTTTGGTTGGCTAGATCTTTGCAAAAGCAGACTACATTACAAATGGCAGCTAAATAATAAGGGTTTTAACAACTGGATGGAAGATTGCAGAGCATATGTACAGCACATCGTAGCAGTCTGTGAAGTCATGTAAAGACAAGTGAATATACTATCTTATAGTATATTCCAGAGTATAGCCACTCCAGGTGCAAAAAATCAAGCAGTTCAGCTTGGTTGGATGACTTGTGATCATCCATCTTCCTCTTGATTATACTCCAGAGGTTTTCAATTTGGTAAAATCAAGAAAAAACATCAGCACATATATCGTTAACAACATTAAGTGGTTTCTTATATTTGTCAAGAGCTGTATATCTTAAATTTCTCTCTAAGTTTTGTGAATATGGGCCTTGATTCCTTGTATTAGATGCATTCTAACATTATTGATTACCAGAGGTGGAAAAAGTACTGAAAAATTGTAATTAAGTAAAAGTACCTTTACTTTGCTAATAAATCTACTTAAGTAAAAGTAAAAAGTACCTAATTTAAAATGTACTTTGAGTAAAAGTTACATAGTTACTTTTAATTATTTGATTTAAAAAAGTAAAAACAAATCATAAATGAAATTGTTTTTAATGAACTATTATTCCACATAATAGTTTGGACCTTTTATTTGTTCAGAACACCCCATAAAACAAATGGCAGAGGTTCCTATGATCCATTTTTTTTTCTTTACTATGAAAAGGTTATGGTCATATAGGTGACTATAAACTGTAATTTTATAGTTTTACAGTTTATTATTATTTTTTTACTTGCCATTGCTTTGCTTTAACTGCTATTTACATGTTTATTTAACATTTAAGCAGATTGTTTAATGCTAAAAATATTTACACCACATGCTTTCACAGGTTTGATGTGAAAGTTTTTAAAGTTGACAGCTCCGTCCGGCAGGGCAGGCACATTTTGTATTGCATGAGGACGTTATTGCCTCGTTATTCCACACGCAAGCATCCGTGCCAATTTTTTTTTTAATTCAGACAATTTTTTTTCCCCCAGCATTTTTTTTTTACTCAGTAATTGGGAGTTTTCCAATGTAGCAAAGTAAATTACTTGTGTCAAAATGTACTTGAGAAAAAGTAGAATTACCTATTTTAAAAACAACTTTAAAAATTACAAATTACTCATAAAATCTACTCAATTACAGTAACTTGAGTAAATGTAATTAATTACTTTCCACCTCTGTTGATTACATTGCCTAGATCCACTGAACAGCAATATTTTATTTCTCTTCATTTGTAAACATTTTTCAGTTTTAAATGATTAATTAATTAATTTTCTCATCTCATTTTAACTAATACTGCTTATGTATGCTTATGTTTATGTAGAATCTCCGGTAAATATAACTGAATAAATGAGCAATAACATCCACTTTTCCATTTCTTTCAGGCTGTTATTCACAGTCAGATGGTGAGTTATTTCTTGTTTTCACTTAAATGAATTATCAGAACAATTCTAATACAATATATTCCAGTTCTACTGCAGTAGAATGTATGCATCAACATAAGTTCTGTCTGACATCTGATTTTGTTGTTGATGTTTGTTGTGTGAACTCAAAACTCTAGAGTTTTCTCAATGTGTAAATTTATTTGATTATTTATTTTGGTTCTTTCTCTAATCATGCATCTTTCTTTTAATACATTAAGTTGTAGCCAACTGTTAATAGAGTATAATGTAGATCAAATCAGTTGTATATCACAATAATAACTACACTGTAAACCCTAATAAGTTAAGTCTACTTACCGTATTTTTCACACTATAAGGCGCATTATCAATAATATCTATTATCTGGTCTATTTTTATACATAAGGCACACCGGATTATAAGGCGCATTATGCGACACTAGTAAGGAACAGGGGTGTTTCCATGTTTCCTTACTAATTCAGCAGGTCTTACTGCCGGGTGGCAAGACCTGTAAAGCTAAGTTAAGTAATTATAGAATGAATTCTTAAAAACACCATTTCCTTTTAAATTCAAATGAGCACAGTATGTTAATCTACACAGATTTATCTCCTAAAACTGTTTATGTGGGTGAGTAAAGTGCTTCTGTTTATTGACAGTAAGCTTAGAGTTCCAGATTTCCACTAAGGCTGGGTGCAGCAGCATTAGCATTAGCAGCTAACTGCTAGCGCTAGCCACAGTTAGCAGCTAATGCCACCAGATAGTGCTGTGCTAAGGAACCCTGAGTGTTCCTGTAAGCCTGGGCGATATGGTAACACGGTAAACAGGCAGGTTACAAAACGATAATACTCACCTATGAACAGCAAAGGAGCAATCAGAGCAAACTCAGTTATTATAAGTTGGTTCAACTTAAAGGTCTCAGATTGAATGTATATATGCCCACAAATGTGCAGATACCTTAAACTGGTTGAGCAATGTTTCGAAATATCCAATTTTATGTCAAACAGACTTAATTAATTTGAGTTCAAACAACTCAATTACAGTTTACAGTGTAGAACGGGCAAGTTCGTAAATAAGCTTTAAGTTGGCTTGGAAACGTGTGCTAATATTATTTTTTAAAAAGTTAACATTTATAAACTGCTTTAATTCAGTGCTACCTTATCCAATCATACCTTAAATCCATTACTATCTCATATTCATTACCACCTTAAATCTGTTAAGACCTTAAAACAAATGGCTGTAGTCCAGAAACATTTGCCAAACCAATCTTCAGTGGTTTTGTGAGCAAATAATTCTATATTAATAAGTTTCTAATATTGGTGAACATTTCTAATGCTTTGAAAGCTGAAAACAAGAAACACTTAAACTGTTATTGTTATTGTTGTGGTTGTTTACAGAAGAATATAATAATTATATTAAACAATATTGTTGCTCTTCTCTCCAGTATGTGGTATAGCTTCTCTGAACACCAAAATAGTGGGGGGACAGAATGCTAACAATGGTGCCTGGCCTTGGCAAGTTAGCCTGCAGAAAGCATCTCATTTCTGCGGTGGATCCCTCATCAATTCTAACTGGGTTCTGACAGCAGCCCACTGCTTCCCAAGGTACCAAACAGAATAACTGTTACAAACATTAGCTCAAAATCTGATTATGAGAAAAGTAATAAGGCTTCACCTCTTCTTTTTTACTCTTCTTTTTACTTAGTTACACTGCTTCACAAGTGACTGCGTACATGGGCATGTACGCACTGCAGTCAAGCAACCCAAACCAACAATCTAGCTCTATCTCTAGACTTATCGTGCATTCCAGCTACAACACTGCAACACATGATAATGACATCGCCCTCCTGCAGCTGAGCACTCCAGTGACCTTCAATAGTTATGTTTCACCTGTGTGTCTGGCTGCACCTGGTAGTACATTCTACACTGACACTCAGACCTGGGTCACTGGCTGGGGTGACACTGCCACTGGAGGTGAGAACTGAGGTAGCGGTACATAAATGTGCAAATTGTATCGTTTGCTGCCTTGGTAAAAATGCTGATTTCAAAATGTACATTTTACATGAGAAGGAAAAAAAACATAACTTTAACAGATGTCAGTGTTTATTTTTAAATAATTTTCCATAAGTTCATTCATTGGGAAATTTTGTAATTTTGAAATAATGTAAAAGACCATTGCCAGATGTACTAGTGATGTACTACTTGAGTCTGGTCTCGGTCTTGAGACCTGTCTTAAGACAATAAAAAAAAAGAATCTCTGGGCCCTACCTTACAACGCTCATTGCTACCTTACACCCTGCGAAGAGTCTATTTTACATTACATTACATTACATTACATTTGGCAGACGCTTTTGTCCAAAGCGACTTACAATAGTCAAGTACAATGTAAAATAAGTTTAAAGGTAAAACATCTTTGGATAGGGATAAAAGGAGGTCAAAGGGGAATAATAGGATAGAGGAGTGAAGGAGGGGAAGAAGGAAATGAGGTTAGAAGTAGTTAGTGTGTTAGAGGTGTTAAGAGAGTAAGTGCTCTTTGAAGAGCTCTGTCTTCAGGAGTTTCTTAAAGATAGCGAGAGATTCTCCTGATTTTCATGCCTTGCACCTGGAATGTTTAAATAGCAACAGAGCTTATGTATACAGTTGCAAGAAGTTGGTGTGAATCGCTCTCTTGAGGTCATGCCACAGCATCTCAATTGAGTTGAGGTCAGGACTCTCCAGAAGGCGTATTTTCTTTTGTTGAAGCCATTCGGTTGTTGATTTACTTCTATGTTTTTGGTCGTTGTCATGTTGCATCACCCATCCTCTGTTGAACTTCCAGGTGCTCTTTTCATGTAGGTGTTCTGCTCTCTTTTTTCGAGGCATAATTCACACCAAGCAATGCTTCTTAAGAACAGCAAACTCAAAACTGGTAAATATTTTTATAATGCAGGGCAGCTTTAACCAACACATCCAATCTCATTACATCCTGGCTCCAATTAGCTCTTAGAAAAGGCACTAGCCTTGGGGCTCACATACTTTTTGCCTTCTTACTGTGAATGTTAACATGTTGTGTTCAATAAAACCATGCAAACATTTAATTTTTTGTGTAGTATTAGTTTAGGCAGACTGTGTTTGTCTATTGTTGTGACTTAGATGAAGATCAGAACACATTTAATGACCAATTTATGCAGAAATCCAAGTAATCCCAAAGGGTTCACATACTTTTTCTTGCAACTGTATATCTGCACCGATGGGCGTGGTGGTCTGGAAAAAGAGATGTGTTCGGGTAAATTTCTGGTGCATTGCCACCTTGGCAACAGGTGGGCCACAACTGATTTAAACCCTCACTAATGTAAAGAAGTTCATCAGAAGTTCATTGCTACACACACAAAAGGATATGCACTGACTGACTAACCATAGTGTCAGACCTCCAAAATCCAGAAGTGGATACAAACTCTGGTGTTGAACTTCTGCTTCTACTGGTGCTTCTGGTTAATGGCAACATATTTTCACACTGAAATCAAATGTTTTTGCCTAGTTAACATGATATTAAATGTGTTTTTCCTCAGTTTCTCTCAGTAATCCCAAGACCCTACAAGAAGTACAAGTCCCAGTTGTTGGAAACAGGAAGTGTAAGTGCTTATATGGAGTTGGAAGTATCACAGACAACATGATGTGTGCTGGATTGTTGGCAGGTGGGAAAGACTCCTGTCAGGTAAACTCCTCTTAATGCCTTCACAGTTTTTTTTTTTGTTTCTTTTCTCCATTGACCAATTTATGCACACAAAACATTTTATTACATTACATTACATTACATTTAATGTAATGTAATAAAATGTTTTGTGTGCATAAATTGATCAATCTGTTCCTACACAGGGTGACTCTGGAGGTCCACTGGTGGTTAAACAGAATGGTCGTTGGATCCAAGGTGGCATTGTGAGCTTTGGTACAGGTTGTGCTCAAGCCAACTACCCTGGTGTATATTCCAGAGTGTCCATGTACCAGAATTGGATCAACCAGCAGATCACCAGCAACCAGCCAGGCTATTACGCATTCAGCTCCTCCGGCACGGATTCAGATTTGAGTGTATCCTGCACTGGCCTGCCTGCTATTACTACAACCACTGTCCCCCCAACTACTACCCCTGCACGTAAGACTCACTAGATCTACTAGATATACACAGAGAAGATAAATGTTTTAGGCACGATGCAAAAGAAAACTAATCATATTTGACTTCCTCTCGTAATTCAGCTGTGGTGTGTGGCAACGCCAATCTGAACACCATAACAGGAGGGGGAAACTCATTGGCATCTGCAGGTGCATGGCCATGGATGGCCAGTCTGCGGCGCAATGGCACTCACATCTGTGGGGGAACGTTGGTGTCTGAGAAACATGTCTTGAGCTCGGCTGACTGCTTCTCTAGGTAAACTCTACAGCTTCTCAATGTCCAGTGTACAGTATTAGGAAAATAACACTATAGCTCTAAGGTTTGATGTTCATATCTATGTTCATTTCATATCTTTCAGCTCTTCCAATGCTTCTGACTGGACTGTTGTCCTAGGCCGCCTCAAACAAAATGGATCCAACCCCTACGAGGTCTCTGTCAATGTGACCAACATCACATTGAGCACTGGTTCAGGGAATAACGTAGCAGTGCTACTGTTGGGGTTCAAGCCAACACTTTCCAACTATATTCAGCCCGTATGTGTCGACCAGGGGGACAACAGCTTCACCGTCAATGCTCAATGCTGGGCATCTGGCTGGGGATCAGGTGGAGGAGGTACACACTGTACTGTATATACAGTACCATTCAATCTTTGGCTGTAGTAGGAACATTACAGTAATCAGTGAAACCTTAATGACTTTGTAAATACTGTATGTGTCCATTACCAATGAATGGCATTAGCTAGCTTCGTCCTCCTGACATTGCTTCTCTTTCTTTCTCTTGTAGCTGATCAAACTCTTCAGCAGTTCAACACTACTATACAGAGCTGTGGAAACTCATCCTCATCTAACAGCAGCATCTGCACTGGAGTCATGGCCTTAGAACAGGTTTCTAGTTAACACTATTTTTAAAAAATCTTTTAAAACAACATTCAAATTGCCAAAGAATGTTTTTAAAAGAAGTTGTTTTTAGAATAATTGATCTTCATGTATTAATACATTTTTAAATATGATATAGGATGCATTTTTCCAAACCTATTTACCACTCTGTTTTTTTCACCTTAGAACTTACATACTGATTTTATTTTTTGTGGACGGCTTGTAAAAAAATTATTAAGAAATATAAGTAATAAATTTGTTTACATTTTAAATTGACTTAAACCAGAAGTTCACATAGGCTGAAAATTCAATCAAAAAAAGAACATTTATTTATTTTCAAGAAATGTTCTAGAATGTTCTAGAAATGTTCTAAAATCTAAACATTTAATGAAAATTCTACCAATTTCTTAAAATATTTTTATAACTAAATAAAGTAGTGGCAGCTTAATGTAAGCTCAAAGCTAACTTAGTCTTATGTAGCACATAATTGTGAATTGTGGAACAAAAATGATACATTGTTTTCAGTATTTTCATCCAATAAAACTATGAAAATTGTGATGTTCACATCTAGAGTCTTTGAACACATTTGTATTTGGTTAAAATGTTGAAATGCATGTATCATTTTTGTTCCACTTCACAATTATGTGCCACTTTGTGTTGGTCTATCACCTCGAACCTCAATAAAATTTAAAATTTAAGTTTGTGGTTGTAAGATGACAAAATGTAAAAAAAAAAAGAAAAAAGTCACTGTGTCTATCTTTGCATTTTGTTTCTAGACCACTGGCTCCTAATCATTGTTTTTCTCCTTCAGACTAATAAAGGAGGTCCACTGATGTGTAAGATTGGTCAGTCATGGGTCCAGGCTGCAGTTCTGACTGTGGCCAACACCAGCAGCATCAACAGCAGCATCACTAACAGTACCTCCAGCAACACCACCAAGACACTTCGTGCCTCAACAGATTCAACAGTCCAGGTCTACACTAAAACGGCAAGCTTCTCGAGCTTTCTCCAAGCAACAGTGGGCACCTTCCCTTCCAAAGCTTCCAATGTATCCGCAGCCAGCCCAGTCGTCTCCACCGCAACGTCATTCATCTCAGTCGCCAATGTCCTTCTGCTCCAACTTTCTTTCTTCATCGGGTTGTTTGCATGGGAATAATGCTCTCAGCATGCAAACATTGCTATTTAATCTCTTTTTAATTTCTTAACAAAGCCTTATTTTACCTCCTATACCTGTACAGTGCAGTTCTTTGTATTTTCTAACAAACGGTTTCTTCACAAATACATTATAATAAGAATGATGTGCGAAGAGACGAACATACCATCCATGGCATTGCTAAGTATTACTGTGTTACCTGCGTAAACCTGTGTCTTATGTCTTCTTTTTGATAAACAACACACAGACTAACTTAGCACTTTTTTCCGCTTTTTCCCTCTTTTTTTCCACTATGTGGTGATGACTGCACAAGTTCTTTCATGTTTAAATCTAAATCTTAATCAAACATATACCTGTTTTTTCAATGATTGACTGAAAATCTTTTTTTTTCACTGAATGAATGTAATATAAAAGCTAAAGTCGGGCTCAGAAAGCTGACAGCCAGAGCCAATCCGCATAAAATAAATCAAAAGCGTCCATGCCAAGATGATCAATTTAGCTTAAACTCAAAGAACAACTCAGGAGTATCTGAATATTAGAACCAAGTTTGGTAGATCTCCTGGTCCAGACTAAATCTAAACTTAACCTACACTTCAACCTCAACCTAAACTGAACCTACCTTAACCAAAACTAAACTTAACCTTCACATATATATACGTATATATATATATATATATATATATATATATATATATATAATTTTACCAACCCACTCTTTAGGACTCCCCCTATCACCAGTAATGCCCCAACACACCAGGAGGGTGAAGACTAACACAAGCCTCCTCCAATACATGTGAAGTCAGCCACCGCTTCTTTTCAAGCTGCTGCTGATTCAGCATTGCCGAGCAGCCAGTGCATTGGTTCCGGTACATCAGCTCACAAACACCCTGTGCTGCAGACATCACCCTAGGAGTGATGTGGGGAGAGAGCACCATCTACCCACCCAGAGCACCGGCAGCTTGATGGCAAAGCTGCATAAGCGGGGGTTCAAACCTGCGACCTCCCGCTCATACAGCCAACGCTTTAGACCGCTGGACCACTCGGCGCCCCTCCTACACCTAAATCTTAACCTAAACTGAACCTCAACCTAAACCTTAACTTAAACCTAAACCGAAAAATAAACTCTACCTATACCTCAAAATAAACTTAACCTACACCTCAGTCTTAAGCTTAATTGACCCTCAACCTTAACCTGAACTTGACCTATACCTCAACTTTAACCTGAATTTAACCCACAACTCAACCTAAATCTAACTTAATCCACACCATAACCTCAGTCTAAACCTGGCTGAGAAATCAACCTAACCCTGAATTAAAAATTAATCAAATTAACCCTAAATCTACACCTCGAACTAAACCTGAAACTGATCTACACATCATGCTAATCCTGAACTGAGCATACACATCAACTTTTATAGATGAACAAATGTTTTGTACACCTTACCTTAAACCTGAACTTAACCCACGGCTAAACCTAAATCAAAATTAATCTCCACCTCAATTTAAGCCTAAACTTAACCAAAACTCAAACGTAAACTGTATACCGCCACTTAAACTTAAACCTTCTACACAATTTCTGCATAATTTTACTGTAAAAAAAAAATCTTAACATTTTCCTTGCTAGTACATTTAGCTTACTAACACCATCTAATGTTAAAGATGAGTTGTTTTTCTTAATATAAATATCTTAATATTTATTATGATTTATTTTCCCTTTTAATATATTTACCAGGATTCTTTAGAAACAATAACAATATGCAAACTCTCTTATAAACTCTAAATTCTTACTCTGCTGTTTGAATGTTGAAACTGTAGCAATTGTACAGTACATGTTGAGGTATTTGTATCTAATTTGACTGCACAATGTTTTTGCACTATCCTCTTATCATAGATAAATACACATTAGATAAATGGTAATTAAGTAAATACGTTTTGTGGCCAGGAACCCCTGGGTTAAATTAAAATACAAATAGTGGAGTTTAGTGATAATTGCTGGAGTGCCAGCAAGTCTCTTTCTTATTAAAGATTATAAATCTATCTTCTCTTTTTGGACCAAGAGTATGAATTGTGTAAAAGCTTTGAAAGTGAATAATGTTTTCATCGCATAGCATACAAATGAGATTATAAGATTATTAACTGTACTGTAATTATCGTAATGTACACAATCTTAATGCCTAAACTGTGAAAGCAACATGCACATTGGTTACTTTATTTGAGTAGCATTGTTCAGGGATCTTTCTTACTTTCTGTGAATACTTTTACACTTCTGTTACACTTTTTAATTCCTGAGATTTCTTTTAAAAAAATGCACTTTAAGCATAAATACTTTTACCGTATTACTGTTGTGGACATTGCAAGCTCATTGCTATGCAAAGCAACTAAACTGCACATTAATCTTGCAATTGCAACAACAGTTGTTTGGTTTGTGTTTTTCTTTTTCTTTGTTTTTTTTTTTAAGTAGAGACGCACAGAAGTACATTTAATAATGTTAGGAGTACTATGTAAGATTACACTTGATATCTGAGGGAAACTATAAAGCTGGAATGGCAGCAGTATTTCCAAGATTTTCCAATCCATCCCAAGTGGCACAACACCTTGACTTTTTTTTCCTTTAGTGTGTGTCAACCCATTTTTTAACATACAACAAAAGGTTAGCACACAATTATACAAATGGCTTAACACACTTATGTGGGCACACATGACTTTCTATACAGTATATTTACACTATTTACACTTTTATAATGAATGATTTCTATGAATGTGTGATGTAAAATTTGTAACTGCAGGACTTGGAGAAGAAAGACAGTTGTTGGTTCCTTTCAGTCTTTGGTGTTTCTCTTAAAATACCTCAGTTAAAATATTTTTGTGACTGAAAAATGAATATTCTAGGAATTATTGCAGTAATTTACACCTAAGGCCCAAAACAGTTTTTTTTACCTGTGGAAAGCAGTTACATTGCTTGATAAGAATAAAACAATTTAAATAAATGCAAATTCTGTGCCTCATCATTTTACTGCTTGGCAGACGATTTAGCATCTGTCTACATTTTAAGTCAACAGGAAACAGACAACCGTTTTTGCTGGCACACTTTAGCCCTGCCATGACCAGTTAGTATTAGTATAAACAGGTATTTCACCAATATTCTGGCATTAATATCTTTTTTTTTTTTTTTTAAATATTGGTAGTGGACAGGGACAAGTGTCGAGTTTGTGTTTGACACTTTACTGCACTGTGACAAAATTGTGTCCTTTTTTCTGTAGTTTTCACAGAATTACTACTTTATAACCAACAAATGTGTAATGGTTGTAGATTTAGTAAAGGGTAAACATGAAGTCATCTTTACTAATGATACTTTGCTATGATACTTTCCACTATTTACAACTCTGATACTAGTTTCATGCAGACAGAGGGACATCTTTAAATCCTCCATAACTATAACTGTACAGAGACACAGTAGATCTTTTAGCTTAACACACATATGCTAACGACCAGTTACCTCAGCATGCTAACGTTAAACTAGCCTATTTCAGCTCATACCTTTCAACTGGTAAACAGTTCTGTGTCTGTGAGTAGTAAATTATATCAAGAGTGAAAAGTGCCATTGAAACATTTACTCCCTTCAGTTTACTTGAGTTGAATGTATTAATTAACTTCATTTTTTTTTTTTTTTTTGCTCCCGGCTGCCATTATATTGTACTCAGTGCTGACGTTGCCTGTAAGGCACCAAAAAAATCTAACTTATGAAAAATCCTCATAATAAAAGTAATGATAATGATGGTGACATGTTTAAAATAAAAATATATAAAGCATGTTAATAGATATAAGTAAAACAAAAGAGGCATATTTGCGGTAGCCGCATGCACAGCAGAGCAGGGGGAGAAGCTGCTCGTGCTTCTACCTGCAGAGACTGAATTTTTTTTTAAAGAAACGAGATTTACAGCTGAATAAACATCATTTAATCGAGTCTAATCAACAAATATACATCAGAAACACGACTACATATCTGTAGAACTGAGAAACATTTTGGAAATGCTGACCTTGCTCATACTAAAAATAAAATACATCATCCCCTATATTTTTAAACATTATGTTATGTATAGGCCATAGTTTTAGTCTTATTAAAGTAATATGGAGTGGGATGGCAGCATTAGAAAAAAAATCTGATTTGGTGGTATATAGACCAGAAATTAGACTCCTATAACATGAGTTAGTCAAACGATTTTTTCCAATGGCACCACTGAAGACTATACTCTTGAAGAGTATTTATTAGTATAGTATTTATTATGTATGTTTCAAGTAATAATCTTGTAAGATTTTGAATTAATGTGATGGGAAATGTAGGGAAATTGCCTATTTGGTTGTATACAGACCAGATTTTGAAGTCCTATTAAAGCAGCAAATCAAACTGTTATCAAATGACACCAGAAAAAAATTGGTGCTTAAGGCACCCAAATAGCTAGCGCCAGTACTGCTGGTACTGCTCTGCTAGCTTGCTCAAGCTACATTGTACTAGGAGAGAGTAATGTTACAGGGATACACCAAAATACACATGATCCATAAATTACATTATTTTATGGGTACTGTGATTAAATGTAAACAGTGAATAAAAAATGCAAAATGTAAAATGTAGGCTACTTTAGCAACTTACAAATGAAAGGTACTGAACAGTGTTCTTTTTTATAGTGTGAAAAAAGCAACAGTCCATAAATTTGGGGGGATTTTAATCCCCCAACTGGGATTAAAATACCTCACTGAATGTGTAAGAGGACTTTTCATGTAGGTTAATGCATTCATTCATTTTTGAGTAGAAAGCAACTACATTTAACAAATGTCTGTTTTTAAAATGAATATCTAAGCTGTTGGAGGGAAGTTCGTGCCAGGAAACTCAAAACATTATTTTAAATAAAAGGAAGAGAAAACTGATGTGCTCATTCACACTTGTTCATTTTGTTTATAGTTAATGTAAAAGTTTGCATGTGAAAGTAACACATGAACACTGCACTGCGTAACCAAGTCTGTCTAGTTTTTTTTCAGTCAGTGGTGCCAAGATAGCAATAAGCCACACACCTCATTTCTTAACCATCACTCCCATCGGTGTAGGTATATAAACAAGTACCATTGCTATTTCATTGGTAAAGGCAGAAGGCATAAAAATAGATTGGGCCCAAAGTTTAAAATTTAAAATTTTTACGTCAAAGTTTAACTCATAGAAAACAGATGTAGATATGTCTAAAAGAGTAAAACTAAACACGAAGTTTTAAAAAAGACACTACTTACAGAATTTTGGAAGCTTTTTTATATGACTATATAGCTTTGTTGAGTTGATTAGAACCTGTAGTTTAGTTGACACTCATGAAAACCAGTGGCTTGCATCCTTTTACCGTGTTGGTTGTGAGAAAATTTATTTTTCCAACATTTTTTTAAGTATTGCATCATGATGCAATGACAAAATATTCTGTGCAATCCTAAATATTAAAGAATATTAAAGATTTCACAGAACATTTTACATGGCTTCACTGCTAAATGCTTTCTGAAACAGCTGTGCTAGACTTTGACACCCTGGGATTCAGAGTGGAGCAGCTGTCTAAGCTGTCTAACCTTTCCCGGTGAGTGGCCCTGTGTGAGCATCATGAAAGAGGTATAAACGGTCCTAATTAAAGTATTCTAATTTTGAACTGTTTATTGGTCCACAGTATCCAAAGTGCATGGTCATTAAGCCAACCACCAGCATGTCGTCTGCGCCCGTATAAAATGGAATCACAACATCCACTAAAAGTAAACTAAACACAATCCTTTATTAATGAAGGTAAAATGAAAAATTGTCTAAAAAGCGCAAATTGGGGAAAAAATGCGATTTGCCAGTTCATTAAGTCATTCGCACATGATGCAAATTTCCTACTTAGACAACTACTCAAAAATGTTAACATTTTTATAAACAGTCACTGAAAGTTAAAAAAATAAAAAAATTAAACTATTTTTTAATACAAATGGCTGCAGATCAGACGTATTTAGCCCTTCTTGAGTGAAAAATCTGCCATTTAATGTACAACATACTTTACTTTATAAGGTGGAGGAAGTCATTTGAGATGGTTTCTCTGCCCCTCCAAGAACAAGTTGTACAAAGTACAAAAGAAAACAGGAGTTTCATTCAGGATATTAAACTTGATAGGAGATTAGACGTGATTTTATGAATAAAACTTGTTTAGTTCCCACAGTAACTGACAGCAGGTGTATCTGTATAGGGCAATTGTGAAAGTTAGGTAGGTTAGAGAGATAGAGAAAATGGGACGATCGAAAATAAAGTCGTAATCTGAACATCCAGCCTCTTGATTCCTGACGGGGGAATTTCTAACAAGTAACAAGTAGACTTAAAGACAAATTCTGGTGTAAAATGAATGAGTTTTGGTGTAGTAAAACATGATTCTCTTGCTAGAATCCAGAGAGTTCTGACATTTAAAACGAGGCATTTACATATATAAACACAGATAGTGTAGCAGCCAGCGCCAGGAGGCAGGCTATTCGGAATCTATGTATATATGTCTATATCGTTATCAGTACAGTGATGGCGGCGCTAGGAGCTGAAGCTTGTGGTACGGGATGTAAACAGTGGTTTTTAATAAGCTTCTTGTGCATTTTTTAAGTTATTAACACTTCATTTTAATTGTCAGGGCTCTCCGGATTCAAGAAAGGAGGTGTGGAGCTACTTTGAGCCTGGATAAATGTGGTACAAGCGATTTATGCCCCATGTCACCCAGCCTGAGGGGTTTCAAATATTTGGATCTTGGAACACTGTGGGAGGGCAGAGGTGTGCTATTCATCAAAGATAAGTACTTTTTATCACGTTTTACTACACCAAAAGTCCATTTTACATCGTACTAAGTATACTTGTTACTTGTGTTAGAAATTCCGCCTTCAGGAATCAGGATACTTTATTCTCGACCGTCCAGTCTTCCCTATCTGTCTATCTAAGGCATTCAGGGTTTAAGCAGACACTGGGGATAAGGGAAGGGACAGGTGTGAAAGAAGATGATGGGGGAAAGGGATGAGGGTGAGATGACAGTGATAATGTATTCAGTGTAATGGGGGGGGGGAAGGTTAGGGTTAGGGAGTGACTAAATTAGCATAAAAAAGGCATTCTACAAGACACAGGTGAAAGCTGAAGAAAGCACAATTTTGCCATAGACAGAGTTTCTCACTTGTGTTCTAAAGTAATTGTTCTAGACTGGTCTGGTTCTGACATGTGACATTCCAGAACTTTGTTGGTGGAAAAGAGGTAACAGAGAAAATAACTGTATTTTCTCTCTCCAGCTCTATTGTAACCCACTCTCTCCTTCTATTTACTCAACCTGGGGCATCTATTCAATAACATAACAGAATTAGCTGTTAGCACTCTCCTCCAAAGGCTTTTAACTGTTACATTAGACCAGGGGTGTCAAACTCATTTTGGCCGAGGGCCACATTGGCATATTGGCTGTCCTCTGAGGGCCAGATGTAACTTATAAATGTAAGAAAATGTAACCAAATGTAATATAAAATTAATGTAATTACTCCTTAATGTTAAATAACTCTCAGTATATTATTTATTCAATCAAATATTACAGTTGCATGGAAAAAATGTTTGCTTGTTGCTCTATTAACATAAAAATCCTTTTAATTTGTCATGTTATGAAATCCAAAAACTCCATCAATCAAGAACCAAACTAATCAAGTGAATAGAAACTAACTTTGATCAAAACGTTTGATACTGAAATAAATAAATGTAAAATTTAATAAATGTAAAATCAAAAATTGTGAGCTGTTAAGAACATGTGACAGATTTAGCATTTCCTCAGATTTAGCAGTTCCTCATCCAACCACTAGTGGGAGCAGCAGCAGCAGCACAAGCCCGCAGTCTTTACTTGCTATTTCATTGGTAAAGGCAGAAGGCATAAAAATAGATTGGGCCCAAAGTTTAAAATTTAAAATTTTTACGTCAAAGTTTAACTCATAGAAAACAGATGTAGATATGTCTAAAAGAGTAAAACTAAACACGAAGTTTTAAAAAAGACACTACTTACAGAATTTTGGAAGCTTTTTTATATGACTATATAGCTTTGTTGAGTTGATTAGAACCTGTAGTTTAGTTGACACTCATGAAAACCAGTGGCTTGCATCCTTTTACCGTGTTGGTTGTGAGAAAATTTATTTTTCCAACATTTTTTTAAGTATTGCATCATGATGCAATGACAAAATATTCTGTGCAATCCTAAATATTAAAGAATATTAAAGATTTCACAGAACATTTTACATGGCTTCACTGCTAAATGCTTTCTGAAACAGCTGTGCTAGACTTTGACACCCTGGGATTCAGAGTGGAGCAGCTGTCTAAGCTGTCTAACCTTTCCCGGTGAGTGGCCCTGTGTGAGCATCATGAAAGAGGTATAAACGGTCCTAATTAAAGTATTCTAATTTTGAACTGTTTATTGGTCCACAGTATCCAAAGTGCATGGTCATTAAGCCAACCACCAGCATGTCGTCTGCGCCCGTATAAAATGGAATCACAACATCCACTAAAAGTAAACTAAACACAATCCTTTATTAATGAAGGTAAAATGAAAAATTGTCTAAAAAGCGCAAATTGGGGAAAAAATGCGATTTGCCAGTTCATTAAGTCATTCGCACATGACGCAAATTTCCTACTTAGACAACTACTCAAAAATGTTAACATTTTTATAAACAGTCACTGAAAGTTAAAAAAATAAAAAAATTAAACTATTTTTTAATACAAATGGCTGCAGATCAGACGTATTTAGCCCTTCTTGAGTGAAAAATCTGCCATTTAATGTACAACATACTTTACTTTATAAGGTGGAGGAAGTCATTTGAGATGGTTTCTCTGCCCCTCCAAGAACAAGTTGTACAAAGTACAAAAGAAAACAGGAGTTTCATTCAGGATATTAAACTTGATAGGAGATTAGACGTGATTTTATGAATAAAACTTGTTTAGTTCCCACAGTAACTGACAGCAGGTGTATCTGTATAGGGCAATTGTGAAAGTTAGGTAGGTTAGAGAGATAGAGAAAATGGGACGATCGAAAATAAAGTCGTAATCTGAACATCCAGCCTCTTGATTCCTGACGGGGGAATTTCTAACAAGTAACATTTAAAGACATTTAAAACGAGGCATTTACATATATAAACACAGATAGTGTAGCAGCCAGCGCCAGGAGGCAGGCTATTCGGAATCTATGTATATATGTCTATATCGTTATCAGTACAGTGATGGCGGCGCTAGGAGCTGAAGCTTGTGGTACGGGATGTAAACAGTGGTTTTTAATAAGCTTCTTGTGCATTTTTTAAGTTATTAACACTTCATTTTAATTGTCAGGGCTCTCCGGATTCAAGAAAGGAGGTGTGGAGCTACTTTGAGCCTGGATAAATGTGGTACAAGCGATTTATGCCCCATGTCACCCAGCCTGAGGGGTTTCAAATATTTGGATCTTGGAACACTGTGGGAGGGCAGAGGTGTGCTATTCATCAAAGATAAGTACTTTTTATCACGTTTTACTACACCAAAAGTCCATTTTACATCGTACTAAGTATACTTGTTACTTGTGTTAGAAATTCCGCCTTCAGGAATCAGGATACTTTATTCTCGACCGTCCAGTCTTCCCTATCTGTCTATCTAAGGCATTCAGGGTTTAAGCAGACACTGGGGATAAGGGAAGGGACAGGTGTGAAAGAAGATGATGGGGGAAAGGGATGAGGGTGAGATGACAGTGATAATGTATTCAGTGTAATGGGGGGGGGGGAAGGTTAGGGTTAGGGAGTGACTAAATTAGCATAAAAAAGGCATTCTACAAGACACAGGTGAAAGCTGAAGAAAGCACAATTTTGCCATAGACAGAGTTTCTCACTTGTGTTCTAAAGTAATTGTTCTAGACTGGTCTGGTTCTGACATGTGACATTCCAGAACTTTGTTGGTGGAAAAGAGGTAACAGAGAAAATAACTGTATTTTCTCTCTCCAGCTCTATTGTAACCCACTCTCTCCTTCTATTTACTCAACCTGGGGCATCTATTCAATAACATAACAGAATTAGCTGTTAGCACTCTCCTCCAAAGGCTTTTAACTGTTACATTAGACCAGGGGTGTCAAACTCATTTTGGCCGAGGGCCACATTGGCATATTGGCTGTCCTCTGAGGGCCAGATGTAACTTATAAATGTAAGAAAATGTAACCAAATGTAATATAAAATTAATGTAATTACTCCTTAATGTTAAATAACTCTCAGTATATTATTTATTCAATCAAATATTACAGTTGCATGGAAAAAATGTTTGCTTGTTGCTCTATTAACATAAAAATCCTTTTAATTTGTCATGTTATGAAATCCAAAAACTCCATCAATCAAGAACCAAACTAATCAAGTGAATAGAAACTAACTTTGATCAAAACGTTTGATACTGAAATAAATAAATGTAAAATTTAATAAATGTAAAATCAAAAATTGTGAGCTGTTAAGAACATGTGACAGATTTAGCATTTCCTCAGATTTAGCAGTTCCTCATCCAACCACTAGTGGGAGCAGCAGCAGCAGCACAAGCCCGCAGTCTTTACTTAGTCAGAGCTACAGCCCAGCCACGGGCTACAGGACTCAGCTGAGCCAGTCTGGAGCGTTTTTAAAATTTTTAAGTTCTTCCGTGTATGAAATAAAGGTTTTAACCCCACTAACCAGATAATACAGCTCTCTACAGTTCATCTTTCAGCCCAAGCAGCTAACAGCAGCAGTTTAGAGCAGCCGTCGCGGAGTCACTGCTCGGATTACATTATAAACAGGTTAGTTAGCGCGCTGCTAACCTCAGGATGTTTATAACTACGGAGTTTAGTGGACACACCACGGCAGCAAAGTTAGACTGTTGAAGGCTACTGAAGACTATAAAGGCTATTGTAGGTTATTGAAAGGGTTATTGGGGGCAGAAATCAGTACAGGCTGGTTAGATAAGTGATTTACGTCCTAGTCCTTTGCTGAGGTGAAACTGTGACTAGCGCTGTCACAGTGATGTTTATTAACGTCATTAAAACAGATTTTGTCAGCTATTGTTTTATAAATATTTACACAGAACTTATATCTCTCCTAAAAAGCATTTATTTTGGTCAGTAACACTCTTCGTAACACAAAAGGCATACCGGCCTTTCGCTTCGAAGCACAGCCGTCCGTCTGCATCAACTTCTCTTTTTCTGGACATTATGGGATAAACATTTGTATGTCTCAATTACACCCGCGAAGTTACGCCTTCCCTCCGGCAGGGTTTCCACATCAATGACTACACTGCCGTGTAGTGGCAGTAAGCCGTAACTTGTAATATAATCGACAAGCATTGTGGGAAATGTAGTTTTTGGTCAAAGAACGCTTCTGACCTATTTATTATAGACACTAAGATTTTACAAGCTCTCGCGAGCCACATAGAAGGACGTGGCGGGCCACATTTGGCCCGCGGGCCTTGTGTTTGACACATGTGCATTAGACATTAGCAACAATTTAAAAAGATCCTTTTGGCTGGTTTCATATGTATTCTGATGCTGAGACCGAGCCTGAGACTCCCTCTTACCATCAAACACTGGATAGATTAGCTTAGCTTTAGCTTCTCTTTGCCACTCAAGCCTTTTAAAGCCAAGTTTAAACTGTAATGGCAAAAAACAATATTACATTAATTAAAGTACCTTTAGAATCTCAAAATGTATCTTTTTGGTTGTAAAAAAGTCATCATGAACAATTCAAAATATTCACAATTATAGAACCACATTTCCACTGTTACATTTTTGCTTAAACTGTCCACTCTGTCATTGTTATTAATAGGAAATCTGATTAATATTAAATGAGTAAGATGGGAAATGTGATTTCTGTGTCTTCTGTTGTCTATCAAACATAATAAATAGCTAAAAGATTTACACATCCTAAACCATTTTTTGTTATGAGATTATTAAAAGCCACAGTATTTTGAAAAAGCATTTTTAAAAGCATTTGAACCTTTACAAGTAAAACGAATGTGAACAATTTCAGATTGTGGCAGATCTGACTATGACAGCCTAACTAGGAGAGGAGAGCCAGAAGGTAACATAGACATGAGAGAACCCTGAAACATTGTGTGCATGGATCTGTTAGTGTATTTACCTTACCACAATCAAAACTAAAGTTTAGATTACTAGTTTTTAGCCTTAGCTTGAATATTGAGACTGGAACTGAGATTGAGAACATGTCCATTTTACATTTATTTCCAGAATTGACTTGGGAAAAGTGCTTTTAAGATGTCAGCTGCATTTAAAATCTTACTGTGTGTCAGCAAATTTCCTTTTTGATGGATTTTTACTAAAGTTGTGTCCAGGTCCACCCACTAGCTAAGTGTCCCATGTTTTCTATATAATTGTATCATGCTGGGAGGGTGAGGGCTAGCAGATGCTTTTTGAAGCAACCATGTTTCTTTTAACTGGTACTAAAGTAACATTTTTGGGTAGCACAATAAAACACTTAAAGCAGAGCAGTAATAGCCAATTCTGCTACATCTTCAAGCAGATACCATGCGATACATGAAAGAGGGACAGAGCAGAGTTTGCTGTCTTAAAGTCTTGAATGGGTGTGGTATGTGAGCTTATACCTATAGAGCGAATGCGTAGATGGCACTGAAACTTGGTTTTTGATGCTTTAGTTCTAAAAAGCCTTTCTGTGACTACTAACAATTGTTAAAACTCTTTTAAAGTGGTTTCCAACAATGGTTTAAATGTTTTTTTCAACCAACCCTCTAAAAGAATCCTTTGTCATGGTATAAAAAAACACTGGCATTTCAAGAGGCTGATCCAAAAATACAGTATCAGTCTGAACATGACATATGGCACGTAAAAGGCTTAGGCTTAAACACACAAAACGACAGACTGTGGTTTCTGGTGGGTGTTGTCCTATAGCTAGAGAGATAGAGATTCACTTGCGTAAGACATTTTGAAAAACTAGGTCTGCTTTCCAGAAATTGGCCTCTAGTCAGCAAAATTGTGACTCAACTGGATCTGAAACCTGTGTGGCAAGTTCTCTGATTGTCCTGTGGAAAAACCTACAAAGCCTCAGCTCACGTACAAATGACCAGAGGTCTTTTAAACTGCCTGTGGGCCCTGGAGCTACAGGTGGTCCCAGGCATTATAGGACTAATTAAAATCTATAATAACTAAATAGCTAATGTGACACAGCCATTACCTTTTTTTCAGTCATTACCCAGATTAATGTGCAGATGCTTAACAACACATAGTATCATAAATCTCAAAGCTCTCTTATATCAGACACTGTAAAAATGAAAAGGTTAACAAATCTCAACTTACTGAACAATATTTTTGAGTTTTGAGAAAAAGAAAATCACAAGCAAAAAATAATTAAACATTTAGTTATGACAATTAATTTTTGATATGTATAAAACTTTCAAATATTAAGTCTCACCAACTTATACTTATACTATAATACTTTATGTTTTTAACTGGCCTAATTTATGTTCTGCTGACTACCCTTTAGAATTTCCTAAAATAATTAAGTTGCGTTAATTACATATTTTATATTTTTATACATTTTTGTATTTTTAACTATTACATATCTGTCTAATTGTCAGTCATATAAGCTTGTGGTAACACAAATGTGAGCAGCTTATCCCAGATAGTATATAGTCTATGTACAGCTCTGGAAAAATTAAGAGACCACTTCAGTTTCCGAATCAGTTTATCTGATTTATCCATTTATAGATATATTTTTTAAAGAAAATGAACATTGTTGTTTTATTCTATAAAATACAGACAACATTTCTCCCAAATTCCAAATAAAAATATTGTCATTCAGAGCATTTTTTCAGAGCTGTACACTCAGCAACACCAAAGAGCAACTTACTCTTATTACATTTTACACTGAGGCCAGGCAGTTAACTTTTATATAACACCTACTGTATATAAAACCCAAGAGAAGCCAGCCTGTGTAGAATGCTTACACACTGATGGTGAGTGAGGGGTGGGAGAACATGCCTAATATGTAAATAATGGGACCAACATCAGATGCAAACTAGCTATTAAGCATATTAATACCAAAGAATTCAATTTGTATGGAAAAATGTTATCAGCTCTGTATTGCATGTGCAAGCCGAGGAGTAGGGGTTTCCTGATTCTCATTTGGCTGGAGGGGCAGAGGGGGATAGGGGTTTGTTAGCCCTTCAAACAGAGATTTTTCAAAGGCACACTTCAAACTAAGGAGTATGAGAATCACTGGTAAGAAACCCACAAATGTAAATATTTTCCTTGTTAAAAGTGACGATTAGAACTATAATACCATAGATTAACATGCAGTTTTAATGTTTTATGGCCAAATTCTTAATAACAAGCATAAAAAAGATTGCTAGTAGTTTGCCTCACTAGCTAGCTAAATTTCCTGTTCCACCTTAAACGGTGCAGGGGCTGCTGCATTTAAGGCGAAATGGAAAAATAAAATACAATGAAAGCTAATTAAAGCTAATTTCAGCTCCTCATCACAGAGAAATTAAGAAGTTAACTAGTAAACCAGAAGCTAGCTAGCGCTCTGAACTTTAGCGCATCTGATGATGTTTTAAGTGCTTAAAGGGTTTCCTAATTCTTAGGGGGAGGATTTCACCCTTTTCCTCCTGGAACTCTGTTCCAAGGGAAAGGGTTACACTCGAAAACAAGGGGTAGAGGTAAGTGGTAGAGCCAAGGGGTGAAATGGGATTCCACACTTAAAATCTCAAGAAGAAGAGTGCCCCTAGTGGTCTGGCTCGACTGAGCAGCAGCATTTTTTGGCTGTTCTCTACGTTTTTGCACAAATCATTTGCTTTGGTTGAGTCACTTTCTGGAGTATGTAAATCGTGTACAAATCCTTTCTAAAGCGTGGTCAATTACAGCAGCCCCCTGCACCCCCATCAGCTCCGCCTCAGAGTAAACAATTCATTATATGATGTTTTAAAAGATTAAATTACATCTGACCCCAATCAGCACCAGAGCTGACCTTGTTAATGAAGTTGACCAATCAAAAGTCACAGAGTATTGTTGGTGTGTACGTGCTGTTGGGAGGAGGGTAAATAAACTAACACAAAATAATTAAAACAGACAGTTGGAGGCCTCTCTGTCCTCAGGGCATGTGTGCTTAAGAGCTGGAAAGCCTGTGCATTAAATTGCCCGTGTCATTACCTGTCAGTTAAGAAGAACAAGAACAAAACATTCTCTATTTAACAGATATTTATAGAAATAATCATAGCTCTTATGACATTAACTTACTTTAATTTCTTTTGTTTTTGACCACAATTGACAAGAGGTATCATAAATTCCGCTGCAATCACAAATGTAGTGACAGTAAATGATCATTAAAAAACTCTATAGAACAAGCGAGTTATCTACCAATAATTAACAACGTTTTAATGTTAGATAAACACATTTGCACGATTTATCTTAAACAATCTAAACTGAAGAAATACAGTTTAATCCACAATGTTTCTATCAAATGTACTGCTTGATTATTACAGAAGCAGTCAAGACACCTTCTCACCTTCTCATTCAATGGTAAACGCGGTAAAAATATGGTGAATTGGCAAAAACATGGTAAACATGGTAAAAATATTGTAAACAAGGTAAAACTATGGTAAAATGAAAAAACATGGTAAAAACAGGGTAAACATGGTAAAAATATGGTAAAATGAGAAAAACATGGTAAACTCTGTAAAAATATGGTGAATTGGTAAAAACATGGTAAACATGGTAAAAACAAGGTAAACATGGCAAAAAATATGGTAAAATGGAAAAAACATGGTAAAAAATATGGTAAAATGGAAAAAACATGGTAAACATAGCAAAAACATAGTAAAATGGCAAAAACATGGTAAAAAAAATATGGTAAAATCTAAAAATCATGATAAACATTGTAAAAATATTGTAAAACGACAAAAACATGGTAAATGTTAACATGTTTTGTTAGTTAAAGCAGACTGTGTTTGTCTATTGTTGTGACTTAAATGAAGATCAGAACACATTTAATAACCAATTTATACAGAAATCCAAGTTATCCCAAAGGGGTCACATACTTTTTCCTGCAACTGTATATGGTAAAAACATGGTAAACATGGTAAAAATATGGTAAACATGGTAAAAATATGGCAACATGGTAAAACATGGTAAACATGGTAAAACATGGTAAACATGGTAAAAATATGGCAAACATGGTAAAAATATGGCAAACATGGTAAAACATGGTAAAAATATGGTAAACATGGTAAAAACATGGTAAAAATATGGTAAAAACATGGCAAACATGGTAAAACATGGGATCAGAACACATTTATTGACCAATTTATACAGAAATCCAAGTAATCCCAAAGGGGTCACATACTTTTTCCTGCAACTGTTTATGGTAAAAACATGGTAAACATGGTAAAAATATGGTAAACATGGTAAACATGGTAAAAATATGGTAAACATGGTAAAAAATATGGTAAACATGGTAAAACATGGTAAACATGGTAAAAAAATATGGTAAACATGGTAAAAATATGGTAAACATGGTAAAAATATTGTAAACATGGTAAAACATGGTAAACATGGTAAAAATTTGGTAAACATGGTAAAAACATGGTAAACATGGTAAACATATGGTAAAATGGCAAAAACATGGTAAAATTATGGTTAACATGGTACAATGGCAAAAGCATGGTTAACATGGTAGACAAATTGTGGTAAACAGGACAATAATACGGTAAAATGGCAAAAACATGGTTAACATGGTAAAATGACAATTTTTGTCAAATAAAGGCTTTTTTTTTCAAAAAAAAAAAGGAAAGCAGAGGCAGGGCCTTCCAAAAAGAAAAAAAAGATAAAACTCATTTTACCTCTGAATACTCTAAATTTAATTAAAAAAAAAAAAGTAAAATTAATTAATATAAAAGTGAATTTTCGCTATCCTTTGGTGTATGTGCAATTTTTTTTTTTGGGAGGGGGAGGGGGGGGGGTAACCTCCCTGAAATCAACTTTTGCAACTTGGGATGTCTGTAGATGTTACCGGTATTAATATTGTCCTGATTGCAGTAATAAAATGTTATTTTTTAACAGAAGGCCCTGGTGGAGGTCTGGGCTGTGCTGTAGGGGGCGGCAGTGAAGGATGCGGTTACGGCTCTCCTGCAGAAGAAGACCACACGTTGCCTGGACAACGCTGTACATCCAGCTTCATCGTTTAGTTAGCTCTCAGTGAAGATAATTCTACATAAAACGGGTTTATTCCAGTTATTCCTTTCAGTGTTTATTGGAGACTGTGTCTCGCCGAGATGCTGGGGAATGGCGTGTTTAGCTATAGCTAACCCGGAGGCTCACACAGGCAGCGGATAGAGCGGGTAGTCCGCTCCGGGTAATGATAATAATAATGGTAAGCTATGTGTGATCAGTGCTGGTTGAAGCTCAGCTTAACTAGGTTAACTAATATTAGCAAACTAACTAACAAATCCCTAAGGCATGGGTTTAAACAAATGCCCAACAATAAGATATTTACCACTAATGAAGTACATCAGTAGCTAGCTAATTAACTAGCTAGCTAACCTAGTTAGTTTGCGTTAGTTAGCTAACTACCGTTGTGGACTTACAGTAAAGTTACTAGTAAGCTAACTACGCCAACCTAACCTTATTATTATAAGCTAACATAAGCTAGCATGGTTAGGTAAGCTAACTAACTGTTAGCTAAGTTGGTAAGTTAAATGTTTAAAGACTGTATTTACTTTACGTACCTACGGAGCTAGCAAACTTGTGAACTAACTAACCTAGGTTGGCTAAGTTACATTTAAAAACATGTTTTTACCCAGTCTCTGTTTGTGCACCGTCTTTCTGTTGACTCATGCTGTAGTTTTTACCTAGGTTAGCTAAGTAGTTAACTAGTTCTAGTCAGTTGGATATAGATCCAGGGTATCTGCAGATATTTAAAAACGTTAAGCCTTAAATCCTTATGTAAAAAATCTGAACATATCTACAAAGTCTTAAAATCTAACAAAAATCTCCCAAATGTCCTTGGTACAATTTCAATAATTTCTCAATTGAAGGTACATAGCCACAATTTTTCACAAGGCAAAAATCAAGTCAAGTGTAGTTTTATTGTCAATACTGCGTATGTACAGGACATACAAAATTCACACTGTTCTCATTTCCCCTTTAATATCTACTAGAAAAAGATTATATTTGTCCAGTACCATTTATTCTACTTCAATCCTAGATATAAGGAGTGTAGTATAAGTATCATGATATGTTGGATTATTGATGTCTGTTATCTGGTTTTAAAAAAAATCAATTAAGGGTGTGTCATATCAATTGTATGCAATTATGTAATTTTTTTATTATTCAGTGTTTTGTCATATCAATAACAATAATATTATAACAAAAATATCCTAAAATATAGCAAAATATTTTTAGCAGCAGATCGCCCACCCCCAATGAACAGTTAAGTTTTTATCTGAAAATACAGGAATCACAAGCTTACTGTAAGCTGTCCATAAATGCTCATGTTCTCAAGAACTCTTAATATTGGTTTTGATGTGCTTTTGCCATTTTGTTATTGCAAAAGTGGTCTTAATTAAGTTGCAGTGTGGCATTAGAAAAATCTTTAAATTGGGAATGCACGATGAAATCGGAATTATATTGGTATCTCTGGGTATTTCAAACCAGTACCTGATGATATATTTACTGTGTGCTGTAAAAAGACTGATCATGCCGACCGTGTTGCTACAACAAGCCAACACTGGCCGTGCAACTTAAAAGCCATTGATTTTGGCTAATATTTATTTGTTTTAAATTATTTTCAAAAGATTTATGATATTTATTTAAACAAAGAGGTACTGAAGTTAGATAAATCAATGTTAAACCAAGAAATGTGAAAATTTCTCAGAAGAAACCTTTCTTTTTATTGTTTGCATACAGTTAAAAAGAGTGAAAGCCTAAATGCAAGGTATGTAAATGTTACATTTATTTCTAAGGTTATACTGAGGTGTCTAGTCTCTCTGTTAGCTCTAAATGTGTATATAAGCATAAGCATTGACAGATAATATATACATGGGTAAAATCGGTTATTGGCATCAGCCCAGAATTCCCACATCGGTGCATCCCTACTTTAAATGTCTTGCATTTAGTTCCCCCATGCCTGAAGGTCCCACAATGACATTTTAGGACTACAAATATTGTAGTCTACTCTTGGGCTGAAATTGATTTCTACTTTGAAACGATTGATTTGTGATTTGTGATGTTTTTTATGGGATGGGTTGCAGGATTGCATTTATTTCTATTAATTAAATTTCTCAGCATAACTGAAGATCAGTTGTCCATGTGTTTAAAAATATGTTAAAAAAGACCAACGTTTTCATTGGGTGTCCTAACTCATTCACATAAATTTTCATAGAAACTGTTAGATGTTGCTGTAACTTGATTATGTGCTTCACTATGAAATTCACTTTAGTTTCCTTTACTTTCCTTCACCTTTCAGGCAGTTCCATTATGGGCTCTCTCCCTCCCGCTCCCTGCCATTGTCATGATCTCGGTTGGGCTCTACATGTTATTCCTGGCTGGTGTCTTATGGTGTCATCACTGTCTTAAGGTAAGTATTCTTCCTCAAAACATTTGTGGTCCCGTAATATTAATGGTTGTATTAGGCCACAAATGTTAATGTTAAGTATGTGAGTAAATACTGGAAATTGAATAGATGTGTGAAAATACTGTATTTTGACGCTTCTTTTGCAGGCACAGTGCAATTCCCAATGTACAAACTGGTGCCCAAGTACCCAGTCTCCTTTCGAGTACTGTCACATGTGCGCCCAGTCATGTGACTGCCGCCCACCAACCCTGAACTCTTGTCTTGACTACTCCTGTCCTACTTCAAACGTAAGATAATTGTTTTTTTGGTGCCATTATTACTGAACATAGTGTTATACTAAGCCCATGTATTTTGTACATTCTGTATTAATAATTTGTCAGTTATACATGAATAATTTTATAAATTATATAAATTATAATCATATGGAACAAATAATATGCACCAGAATTAAAACTGTAGCTAAGTAGCATCAACTCATCTGTATGTTATTTTTTTTTTTTGGAGCAATCATTAAATAATCCATAAAAAATAATTGTCAAATATCATTCAAAAAGTAATATAATAGTCTGAAAATAAAAGTCTAAATATCTGTAACCCCATTGATGCTCCACATATGTGTATTAGTGAGAACAGTTACTTTATAGTTGCAACTCCTTTTGGCTCCTTTGAAACTTTGGAGACACAGACAGGAAAATGCTTACAATAACTGCATCATGCTGCATAGCCCAAAAATAATGTCTGTGTAAATTAGTATAACATTAATCTACTGCCTCAGTCCACATGTTGCTTTTGCTTTTACTGATGATTCTGCATCTTTGAGGTTGTCCAGAACTGCATGTGAAAAGTGCGTTCTTTAGAGGTGGCTCAAAGTGTGTATTAAACTTCCTGACTGTAGGGAGCCAGGAGCCCATTTTTAGTTCTCCCATAAACCTGCTTTTATTGTAATTAAGGTATATTTAATATTTTACTGTATGTATTTCAGTGTGTCATGTGGGACTGTGCCTGCACCTGTCAGCCACCAGAGTGTGACTCCATCAACTGCATCTGCTTCGAGATCAAGTTCAAGTAGAGAAGTGGAAGAGGATGGGGTGGGTTACTGTGTTGTGTAAATATGTGGTATTTACATTTTCTGAAAACTGCTTTTGTGTTGCATGTTTACATCAGTAATTGCTTTTTTTCCTCTATTATTGGATTTACATTTCTTTGTATATTGGTGTGACTAATTCTTACATATAGGCCTTATGTTATCTTAATGGGGTCTTTTGAAAGAAGAGTTTATTTCTTACATTTAACATGAGCCTTATTAACAGAGATCATCATCGTGTTTCTGGGCTGATCTGGGGCTGGATTTCCCAAAAGCTTTTTAGTACGGTACTAAGATGATTCCTATTAAGATGATCGAGTAAGCATCCCACTGAACACTCTCTCTCCCAATGCAAGGCGAAACTGTGCCTTGGGCCTTACAGAACATAAATACTTGGACATCCAAATCTGTATCTAAAACAAAGTCGACTTCTTTGGCCTTTCTGTTGTTGTTTTTTTCTTAGGTTTAGATGCTTTTTAGGGCACTTTAGTAAGAACTAATGTACATGTCCTGTCTACGCTTTTTAACGTAAAAAGGTGCTTGAATGTGCAGTGCCATTAAAAACTTCATTTATTTTCCTACACTGTTAAAAAAAAAAAACATGAAAGGTTCTTTGAGTGATACCGTTAAAGAAACACTTTTGTAAAAGTGAATTATGAAAAGTGTAAAAAACTTTTTAATGGTTTAAAGAACCTCCACGTTTTTAATCATGTATCCATTTACTTTTACAAATAGTTCTTTTAAGAAATCATACACAGTTCTTCTATGGCATTGCTTAAAGAACCCTTTGAAGCACTTTTATGTCAAGGAATCAGTCATCTTTGTAAAATATTTAAAAAGATTTACATTATCGAAAGGTTTTAGGAAGACGCTTCAAATAGCTGTAAAATGTTTATATTAAAAAAACTTTAGGTTTTATGTAATTAGATCTCTTTAAGGAACCAAATTTGGCTCTTCTAAGGTATTGTGCAAGTCACCTTGTGCACTTTTTTTTTTTTTAAGATTAAGTAGTTGTTAAAAGTGTGTACTGCAGTTACAATCCATGGCATATCAAGTAAGTACCAGTTTTGTAATGTAACTTTAGTGTCAAAAATGTTTTATTTTTTTATTTTTATATTTATGGAGATATAGACCATGTCAAATTTTAAAATAAACATTTCAATTATTCATGTTTTGTTTTCTCTTTTCTGTGTAACATTTTTCCCCAAAGACATTTTATCAAAAAATTCTTAATAATTATGCATTATTTGATTAACTTTGTTTTACTGTGATTAGATAAAAATATTTAAAAGCAAATTTTCACATTGTTCTCAACAATCCTTTTAAATTAAATTAGTCCAATTAGTTAATTTTGAATTAACTAATATGTGTAAAATGTTGATAGTGACTATTATTAATATACAAATATGTATTTAGCTTTAGAATTCTTAAATGTTTAACACAGTTTGCACAGTACACTGTTTATAGATTAGTGTGTAATTCGGAATTAAATCTCTGAATTTTTTTTTTTTTTAATTTGTGGTGTGTTAATGTTAATGTCATCATATGAGAGATTCAAAGGTCTGGAGTTTATTGTCAGTATATTGCAAAAAACTGATCCGATGATTTGTGCAAAAACAATGCATTAGGAAGGCCTTATACAGTGCAAACATGAAAACATGAAAAACAATCCAAAACTATCCAAAACACAGAGCAGAAAGATCCAGAGTAAAATTGAAAGTGATTTTTACATTTAGTTGCACACAGTTCCACAACCAGATAACATAAGTGGCTTGTATGGGTGGCCACTGGTCCCACATTTGAATGTGAGGGGCCCAGGAGGGGTTAAAAATGGCACCCATCCGAGTTTTACAGTACACTTAGATTTATGTCCTAGATTTATTAATTTTAATAATTGCATAGACTTGTTATTTCACATATTGAAAGTGCAGCTTAAAACAACTGACTCTACGGAAAGGGGAAATATGTGACGATAAGTTCAAACCAGCACACGTGTGGGTTGAATAGAGGAAGAGAAAAAGCGCCAGATTTTATTTTCGCATGAGAAACTGAAGATTTGGGTCTTTTTTTTACCACAAGTGCCTATTCTGCTGTTACTGTGTGTGGATCATGTATTAATAAAGTGCTGTATTTTGGTACAAATCACAGTTCATTTGAAAAAGCAAATTAAAGAAACGATTTCTAAACTGAGAAGGCATGATGACAACAAGTAGTGCTCCAGTGGGGATTTCTTATTTTATAAAATGACCTTTTTATCGCTTTAGATACAGGTGCTCTACTTTGCCCTGCTGCCTCAAAGCACATATGATGTCATGGTGGTATCTGAATAGAATAATAATAATAGCTTTCTCTGATCTCGATCTATAGTCTAGGCTACTAAACATACTGACAGAACGGATTAACTTACAGATACACATGGCTACATATATGGCAAGCACAAGGAAGAAGGAATTCACTAAAATTACATTAAATGTAATAAAACAACCTTTCCCCCATTTTTTACACATATTTGTACTATTAAGTTGTTACGATGAAAGCAAATTCTAAATTTGATACTAAATTCTTGGTCCTAAATGAGTTCTCTTGAGTTTTTAAGAAAAAATAACCCTACAGTCAGAAAGAAGTGTGCATGGTGGTGATGACTTGAACCCAAAAGAGTTGAAAGTCTTTAATACTTTAATTGTCATTTTTTATATTTATAGTATCTTCAGTGTCCACTAGGGGTTCACAGGATTGTGCTAGTTTAGACTACAGTAAGAGTCAGCACTGCCATATAGCTGCCAGCATTTTGTAAGAGAACAAATAGAGAATGAAAAGGTATAAGCTTTTATCTGGGCTAAAGACTTTTTGTGTGTAACAATATCACAGTAATAATAAACATAAAATGTCTGTAATTGTAATTGTGTTGTAGACAAAATCTCTGGTTCCTGTCACCAACACTGCCAGTGTGGGTTTTTTTCTCTCACATTCAGTCATTGGGTTAGCAAGGTTAGCATATTATGACTAAAATGTATACGTTTATTGGTTTAATCATTCCTTGGAGGGATTTATTTTGGACAATTCATTAATATATACAGATTATATCTTATTCTTGTCTATGTGTACAGATATATCATCACCTTCCTACAATAATCGTTTATTAAATGTTCTTTTTTTGCCTAAATCATCTTCTCATGATGCTCTACGGCCACCTGTGGTAAAATCTCCCACACACCCTCAGTCCATTGGATCATTTGATTCTACCCTTTTAGGTTAATGGCCTGTGTCAAGAGTGTGATTTATTATAAGCTAATAAATTATTACTCATCTAAATAAACTGTGACTTGGGTAATTTTAATAGCTTTCCAAGATGGCGGCTACCTACACTAAACTATAATTTCCACAATTCAGGGCTCGTCCCCAATAAGTAAATGATAATATACCGTTTAATTTGTATTAATAAAGTGTATAGGATGGAAATATTGCATATTTTTTGTCTTATTATTGTCAGCAAAATAGCTAAGTCCACAAAGAGCTAGAGCTAGAAATGCTCTACAATTTGTGTCTGTTAAAATGTTGAAACTGTTTGCTGCCTTTTCAAACAATATTTCAGGATTAGGATTGTTTCTGTTTGGATTAGAATTGTTTCTGGTTGGTTCTACTGCTCGACTGGATGATAAACTATCCTTTTTAACTGATTTTCATTTTTTAAATAGCCATATCAAGCGCCATGTTTTGTTTTGTTTTTCCTGAAAACTTGAATAAAAAAAAGTTTATTTTAGCAAGGTGTCAATACATTTACACTTATATGTAAATGTGTGTAAATACCAAATACTTATTTATATACAGTCTATGGTGATGGCTTGTGAGCTGTTCAAATAATCATCCACCACAGTGACATCTGGTGGACAATCAGGCATTTTAGTTACCTGTTTGGCTTCAAGTTCAAATTGGTCCCAAACAGAAACAGCATGCCTAGATACTTTTTAGTGATCCTTCAATATCACTAAGCTAATTGTTATGTGCAAAGAGTAATAAAGCAACGCAACGTGTTTTGAAAATAAAAACTGTCATAATGTTTTCCATCTCTTTTAAAGTGTGGCAGTGTTATAATGTGTCATGTTGACAGAAACACAGTTCAGAGATCAGATTTTTTAAACTATCATTTAGCAACATTTGTGAACAAAATATTCTGATCTCAGATCAGCTGCTTGCACCTTTTTAGGCGCGGATCAAAATCAATTCAGTTCTAAACTGAGTTTCGAGTTTCACTTACTAGTAAACACTGCATCACTAGTAAACATTGCATTTCGTAGCACCCGGAACTGTTTATGTGTTAATTCGTATCGGGGGAGGGATTTGGTGGTTGCGCTCCTCCTGTCACACAGCTGACTTTTTAGAAAAGCAGAAGAGAGTAAAGAAAACAGCGATGAAAACAGAACCGTGTCTTCTCCCTGAATACAGCGATATATCTGCATTAAACTGCAGCAGCTTTTAGCAGGTTATCACACTTTCCGCTGCGGGTGAGCTGTGTTGTGGAGCTGTGTTCAGGATGGATCAGAGAGACGGTGTTATTAATGCGGATCCAGCCACAACAACTCCTACTGAAGGTATGTTTATACAAGCAGAGTGAACATGAGAGCTAACCACAGACGCCACAATACCATACAGCTACGTACAGTCTGGTACTATTTTTTACAGTGGGTAGGACTGCTGTATCAAGGTGTAACTATATTAAAAACTAAAATATATACTTAGAAATTGTATATCTGGAAAGCATACGTGAAGATATCTTGTTCAGACCTGTATCTGTTGTATTTCTCTATTTGCCTCAGTAAGTCAGTCAGTCAGTCAGTTACCCAGTCACTACAGAATCTGTCTGGTCTTGACAGTTTTGAGCCCCTTTGTTTGTCAGTATTTTAATTTACATAGACATAAATTATACACTCATGATGTTATATTGTCAGAACTTCAATATTACACTGAATTAGGGCTCCCCTGATTCTCAATCTTCATCACTATCACACTGCACCCCTAACCCTCGTTTTCATTACTGAATACTAATTTGACTTAGATTGTCAGATTCTACAAATGAATCTGACAACCAGGAAAAATTATCCTGGATGAGCCCCCAATGTTGCCCTTTAGATGTACCTAGGGGTAGAGAAGAGTAACATCAGGTGTGGGGGGAGAAGTACAGACTCAGTAAAAAAAACTATATTAAAACATATCTGTGATGGAATCCTTATGCATCCTAAGTAACAATGTACTGAGTAACAACAAAGATGTACCTATAACTATACAAAAAAAGTTTCAGGACACAACTATTATATAACTATAGTTAATAATGTAATTCAACAGAGTAAGTCAACAGAGTACTATTTATACGTGTACTATTTATACGTTTCATACGTGTAATTGTCTCCACCCTCAGGTCGTTGCCAGCGCTGGAGGAATCAGAGCGGGTTTTGGTGAGTGTTACCTTAATGTGCTGCAAAATACATTAATAAAATCATCTAGGGAGCTGCAAAGGATTGAAAGGAAAATATGAAGGATTACAAAATAATAATCAATCTTGTAATCTTTGTGTCTCTTTTTTTAATAGGTTGCTTGGTCTGTGCAATAACTTTGCCTATGTGGTGATGCTGAGTGCTGCTCATGACATCTTAAAACAACAGGAATCTCAGAATGCAACAGCGCCTGTAAGTATGAAAATGTCTCCATATACTATATGTAGTCACTTGGAAATTATTTTCTCTGCTTATTTTCTTTGTTTATCTTATGTTTGTAGACCCCAGCTCCAGGCCTCCAGGCTACTGGAAACAGCAGCAACAGTAGCCGCTATGACTGCAACCCTGTCTCTACTGCAGTAAGTCTTTCCCACATGTGAGCAAACATTACTGTCAACTACAGTACAACTACTGCATTCAGTAAGATATAGTATAGAAATGAACCAGTATTTCTGGGATGATGCTAATATCCAATAATCTTCATGTGCACATTTGCCGATACCTGAACATTTATACAATAAACAAAATGGGACTAAATCTGCTTTTGTCAGCATGTAACATTCACTTCTATTGGAATTATAAATGCCGTGAAATGAATAAACCAGTGATTCCTGTTAGGCTTCAGACTCGCCACAGCAGAAATCAACAGATAGAAAGATGAATAAATTAAGTAACTAAAATTCTTAACCGATAACTAAAGCCAAGTACAGTCAGAGCATCTAATTTGTTAGACTAGGGGGAAAAAAGGAATAATAAAAAAAACTCACAAGATAATACCTCACAACTTTTACAGGTGTGAGCATTCTCATGCCATCTCCAGAGATAACAGTTTAAGATCTGACATTTGCCAATGTATAATATAACATACTTTGAAACAAATACTGTATGTTTAATTTAGACATTTATAAACAAGAACAAATTAAGTATTTTATCTTTGCCAGCACTGAGAAAGAGAGAAAAAGAAAGAAAGAGAGAGGGAGAGGGAAAGGGAAAGAGCTGTGCCTCTAACTCACAGGTGATGTTGACATTTCTCCTCTGTGGGAAACAGCTGTAGATTTCTACAAAAATGTGCTTAATTTGTCGCTATATTTGTTAGAACATAACTCGCTGGAGGGGCTTAAAAAGTCACTAAGTCAGTAAACTAGCAAGACTAATTACAAGGTTTTACACTTATTATCAAAAAAAGAGATGCAAAAATAGTTGGACCCAGAAGGAAGTGTCTGATCGCAATGCTATACACAAGGAAGACGCAACATTCTAGACATGTCCAGCTTTAATCCATACAGTGCAGGTTGATTATTCTCACAGAGCTCTTGCAGATTTTGCAGTAGGGGTATTATCAGTCAGTGTGATAGGTCTGGTGATGTGGCCGGCCATGGGATAGCATCTGTTTCTTCAAGTTAAGCTCTTAAAAGAGCAGCAGTATGTGGCTGAGCATTGTCCAGTTGGTGTGTGTTCAGAAAAGGTAGAGCCACTAGTTGCAGGACTGCATTAATGTAACCATGGGTTGTCAAACTGCCTGTATTAAAATCCAAAGGTGTCTGTTTTTTATGAAATTCCACCCCACACTATGACACCAGGCCTTTAAACTTCAAAACAGTTCGACACAACTACCCAACAAGATCCATTCCTGTCACTTAATTCCTTCAGTGTGCAACTATTTACGATTTATATACGATTAATGTATATGACTTTGTTGATTGCTGGAATCAGATTATTGTGCTGATGTGTTGTTGTTTATGTTTATTGTCACACACATTATCTCTTCTCTGTCTTCAGGCTGTTCTTCTGGCTGACATCTTACCAACCCTACTGATCAAGCTTACAGCACCGTTTTACATTCACAAAGTGCCTTATGGGTATTGGTCAGATTTGACAGTTTGACTTTTTTAGCAATACTAGAGATGTATGAGAGTTTTCAATAGATCTTTAAAAAGGATCTTCACAAATTTAAAAGGTTCTTTACACTCACTTATGCCTTTTACAGACATAGTTATTTTTAGAAAAGCAAAAGTGGTTCTTTTGTGTGGTTCTGAAACTGGTTCCATTCAGAACCTTGGCGCTTTTTAGCAAACGAGTCTGAACTTTTTGGGTTCCAAAATCTATTTTTGCAGACCGGAACTGGGGCCGTGAAAAAGTGCTCTCAAAGAGTTATGTGGGGACCATTTATTTATATATTTTTCATATCATTCAGTTATAATTTTTTTTAAATCACTAAATAATTTAAATTATTTTGTTTAATCTTATGATTGACAGGTTCCGTGTTCTGCTGTGTGTTGCCACAGCAACAATTAGCTTCTTAATGGTGTCGTTTTCTTCTACAGTTTTGATGAGCATCTCAGGTATCATGTTTGATTTGTTGATTTTTATGGTGTTTTTTTAATTTTTATCTCCATTGCTTTTGAATTGTGCTGATTCATATGTAATGTGTCTCTAGGTGTGATATTTGCCAGTGTGAGTTCAGGTCTCGGGGAGCTCTCCTTCCTCTCGCTCACCGTCTATTTCAGCAGGTATGACTCCTGTCACCCCTCTCAGGGCAATTATTTTCAAGAGTTATTAGACTTATATTGTCATTCAATCTAAGTATAAGTACACAGTGAACCATTGTGCAAACAGTTGTGGAACAAACAGTACAATATAGACAAAATAAAGTGCACTACAGTGCATTACACTTACCTAGAACACTACAATAAATATAAATATGTATATGTTTATGTATAAAAATATAATTTTAAACACAGCAGATATATTCTAATCCAGTGTGTGGTGAGGAGAAGGTACAGAAGTCATACATGACCACAGCAGTTACTGAAATATATAAAGTGGAATACTGTAAATTTCATATAAATTACAGTAGTAAAATATCTAGGACCCTGTTTTTTCCACCTGGTTACTTCATGAGACTAGTATCTGGATTGTAGGGGTGTGACAAAATATTGATATGGCAGTATAATAATAATAATAATAATAATAATAATATTTAGTCCCTTATTAGTCCTACAGTGAGGAAATGTACAGCTTGTGCAACAATTAGCTTCCTAATCTGTGCAGTAAACACACACACACACACACACACAATTTCCCACAGGGCCCAACAGTGGCGTGATGTTGAACCCACCACAACCAATATTTTTTATTGAAACCTAGGTGAAACTACTCAAAATTCGTCCCACAATTTATCCTCTTCAGTAACACATATGCTGTAAAGTATTGTAGAGAATTGTCTTACAATATATTGAGTATTGCAGAATCACAATATTGTAGTATCATCCTTATTGTGGGCAATGTATATGTGATTTCCACCCCTTCCTGATTGTAAAGAAAGACAAAAAGGAAAAAATATTTTAATAATAATACATTTTAATAAGGTTTTCAACAGTTCCTGAGACAGTTTTATAATCTTATTATGTAATTTATTATTTGGCGGATATTTTTCATTGTTTTTCCCCTGTTTTTCTCTCCTTCAGGGACGTGTTGAGTGGATGGGGATCAGGTACAGGAGGTGCTGGGGTTGCCGGGGCTTTTCTGTACTCTGCCCTCACACAGGCAGGCCTATCACCTCGAGTTACACTGCTGATCATGCTGATCGTCCCTGCTGCCATGCTGATCAGGTCAGACTCAAGCTCCTCAAACCCTCTGCTAAAAATTATATTAATAATAATCATCATTATTACTGGTAAACAGTAGTTCACAACATTAGCCTTTGTACTGTCTTCTTCACCTTAAACCTTTTCTCATATTTTGTCCTCTCTGTCTCTCAGTTACTTCGCTCTTTTGGCCTTCCCTCCTTCATTCCCACAGTGGAGGTCAAGAGAAGCAAGTCACAGGGGCTCCCAGGAAAGACAGCCCTTAATAGTGGAAGATGATGACTATGTTCAGAATCAGAGAGAGAAAGGTATTGTTGTTTTTAATGACCCACCAGTCTAGTGCAGAAGTAAAAGCAAAGAAATATACTTAAAAATGATGAGTTTATTTAATTTCACCAAATTGAAAATTTCTGGAATATAATCAAGTTGAAGGTGATAGTGTGTTGTGTGTGTTGTTCTGGTATGAGTGGTTAAGCACTGCAGTGCTGCTGGAGTTTTTAAACACTGTCACTGCTGGACCTAAAATAGTCTACCAACCAAAAACATCCAGCAACATCCAATAAAGGGCAGTTTCTATCTATTAACAGTACACCAATATGGTTGAAATATTTCAAGGCTTATCTTAACTGCATTTATAACAGCTGTAATAAATATTCTGTACATACTGCACTACCTTAGCTTGTTAAACATCATTTGATTGTTCTCCTTCAACAGTGGACATCTTTATCTTCAGTGTGTGCTGTGTTTGAGTAATGTGATTTGTGTGGTAATTTGTTTAGATAACTGTGCTGGTCATGCTTTCTTCCTCCTGACAGAAGACAGACAACCTGGACCCCTGACCTTCTCAGACAAACTGCACGTCCTGAAAGTGAGCTGAGTGTTCGTTTGTTGTATGGTTGTCCATGCTTCTGGTGAAGTTTGCATCCATGTGCATTTGTATACAAGCTCTAAATTTGGGAAGTTCTGTGTGTGATACATTCCTGTCCATTGTTTCAGGGTCTTTGGAGGTTTATTGCTCCTTTAGCTCTGGTTTACCTTGCTGAGTATTTCATTAACCAGGGATTGGTAAGTGCTCGGCAACAACACATTTCTACAGAGACATTGGATTAATCTATGAGGCTGAGGAAATCATATTTAATATACAATAAAATGGATAAGAGTTTTTTCTCTTTTTATTGGTTAAAAGTTGATGGTTTTAATGTAATCCGCATGGATCCAATAGGAAACATAATGATACAAATTAATACAAACGAAACTTTATTTGTTTTTTTAATTATATCCATTGTCTTGTTTTCCAGTTGGAGTTGCTCTTCTTTCAGGAATCCCTGCTCTCCCATGCAGAGCAGTATCGCTGGTAGGTGACCAATAAAACCATGAATTAATGTATTGAATCATAATTTACACTAATCTGATCTGAAAGAAACAAGTAACAGTACTGAATAATAATAAAAAACTTGTAAACTTTATGTTTAATTCATTTTGTGTCAGGTATCAGACTCTGTACCAGATTGGTGTATTTATATCCCGCACATCCCTCTACTGCTTGAAGATCAAGAAAATTTGGCTATTGGCCCTGTTGCAGGTTTGTCAAAAAATGAACAGAAATTTTCAATTAACACAAAACATTTGTTAAAAAAAAAAGTTCCAGAAGACTGCATTAATTGAAATTATTTATTTTTACTATATTGATGCATATGTGAGACAATAGTGCAATAGTATATATTAAGAGTCTCTCTTTATTTGAGGGAAAAAATGCTTAGAGATGTGGTTTAACAAGTCTATTTACTGCCCTGTTGTTTTGCTTCAGAATGAAACATGCTGATGTTCCTTTTACAGAAGGTCTTGTGAAACAAAAAAAACAGATACGCTCTGCGTTTATAGACCACTGCAGTACTGTCATTATTTTGTAGTCAGCACCACATTGTTTATGCCCATATATGGTTTTCTGTGCCTAAGATGAATTTCTCAATGGGCAGAATGAATAGGCTCTATCACATTCTGTGGTAAATAAATATGTTCAGAACCCTTTACACTATTCAGTGTACATTTATTTAACACATAATGTGATTGGGGATAGGGCTGCAACAATTAATCAATATAAACGCCAATGTTGATCATTTAAACTACAAATTAAATTTCAGCTAATCGTTAATTTGTAACAATACCACAAAACACAAAGTGGGGAGATGGGTAAATGGCTTACTCACCCAGTTTACCCTCAACTCAAGTCTGTGTCTCCAAAAGTGCCCAAATACAAAAATTACATAATTAATTACTAAATATCAGTACTTTTCACATTTAAACAACATTCTTTACTGTTTCCACTTTCTGATCATAAACTTATCCTGTTTACAGCTCCGATGGCCTTTTCCCACCGCTCTACCACAAAACATATTTCTTTCCGCAAGACTCAATCTATTGATCCTCTTCTTCTTAACCAATCTCTTTCTCTTATCTTTCCTGTTACCTTGGCTCCCTCATCTCCTGAAGCACATGCAATAATGCTAAACACTGCTCTCTCTGAATCACTGGAAACATCAGCATAGTACTAATCAGCGGTACCTCTTTTCAACAATTACAAAACTCTTTAAAGCCCCCGACAACACCCTTGTTCCCTCTACAACACTCTGCAATGCATTTTTACACTCATTTAATTCAAAAATAGCAAATATACACAGATCTCTGATCTCAGTTTCCTCTGAACCCTTTTCCCATCACTCTTATACCACCCGCCCCTCTCTGTCCAGCCTATCTTTTTCCTCCATAAGTGCTTTTAACTGTGTCGACTCATCTTACATCTCTAACATTGTTAGGTCCTCCAAGACTACAACATGTGCCCTTGATCCACTTCCTACCAACCTATCTAAAGCCTGCCTACCCTCACTTCTTCCCCATCTCACCCTTCTTATTAATCAGTCACTCCTCCTTGGACAGGTCCCATCTGTTTACAAAATTGCTGCATTTAAACCCATACTTAAAAAACTTGGTCTTGAACCTTCGGACCTTAACAATTACCGTCCTATCTCTAATCTCCCCTTTCTGTCTAAGATTCTTGAGAGAACTGTAGCCAGCCAACTGAAAGAGTATCTCGAAACCAACAGTCTCTTTGAACCTTTTCAATCTGGGTAACTAACAGAAAACAGTACATCACACTCTGTGGCTATTCCTCCTCTACCTCTGTGATTACACAAGGGGTTCCTCAAGGATCAGTCCTTGGACCTCTTCTCTTCATCATATATATACTTCCCCTTGGACGTATATTGCGTCACTTCAACATTAATTTTCACTGCTATGCGGACGATACCCAAATTTACATCAATACCAGTTCAATCAATAATCCACCCACTGCACATATAGAAAGCTGTCTAACTGAGATCAAAAGCTGGATGAAGCAAAACTTCCTCATGCTAAATGACAATAAGACTGAACTCATACTGATTGGCACTAAGTCGGTCCTTAACCACACTCCCCCGCTCTCCCTCAAAATTGGTGACATACAGCTTTCACCATCTGCACTGGTTCGAAATTTGGGTGTCGTCCTCGACTCCACTCTTTCATTCACAGCACATGTAAGCACTGTTGTAAAAACAGCCTTCTTCCATCTGCGTAACATAGCTAAGATTAGACGGTCCCTCTCTCAATCAGCTGCTGAGCTTCTCATTCACGCATTCATCTCCAGCAGGGTAGACTACTGCAACGCCCTATTGGCTGGCATTACCTCTTCTTCTGTCCACAAACTCCAAATGATTCAAAACTCTGCTGCTCGGTTGCTCACCTACACTCGCACTCACGATCACATCACACCTGTTCTTCAAGATCTTCACTGGCTTCCTGTTAAACACCGGATTCACTTTAAGATTCTCCTACTTACCTATAAAGCCTTAAATAACCTGGCACCTCCCTATCTCTCTAACCTTCTTCATCCCTACAAACCTTCCCGCTCTCTCAGATCCTCTACTGCTGGGCTTCTAAATGTCCCGTCATCCAATCGTCGTAGTTTCGGTGATCGGGCTTTCTCCAGGATCGCTCCCCGACTATGGAATTCTCTTCCAACTGCAGTTAAGCTATCTCCCACTCTTCCCATATTTAAATCAAATCTTAAAACTCATCTATTCTCTCTTGCTTATGGTCTCTCTTCTGCTTAACATTATGTTTGATCTCACATACTATAGTACTGCTGAGTTGGAGCTCCACTGTAAATGTTGTACCTGTATTGTCTGTGTATTGTATATCTGTATCTTTGTACCAATAATTGTAAGCGTCTTTGGGTTTTAGAAAAGCGCTATATAAAAATAAAGTATTATTATTATTATTATCTAGACATTTAAATGCCTTTTAAATCTCATGTTCCGCTGTTTCTATCGTTTTTAGTGATGGAGGACATGGCAGAAATAATTGTTGACTAATCGACTAATTGAAAAAATAACAATCAGATTTATTCGACCACCAAAATAATCATTGCATCGTTGCAGACCAAGCTGGGGATGAGTTTTTGAAAAGCTCATTTATTCAGCCCATTCAGAAATTTAGTTTAGACACAAAAGACAAAATATGGGCATACGAGGACTACAGAATACAATTTCTTGCTGGTACCGATGCTCAGTTGGCCAGGTAATCATGTAAAGTCAGCTTACCGGCTAGCTAGCTTGTCCCTGCTGGGCGTAGCTACCTGTTAGCTTTATTGGCTTTGAAACATAATAAAGTATACATGCAGCTTGCTATTAGCAGCCAGAGCCCTGAGAGAGCACAATTGGCCTTGCTCTCTCTAGGTGGATAGATGGTGCTCTTTCCTCTCATCGATCCAAAGGGTGATGTTGATCAGCACAAGGCGTCTGTGAGCTGATGTATCGGAACCGAGTCCCAGTGCTTTCCTCCGAGTGCGCTGTGATGCTACTCGGCAATACTGCATCAGCAGCAGTTCAAAAAGAGGCGGTGGCTGACTTCACATGTATCAGGGGAGGCAAGGAGGCTAGTCTTCACTCTCTTTGTGTTGTGGTGTAACCAGTGATGGGGGATATGCAGCAGAGTAGCTAAATGGGTGGGACAATTAGCCTAGCCTGAGTGGGGAAAAAATTATTAAAATGAGTTGAGACTGTTATGTTACAGTTTTGAGGTTTTGGATTTTGCCTGTTTTACTTATATTATATACAACTTTCATTATTTAATTATTGCAACATGAATTACAATTTTCCTCTCTTTTTGTAACTCTTTTCTGTCTCTTTGTATTTCTCTCTCTGTATCTCTCTATCTCTCTGGGCAGTGTGTGAACGCAGTCCTGCTGTCTTTTGCAGTGTTATACCAGTTTTTGCCAAGTGTGTGGCTGGTGTTTTTTATAGTTGTGTATGAAGGTCTTCTGGGAGGAGCTGCCTATGTCAACATTTTCTACCTAATCAGCACAGAGGTATGTGGACTTCCTTTAAAACTTCATCATCATTTCAGTCTAACATCAATCTAATAACATCAACTAAGTGACTTTTGGGTTCTTGCGTTACAGACGGGTGACCGTGAGAGGGAATACGCCATGGCCGCAGCGAGTGTAGGGGACAGTGTTGGTATTGCACTCTCTGGAGCTTTGGCCTTTCCTGTCCACAACTACTTCTGCTCTCTATGAGAGAGAGGACACAGACTGAGGGGAGTGTTGCGTAATATGAGAGCTGGAAAGAGGATGGGAGAAGCGTGGAAATGGAATAACATCTCCTTACAAATATTTTTTCATTTCTTGTAACAAAATGGGATTTTAGAGGATTTAAAATCATTTTAAATACTGTACACTAAGTTTTTCAGTGTGGAATTATGGTTTTACATTCCTTTTTGGGACAGTTCTGGGACTAACAGTTCTGTATATGTGGTCATGCAGTCATGCCATGATAACAGATCAGGGAAAAAACAATGTTTTCTCAATTCTAGTTAATTTAACTGTTGTTTAAAATATTCCAATGTAGGCAACCCAATTTACACATACAGCTCTGGAAAAAAATAAGAGACAACTTAAAAATTATGAGTCTCTTTGATTTTACCAAATTGAAAACCTCTGGAATATAATCAAGAGGAAGATGAATGATCACAAGCCATTGAATGTTTCACTAGAAGTGGCATAAAGTTATTCAAAAGCAGTGTGTAAGACTGGGGGAGGAGAACATGCCAGGATGCATGAAAGCTATGATTAAAAAACAGGGTTATTCCACCAACTATAGATTTCTGAACTATTAAAAATGTATGAATAGAATAAAACAACAATGTTCATTTTACTCAAAGATATACCTATAAATAGCAAAATCGGAAAAACCTGATTCAGAAACTGAAGTGGTCTCTTCATTGTTTTCCAGAGCTGTATATAAAATGTTCAATTAAGTATTAAACCTGTCTTTTTTTTGTTTCATATCGATGAGAGAGTATTATACTCAGCTTTAAATATCGGATATGGACATATATTTGCACATTTTCTGAAAGTATATGGATATTTACAGAACGGCGCAATAACAAATGGTAAGGAAATGGTAAGGATGGTGTAGCTTTTGGTTCAACTCAAAAACGTCATGCAAACACAGCAAAAATTAAGCCTATGGGAAAAGAGGCCTAATACAGAACTATTTTATGACGTTAAAACGTCCTGCACCATCTGCATGTTTGTTACCGTCAGAAATATTTGATTCTCAAGTGCCCTCTAGTGGATGTATTGCTTAACATCCATGCAAATGTAAAGAACGCTTGGAATGGATGTATTTTTTGGATGTAAACGAAGCATAAATGAGCCTCATACGAGACCGGTACTTAAGTGTTTAAAGGGGATTTATATATTTTTCATTGTTTTAGGATTTTAACAAGTGACTTTTTTTCTCCCAGACTACTGTATTTTTTGCACTATAAGGCGCACTTAAAATCCTTTAATTTTCACAAAAATCAACAGTGCGCCTTATAATCCAGTGCGTCTTAATTGTGAATTTTACCAGTCAGGTTATAAGGAGCAGTACAGCCATTCCGCTAAAGTGCAACGTTATAAAAAAGTTTCAGTTAGGTTTCTTCAGCACCAAGGCTGGAGCAGTATTAGCATTAGCCACTAACCATAGCTAGTTCTTTCACCATTCAGAGGTGAGTATATCAGACTTTAGCCTGCATGTTTACTGTGTTAAAACAAGCAGTGTAGCACTGTCGGGTGGCGTTTACTAGCACTAAATGCTGCTAACTGGACTAAAATACTGGAAATGTAGGCTTACTGAAGTAAACAAAAGCGCTTTACTCACCCAAATCCACAGTTTTCAGGATAATTTACATCCAGCACTCGTTTGACTTTGAAAGATTTTTTTATTTATTTATTTTTTTTTTTAAGAATTACAGTTTTGTTTACTTGGGTGCCCCCAACTCTGAGACCTGCTGAATTAGAAGGAAAAAATGCCGACACCCTTGTTCCTTATTACTGTCGCTTAAAATGCGCCTTATAATCCGCTGCCCCTTATGTATGAAAATAGACGTTTCTTGGTTGGAGGTTAAAGATTAGAATGTTCTTTATCTGACATACAGCCCTTTTTTCTGCTAATGCAATTTCAATGGATAGATCAATACACTTGGGGAGAAAACCAAGCTTATGTTTACACAGCTGGTAAAAGTGATCAAAATCCAATCTTTTTCCATTGTATATGACACAGATCTGACATCTGTGTGGCAGTGCGAATGCTTAGAAACTGACAGATTTGGGACACTTTTATACATGGTATTAGCACAGAATTCATGAAATACACAAGATATTTGCTGAGAAGAGCCTACAAAACATCAGATTTAGTGAAATAAATTAGATTTGTGCCACTTTTACAAGCATAACTGTCAGTTTTGTTACAAAGGCTAATAGACACCAGTAATTATGTGCATTGTAATACTTTTAAATGTTCTTTTAATAAAATGTTTTAAAAATAAACCATTTTGTATCAACTGATGTGTGTTTTTACTGTTATATTACACTCTAAAAATGTTCAGCTGTCAAAACAAAGTTGGGAGCACATTTTTACATATTTTATTATCAAACATTTCTTCCACAGCGGCATTCTACATAAGCTACTCAAAACTCAGTATTGATTTTCAGGGCATCTGCTCATGCTAGGCAAATAAAATCCCATCATTTAATTCCACCTTATTCTCTAAGATAGGTTCTCTTACTCCCAGTATACCAGCAGCTTCTGTAGCCTGCAGCATTAGCTTACTGAATAAAAGAAAAAAGCGTCAGACAATAACAGCATAGATTGTGCTGTTTGGTTGTGCACGTGTGTGTGTGTGTGTGTGTATGATGAAAGTAGATCATACTATTTGCATGGTGGGTGTAGACTGCTACATTTTTGTTTGTAAAAATGTATTTAATTATTGTATATACTTTCTAAGATTAGAACACGTTTAGCTAATCACAGAAAACTCTAAAAAGAGCTACATATGCCCATGACCTGACTCATTCTAGTAGGATTTGACTTAACCTCATATGAGAACCTTGTGTCCTCATATGAGGACATTACATTTCTGCTCCTCTGCACGATGATACTTTACTGATCCACGAGGGAAATTCTGGAAACTCATACAAAAACTCACACAAAAAGAGACGGAGCTACTGGAACAGACAGCCACTCGTGTCGGCACCGGTGGTGACTTAAGTGGTCACATGACAACATTACACTCAATTTAAAAAACAAGATGTCAGAAATCCCAGTCAGAATTTCTACAGCCAGTCCAGAAAAACATGGGCCAGGTAAAAATTCTCATCAGTACATGATGTCCGTTGTAATGGACTCTGGGTCTGAAAAGGGAAGGAAGCAAAGGAAGCAGAAAAAAGGTTGTGTAGAGCTTTTGTGGATCAGTGTCCAACTACTGTAGAAAATGGTTAGGGTTCCTGAACTGTTCTGTCAGTGAGGAAGAGCTTAAGTACATGTTTACTTTTTTTTTGGTTTGTTTTCATCTCATCTGCATCTACGCCATTCCACTGAGTCAGTCTCAGATCCTTTAGTGACAATGCAGCTACATTCTTTTACACTATGCGCATACCTTCATGCCTTTTACTTACACAAAACATGTGATCTGGAACATTAGGCCCTGTTGAAACACAGGGTCTGCCTTTCCTGTTTGTTGCTTCATCTGTGCTCGCAGTAACACCTGATATTGCAGTTTAAATCAGGACATTTTGTAACCTTTTGGTAAGCAGATAATCAAACACACATATAGAGGCATATAGAGAGCAATGAATACAGCTGAAAGTCATAAATTATGACTTCTGTGATGAGAGATTTTTTTTAAACATGGGTAAATTTATGTAGCTCAACCTTTACACTTGCAGGATGGGTGAAATTGCTTGTCTTCTGTAATGAATGTTATGTTGAAATACTTGCTAAAGGAAACAGGTTCCAGTATACCCAAGGACTACTTAAACAGGACAGGTTACAGTAGTTTTAGGGCCTCTAGGCAAGTTCTAAAAGTTCATAGATATGCACGAATCTCGCCTAGTTAAAATACCATAAAGCTGCAACACAACATTCTTAGTTAACAGATCAGTAATCCTACACTCAGAGTTTGGGTGAAACCTATTTTTTAGTAGTCCAGTAGCAGTGCTGTACGGCCCAGAGAAGCTCCTTTTTTTCTCATTTTAGCTACTCTATGACTTATTTACTGCACTGTTTCACCTGTCAGACCTCTAATTCTTCTCTTCACTGCTAAAACTGAGACTTAATTCAGTGTTAAGCTGAGCTAAAGGCTAAAGCTGTTGCTATGTGGGTCAGCCAGACCTGACTCTTCCTGTTCCTGTTTTCTCCAGTTTCCAAGAGTCTTTTGAATGTGTAGAAAACAGTACTCACTGCTCTCTGTCTTCATCTGTAATTTCTCTAAATGAAAAAGACTTCTACTTTTAATAGTTACAGAGTTCCGTGTTTTTGTGTCTGTTTCTAGTCATTATGATGAAAGTGTGAATGTGCTGTTTGCAGTGATGGGAATATCTGCATTACTTACGGCGTTAAGGGGTTGAGTAACGCAAAAGTAACTTTTACTTGTAACTAGTTACTTTTATAGTGGAGTAACTCAGTAAGTAAGTCAGTTACTTTTTTGGTGAAGTAACTAATAACTATAACTAATTACTTTTTCAAAGTAAGCCGTCGAACATTGGCTGTTTGTGTTTTGTAAATGCTACAGTACAGAGTGCAGTAACACAATCTGTTCCAATACTGATTTTCTGCACAGGCATTTTTTTAAATCCATTCCCAAAGCTCAGTTTATTTTTAGTGCTATATACCAGCTGTAAGCTGGTAACTAATTAATCAATTACTAATAATTAATTTTAATGGATTTTAATTTTTTTCAATACAAAAAAAAATAATAGTAAAATAATAAATAAAAAAAAAGTTTTTAATTTGTTCCCCTTAAAGGCCCTGGCAGTTTATTGCAAAATTTTGTATACAGGATTTTGTACCTTTTCCAGTTATTGACCAGAACAGAAGAACTTGAATGGCAAAAATTAAAGGGGAAAAAATGTGGGTATTTAAAATTTTTTGACCGGTAGTGCAAATAAGTATATTTTGTTACTGTACTTAAATATTACTAAAATTTCCAACCACAGTTCCATTACAGGGGCTAAATACACATTCTCTTTTTGGCCAGGGATTTTTTTTTTTTTGTTCATGCTCATGTATAAAATAGTCCTTCAATAAGCCACTGAAGCAGAAACAAACCTGTGACAGCTGTTTTTTTTTACCTTTAATTTCACCACAAGTATCCATGCATCCAGGTAAGAATAGCCAGCTCAATACTTTGGAATCGAATTGACTGTAAACTTGTGGATGCATTGGAATAAACACTTCTGATGGTTTGAGCAGGTTTTAATGGTGAAACACTGGTGACACCGCAGATTTAATTTCAGAAAGCATCCCTATTAAACTTCAAAGAGCCTTAAACCCTGTATACTAGTCTAGACTTCAGTCCTTCACACTCTCATAATTCACATCAGTGTTATAGACCCTAAAATAGAACCCTGTTATCAGCTTATTCATGATCGTTTCTGCACAAGCCACAAAAATATATTAATAATCTGTTAAGTTTTTGGATTTAATTTAACCAAGAAACAAAATCTATACAATATAAAATCACATGTAAGGGTTATTTAAGGACTTTATTAATTATATTAAATCACAGTGCATAGAGAGAGAGAAAGAGAAAGTGCCTTAAAAAAGACAGGATACATGATAAAATCTTCATTTTTCCATATTTTAAATTAGTTGCATAAATATCTAGCACATAGGCACTGGCATAGCATAATAAGCACATGAGAGAATTTTGGTAGCTGTTATGCATGTCCGTATGAGGCAGTGCTGTCAGTATGAGTATACATTTGATTGCCAGTCAAAAAATCAACTTGAATTTTTGGATGCAATTTGAATCAGACTGAAACTGCTCTTACTGTCTTTTGCTATCATGTTGTAAATCATAAATACTTGTCCTGTCAAACTTTTTGTTACTGGCACCAAGAAGAATAACCCTAAAAATTGGTCCTCAAGCTAGAAAGTTGGGTTCAGATCTCCATTCCACTGCACACAGTCTTAAGCCCTATTAGAATGAGATTAGTTTTATTTGGGGAGGTGGGGTTAAATTAATCATTACCCAACATTCCCAGTGATTTTAGTCTTGTCTGATTGTGACAAGTCAGTAATTTTTACTGCATCAGGAAATATTTACCTTCAGTAAAACAAGCCACAAAATTGACATTAGGCCAAGTAAATCCTGTGCCAATCAAAATGTGGGTAAATATTCTGTAAAATACTGTGACAATAGAGTTTTTAGCTGCTTTTCTCAAGTGCGGATGTGCTGAAGAAGGTGTTTCGTTTTGTTGTGAGTGGCACAGATACCTTAGCTGTTTCACAACGGACAGCACTCAAATCCAAAAGAAGAGACACAATGCTTCTCCAGCTGTAGGCAAGTGATTGTGCACCATGACATACAGCCTACATACTGTACATGTTACAGGCATATAGCTGCAAATTATCAAACTAATATTTCATTATTAATGCTAGTGTTAAAGTTAAAATGTTGGTTTTCATCTAATTTTTTGGAAGTTATGGCAGTGCGTAAATCGAGTAGCCACTCCCATTCCAGTCATTTATCCCTGTAGGAAAAGTACCGGTACATTACTCCACCTCCCCATGCAGAACTAATCCTGTCCAAATGCTTTAGTCTTTTATGACTAATGTTTCAATCTATAGAGGTAAAGTGTTTGGTTTGTGTCTTTAATGGCATTTATCGTTGCTCCCGGTTACCAATGGGCATTTCTCTCCTTGGCAACCGTCTGCAGAAAATGGGAGTGACTGGCATACAGTGGCTGAGAAGAGTCGACATCAATCCAGCTCACTTGGCCTGCATCGTCACCAGCTTGCAGTGGCAGCTCACTTACACTGTCACCTAGAACATAGAGAGGAGCGTACTTTACTGAGTTTGCTTACGGCTTAATGGAGCTACGCTTTGTAAGTCCAGGTTCTTGGAGTTTGTGGACACTCCTTCTAATGACTGGAATGCATTCAGCTACTTTTATTCAATCCCTGTAGAGAAGTACTGCCAATAAGAAGGACTTCCTGGAACAAAGAAACATGAACTTATAGGCACTATGTCTAAAGCCAGGCATGGGTTAAAGAGATATAGAGCCCCTCAGTATTGAGCTGTGGAGCAGTGGAACTATGTTCTCTAGAATTATGGTAGTCCAGCCAATACATGTACACTACAGTGGTGTGAAAAAAGTATTTGCCCCTTTATGATTTATTATTTTTTTACTGTTACCTGTTTCATCATGAAAGTTAACAGCAACCGTTTCCATCCAGGAATTGTCTGTGTTTCTTGGGTCATCTACATACCCTTTATACACCTACAAAATAAAAACAGATACTACAATTTTGCAGTTATGCAACTAAGAAGTACATAATCCAGTTATTTGGTTTGAAATCCGGTTTGAAATGGACTTGAGGTTTAGTAAAACATGATAAAGAGTACAAACTTTTGCAGTCTGTTCGTCTATCCTACCTATTCATTCGTCAGTCAACTTTTCGTGACTTAATTTTAAGATGGTGGCGCCCAGAGAATCCTACCAATAAAGTGTGGAGCTACTTTAAATTTGTTAATGGTGTAAAAATCGTGATTTCTTTGCCTGGGCAACACTCTGCCCCTATTGCTAGCATTGTAAGCTAGCATTGGCTAAAATCCTGTATTCCTGAATGCTTGGGGTGAACAGAGGTGGGCTATTTGACAAAAGTTGGTAATCATGTTTATGTTTCACTACAACCCAAGTCCATTTCATACCAGATTTCTCCTTTAACCATCTCAATTCCTTACCTGAAAACCTGGAGAACTGAAAAGCTTAGTGATCCTCTCGCGAATCTTTTCCCGCTCTTCTGCAGAGGCTTCAAGGGAGTTCAGTGCTTCCTCTGAGAACTCTCGCTGCAGAGTTAGAGACACTAACTCTCCTGGGTCCACCATACCCTGACCAGAATATCACATTACAGGTTAGCAACCATGCATATACATCGTATGTAGACAGCAATTCAAGCAAATCCATTCATAATTCACGTGGATTTCAACTGAAGTGGGTGAATTTAATATAAATGAAAAAAAATCATATTATGTATGTACACACTAACCCCTGGAATGGCCCATTCTCCACAATCCTTCCTCTTTATGGACACAAACTGCAGCACAGGAAGTTTAGAGAGGGCATGAGAAACATGCTGGCCTGAACAGTCCCTCTTCCACCTATGAGAAATCACAGAAGTGTGGATTTGTTAAAAGATCATATAGATAAATGTGGAACGGCAGTTGGTTCCAATACAAAGCCAATTTCACACTTTCACACTTTCATAAGAGGAAACTGTGGCCTAACTACACAATATTAAGCAAGATGAGCTTTGTTTGAATGTTTGTAAGGGTGCGAAGGTCTAACTATTACTTAAAAGTCAAATAAACCTCTAAAAGCACAAGTGATCCAATACAATTCTATTAATTTGAACCTGACAAACTTTCCAACCAGAATTAATGTTATTAGTGAAAAGAAGCTGTTGAACCACAATGTAGGACGATAAAGGTGTTTCACCCTGTCCTGATCCATACACTTTTTAAACAATAAATTTCCATGACTTTTTTATGACTTTTCTATGCCTTCAAAGCTAATTTTCATGACCACACGATCTCTAAAACACCAGTGCAGAAATGGACAAGTGATAAAAAACTATAATCAAAATAAAAGAAAAGAAAAAAAATTCTTTAAGCAATGTTGACAGAATCTTCAATAATAAAATGTCTCAAATCCTGAGAGATACATTGTGTAGGGCTAAATTACTTAACTAACAGATCTGATGTCTTTGTTAGCTTAAAATAGCTTCTCTGTCAATACATGAAAAACATTTGTAGAGCATGTGTTAGTCTTCGCCCTCCGAGTGGGGAGGATAGTGATAGGGGGATTCCTAATAAGTGGGTTGGGTAATTGGCTGTGTAAATTGGGGAGAAAATGGAAAAAAATAGAAATAAAATTAAGAAAAGAAAAAGAGAAAAGAACCAATTTTGTACAATCTATACTACAACAGTATGTGTGCAATCACTTACACTCGTAACTCCAAATTCTACTGTAACTGTAGTTTAACCTTTACTTACTTTAGGAAATGTAAGTGTAATCTGATTCTGGTCCAGACTTTAAGGTGTTTTAAAGTGTCATTTTAGAGGATGTGAGATTTCATTAACACAAACAAAACAGAAAACTATTTTATATAGGTTTGTTAAAACAAACAGATAAACAGAATGTTCATTGAGTAACCTGTAGAATACAGTACCTGGTAACTATGGGGTCTGCAGCATGGTTTGGACCCCACCTACCCAGCAATCCTCGCCCGTTCAAACCAGTTCTTCCCCTTGGATTACTGAAAGAGATTTACAAGAGTCTGAGACAGCTGGAAGGAAATTTGAGCTCATGCATTAACAAACATGCAAATATGTAAGTGCTTGGCTTACAGTGGTCTGCCATCTTTTACAGTGTATTTTCCTTCATGGCTTTTTCGGTCCACAGACCCATCAAGAGAGTTAAATTGTGGAGAAAAAGAACTGAAACAGAAAGTGAATTATCAGTAACAAACAGAAATTCTGCAAAGGTGTGATTTTACGTTTTCTAGGTTCAGTATCACTATTATTTTCCATTTTTGGAAGTCTTGAATCTGATTGTTCTTTATATTGTCCTGAAAGACCTGGAATCTTTTTTACATTGACTTCCATTGGAAGTTTAAATGTTTTAAAAATAAAACAAACAGTACTAACTGCATTGATTTCTCACAAGCATTAGGCACAATATATTCATAAAATATTAACCAAGCAACTCCAGACAACACATTATTGACTGTCTCCAGGGTCTAACTTTTTGTGCTTTCTTCATTAACATATAGTGAAAAATATATTTAATGTCTGTCCCAGTGTTCTGAAACTATTGGTACATTTTTGTTTTATTCAATTTTTAATGAACAACATGTTAAAGGGGGCGTATTAAACCTCTTTTTACACAAGTTATAATAGGTCTATGAAATATTAAAAAAATATGATATTTTTTGCACAAAATCACTTTCATATAAACAGGTTTCACCAGATTTCACTTTTAAATTGAGCCATTTAAGGGCTCTTACACTTTTATGCAGCTTTTATTAAGCTGTTGCTGGCCACACCCCATGTATATGCTGAGCATTTACCACTCATTAGTGTTAGCTTGGGCTAAATAGCAAAACGCAAACAAGCCATTTCAAGCTTAACTGTGATAGAAAGTATTGACATCTGCCTCATCTGCTGACTTGCAACAGACAGTAGATACTAATCCTGCTGGCTAAACACTGAAATGGTGTTTTTTTATCTGATCTAGTTGGTGGGGCTCTGGTGGGAGAGGACGGGTTAGGGGTGGTGCCAGAGTGGTCCTATGCAAACACCAAACTCTTAACTGATTAACAGAAAACAAATGGATGGATGTTTTTCAGTAGAGACCCAAGTGAAAACAGAAAAGCACGCAAAAAGTGAATTTGTATAATATGTCCAAAAGTGGTGGAAAATCTCGACTGTAAATAAGGTTTAAGTGGTGTAGATGAATTAACATGACAATATTTTCATACAAAATGTACCCGCAATTCTAGAATGAGAAATCTGCATCAACAAAGTTGCAGTATATTTTTCGTCACTTTTTGTTGAAGACACTACAGTTTAAAGTTGAAAGTTGAAAGACACAGATAAGTGTACTGACAATATCTACAATACAGTTTTTAAATGATTATTCTTAAAATAACAAATTACAACTTTAAAACAAACATTTCTTTTTGCACAGCTGTCAGATTAATACATTCCTTATAGCTGAGGGAGATTGTACAGTGCCCACTTACCCAATCTCTGGATCAGCCCACACAGGATTCTTCAGCACAGAGGGAGCTGTGTAGTTGACAGGGCTGTATTCTGGCCAGTCTGTCGCCCAGCTGACCTTATCATCTGGAACAGGGAAGCGGTTTGTGCTGGAGCCGGGGTAGACTGGGCAGCGGGCTTTGGTGTGCATGGCAGATGATGGCATGAAGGCAGAGTTTAATGTACAGAGGTTTGTGACTCTGCTGCTGATGGCTTTACTGGAAACAAAAGAAAATTTAAAAAGCAGAAATGAGTAAAAGTTATGAATGTATGAATGTATAATGTATGAATGAATAAATTAATAAATCATCATTCTTTTAGCATGCGTGTAAAAAATATGCCAATAAGTCAGATTCAATTTAAGTCATTTTAAATTTCTTAGAAAATCATTTGTTATTAAAACCATGAAAATGCATTTGTAAATTTCATGATATTTCCACACTTTACATATTGTTTGACAAGTTAGGCACAGGCTTACCAATTTATACTGAGGCCAGTTGAAATTAACACAATCTCATTAAGTTTTAGATCAGAAATCCTACAGTTTTCAATTGCTGCCACATTTATATTTATTGTGCTTTTATTGATCAGTGGAAACTGTGGCCAAATATATATAAACATTAGAATATTCATATATTGTCTACGGAAAATCTGCTACCTCTTGTGAAATTTGTTTTTTTGTGTGGCAGTGCTGTTATAAACTGTGGTTGGTTCATTGTCTCTGTTTGTATTTTCTAAATGTGATATTTTTGATGAATTGTTCTTTATTTTAATCACTGGCGGTTATAGGGGCGGGGCCACAGGGCCAGAAATCTGATTGGCCCCCTGAAATGCCCCTGTCCTGTCACTCATCTGTCCTTTGGCCGAGAGCGATGATCTGATTACAGGTGGATGCAATTCCATATCTAAACACTAGTGGCGCTAATAGTATAGGAATATCCAGCGTGATTTAAGCAGTATATAGGAAATATGATTTGATGTTTTAAACTGACAGTATTTCTGAAAAAGTAAAAAGTTTTTAAAATTAATTAAAAAAAATTATAAAATGCCTGTTTTTTTCACCTGTTGTATGTTTGAGAGTATTTTGTCGATGTACAGTAAACATGTAGAGTAATTTTTTTGCCAAAGGTTTAACACAAACATAAAATCTGCAATGAAAATTACACGTAATTATACACGTAGAAGCAAAAAATAAAATAAAATAAAGCAGAAGCAGAAACGAGAAATATCAGAAGCAAAATTCACAAGAATCCACAAATATACAAAAAATAAAAGAAAATAATTTTACTGGATATTTTTCGTTTTGAAATTGCACCATACCATACACACACACACACATATATATATATATATATATATATATATATATATATATATATATATATATATATATATGTGTGTGTGTGTGTATATATACACACATATACATATACATATATATACATATATATATATATATATATATATATATATATATATGTATATATATATATGTGTGTGTGTGTGTGTGTGTGTTTATATTTATTTATTTATTTATTTATTTATTTATTTATTTATTTATTTATTTTTGGCCAGCACCTACAGATAAAAAATAGCCTCCAATGCTAATTTACAGAATTTATTCTCTGTTGATTAATAAGCACTGTCCCTGCAAAATAACCAAATACACTAGAAATGAGAAATTAATGAATGAATGAACTGACAAGTAATCATTGTATGATGTAACATTAAGTTCCAAAGATAGATCAATTCATTTTTTGGTGACTTTTTAAAATGAACATTTAACTTTTTTTACACCACAGAAAGAAGGAGCAATTTATGCATCTCTAGAAAACGACTAGCTAGCTATATCATGAAAACAGCATATGCAAGCTATATGAACTCATGCTGAGAGCATAGTACACACATTCAAATACAGCCAAAATAAGAGCACGTTTAAACAAGAACATATGAATTAAATTAGCTGTGTTAAATCGCAATGTAACGTAAGAATTAAGCCCCTGACCTCAGATATTATCAGACCTTTATTAGATCGTTTATCTTTTAAAATACTTTCATTTTCGGCATAAGCCAGAAATACAGACTTTAGTGTATGTCCTGAAAATGAATCAACACATACTAACCTATATATAACCCATATATCATGTGTAAAATGTAATCTTACAAAATAAAAGCTCCCACAGTGGAAGCTGTTATTGTTTTTAATATAATTATATAATTTTCCCTACCAGTATCCACTTGTACAAGCGCCGTACGGGAGTCTCACAACAGCAAGAGCTATCTGCACCGACCCAGCCCAGTTCAGAAACACCAGTTTCATCACAAACACCCACAGAAAAACCACTGCAGTAACTAGGAAGCGAACAGCACCGGCGCGCTTTAGCTCCACCCCCTAGTGGCGTATAAGAATGACGTTATATGAAATCATTTTAAATAATTAAAAACTAACAGTGATCTTACTAATAAACATAATTTTATTTATGTTTATTTAATTAGTATTTCTTTTTATTTTTGCTGCAAAATTGTATATTTAGAAATACATTTTATTTTTTCGTTTTATCTCATTTTTAGCTAAAGTAGGATGTAATATTAAACCTATAAGAATTGTCAAAAATCCATAATAACATTTACAAAAAATGTAAATAATTATAATAAGAACAAATGTTAAAAAGGTTTTGTAATTGATTTTGTTTTATTTTATTTTTTGTCTTTAGATGCTATGTGTTCTAAAGTCATGTTAATGTTGGCATTTTGTAAATTGTATTATTACTACACAATGTATTACATAATTCAATGAAAAAGAATTAATCTATATAAATGTAATAAAATACTGTATTTTTATATGGGTTGACAGGTTAATTTGCCCCCTCCCTTTGTAATGGGTGAAAAAGCATGTGGTGGAGGAGCAAGCAGAGAAAATACACAGGTTCCTGGCTTCTCTGATGGCACACACACAGGACACACTCCAGAAATCTACAGCTCAGGTGCACGCCACAAAATCTGGCCTTTATGGAAAAGTGGCAAGAAGAAAGCCACTGTTGAAAAAAGGACATAAGAAGTGTTGTTTGTACACCAAACATGTGGTAGAAGGTTCTGTGGTCAGACGAGTCCAAAGTTGAACTAAACACAAAGTACTTTGTGTGGCTGGAAAGTCCATCACACACCATCCCCACTGTGAAACATGGTGGTGGCAGCATCATGCTGTGGGAATGCTTTTCCTTAGCAGGGACAGGAAAACTGGTCAGAGATGATGAAAAGATGGATAAGGCTAAATACAGGACAATCCTTGAAGAAAACCTGGTGGAAGCTGGAAAAGACTTGAAGCTGGGAAGGAGATTCAAGACAGTGACTCTAAACATACAGCCAGAGCTACAGTGGAATGTTTTAAATAAAAGAATATTCATGTGTTATAATGGCCCAGTCAAAGTCCTCACCTAAATACCACTGAGCTTCTGTGGCAAGACATGAAAACTGCTGTTCGCAGATGCTCTCCATACAACCTGGGTGAGCTTAGGCTGTTTCATAAAGAATAATGGGTGATTCTACTAAGTATTGATATAGAGGGGATGAATACTTTTGCAAGTTACACTTTTCAGATTTTTGTTTGATAAACAAAAATAAAACCATGTATCGTTTTAGTTCCACTTCACACTTATGCAATACTTTGTATCGCTTTAAATCTCTTTAAAATACATGTAAGTTTGTGGTTGTAAGGTGACAACATGTGGAAAAGTTCAAGGGGTATAAATACTTTTGCACGCCACTCTATGTGTGTATGAAATGGAGCTGTTGAACTTAAAACATGTTTATTTTAAAATATACAGAGAAAGCCATTATACACTCTGACCACTAGATGGCACAAAAATCACAGATCATTTTGCAGTTAAAATAACCATAAGGTTTCCCAGACAATAGAGGGCGCTCTAGAGTGTCCATATGGGGCATTTGAGCAAAATCATTTTTTTTTTAATGTTTCAAATGTCTAAAATGTACTCATTTCCTCAACACAGAACACTATCAAATGATTCAGCACTGCAGACATATTTTTTACAGCTTTTAAACTCGAGTTATATGCCTTTTAAATGTGCACTGCCTGTATTTTCAGCATCAGCTCACACAACCAGCCAGCGCATTAATGCTAGCTAGCATCTCTACCACAGATAGTATGAGCAGTCTACAGTATGGTCTCTTATCTCCAAAACCCGTTTACTGTAGAAAAATGGAAATATGTAGAGGGCTTTTTTTTAGCAAAATACATTTAACTTTTAGCCGTTTAGCTTCAAACACTCTTTCTCTGAGGACTCACTTTCAAGCTCCTTCTTGCATTTTTCTGACATAATGGAGGAAATAGGAAGTGAATAGTTTCTTCATAAACCGGCTGTGGCTCCTGACCTTTCACTACCTGGAAAGCCAGCCCAGCACCTCCATTTAGACTCTGTTTTCTTGTTGGTTTTATTCCATTTTATCATAGGTTTTTAAGGAACAGCAGAGTGAGAGTTTGATTTTGTTTTGCTAGCAGGGGGACATTTTTTAATTTTCTGTTTAAGTAGATGTGTTTTTAGATAGCATAAAAACGTTAAATTAACATTCATTTTCCATCTCTAATGCATTAAAACAATGTTAATTTTAATGACAGAATTATTTGAGCACATTAATTTTACATTGATTCAAAAGTATGGTTTTACATGTACTGTTTTTGCAGTATTAATCTAACCTACTTACATGGAATATTTGTGTCTATTCTTATAGTCTGTACTGTGTTGGTCTTATACTGTAGAAAGTGAGATTTAAATAATAAGGATGAATAATATTAATTATTATTTGTTGGAAGCACATTTGACCTAAAATGATCAATGTAGGTGTAGAAGAGCTTAACCCAAACATTCAAAGCCTTTAGGATAAATGTATGTTGATTTAATGTCAGAATTTCAACCTTTTTTTCAACTGATGTCAAATTGTGGTTGTTTTAAAGTTGTTTTTTCTATCATTAACCTTAAAATGTATATAATTTCTAATGTTCCTTGCTATCATGAATGTTTGTAGTTGTTTTTGTTTGTTATTTTGATATATGCTCAACCCTGAACCCCTGAATCTCTTGTCAATGAAATTCATACTGGTTAATACATCTCTACACAGTGTCTGATGTTTGGTCTGGCTGAGGGTCTAGGGAACAAGTCCATTTTCCTTTTCTGTTTTGCACAACATTAATCATAACCAATCCATCTAACCACACCAGCTAGCCAGCAATATATTTCCAAGACTTTTCTTATCATCTTTAATTTGATAATAATATTCGTGTAAAGCATGTGACCTCATTTAAACACTTCAAGACTAAACTTTTAATCATTTGACTCAGGCACCAATTTGCAAACTGCCCGCTAGTTATATTCTGGTGTGATAAGAAGATCATATCTAACCAACTTAACAGAAGAGAGACAAATTTAGCTAGGTTATAACTCAATCTCTACAGCATCGTAACACTCATTATATCATCATATGACAGAGGTGTGAGCAGCTGTTGTAGAGTTTCTGTAGGACTAAAAAAGAATAAGATGTGTGTCACTGTGATCAAGGTAACAGCCCTGCTGAAACATCAAGCTTAAGACCAGATATTAATGTATAGATGGCCTGAGCTGGTCTTTGATGGTCAGTGTAGTTAACAATATGCTGATGTGAACTAACTAACCAGCCAGCATTTCAACATTTATTCATGACTGAATCAATATCATATTAAGATGCTGAAAAAGGTCTTTAGAAACAGAAGTATGATAACTCACAGTTTGTTTACAGGTCATTTTTTTTAATATTTTGTTTTTCTATTTTCACACAAATACATTTTGTTACAAGTCGTATTATTAAAAAATAAAATCTTTAATAATGATTAATGATATGTATAAGACAAGCACATTAAATTGATAATAATTTAAGGTTTTGCTGTCATATTGGTTTACCAGTGTGGTCATGCTTATCATGCTGTTTAAAACACTGTAAACCCACAATTAGTTTGAAGTAAAACAAAATTAAGCCTGTTTTATCTAAAATTTCATATTTCCAAACATTACTCAACTATTTTATACTAGGTGAACATTCGTGCCCACATACAGTATACAAAAAATAGGAGACCAGTTTCTGAATCAGTTTCTCACAGTTAAAAATTTCATGTTTAGCTTGGTTTGATGGCTTCTGATCATCCATCTTCCTCTTGATTGTATTCCAGAGGTTTACAGTTTAGTAAAATCAAAGAAACTCATCACTTTTAAGTGGTCTCTTATTTTTTCCGAAACTGTACACATTTAAACAGAGATCTTTGTCAGAGATCAGAGAGTTTTGTCTGTTGCCACTGGCAGCTTCTTTTCCATTGGCTTCTGGTACAACCTGTTTGAATTCTGGATGTGTTTCTGACACTAACATCCATCTGTGTATCTGTCTGTCTGTCTGTCTGTCTGTCTGTCTGTCTGTCTGTCTGTCTGTCTGTCTGGCTGGCTGTCTACCAGATTGATAGTGCTTGTAATACTGGTCAATGTATGTGTTAATGCTGGTCAACCAGTAAGTTCAAGCTTAGTCATAATTGTTATTTATCGGGGCCAGATGGACCATGCTTGAAGACTAGATTATTCAATCAGCTTTACCAGCTTGACCAGCATGAGGGAAAAACATAACAACATGAAAATTGGGTTATTAATCATTGGATTCAATCATTAGAGGGCTGTCTAATGGAAAACTATTACCTCATTAGTAGTTTGTGCTTATCAAATTACTGCCACAACACAAATGTTAATTTCTGTTATCACATTTCTTACTGTTTCTAGCTTACAGTAATGCTTTCCTCACAGTGGAGTGGCTTGCCCTCTACTGCTACATTATTAATATATGCTATTGCTGAATATAAATGGATGGGCATTTTAGCCCACAATCTAGATATGTTTTAGTCAAGTCACTGTAGTTCAAGAATAACTTTATTTAAACCTTTATCTGTCTGTCTATGTTAAAACACTGGCTATATAATTGACAGTGCAGGGATTTTTTTTTACATGTAAAAGGGCATGCTAACTCGTTAACTTTTTATCACTGTTGATTTATGTCACGTAATCAACTTCATATTCATTCATATCACATTTACATATCAGTGACAACACAAGCACACATCAACTCACATTACAATGACTAACACATTTAATTTCATAATATGTAGGGCGTAGAGTGTGTATGTTTATTAAAACAGATCTTAAGATTAATGTCATCAGTTTGCTCATGGGCTTATCTCTTTGATCTCATGATCTTATCGAATTAGAGTGGTTCACTATGATGGGAGCACGTATAAACCTGAATGTTTGCTTACATGATTCGCACAGACACAAGATACATTCCTATCATCCCACCGCTTCTCAGTGAAGAGGACTATACAGTGAATTTGGACATTTTAGGTGAGATGTGAAAGTATATGGAGTAAAGTGTTCAGTTTAAAGGGAACTTTGCACTGCATACTGAAGAAAGTACTGTATGAGTTTATCACTAGGAATTTGTCAGTAATGTTTACCCATCATTCCGTGTATGTCTCACTGGCTGGGGCTCACCATGAACACTACAACACGGTGTACACACAACACAAATCTGCTGTTGTTTAGCCATAAAATCACATATATTCTTTTTGTGCATACACAGCTGTGACACAGGCCTGTCACAGTATATTGTATACACAACATATTCATAAGAGAAGCACCGATGTGGGAATTCTGAGCTGATGGCGATATCTGATATTTCACCACCTCTGCCAATGGTGATGTGGATATCCACATTTATAACTTACAGAGAGACTACACACCCCACTATACTGTCTCCTCCACAAGTATTAGGACAGTTAGGCCAGTCCTACTATTGCTATCTGCTGTAAACTGAAAACATTTGTGTTTATTATTAAAAGACAGAAGATAGAACCTTTTGTCTGACAAAACACAAAACAAACAAAAATTTGCTGTCTTTTGTCTTCAGATTCAGATGCAGAAATAAATAGATTGGCCTCACTGTTCCAATATTTTTGGAGTGGACTGTAACTTTATAACTTTAAAACAAATATATATATTTTTTTTTATTGCTTAAATCAATTAATTTTAAAGTAGCACATGCAGTGTTGGGTAATTGTAGCAGCACGGCAAGCATCACTTGGTCCTTTTCCTCTGCCAAACAGGTGTCCTAGCGTCCAATTTTTTTTTCAAAATTAACATTTTAATATAACATTATAGTCATTATGGCTTTTAGAGAAATAGCACTATAGGCTCCTGTGGTGCCGCCTAAACTTTTGTCCTTAATGGCATTTTTCCCCTTACTTATACTTTATATTTTATAATTCAAGTAGTTTTGAAACCAGAACATTTACATTTTTACTTGAGTTGATACTTTAACTTCTACAGAAGTATTTTAAACCCTAGTATCTATACTTCTACCTGAGTAATGAATGTGGATACTTTTGACACATTTGTTTTCCTATACCTGTGGCCATGGAAGTGATTAAAACCAGTCAGTCAGTCAGTGAGTCAGTCAGTGACTCAGTGGTTTGGATGGGTGAACGAATATGTTTTGTAATTTTGTGTTTTTAATTAAATTTACTTTAAATTGACTTTTTAACAAACTTAAAAATTTTAATGGAACAATTCATAAATTTTTGTTTTGAACGTGCTTTTTTATTTTTTTGAGGTGAAGAAATTTGACGTTAAGAAAAAATACATTTCAAAATATGATTTTCAGATTTGGAAAAATCAGATGCATAAATTTCAGATAGATCAATTCAAATCAATCTACTGGATTACATCTTTGTTCTAATATTGTATTCTTGAGTTTCGAATAAAATAGATTTTAATTTAATTTGGATTTTTTTATTTTATTTTATGGGTTTTAACAGCCATTTTCACTACCTCCAATTTCAAAACACAAAAAGTTGTTAGAATTAAAATGTTTGAATCTCCTCATTAAATATTTCAAGTTTATTCAAAAGTCAGGTAAATTTAATTCAAATATACAAAATGCAGATTCAATACTTATGTCAATACTTTTAAGCCACATATAGCTGCTAATAAGGTTTAATAGTAATATAATATACTGGTAATAACCCCGCTAATCGTGGGCGGCGCAGATCTGCACACGCCCAGCGTCGCTGCACGGGAGGGATCCGCGTCCACACACTCACACAGTCTTTATCGAAGAGGAGGAGGAGGGCCTCGATTTATCGACTCCTCTTCGACTGTCAGGCGAGCGCACTCGTCCACGGAAAACCACCGCGGCCGCGATCTCAACAAACAGCAGCAGAACACGCGCGGGGACGCCTTTTATCGCCTGAACTCGTTTGTATTGATCTGAGGGTGCGGATTTGTGGACGGAGTGATGGCGGACTCAGGCAGCAGCGCAGCGGCAGCCGGAGCCGCAGGCTCGAATGGGAGCGCCGCCGGGGCAGGAGGAGCGGTGCCGCCCGGGGGAGCGACTGGAGCTGCGGGATCCAAGCCCGGCCTTGAGTCCGTGAAAGGGCAAAATTTTGACGTGGGCCCTCGCTACACCGATCTGCAGTACATCGGGGAGGGGGCGTACGGGATGGTTTGGTAAGGGGAGGAAGTGTTTGCTGACATTTCTGTGTTTTTGTTACACATTTTAACGATATAAACACCATGAGAGAAGCTGCTGCTGCAACAGTAGGGTGGGCTCAGTTCGCTAGCGTTAGCTTAGCAGCGTAGCTAACCTAGCAGGATACTTGTAGGGGTGGATAACCCAGGTCCAGAAAGTAAAGGGCCAACCCAGGGTTTTGTACCAACTGCCTGGGCGGCTATGCTGCAGCTGGTACAAACCCTGGGTTGGATTTTTACTTTCTGGACCTTGGTTACCCACCTCTACAAGTATATAGCTAGCGACTTATCCTAGCTGTCTTACGCGCTAGCTTAGCATCGCATAGTCGGCTATGCTGGTAAATCCAGGTTCATGATTTGAAAAAGAAATCCAGGCCAAGATTTGTTTCCAACGGCTTTAGCAGAGCCTCTGAAGTCGAGCTACAGCAGCGCTGCCAATGCAGTTGGAATAAAATCCTGGGCTGGATTCTGGCTAACGCGAACTTTCTGGACCTGGATTTACCAACACTAGCAGTTGGATAAAAAAAGTAGGTGTTGGTCCTTGGTGGCTGTTTAAACTAGATAGTTAACGTTATATTAAACGACAATTGTAGCTAACTGTAACGTTAACCATACGCTATATAGCTAGCTATATCTGTTTATATAGGACGTTCTCCAAGCGTTAACTAAACATTATCCTAACATTATCCAGCAACTAACCTAGCTAACTAAACAAGATGACGCTTAACGTTAACTATGTAAAAAACAGGCGAAGATGTTGTGCATTACAATACAGTTAACTAGCCAGTTACAAACACAGACGCATAATAATAATAAACCCGCCCATAATAATGTTAATGAGAATAATAAAGACAATAGTAGTAAATCAAAAAGTGAGATAATAGAATACAGTAAAAAAAAAAAGCAAAGCAAAAAAGTGTTTGCATAACTAACAGTATAAGCTAACTAGCTAGTCAAGACGTTGGTGTTAAGACATAACAGGTAGCTAGTTAGCTAGCTAACATAAATAACAAACATAATAGATACGCATAACCGAGCTAGCTAAAGAAAAAAAAAATAGATATGGGTAAAAAGGAGTTAAGTAGCTAACTAGATGTTTAGTATACAAACAGTGTAACTATCAGCTGGGTTAGCTAGTTATTTATGTTAAGAATGTCAAATAAAGGATTAGCATTATATTTAAACGTTAAAATATAGTAAAACATGCTAGCTAACGATAGCTAATAGGAAAAAAAGATGCAAAGGATTTGCAAGGAAGCGAATCAAGCAAGCTGTCATTTTGATGCTCATCCTGTTAGCTTACCTAGCTAACCTAAAGTTTATACAGGCATTGGCCTTATATTTTTAACCAAACCACAATATAAATGTTACTAAAGACATGTCCATGTCCGCTCTGATAATTTTTGTTTTTTTTTCGTCGCCCAATCTCTAAAAGAGCCAGTGTTTGGCTGGTTAGCTAACTTAGCTGGCTAGTTGTGAGCTAAACCTGCATGCTAATCCATTAGCTAGCGTTTAGCGGCTTGACATTTCATTATGTGCTGCCTGTAGGAAAGGCGTGGTTTTACCATAATGCTAATTGTGTGTTTAGTCGGGGGAGTGAGGTGGCAGAAATGCTGCTTTTTTCAGGATTTTTAAACGCTCTGAATGTTGCTAAATGTAGTTAAATGCATTAATAGTTGTTGTGCTTTGTAATTAACACTGAATTGGCAGTCAGTTAGTTCACGTTAGGTGGCCCAGCGAACACACAGCATTGTCACAACGTTGGCTACGTTCTTACAACGTTGCTACAATGTTGTCAAAAGGTGGCTGTTCTTCTCATCACAATGTTTTGTGCTTTTCTACAAGTCTGCTGCAGTGGGATTAGAAAAGAAAATCAATCTTAGCTTTCAACGGAAGTCAGTGAAAAAGATTTTATGTCCAGTAATTTTAAGCATTTCTATTGGTCCATGAAATGATCAAATTACAAATCCACACTTTTAATCACAAACCTACAGACCCCCTATGGTGACAACGTGGAATAAAATATGTACTTATTAGTGACCAAAGCTTAATTAAAACTTGAGAACCAGATAATTAAGTCGTGGGGACGATTGTTATGGTCAGGACTCAATTTGTCTTGTTCCCACACTAAGTCATGGCCACACATTAAAATCTTGTTCCCACACTTGGTTGAGTCGTGGCCACAAGTAAGGATCTTATTCCCATGCCTAAATAAGGTATGGCCACACATTATGATCTGTTCTCACGCTTTAATAAGTCATGGCCATGCATTAGAATCTCGTTCCCATGCTTTATTAAGTCGTGGCAATGCATTCAGATCTCATTCCCATGTGTTTTTAAGTCGTGGCCACGTATTATGATCTCGTCCCCACGCTTTAAGTAATGGCCACACATGAGAATCTCATTCCCATGCTTTAACAAGTTGTTATTATTATTATTATTATTATTATTATTTATTTTTATTTTTTTTTTGTATGTTTTAACATGGTGTCACCTTTGTAGTAAACAGAAAAGACACGCAACTTTTTAAAATAAAAAACGTTATGTATAGTGGATTTGATAATATTAACAAAAACAATACATTGTATAGCTATATATGTTTATATGGGGCTTTCTCCGAACGCTCAAAGTGAATAACAAAATATAAACCTAACATTGTCTAGCTTGCAAACTTGGCTAGCTATGTAAAATTTACAAACATATATATATTTATTTAAAAAAGTGACATTTTATTAAATTATCTGATTACTGATTATGTCAATTATTTTACAACAGGTGGCCATGAAAATTTTGCAAGCATATCAAATACACGTTTTTCATAAGATAATGATGATATACTCTTTCCCAGACATCTGGACTTATCATAATGTTGCCAATAATTTGGCCTGATTAATTTGACTATTTTAGTTGCTTTGCCTTTGTGTTTAAGGTCTAAAAATATCTCTCTAGTTTATACTTGATGTCTGTGGATGGACTTCTTATTTTTTTTTATTCAATTAAATGTATTGCTTAAATTGTAATAGGTTGAATTTTTGGACGTGTTTTCCACTGATCGTCTTTTCCCCTCCCCTTTCCTCTCACCTCTGCCCTCAGCTCTGCATTTGACAATGTGAATAAGATCCGAGTGGCCATTAAGAAGATCAGCCCGTTTGAGCACCAGACCTACTGCCAGCGCACCCTGAGGGAGATTAAGATCCTGCTGCGGTTCCGACATGAGAACATCATCGGTATCAATGACATTCTGAGAGCACGCCGCATCGACTATATGCGGGATGTGTATCCTTACACAAGCGCCCAGCCACGCCTGCAGAGCCAGACTGCACTGCAATGAAGAGTCATGTTTCTAGCTCTTATCAACAGTTAGAACAGTCAGACCAGGGGTGGGGTTATAGACTTATAGTGTGATTCGGGTTGGATTTGAGGTAAATTCATTACTTATTAGCAGTGCAGTGTCTCATGAAACCATCTTTAAAGCATCCACATCATGAAAACTGATATATTTAATTATTTTGTTAAAATAAGTGTTTAGATGATGTAAATGAATGCATCACTGCAGTTTCAATATATATGTGGAGATTGAGCTTAAAATTCAGCACATTTTGTGCGAATTCTGTATTTTGCTTAAATCCACAATTCAACTAACATTTGAATTCTTTTTTCTGGAATTATTTTTGAACAATTGAACAGAGAATGTTTATGTACTTACGTCACATTTAAAGGCACAATTACAAAAACAGTCAGTTGAAGTCCAAAGGAAAAAGTGAGTGATGAGAGGGGTCATGTGAGAAATAAGTTATAAATGATTTTGTTACATGATACATAAATGTTAAGATAATTGTTAGAACATTTTGAAACATGGATTTTACATATTAGATTAGGGCTAGACATAATTCAGTATTAGTATATTGTGATAAGAAAATTACTCACCTTTTTTAACAGAATTTTGATATTAGAGTATATATTATTTACAACTGACTTATATTTATTACATAGTGCATTAATTAACTTGGCAAATTGAACTTTCTGAAGTATGTAGGTATAGACATCCATTGTGGACGTTTTTGGCAGTTTCTCTGTCTTTATATCAGTCATATAATCCAGCCCTATATTAGATCTTAAATATTTTAATAAGCTTTATTGCTACCTTCTGCTAGGCATAATTCATAGCAACAGTTTGGCAATAAGTTCAGTTTACACAACATGACTGATGTTTAAAATTTTCTTTATTTTTGCTAACATTGCTTTATATTGTTGCTAACATCATGTAAGGAAAAATATTGATATTGTGTTAAACTGCGATGTTTTACTTTGCAATGCTGTATCGATTTTCAAAAACACAGTATGTGTTTTATGTAGGGGTGCAACAAAGCATCAGTGCATCGCCATGACTGCATTGTGGGAACATTCTTTTCCATGTTCTTTTTATGAAATGTGCACATTGCAATTCGGTAAGTGCAGGCCAAAAAAAAAAGTGGGCGTAAGCAAAGCACAGAGTATATGTTAGTCATTTTTGACTTTAGCCAATCACACAAGGGTTTTTTTCCCCCACTTTGGTTGCACAAGTTTTGCCTCTCCAGGCTTTAAGTTTTCTCTCTTAAGCTGGGAAATATGACAGATCCTCCGCTTAGCCCTCACAATCCAAAAGGAACGACAGACTTCCAAAAATGTAGTGGAGTGAAAAGTAAGATGTTACCAATTCAAATGTAGCCTAATTAAAGTAGCAAGTTACCAAGCAAATGGAAATACTTTAGTAAAGATACACAAACACTTATTTAATTGGAGTAATGAATTATATTTCCTTTTTTACTGTCCATGTAGACAATGATACTTTCACCCCAAGTGAATAATTAAGAAAATAAAACAACACAGTGGTTTGTTAATACTTAGAGCAGTACAGGAAGCATTAAAACAAGATGCATTTTTCATTGTTTATACATGTAAAAAAAAGAAAGGGGCTTCCTATTTTTTGTCATTCAAATTTAGTTCTGAATATTGTGAGAAAATAGAATAGTAAATCAAATCGAATTGTGAGCTGAGTGCATCATTACAGCCCTAGTTATATGTAAAGATTGTTGTCAGAAGTGCTTTATTTAGTGTTGTGCTTAAACCCCACCCACTAAACAGCAGTGTTGTACTATTGTTAGATTAAACTGTCCTTTTATTCGGATTTGTTAGTGTTTATGTTCAGTAATTTTAGGTTTTTGTCCATGAAATTGTATTTAAACAATTGCAGTAAATCACAATATATCGAAAGCCCTGTGTATTGTATTGCCAAGTTCTAGCCAGTAACAACCCTAATAGCTAACAAGCTATAGAAGCGTTATATTTCAACCGTTGGTCGTGTTCTTACTGTATTCATTAGCAGCTCAAGTCATCAGATAATAAACGTGTATTGCCTGGCTAAGAATGTTTGCAATATGAGGAAAGCTGTCCATTTGATTTATTGCCAAACTAACACATTAAAATGCTCGTTTAGTAAACAGAAGGGTTGTGTCCTTGACCACTGCTGGGATTATCCTCGGCGTGAGTCTGTTAGTTCCTTGACTCCCTGTAGCTACATCGTCCAGGACCTGATGGAGACAGACCTGTACAAGCTGCTGAAGACCCAGCAGCTCAGCAATGACCACATCTGCTACTTCCTGTACCAGATCCTGCGTGGGCTGAAGTACATCCACTCTGCCAACGTCCTCCACAGAGACTTGAAGCCCTCCAACCTACTCATCAACACCACCTGTGACCTCAAGGTGAGCGCCAGCCCTTTCTCGATGGCACCTCCTAATGTTTTGTGTGGTTAAGGAGGAGCTTGAGTTCAGATTTGAAGCTGTGAAACAATGGAATAATAAGAGTTAAAAGATTAGCATGAGCATTTGCATGCACAGTAGGAACTGTTTGCCAGAATGGAGCTCTTTTTGAATTTCCCAGCTGTGGCATGCTATTTAATATTTAAAATCTATCAAGTGCCTTTTTACAGCTAGCTTTCAAATTTTGGTGGTTTTGGTTTTAAGTAATCAGATTATGCGCAGATTTCACTTGACAGCATAAACAGCCAGAAGTTAACATAGCCAAGATGCAAGAGAAATAGAATTTTAATAGGATCATTCATGTACCTAATATTGTGCACATAAGTGCCAATAGTCCTGTCACTAGGGGTAAGAATCTTAAGCACCTTGCAATTCTATTTGATTACTATTCAGAGGTCTGCAATGTGATTTATTTATGTCATTATCAAGCATCTTGTCGTATATTTTTTTTCTGTGCAGAATTTCTTTTTCCTCATTGCATGACTGCTTGGTACTTTTACTATGCTTTAAGTAAAGTATCTGTAATGACCCCTAATGAATCTTGCTATTTAATTACGTTATAAAGCCTTAGTGTAAACAGAATTTTATCATAGTATCTGGATACTAAACGCATGCTGATGCCAAGTGTAAATCTTTGAGAGATGCTTGAAGAGCTTGAATACACCTGAATTTAACATGCATTTTATGTCTGGATGTTATTCACATATACTTTTACTGTATTTTGTTTACAGTCATCACTAAAATGCATCCTGGGTATGACCAGATGAATTCCAATTATTTTAATTTTCCATGTAAAAAAAAATACATGGAAATGTGCATCAAAACATGCTAAATTCTTGTTGTGCTTTCTGTAAACATCAGTTTCTCATCATGGTGCTTCAGATTCAGGAGAATGCGAACAGATCAGAGGAGCAGTGGAACAATAGATGCTTCTTAAAATCATGTAACAGCTCTTTCAGAAAATGCAAAGAGCTGTTTAAACCACAAGAGAACACAGTCTGTAAAACTGCCATCATCTACCAGTAAATAAGCCAAACTGATGCATATAGAACCAGAGAGGATGATTAAGATAAAAGAGCAGAACGAAGATTCACAGTAATAAATATTCATTACTCATTACATCAGTCAATTCCTTATTTTAAGAGGTAGGAGAAAACCAAAAATTGTAATTAATTGTAACGCTGATTGTTTAGTTTTTTTTCCACTCTTCTTAGATCTGTGATTTTGGCTTGGCGCGGATAGCTGACCCAGAGCATGACCACACTGGATTCCTCACAGAGTATGTGGCCACTCGCTGGTATCGTGCACCTGAGATTATGCTCAATTCCAAGGTAAGGATCAAGATTTTGGAATGAATAAAGTTACTGATTGACTCTCTCAGAATACCACCGAATACTGAATGGCCGAATACTGAATACTGATATTTTTCCCCACAGTAGTAGTAAAAGTACCAGCAAAGCACAGTACACTTTTCACTGTATTGTTTCTACTACTGTATTTTTTGCACTTTAAGCCACACCAAATTATAAGGCGCACTATTTATGAACGGCTATTTTCTTGTCTATTTTCATACACAAGGCCCACTGGATTATAAGGCGCACTTTAAGTAACTTCTAATTCAGCACGTCTCGCCGCTGAATGGTGGTGGGGGGCTAACTAACTAAGCTAAGTAAAGCTAAGCTAAGTAAACAAAACTGTAATACAAAAAAAAGACTTTCTTTTAAAGTAAAATGAATGCTGGATGTTAATCTACACAGATTCCTCTCCTAAAAACATTATTTATTTTAAAAAATGTTGTTCATTTGAGTAAGTAAAGCACTTTAATTTATTTACAGTAAGCTTAGATTCCTAATTTCTCCAGCAAGGCTGGAGCCTTAGCATTAGCGGCTAACCGTTACCGGGTAATGCTAATGCTGCTCCAGGAGTGATAACCAGGGTAAGTAGCAGACTACAGGCTAATAATACTCACCTCTGAATGGCGAAAGAACATTTAGCTTCTAATGCTAATGCTGCTCCAGCCCTGGTGCTGGAGAACTGAACTGAAACTCCTGTATAACGCTGTACTTCAGTGGAGTGGCCTTACTGCTCCTTAGAACCTGACTGATACAATTTATACATAAGCGGCACTGAATTAAAAATGAAAATTTTAAGTGCATCTTTTATAATGAGAAAAATACGGTACTTTGCAGTGGTGGTCTGCTGCTGCAGCTTTTTTTTAATTCTCTGAAACATCCAGAAATCACTACGACCAATCTCTGCAGAATACTTTTAAAGACAGGAAAATAAAATAATGAAAAAAAACCCCACTTTTTTATTTTATAACACTTTATTAAAAAAAATCTTGATTTAAGAAAATATACTATTGCAACAAAACATTTTATAACAAAGTGAAGTAAAAAAACAAAATGTAACAAAATAAATATTTTTATATAAAACAATCTAATAATAACTACATTAGGGATGCAATTATGTGATCAGAATATTTGTTAAGACTTGGAATCGGGTGGAAAGAGCCAGATCACTGATTTATCAAAAATATAACAATACATTGTTACTCCACATGTTCCATATAGATCAGGACATCCCTAACTGCTGCTGCTTTTTAATTCTCTGAAACATCCTTAAATCACAATGACAGTGACTCTGTAGAAGATGTTTAATGACAGGGAGAACTAGCAAATGTTAATTGAGATATTGTTTAGGTTTTACAGTTGAGAACAACATTCCCAATAAAAATTTGTGTGAGTCCTAAAATAGTATCATAACATTTCAAGATATGTTACAATAACATTTAACAGTACCCCATATACACCCCATGTACACAATCTAATGTAAAACCTGATGCACACCAGCAGCATTGCACATATTCTGGACACTGTTACAATTTCTCAGCATGCTAATGCCGCATTTACATCACTACAGTACTATATTAAGCTTTTTGTTCAGTATTAATATTTCTGTCTTTTTTTTAACATATTTCCCCAAACACAACTGCTTTTCTTCTTGTTTTCGGGAGAATCATTTAATTTGCCAAATGTTTGGTGCCCCTCTATTTTAAAGAATTCAGTACCCAAACGTGCCTGTTGCTAATCCCACAGTGTAAACAGAAGTGGCCGCATGTTAATTCATGAGTGTCTCTCTGTGTAAATATATACTGAAGTTGCGCTTCTGTTCTGTTTGCATACCTAACTCTCTCCATCTCTCTGACAGGGCTACACAAAGTCCATTGACATCTGGTCAGTCGGTTGCATCCTGGCTGAGATGCTGTCCAACAGGCCCATTTTCCCAGGAAAGCACTATCTGGACCAACTCAACCACATACTAGGTGAGCAGCTGTAACCATACGTATCTTGTAATCATCACTACCTACACTAAAATGACAAACACCAACACTAAGTTGTTTTGATGCTGCAATTGGTCGGCCATTCTCTCGTTTAGAAGAGCTGTGATTAAATAGCTCGTATCCTAAATCTGCTTTGTACTTTTACAACCCTAAGTCAGAAAAGGCACGATAAACCCAAGATTCTTCTGCTTTGTCTGATAAACTTGCATTTTAGACTTGCACTACATTACATTCCAAAAATGCTGGGACAGAAGCAGTTAAGGGTTAGTAATAGGGTGAGGGGGAAAAAATAAAAAAAAGGTGTTTTTTTAAATCATGATTTTCAGCTGAAGCAATATCCATACAAGGTGTCAACAAATGCATAAATGAGGAGTAAATGGTTGAAATTTTAAGAAATTGTCTTCAAATGATGACTGGAAGGGATGTTCTCACACCTGTGATCACCTCCAATCCCTCAGACAGCAATGCATCACAAACTGTCATTTAACTATAGCTGATAGAAACACATACACAGAAGATTGGCAGCAACAAGTCTAAAAGCTAGGGTCTGTCATGGTATGGAGCTGTATCAGTACACTTATGTGATGGTAGCATTAATACAGAAAAGTACATTGAGGTCTAAGGGCATTTTCACACCAGCACTATTTTGGTCTGGTTAAAACATACTGTGGTTCATTTGCACTCTTGGTGCAGTTCGTTTGGCAGGTTTGAAAACAGTAATCACACTTAGGTGCTGACCAAAACAACTGCACCCAGACCCACAAGATATGGTGGTCGCAGCACCTCTACAAACAAACTCCAGAGCGGTTATTTGAGCTAATAGGCTGTTCAGGTGCAGTTTAACCTGATTAATTACCCAGATAATTACCATAGTTTTGAACAAGCACTGTCTCTGCTGCTGATCCATGCTAAGCTGTTATCACGCTGAACGCTGCATGTTTAAGGGCGTTTTCACACCAGCACTATTTGGTCCGGTTAAAACGAACTCTGAAAACAATAATCGCACTCTGGTGCGGATCAAAAGAACCGGATCGAGACCAGCTAGAGGAGGTGGTCTCGGTCCGATACCAAACGAACTCTGGAGCGGTTCGCTTGTGGTGAGAACGTGATCCGGTATCGATCGGATCCAGCTATTAAATATAAGCTGCATTCACTGCTCACAGCCACATGACTCGGTTTATTATGTATAAATCAGTGTTAAAGCACAGATATTTGCGCTGGAACACAAAATCTTCTCATTGTATTTAGTTTTTTCGTATATTTATATTTAACGTACTCCTGTGTCAGACAGCTACGACCAATCAGAGGACACAGGCTGCTTGCGTGGTTTATTGATGCGCGTTTTGGTGCGTTTACAGTCGGTTGCATTATGCCTATGTGAAACCATACCGAACAGAGCGAGAAAACGCTCCAAGTAAACGAACTCATTAACTGCTTTGGACCAGAGAAACGAACCACAGGTGTGAAAAAGCCCTAAAAAGCAGCTTCTCACTGCACTACTATACACACTGGTCTGGAACACTAAACCTTCTTGCTGTATTTACTTTTTTGCTCCCATGCCAGACAGCTCTGACCAGTCAAAAGAGACTCAGTCGCACTCGGAAGTTTTGTTTGGGCGCATTTCGGTGCATTTAGGCTTGTGCATGTGTGAAAACAAACCAAACTAACTGTTAAATGAAGGAAATGTTTTTGATTACAGATTACTGTAATTATGTCACTTTTCCTCTTGTTTACAGTGTTATGTCATAGGACTCTAAATATAAGGCCTTACCCATCATAAATGTCAGTTTAAAATAGCTAATATATGTTATTTGGTTATGACATAAAATGAAATTCATTATCTCATTGTACCCACATTTTAAAAAATTTCATTATATTATTATAATTTGTTTTTGTATAATTGTGTTTTATTAGGTATCCTGGGCTCCCCCTCTCAGGATGATCTAAACTGTATCATCAACATGAAGGCCAGGAACTACTTGCAGTCTCTGCCCCAGAAGCCCAAAATTCCCTGGAACAAGCTCTTCCCCAAAGCAGACAATAAAGGTATGCACTTGGGCAAACGTAAAAAGGACTAGAAACAGATTGAAGAATTTTAACACAAGGTTTATTTTACAATCTCTTCACTTACAGCCAAGTCAAACAAATGAGTCAAAATATTAGACTTTGTCATTTATTTGTTTTAAAAGAACACAGGTCATGCAGCAGGACAACGACCCCAAGCACACTATTTGTGTAGAATAAAGTTAGTGTTTTGAAATGGTCATCGTCAAAGTACTGATTCTAATCCATTTTAGGGGGGGGGGGGTTATCATGGATATTTCAAGTCATATGTGATCTGCTGTGACTTTCTGTGTCTCAGTGTGGCTTTAATTTAGTATAGCACTGTCAGAATGCTTCAAGGCATGCTGAGTAATTGAATAGTGCTGAAGAGCCTGCATTTGTTGATGTGCATCCCTCTAATATAAAAATGATTTTGAGGATAAAATACTTTAATCTGCCTCCATCTCTTTACCTTGTGTTTCATATTTCTGCACAGAGATGGATAGAAAGGATGGGTTAGATGTCATCACATTTTTTCCCTCCTTGAATCTGTAGTTTCAAATTAAAAGCCATTATCACATCAGTTTGGTGTATGCAATTTAACGTCATTTAATGAAGTTCTGGAGCTGTAACACAAAAAAACATTGTCAGTTGCAACACGGTATAGCTTACTTTTATGCACAACCGTCCTTTTTAACTTTGCAATTTAAGATGCAGAAAATTGATTTGATTTTCTGAAAGATCTTTGTAGAATTTGATTAGCACCTGAGTGCTATAAGAGCACTTAGAAAGAGGTCTTTCTTCATCATCTGGTTGGCTTGTGAGTGCTTGTCTGTGTTTTGGTAGGAGAGTGTGGGAGTGTGAGCTGGGGGAGGCTGTGAACAAATGCTGGAGAGAGAATTGAATGCATTGTACAAATGTCTTGTTGGAACTGCCCAGTGTTTAAAGGAATTGTGTGTCATTCTGTTCATGCTTGGCTTGTGTGTATTTATGCTTATAATTAGTGTCATAAGAAGGATTTTGTGTAACGACGGATGTAAAAAGTAAAAAAAAAAAAAAAAAAAGTAACATTCTCTCTGTTTTTGTGTTTTGTTTGTTTAGCTCTGGATTTGTTGGACCGCATGTTAACCTTTAACCCCATCAAGCGCATAACTGTGGAAGAGGCACTGGCCCACCCTTACCTGGAGCAGTACTATGACCCCACTGATGAGGTATACATCACTCTCCTTCTGAACCATGTGCTTGTGCAGACTTGTATCCTGATGTGTCTTACCTTGTTGAAGCTGTAAAGGTATTTATAGACCTGCCAAAACGAGAAAACCAAACATTCAACCAAGCATGTGGGGTAACTTTGCTTCGGCTTCGTACGTCTCATTAGAATAATACAAGCCCCACCAAATTGTGCTTGACCCTTTATTTGTCGAAATGCAGAATAAGGCAGATAGCATCTATAAAGACACATTTTGACTAAAACTAAAGCTGGAATACTGATGAATTTCTTAACACATGAGTAAAAGCACGTCTCCTGCCCTGTTACTGTACCAAAACAGAAGCTCCTGCTGTAAAATGTAAAAAGCCCATGAGCTGTCCTGACGTAAAGCCCTCTGTAGAATTGTTCTGCCTCGCCCGTCCCCACAAACTGAGTTGGGGAGTAGGAGCCCAAAGATAATTCATAAGTCATCACAGTTAAGATAAGTCATCACAGTTAAGACCAATTTATAGTTGTTTGTTGTGCTTCATTATTATATATAGTGTTATTGATTCTTAAAAACCTGTTATTTTTGTGTGTTCTTTTTATTGTCCGAATTTAATGATTACAGACATATTAAGCTTTTACATTTGTGTTTTTTTTTTGTAGCCTGTCGCTGAGGAGCCCTTCACCTTTAACATGGAGCTAGATGACCTTCCTAAAGAGAAGCTGAAGGAGCTCATCTTTGAGGAAACAGCACGATTCCAGGCTAACTACCAAGGCTCCTGAGGGAAGCGAGGTAAACGAGCAAAACACACAGCTCATAAAATGCACAAACCTCACATGGTTAATATGTTATGTGGACAAATGTTTTAGGACACGTATCTTTATCAATAAAGGTGTATAAATCAAATAAAACATCTAGCCATGCAATCTGAATTTACTTACAGTTGGAGAAACAATGGGTGCTTCTAAAGAGCTCACTGAAAACCAGTTTGGTGCTGTAATAGGATGCCACTGTTGTAACTAATCAGTTATTTAATTGTTTTTTTTCTGCTCCCCTTCCCAGATATCACAAAGTGTGGTCACAAAATGCATAGGCACACAGTGCATAAAAGTTACCTAATGCTCTGCTGACTCTGCTAACATCAACTTCTATTAGTGCCTATGGATTTAGAATGGGATTAAAAAAAAAAAAAGGGTACCCCAATGTCTCAATATTTTTGTCTATGTCATGTATGTCCCTGCAGAAATCCAGTACTCAGAGTACTGAGACCTCTGCTGGACAGTTTTAGCTTGAGTTAAGGAAAGCAAATTGTAAGCCCTTAGTAATCCTTAGGTCTGCTTTAGCCTTATTAGTCTGTTAGAGTTTATCAGTTTGCATTAGCTTTCAAGGTAAATCTAACCAAAACTAGATTTTTTGAGATCTTAAAGAGCACTTTCACACCTGTTGTTTAATTGCTGTGGTCCATATCAGTAAGTGTTTGTCTGTGGTTGGGTTTGTTTTGTTTCATACAATAAATGTGTCTCCAAAATGCATTACAATAAACCATGAGAGAATGTTCTTTGGGCTTATTAGCCATACCTCTCTGGGATGTGAGCAAAAAAAATCATGTTTTTGGATTAGTTCATATTTCTTGGTTCATAATTTTTGTTTTCTTAACTGTAGTAATTATAGGCAGTATACCGGGTAGGAATGTAATATAATTATAGTGGCCAAAATTTGCAAAAACGTATAAACAAATTATCATACACTTGTATTTATATATTTCAGCTGATCCAAAGCAGTTGTAGATCTCGAAATTCAGCAAATATTTATATACAGAGCTGTTATTATAAAGTTAAAAGCAGTAGTTTTTCTGGGTTGGGAGGGGACAAAATATTGTACTCCACTTAGGCCTGGACAATATTTCGATATCGGTATTTATCACGATAAGAAATGTTTCAATAACGGTGATATCATTTCTGTGACATATCGGTATGTATTATTTACAGAATCTATCACAGACAGGCGTTTTTTAAGCGGCGTCGGTTCACTTGCAGAACTGAACGCAATCTGCCTCCGTAGCCGGGCTAAGTCAGTGCGTGATTACGTAAACACACAGGCACGTAGCCAGATAGTCTAGGCTCCGCTCCGCATCGCATCTAAACTGTCCCGCAATGAAGCTCGGCTGCGCGCCGCTCCGCATCTAAAACCTCCCGCAATGAAGCGAAACCAACTGTAACCGAGCGGATCTCGGCCGCACTTTTGTAGTTTGTTGTATCTAAGTTATTTATAGTTGATATATCTTTGTTTATTTGACAGGGATATCATGTTCCCTTTATATTTATATATATATATATATATATATATATATATATATATATATATATAATGTTTACAAAAGAATAAGAAGCTCTGCCTTTGTTGTAATGTAAGGTTATTTATATTGGTAATATGTATATAGGTTATAGGTTTGTGTTTGACAGAGATATTTTGCTACATGCAAATAAAAGTGAGCAATGATTTATTATGACTATTTTTTATTTCTAAAGTATTAAACAGTTTTTGTGAGAGGAGGCTTTAAAGACTTTAAAGAATTTCAGACAGTAGTGTACAGAATTCCATTGCAGGGATTCTTAGCAGTTTTTCTAAGGCATTCCAAGTATTTATATCGATATCGAAATTATATGGTATCGACCAAAATTAAGGAATATGTCGTGATATAAATTTTGGCCATATTGTCCAGCGCTAACTCCACTGAAGTCCAGCTTTATGAAGGAGTTTCAGTGAAGTTTCTCCAGCACTGAGGCTGGAGCAGTATTAACAATAACCGTGAGTATACTGGACTGTAGTCTAGCTTCCCAATTAAAAGGGAAACATGGCAACACCCTTGTTCCTTACTATTGTCGCTTAAAATGCGCCTTATAATCTGGTGCGCCTTATGTATGAAAATAGACCAGAAAATAGACGTTCATTGACAGTGCGCCTTATAGTATGTACAGTACGGTAATGGTGTCACCGTAGGGACACAACCATCACAGTAATGTCTAATACTGTATATTTATTCTAAAATAGTGGTCTGGTAGGTTTCTTACATGCAGTGTTGACAGCATTTCATAAATAAATAAAATGAACAAAAAAATAATACCCAAACACACACAAATCAGCACAGCACTTACATGCACCTGTATTAATAGTGCTCTTCCACATTCTTGGTGCAATTACACATTCTCAACACAGAGGTCTCTAAATCCTTGAATCCTCAAAAATGAATCCTTGTTTATACTCACTCATCTCTTCTCTTTTTTGTCTCCTTTTATTTCTTTCTTGTCAGCTCTCGCGCAGAATGACCAAGCCATGTGACGGCTAAGAACAAGATAACTCCAAACAAGCTACAAAAGTTATACATGCATATATGGTATCCAAAACAAAAAGAAGAAAAAAATGTACATTTGAAAACTTGAGCATTTTTTCTTTTCTTTCTCCATGTCTCTCTCTCTCTCTTTCTCCTTCCTGCTGGGCGGCTGTGCGCTTGTTTGGGTGTATAACTTGCAATGTTAACGCCATCGGATGCAGGGCTGTTGCTCACACTCGATCTCACAATCTTTACTCACAACAAACCTTACTGCGCACAGCCCCTGCTCTTTCACTCCTGCTTTCTTTAATTTCTCTCTTTCACTCTCATTCTTTCTCTGTCTCTTACTCCACAAACTCTACCACTCCATTCTCTCTCTCTCTCTCTCCCTCTCTCATTCCATTTTTCTTTCCTCTTTGGATTTCTCTGCTTACTACGGTTCTATGTACTGCCCTCGAATGGAGAAAGAAAGAAAAAAGAGAGGGTGGCAAGGAAAAGAGTGAGCACAATTGTTCTAATGGGCTCTAGCTGAGTGTGTGTACATATATATATATACATATGGGCTTTTTTTTTGTTTTGTTTTTTTCTTTTGCATTCAGTTGGAGTATTGTCATATATGTCTTGAGATCTGTTTGTACACTGTAATTTGAACGTTTTGATCAGTTACAAAATGTGTTTTTGTATGTTGGGAGTTTATATTTGAGTATCCATTTGGACAAATGTTTCTAGTTTTTTTTTTTTAAGACAATATACGTTCTATGTGATGAGCTTTTTGTTTTTGGCTTTTGTGAAAGAGGTCTTGCTCTCTGATTGTGATCAGTGTCTTGCTAGCCAATGGGTTGAGTTATGGAAACAGAGGAATGTCCAGTCCCGGGTGAAGGGAGGAACGAGCAAGAGCTACGGCGTAGCCTCCTGCTTTACCTACTGTACAGATATTATCTGAAGCCGCTGTTGGGATTCGAGACGCTTTTTTGCCAGTGCTTTTTGGAAAATGAAGCCATCAGTATCATCAAAACTCAGATGTCACATTCACATTCATCATGCTGCTCCCTCTCTCTCTCTTGCTTTGTTGTTTCTTTCTTTATCTTTTTCTCTTCATCACTCCCTCCCTCTCTCTGTTATCTATTTATCCCTCTCCTCCACTACACATTTTCTACACATCCCTTCGTGTGGCGCTTTTCCTTTTTATTCCTTTTTGTGTTGCTCCTTAACAATGGTTGTCATTGGTTACTATGTCTATGGCTACTGTTGCCATGGTCGCCCCTCTCTCTCTTTCGTCCCTTTGTTTGTTTCTTTTCTTTCTCATTTCTCTCTCTTTATTTTTAACGCAGATTTGTTTAAGCAGTACTCAAATACTGCTGATAGCCCCCTCCCCCCCAAACACTCAGATGCTGTCAATGTTTTCATGCTTTAATTTTTTAATGCTTTAATACTACATGATCCAGAGTTAGCAAATGTGTATTTATTCCTTTCCGTATCATTCCTTGTTTTCTTCTTTCCTTCTTTCCTTCTGTCCTTTCTTTTCTTTTTCGTCTTCTTGTCGTCTTTCTCCTCACTCGTTGTGGGCTGAGGTTAAAATAGCCAAACGGAACGCTTTCAGAGCCATAGGACACACATATATATAGTCATATAGTCATTTTCACCCCCCGTCACTCAACCCTCCCCTCTTTACGTGATGTCAGACTTTTTGAAAGGGCTTTTCCACAGGGCTCGCTGACCTCATGCCTATCTTGCCTGCGATTGGTCGACCTTGTGTTTATGTAGTCTGTGATTGGCTGATGTAGGACTTTTGCATGTGTCGAATCACAGGTGTGATTTGCTTTTCGCGCTTTTTCCCCCCACTCTATAACGAACTGTTATTATACATGCATTCGTATTTTCCTTTTCCCTTTGTACAAACAGAAAAAAGGGATGTCCGTAAACCGTTCGAACTGGCGCTTTTGGCAAATCGTGGGTGAGGAAAGCTCACTCTAGGGGGAGGAATGGAGGAATCTTGAAATAGCACAGGGTGGATTTGTTTTGATTTAAAGGCCAGGCTTGGACAAGCCTTGTTGAGCTAAACCAGCTCTAACAGGAATGGTGCTTTGACTTTTGTTTATGATTTGGAATGTGTCCATCCATTGCATGCAGAATTTAATAAAATGGAAATTATCTAAAGTGATCAGAAATGGAAACTCTGCTCAACTGAACTGCTAAACTGCTGTCTTATTGGCTGCTTTCACACTGCAGGTAAAATGGCCCAAATCAGATTTTCTGACTAATCTGATGTTTATTTAAGCTGTTTACACCTTAAGTGCGCAAAACATCAACAATTCACGTGAAGTTTCAGTTTCGCTCTTATTTGAATAAAAACAGCTGGGTTCATCACTGAAAACGCATTTAAGCTCGCTGTAAGTTCACATTATTCGGCCTCAGCAACATCTTTAGCTTGTGTCTTTGGCTTTTAGAGTTTTTATCTGCAGCCTTCGATGATGCAGCCATGTCTCTTTGACCACACGTACACTCGTACCATTTCATTAGAAATGCTAAGCAGTTGTGACACAAGTCTTTGAAGTTGTTGTCTCAACATTTTTGAGGTCTGTTACCTCATTATTCTGCCATTTAAAACTCTTATTCACTACTGTTGTCTATTTCCCTTTTCCTCACATATTTTTTCCCCATAAATGCACTTCACATTCCACACAAACACATCTGTGTAACATTTAATGAAAAAGATCTGGTTTGGGCCACTTTTATCTGCTGAACCTGATTATGTGTAGCCTCAATTGGATTGAAACTGATTGACACGTTTAAATCATATACGTTTCAAAGCAGCATTTTTTTCTTTCAAGAATGGACTGAAAAAAAATAAAACGTAAAAACGAGTGCACCCTCCTGCACGTTTCATACGTCTGTGTGACTATTGACATTACTCAATCTGTGCACCTGCACTTTGTGTCTCATGACCAAACGCTTCTTTTATTATATTCTTTTTTCTTTTTTTTTTTTCTTCGGTGCAATTGTCCTCTTCCTTGTCTTTTCTTTAATAGACACGCTTTGAGGGATGGACTACGAAACTCGAAACGGTCATTCTTCAGTCCCATAGTTTGTTTAATCTGTTTTTCTTGTTCTCTATGGCACTCTATGCTTTCTTCTCTTTTTCTCTTCTATGTTTCTCCTCCCGCCCCAGTTCCGACCCATCCAATGTTCCTCGGCTTTGCTAGTGTGTTGTGGGACAGGAAGGCACAGGTGGTGGGGCTGCGTCCCGCCCGTGTCTGTGTCTGCATGTCTGTCTGTTACAGCCTTGAGCTGCTCTTCTCTGCTTGCCCTTGTGGGGGTGACACCACACCACTCGCTGACCTGAGGGGAAACGAATCATTTACCAAGGATTATGATCTTTCTATGCTGTATTGTCGCTGACGTAATGCTTATTTACAAATGGGACCATGGGGACTGTCTACAATCATATACACACACACAGTACATATTATCACCTACACACACATATATATATATTGAGATATACACACATACATGTACACACTTACAGATATCACACACAAACAGTATATGATTTTGAAAGGCCTACAAAAATAAGGCAGATTTCGTAATGTCCTTTTAATGGCTGTTCTTATAATTATTGCTGTTGTTATATTGGTGAGTCTTTTTTAAAGAGCTGAAAAGGGATTTTCTTTTTGTTTTTTTCTGTTTATTGTTTTATTTCGTTCGTTTTCTCTCATTTCTCTCTTTGGGTGTGAAAAATAATTGGCTGTGTTGTCACTCTTTCGGAAATCTATTTTTTTCCCCCTTAATCTTCTAAGGACTTTTATTTTAAAAGATGATTTAAAAGATGATCTGAGTAGATATGTGTAAGAGATATGAACCAAGGATGGTTATAGTCTTATGTACATGCTTATGGGTATTATGAATTAAACAATTAACAAAGAAACAGAATTATATACATATATTAAATAAAATTCCTGATACTGTACTTTTTTTTTGGTCCAGTCTGATTCTTTTATATTTATTTTATTTCGAGTACTCCAGAATTCTGTATTTGACATTTTACACAGTTGCATAAGCAGTCAGTCACCACCCATTTTTATACTGTGCAGGATGTTAGACCTTTTATTAAGTTGGTGATGAAAGTTTGTGCTTCATAAAGTTTTACTGCTTTAGTTTATTGTTCCTATTATGGAAAATATCTGCGTGTTTAACAAGGGAGCCTTTATTAACGAGGGTTTTTGTCTCTATTAATGAAAAGTGGGCAGTTTTATATAGGTCAAACTTAATGTAATACTGAAAATATCATGTTTTACTTGGAAAAAGGGTGGTCAGCAGCTCAGTAGTAAGTAGTGTATCTTACAGCTTAGTCGTATACAGTATAATAAGTATTTGATAAGCTGCCGATTTTGCAAATTTTAGTACCTACAAAGAATGGCGAAGTCTATAATGTTATTTTACTTTACTTAAACTGAGAGACAGAATCTAAAAAGATCCAGCAAATCATTTTTGTATGATTTTTTAAAAAAATAATTAATTTGCATTTTAATTGCATGAAATAAGTATTTTAACCCCTACTGACCAGAAAGAGAGGTCTGACTCTTACAGACCTGTTGGTCTTTCAAAATCCTGCCTGTTCTACAATCATAAGACCAAAATAGAGCTTTTTGATATCAACTCCACTTGCAAAGAGTTTGTCCTACAACCTCCTTTCCACAGTAAGTGCATTGAAGATGTTGTGACTGGGCCTTCCAGCATGACAATGACCCAAAACACAGACAGGGCAACTAAGGAATGGCTACATTAAAAAGCATTTCTGGATTTACCTAAATCCAATAGAAACTCTTAGGAGGGAACTGAAACTCAATGTTGCCCATCAACAGCCCCGAAACCCTGGAAGATCTGGAGAAACTTTTAGTATTGAGGAAAAGGTTAAACCGTGTGTCAAGAACTACAGGAAATGTCTGAAAATCTGTAGTTGCAAACAATACCAAAATTATGTGCAAACAAGTTCCAAATATTAAGTTCTGTTTGTCTATGGTATCAAATACTTTTTTCATGCAATAAATACGAATGTTTTATTTAAAACATTTATTTTCTGGATTTTGATTTTAGTTTTTGTTTCTCACAGTTAAGCCCTATCCAGGAGGGAATAGTTTCTCAGGGGGACGTCTGTGAAAAATATTTCACACTTCTACTCAGTGATAAAACTCTTTACCAGACTGCAATTGAAAAAACAGGAGGACCAGTGAGTGTTTTGCTTTCCCGATCACATGACGTGGCGTTCAGTAGCTCCTCCACTTCCACTCGGTGTTGTGTAACGTGGATCTCTGTCGAAACGCGCGCCCAAAGTGTAATTACTTACTACAATAGACAAAGACTAGGACTGTAATAATTAAGACTACAGACATTATAGGTAGAAAAATTTCAAATTGAAAGTGTATCAAATACTTATTTTCCTCACAGTAGTAATGAGGGAGTGGTTGTTTCTGTGTGGCTTTTTCTTCCAGGGTTGTTTTTCCAGTTTAGGCACTCTACAACTTTCAAGACTTGTACTGGCATGAACTCAGGATGTTGCTTCAGGTCTTTCTCCAGAAAGCTGAATGAGATGATGAAGGGAGCAAATCACAGCTACACGAAAGCATCCATGCCATTTGTCTTCAGTGTGTGTATATTTTTTTTTCTACACTGTTAAAAATATATTGAAAGTGTTACAACAGGTTATCCATAGCATGTCTGGTTCTACACAGGACATTAATGCAGAAACCTTTAGGAACTGTGGTGAGTTCCACAGGGTCCTACCTTAAGGATTATGAAGCTGTAGATAATCATCAACTTACAGTATATTAGTACTGTGTTAGAGTGAAGAACTGAAGTGTGGGCTAACTTACAGGGTTAAACACAAATATCTAGTTAAGAAAATAGATAAAAACTTATATGGGCCACCGTGACCCACCAGACCCGTTAGCATATAGAGGCACAGACACAGGAAGTGAATAAACACAAATTGTAGCCTTATTAGGAAAAATGACCTCCACCAGCACCCAAAACATACTCAACTTTATTTTGTCTTTAGGTTTGTTGTTGCCGCAGCCGTCCTCTCACCTATAGTGTATCTTGTGAGTATCTACAGGGAATAGACAAGCTATATGTTTGCATTCACACATATTTTTCAGCAACAGAGACAACTTTTACTAGCTGAATGCAGTCATATTAGCATATACTAATTCCCAATTAGGTGCTGATACTAAGAAAAACAAAGTAATGTTTAACATTCTCTGTTTGTCTTTTTCTCTCTCTCTGACTCTCTCTCTGTCTGACTCTCCCTTCCCTCTGTCTGACTCTCTCTCTCTCTGACTCTTTCTCTGTCTCTCTCTGACTCTTTCTCTCGCTGACACTCTTTCTCTCTGCCTGTCTCTCTCTCTTTTTCTGACTGTGCTCTCTCTCTTTTTCTGACTGTGCTCTCTCTCTTTCTTTCTCTCTTTTTCTGACTCTCTCTCTCTGTGAAAGTGTGACACCTTTTTTCTGTAACTGTTGGAAAGCTGGTTGTCTCTCAGCAGTTCTATACAAACCTAAACAATGCAAAAACCTCAGCAATCTGCTGATGGACTGGACTTTCACCCCATGCTTTCATGCCTGGCACGTGTGTGTGTGTGTGTGTTGTGGAGTTTACATTCCTCTTGGGCCCAACCTTTGTTAAATACCCACAGCAGTTGCAGCATAAAGAAACACCATGCATCATCGCAACTCCAAATCTACGCTCTTCTGTTCTGCTGATCCACCGGTGCTATCAGCTCCTTTCATCTCTTTCTGTCTTCACACTTGCGCTCTACAGTTTGTGAGATCCAGTATCATCCAGTATACACACACTACAGTATAAAATAAAGAATACTATACTATGCTCAACCATAACGGGTTTATGACAGCTACAACTTACTGTAACTTTAAAAAAAAAAAAAGAAAAGGATTGTCTTATATGGCAACTCTAAAATGAAGGTAACTCCTACTGACACACCCCAGGTTCTCAGAGTCCCATTGTGTACTAAAAACTAATACTTACTAGTTTTTGAGTATGTAGTATGCAGTACAGATACAGGAGTCAAAGTCGAGTGTCCTCAAATATCCACAATACATACAGAACAGGACAATAGACACTATTATCACACAATGCAATGCAAAACAGAAAGGGCGGAGCTACACACATCCTGTACAAAATTAGACAAAAATAGCAGATAACATTAATATTTTGTGTACAAACCTGCTAAATCTGCACTACTAAGATACAGTATACAAAATATACCTTATAGTAAGTCTATAATACACAATTGGTACACAACTTTAGTCTTAGTCCATTCAAACTCACCAAAACATATTTAAGAAAAATTTTAAACAGTCAGAAAATTTGAGAAAATTTTTTTTTTCCCCCAGTTATAAACTGCATTTGAGAAATGACAGATTTTTTTCTTATTTTTAAATAATATAACATTTATCTCTCAGTTAGTTTCTTTACAATTGCCAACTAAAAGCTGATAAAAAAAAGATCAGGTAGTTCATGGGCTCTGACACTATTATCTGAGGATCACCTCTTTGAATCCCGTGTCATGCTGCTTGCCATCAGCAGCTGGAGTCCGAGCGAGCACAATTGGCCTTGCTCTCTCTGGGTGGGTAAATGGCACTCTCTCCCCACATCACTACTAAGATGGTGTTAGTCAGCACAGGCATCTGTTACCTGATGTATCAGAGCTGGGTCGCTGCGCTTTCCTCCGAGTGCTGTGGCTACCTGGTGATGCTACGTCAGCAGTAGTTGTAAAAGAGGCGGTGGGTGACCTTACATGTGTTGAAGGATAGTCTTCACCCTACTAGTGTTGAAGGCATTGCTGATGAGTAGGTTGGGTAATTGGCCTTTTAGAATTCGGGAGAAAATGGCCTAAAATTAGTAAATAAAACACCAAAAAATATTTAATTCATGTGTTACCCTTTTTTTTTTTAATCAATCACTGGTGGGAACTTTGGAACAGTTTTGACAGCTTGCTGGGCCTTGCCCTCCATTAGTCCTGTTATCACATGAAGGTACAAGCCGCACCTTTCTTTTTACACACCTTAACACCACTCTCACACACTCTTACTCTGCACCACACACTGTTTTGATTTAAATCTGGCCAGAAACAGGAAACTCAAGAAATTTCTCGTTCTCTCTGTCTCTGTATTGCTCTCTTTGTCTCTGTTTTTCTCTCTCTGTCTCTGTTTTTCTCTCTCACTGTCTGTTTCTTTCTCTGTCTCTCTTTCTTTCTCTGTCTCTCTCATGGTCTCTGTTTCTTTCTCTATCTCTTTCTCAGTCTCTCTGTCTCTGTCTTTCTCTCTCTGTCTCTGTTTCTTTCTCGGTCTCTCTCTGTCTTTCTCTGTGTCTGTTTCTTTCTCTGCCTCTGTCTTTCTCGCTGTCTCTCTCTTTCTCTCTCTTTCTCTCTCTCTTATTCACACTCTCTCTGTTTCTCTTTCTGTCTGTCTTTCTCTATCTACTGTCTCTGTTTCTTTCTCTGTCTCTCTCTCTGTCTTTCTCTCTGTGTCTCTCTCTCTGTCTGTCTGCCTCTGTTTCTATTGCTGTCTTTCTCTTTCTCTCTGTCTGTTTTTGCAAAAGGATGTATAAAATATGTACATATATGTTTATACATACTTATGGTCACATACTATACATACACACAATACTTTTTGTATTTCTCTCTCTGTATCTCTCTCTGTTTGTCTCTCTTTTTCTCTAGCTGTGTATTTCTTTCTCTCTTTCTCTGTCTTTTTTTTCCTTTTTACAAAAGGATGTCTAAAATATGTACATATAATTTTATATACATACTTATGCACACATACTACTTTTTCTCTCGTTCTCTCTCTGTCAAATGGGCAGAGAAGTGCATGAACAAGATTAATAGATGAAGAATGACGGCATTATTATTAGACCTGCTTGTGTAGCCTACTCACAAAAAAGACCAACGGAGAGAGAGAGAAAGGGGGAAAGAGAGACCTGCTGCCAATAACTAACTAGAACCAGTCTTACATTAACCACTCACTCCTTCTCTTTCCTTTGGGGAGTGAGAGAGGACAGTGGATTGAACATTGAGGCCAGATTTTACAGTGTGTGGTAATCTATAAGGGTGGGAGGAGTGTGATTTCTTCCTTCGCACTCCTGTTCTTCTGGTTTTAGCCTTTTTAAAACAGTATTACTTTACTCTCATGCTTACCCTGCAGAGGGAGGGCTGAAACACATGGGGGGAAGGGAGTGGCACACAAAAAAAGGACACTGAACAGGATAGCAGTCAAAGGTACTTGTTGAAACCAGTAGAGAAAGGTAGACTACACGCTGAGGAAGGCCTCTAACCACCAGGTAAGCCAGGAATGTGTCTAATACAACTTGTCGTGACTTAACATGTGTTTACTTTAATAAGGGAATGGCAAAAATTCTGAAATATTGTCAGCTTCGTAATGTTTATTCAGCTCTGGTTGACCTCAGTCTGTGTCTTTCCCTGCAGTGATGTGCTGCTGCCACTTCCTCTGGCCTGGATTCTCTTGGGTGTCTCTTTGATTCACTGTGGGAATTATGTCCAGCTTCATGTACTACCTTCTCCCTGCATTAGGGGGCTACACCCTCACATCCCTCTACCTGCTGAAGAATCCCTACATTCTGCACAAGAAAAAGCAGCCAGCCTTCCGCTGCACCCACATCTCACACAGGGGAGGTAGGGCTTTGAAGCACCGGCTACCTTTCTTGACATGCTTAAGCCTCTCTGCTTTTCTGAATCTGTGCACATAACACAACATGCCTGATCAGACCTTCTAAGATCTTAGATTTGTATCCCACGATTGTAATATATCTGTAAAAAAAAAAAGGGGAAAAGATCTATGCTAGTATTTACAGAGTGTTGCTGGGCTGTAAAGCTAATGTCAGCTCAGATTGTGTCAGTATTAATAACTAATACGTTTTTGGTCATTGTCAATAGTTACCCACCTAATACCATCATTACCACTTACTACACTTACACAGAGGCTGGAGAATATGTGTACAGATTATTACGCAAACACATGATGGCTGCTATGGGCTTTAATTTGAGTAAATGTGGTTGTTTTCTGAGCTGAATTACTCACTGAAAGTTGTTGACACATGATATGTACTATATACTGTGTCTGTCAGTTTTGCTGAACCTGTTTGAGCAAGCCAAGAATAGTGGGTTAGCTCCAATGCTAACAGTTGGGCTGAGGCCAGGTTAAAGCCACAATGCTAACAGACACAGCTGCCAGCCATGTCTGTAAGGGGGTAGATTAGATAGCTACAATGCTAACAGCCAGCCTCTGCAGACTTTGATTAATGTTAGCCATGAAGCTAACTGTTTTTTCTAGCTAAATTATTTTCTTATAGCTGGTTTGACAGGGTAAATCTAGCTGTTTGCCATGATGAACATTACCATTATTTTAAAATCTTCTGCATTGTAGACAATTTTGCACATCTTGGCTGGATTTTCTCAGTCTTCTTCTTTCTTTCTTCTTTCTTTATGAAGTAGAGTCACCTGGAATTATTAGCTTTCAGTTAACAGCTGTGCAGAACTAATTACTTGAATTTTTTGCTCTCTTAATGTGTTTGAGAGCATCAGGTGTAAAGTTGTGGAGAGGTTGAGTTGGTATACAGTGAATAATCTATTTGAGTAATGTTCTTAGAAATGAAAGCCAGTCAATCTGAAAACTTCAAGAACTTTGAAAGTATCCTCAAGTGCAGATCATCCCACATATCATAAAAAACGTTATGATGAAACTGGCCCTCATCAGGACCGCCCCAGGAAAGGAAGACCAAAAGTTACCACTGTTGCACAGGATAAGTTTATCAGAGTTACCAGCATCAGAAGCCGCAAGTTAACATCACCCCAGCTAAGAGCCACCTAGGTTTTTGCGATTATTACTAACTCATTTTTGATTGGGTGCCATTTCTCATTTAAAATAAAGTCTGGGATGAAATATTTTATAGATTCATATTTGTAAACTATAACAGTATTTAAATACACCATATGGATTAAAGTATTGGGATGCCTGCCTATTTATTGTTTCTTCGGAATTCAAGGGTAACTTGAGTTCAACTTAAAATATATGAATGCATTTATTAGAAAAGGTGTCAATATTTTGGACTCATACTGTATCTCTATAAATTATATTAAAGATTTCTGCACATTTTTGGGATTCTCTTGTCTAGCACTCACTTCAGCTCTTGATGATTTGTGGGAGATATTGGAGCAAGATGTACATTGAAATATGCAGAATTTTAAATTTTGCAAAAAAAATACAACTTAATGGCCCACAGCAGTGGCCAAACACACCCAATTCAGTTCATTAACTGTTTATTACACTACATTACCTTGAACAGGTGCACTGATAATGGTGCATTGCTCAGTCACAGAGAGCAGGATTAAGAAACACTTCACTAGTAGAAGTGTAATATTTGAAACACCCATGTTTCTCAATCCAGTCAATGGGGCACACCAGTCTGTCCACATTTTTCTACTGTTACAACTTCTAACACACCTGAACAAAGCCTTTAAAATCACAGATTACTTAATAGAGATAAATTTCTCAACTAAACAACAAGAGCATCGTAAGCTATGTTCACATTACCAGGCTGAAGTGACTTAAATCCGTTGATTCCTTTGGCTGTGTGGACACCATGTGCTTTCCCACTAATTCAGGGGTAAGCAATTAATTTTCCCAATGGGCCACATGATACATTGGAACTGGGCTGTGCTAAACGATTTACCTTAATTAGGCTTAATATTAATTTTATCTGCAGTAATTATATGATTTTGATAAGCTATAACTGATAAGAGAAGGTGTTGCAATTGCAATGATAATATGAGAAAGACATAGTTTACATGGCCAATTACCCAACCCACTCATTAAGACTCCCCCCTACCACTAGTGATGTCCCAATAGCAGAATGGTGAAGACTTACACATGCCTCCTCTGATACATGTGAAGTCAGCCACCACTTCTTTTTTAACTGCTGCTGATGTAGCATTGTAGAGTAGCATCACAGTGCACTCAGAGGAAAGTGCAGCAACTCGGTTTCGATACATCAGCTCACAGACAGCTTGTGTTGATCGACATCCCCTTTGGAGTGATGAGGGGAGAGAGCGCCATCTACCCCCCCGGAGAGAGCAAAGCCAATGGTGCTCTTTCAGGGCTCCGGCAGCTGATGGCAAACTACACGGACAGGATTCGAACCGGCAATCTCCTGATCATAGTGGCAGTGCTTAGCCTGCCGGACCACTCTGAGCCCTCACAGGCATAGTTAAAACAACAATATTGTGTTATTGTTATTGTGGACATTCCTACATATGTCATTCTTTTAATACAACCAAATTAAAAATCCTTTTCTAGATATTTTTTAAAAAGTTAAGATTTCATGTCTTTTTGGCATAAATGCACTCTTTTATATGATATATTTTTTATTTATTTAATGGATTTAAAATTGAACAAAGGGTGCACAAATTCTGCAAAATGAATCTTTTGATCACTCCACCCCTGATCAGTTTAGTTAATTTCGGTCCTCGCCACAGTTCTAGTTAAACTGAGTCACAAGCTGTAATTTTTTTATTTTAAAAGGTTTAATCTGTGTGTTTTATTTCGGAGACGTGTATTTTTAAGCAGCTATCAGAAAGATCTCATCACAGTTTACATGATTAGCCTACCATTTCCTTTCTTTAAGAAAAATCGCTGTATATCCAGATATGTTTTAACATCATCTGCTCCAACTAGCTGCCTGAACTCACAGCGACGGGGGGCTTCCCCACACTGACACTCCTTTGCAAGCTGATTGGCTGTTTCTCCTGAAAGGCGGGACTTTCTCCTTGAACCGGCTCCACGATTGGTTAAGAGACACAGAGCGGTCAGTGCCCTGTCTCCTCAATAATATATAGTTTTTTATTTTAATATAATACGGGAAATTTACGGGAAAATACTAATACGGGAGGACGGCGGAAAAGAGGAGTAAAATACGGTAGTTTCCCGGCCAAAACGGGAGACTTGACAGGTATGCTATTGCTATTTGGTTTGTAGTCTAATTACATATTTTACTCTTTTCAATACTTTTTCTTATAGTTTATTTTGGTCTTGAACAAGTGCGTTAAAGTCCAGTTCAGTTTCTGGGGTGAATCTGAGGGCCGGGTCTGGAAAGTCAAAGGGCCAGGTGTGGCCAGTGGGTCATAAAATTCCCAGGCCTGAATTAGCAATGTCAACTCTCTTCAACTTGTGGCCTAACCAGAAAGCTGATTGGCTCTTTTTGTTGAATCGTGGGACCTCAGGTGCTATGTTGAACATTATTTAACCTCTCTATGTGATCAACGACTACATAAACTTTTCCGTGTGTGAATGTGTGCTGTAAGTCACATTATAAGTCACATTATAAACACATGTAGCTCACTTACATTTACCATCAAGAGCCCAACAATTCTGGGATGGTTGTTAAAAAGTTAGTCTGAAGCCCTGAATGTAAATGCAGGCTTTGAACACCCTTTGTGTGCAATATTGCACTATTATTAATATATCATAACTGTCACTGTTGTTTCAAAAAAATCTTCAATTTTGTCAAAAAGTTTAACTCATGAGAAACTGTTGGGTTTAAAATGAAAAATAAAAGGAAAAATCCAATTCTGTAACAAATCTAGGTCCAAAGGAATAGTTAATTATTTAAGCATTTTGGGCTTAATTTTATGTACCCATGTTGAAGTGAAGAGCTTCAAGGGAAAATCAGTATTGTCAACATTGTTTTATAAAGACAATACAGCTCTGGAAGACAGACCACTTCAGTTTCTGAATCAGTTTCTCTGATTTTGCTATTTATAGGTATATGTTTGAGTAAAATGAACGTTGTTGTTTTATTCTATAAACTCCGGACATTTCTTTCAAACTGCAAATAAAAATATTGTCATTTAGAGCATTTATTTGCAAAAAAAAAGAGAAATGGCTGAAATAACAAAAAATAAAATTTTAAGAGTTCAGAAATTAATATCTGGTGGAATAACCCTGTTTTTTAATCACAGTTTTCATGCATCTTGGCTTGTTCTCCTCCACCAGTCTTACACACTGCTTTTGGATATCTTTATGCCACTCCTGGTGTCAAAAAATCAAGCAGTTCAGCTTGATTTGATGGCTTGTGATCATTCATCTTCCTCTTGATTATATTCCAGAGGTTTTTCCTTTGGTAAAATCAAAGAAACTCATACATTTTTTTAAGTGGTCTCTTATTTTTTTCAGAGCTGTATATTTTATTAGATCAGTATTCAATGCTACTCATTGACAATTTTGCATCCATAAATATAGTTTTTCTCTCTAGTTGCTCTTGTCTGTCTTTAGTTAAGTATAGAAGGTTGAGAGTTCTCCAGGTAATAATCAAGCTGTCCAGGACTATGATAGAAAGAACACTGTCGTTAGATGGAATTGAGAAGCACTTTGAAGAAGGACTTAAAGTAAACAGTACATCTCTATGTGTACAGCTGTGTGTATTTGCATGTGCGTCTGACAATGTTTTTTTTTTTTTTTTAACAGGATCTGGTGAGAGAATTGAGAGCACCATAGAGGCATTTACACAGTGAGTAAATACTGATCTCATAACTGTTCACCTGCGCTCATCTTTCCTCATAGTTGGTCAAGCAGATTTAAGTTGCTTTAAACAGCTATATAGGGTAGTGGGCATTTCTTGCTCATGGGCTCCCCCTACAGTCAGAAAGTATAAATCATGCTTTACACATGCATTTCTGGACAAGCTGAGATAAATAGAACTAGCATCTGAAGTGAAAGAAGCATGTGGGCTGAGATAGTAGAGTAATATTACAGGTTTTAGATGGTATATCTTGCAGTGAAACTATGGGTTTAAAGAATGCCCAATCACATGAAACAATGAGATATCATATACAGTGGCTTGCAAAAGTAAATCAATAGGCCACCAAGTCTTTTAGGGTATGTCTTTGCCAGTTATGCACATCTAGAGTTATCTACTCTATTCTATTATATTCTATTCTATTCTGGAGAGCATCTGTGAACATCAATTGTCAAGTCTTGTCACAGATGCTCAAAAAGATTTAGATCAGGACTGGGCCATTCTAACACATGAATATTATTTGATTTAAATCATTCCACTGTAGCTCTGGCTGTATGTTTAGGGTCATTTTCTTGCTGGAAGGTGAATCTCCTTTACAATCTCAAGTCTTTTGCAGCCTCCAGCAGGTTAACTTTCAGGATTGCCCAGTATTTAGCTCCATCCATCATCCCATTAACTTTGACCAGCTTTCTTTTCCCTGCTGAAGAAAAACATTTCCACAGCATGATGCTGCCACCACCATGTTTCACAGTTCCTGGCTACACTTTGTTCCTGGCCACACTGACAGACACTTCTCAAATCCTTATCTTGCAGTGCAGTGGAGGTGGGTACAGAGATGCTGGAGTTGGACTGTCACATGACCCGAGACGGTCAACTGATTGTATCACATGACGAGAACCTCCTGCGCCAGACTGGGCATGACGTCAGCATCTCCTCTCTAAATTACGAGGTAAGGGTTCAAAAGTAAGCATTTGAGAGAAACATAGACGACACATAGACCAACATAGTCTACACATAGACAAACAAAGACTACATATAGACAAAAAACAACCACACATAAACCAGAAGAGAGTACAAATAGCCCAACATAAGACTACATAGACCATACAAAAACTGATATAGGCTAAAATAACCATTCATAGACATATGTAGACATATGTAGCCAAACACAGACAACACCTAGACAGCTACAGGACACACACAGACCAATATATGCTTCACAAAGACCAACATAGACTAAATATGAACAAATGTAGACAACACATAGACCAGCAGAATGCACATATTGCAACATAGACTGAACCTAAACCACTACATGCCACTCAAAGACTAACATAGACTACATATAGACCAACAAAGACTATACATAGACTTTCATATGCTACACATATACCAGTGCAGACTAAATATAGATGAATATAGACTACACATAGACCACTACATCTCACTCAAAGACTAACAAAGACTACATATAGACCAACATAAACTATACATAGACTGGCATATGCTACACATATACCAATGCAGACTAAATATAGATGAATGTAGACTACATATAGCACACTGCATCCCACTCATAGACTAACATAGACTACATATAGACCAATATACAATACAGATTGACCAGCATATGCCACACATAGGCCAAAATAGACTAAAATATAGACAAATGTAGAATACACATAGATCACTACATCCCACTCAGAGACTAACATTGACTACATGTAGACCAATATAGATTATAGATAGATCAGCATATGCTACACATAGACCAAAATATACTAAATATAGACCACTATCGACTACACATAGACCTCTACATCCCACTAAAAGAATGTACACTACATAGACTGATATAGATTATGCATAGACCAGCATAGGCTACAAATGGACCATTATAGACTTCACACAGACCAATGTATACAGACTAAATATAAACGTAGAAATGTAGACAACAAACAATAGACCAGCAGAGAACACATAATGCAACATTGACTAAACCTAAACCACTACATGCCACTCAAAGACTAACATAGACTACATATAGACCAATATAGACTACAGATATACCCGCATGTGCTACACATAGACCAAAATAGACTAAAATACAGACAAATATAGACTACTCATAAACCACTACATTCCTCTTATAGACTAACATAGACTACATATAGACCAATATACACTATGCACAAAGGCTGTTATCCTGAATGATCAATTGTCCTTTTGATCCTTTAATTTATTTTTCTGTAGGAGCTGCCACTTTACAAAGAAAGACTGGAGGTCACCTTCTATGCAGGTGTTTTTTTTAATGCATACTGTATGTACAGTACACACACATACACACACACAGTATTTCATAACAGCAACATATTTCTAACATGGTGTTCCTATAGGTCACTACAGCACAGGCTCAGACAGAAAATTTGCCCTGTTGGAGGACGTTTTCCACAAGTTTCCAAAGATTCCTATCAACATCGAGGTGAAAGAGAAGAACAGAGAGCTAATTGAGAAGGTATGATTTGGGATGCACTATAAATAATTATTATTACATATAAGTTGACTATTATCAATTTTACAGTTACATTAGACAATAATAACACTTGTTGACAAAATATATATTGCTGCAAAATTTAGCATGCAGCTAAGCCCCCAATCTTACACCCTTAATCAACACCGACAGGCTATTTTCACAATTTGTGCCTGCGTCATTTAAATAGCAACGGTGCTTGTGAATATATCTACAATGGGTGTGGTGGTCTCGAAATGTGGTGTGTTCAGGTAAATTTCTGACATATTGCTATCTTGGCAACAGAAAACACAGGTGTGCCACAGTCTGAAAACAAACTAGGCAGACGTCAACATTCAGACATTCATTATTATTGGCAATAAATTGTCAACAGGTGAATACCCAGTGCGTGTACACACCTTTATGATGCATTTAAAGACATTTTGGCCACTTGAGAAGCTCTTTGAAAGGTGGCGCATCAATGAACAGAGAGAAGCAAGATGGCCTTAATTCTAAAGATACTAAATGATAGTTCATCAGTCCACAGAACCCAATTCTGCTGCTTCACAGCACAACCCAATGCTGGAGGTTTATTATATCCCTTTATCTGACATGTAATGGGGCATGCAGGCCTTAGGCCCATGTGAGGAACCATTTCAGAGCATTCATCTCATCTGTTTAAAATGTTTTTTTTTTTTTCTTCATGGTACAAAAATGGATTGTGTGCAACTGTACACTTGTGTCAGCAGTGGGTGTAGCTTATATAAGTAGCTGGGTACACTACAGAAGCTACAAAAGTGATGTCTGAATATATTGGACAACACATAGTAAATACATACAGTAAAGTGATTATTTGTATTATTATTATTCATTCAGAAATTACACATTAGTGCAGTAATGTGTCTCTTTCTTCTTTGTTGTCTTGTTTTCTCTCAGGTTAGTGATCTAGTGAAGAAGTATGACAGAGAAGACATCACTGTTTGGGCATCTGTGGATTCATCTATCATGAAAGAGTGTCGCAAAGTGGTGAGTGAATTGGAAATGCCTTTTCCCGTGCCTTACTAAAATTTAATACTGGGACATCAAATTGAAGATGCTTCTTCTTGTGTGTTCTTCTGACTCGCTCTCTCCTCTCTTTGTGCTAGAACTCCACTATGCCGTACATGTTCACTGAAATGCGTGGGCTGCAGCTGCTGCTGCTGTACTACACGGGCTTGCTGCCATTCGTCCCACTTGGAGAGAGCTTCCTGCAGTACTACCTGCCTCAGGTCATCAACAGGTGTGTGTGTGTGTGTGTACCATTATATAGTAATACAGTAATACCCTCTTTTATTATTCATTATTTATACTGTTCATTGTGTATATAATCAATATAAAAAAAGTTTTTTGATTTTTGAACAGCACACCTTCTGAGGTTAAAGGAGAAATTTGATGTGAAATGGGATTGTAGTGTAAGGAAATATGATAACGAGTATGAACTTTTGTCAAATAGCCTACTTCAGTTCACCCCCAGCATTTTAAAATACAGTGCTTTTAGCCAGTGCTACCAAAAGGTGTACAATGCTATTGATAGGGGCAAAGTTTCACCCATAGCAAGTAATTACTATTTTAACACCGTTAACAAACTCAAAAAAGCTTCATTGGTAGAATTCTGAAGGCCCCGACATTTAAAATGAGGCATTGAGAGCTTTGAAAGTGTGCAGGAAGTTTATTAAAAATGACAGATTAAACACACAGTACCTTCAGTACCTACGGGTCGGCCATCTTAAAATGAATCACAATAAGTCAACTGACAAGCATAAATGAATGGGTATGATAAAGTAACATTTTGCAAAATTAATTCTGTAGAAATGCATGAATTCCAGTTGTTGCTGAGAATATCTCTCTTTAATATTTAATATTTATTTTTCAATCTGTTTCCCTATCCCACCTATTCGTTTGTGCTCGTCAGTTGACTTATTGTGACTTAATTTCAAGATGGCGGCACCCAGAGAGCTACCCCAAGGTGTTGTGCTCTCAGAATTCTACCAATGAAGTGTGGAGCTAAGTTGAGCTTGTTAATGGTGTTAAAATAGCCAATTATTTGCATAGGCAAATCTATGGCCCATATCGCTAGCATTGTAAGCCTGTTGGGAGCATCAGCTAAAAGCGCTGTATTTTGGAATGCTGGGGGTGAATGAAGATGGGCTATTTGGCAAACGTTTGTACTTGTAATCATATTTCACTACACCTTAAGTTCTCCTTTAAGCTTTAGAAGCAATGTGAGAACGAATAAACCTCTAGAAATGCCTCACAATTCATTGAATTGAGTATTTCTTCACTTTCATTAAAAGAAGTTATATGTAATTTTTTTATACCAAACTTGCTTGAATATTTTTTAAATGTATCTAACCATTTATCTGATTATTATTCTAGGACATACATACCAGATTCTGCTATTCTGAAGAACAAAATGGCCATCTCACTAATAGAAAAGTAAGTGAAAACTTTCTTCATTCTTTAAGAAAATCATAAAATTCCAAAGGGTTCACTTACTTTTTTTTTGCTACTGTGCTATATATATATATATATACAGTGTCATATTTGAGAAAGATATTTGTGAGTGTAAAGGTTTAAAGTACATACATGCTGTGCATTACTATAAGAGCATTATACACAGTATTAAGCAGGCCTACAATAACAATGGCTCCAGCTATTCCACTGGACTAAGACTGTGATACAATGATCGGCAGTTCAAATCCTGAATCCATCAGCAGCCGGAGTCCGAGAGAACAAAATTAGCTTTGCTCTCACTGAGAGGGTAGATGGGTATAGGGAAGATTCCCCTTTATCACCCCTAGTGTGATGTTGGTCAGCATATGAGTGTTAGTTGATCTTTCCTCCAAGCAAGCTGGCTACCCAGTAATGTTACTTGTGATAGTTTAAGGGAGTGGGTATTGGGTCTTCTAAATATACAGTACTCCACATAACTGAAAGGTTATATACCAATAAAATAATTCTTACAACTTCCCATTTGATACAAATCATATAACCATTTACGGAGAAGTATTTGTCAGGGACAAAAAAAAACAAAACATTTGGGGACTTTTAATTTGTCATTGTAACATTAGGTTACTTGTCCAAGGCCAAATTCAATAAAAGCAATTTACTAGTTTTTAGTAAAACATTACTTTTGCTTATCTATCCTAAGTTGTTTCACCTTACATTGTTTAATTCATTTAAAAGATTAAGGAAACCAAAGTCGAATAATTATTTGTCCATTTTGTTACAGGCTGACTTTGAGGAAAGGCTTGTTTCAGCACCTGAAAGACAGAGGAATTCAGGTAGAAAAAAGATTTTATATGCAATGTTTTTTTCTCCTACATTGTAAATGAATACTGAAGTCATCCAAACTATGAAGGGACACATAAGGAATCATGTAGTAAACTTAAAAGTGTTAAATCAAAATACTATATATTTTATCTGGGGTGCTGTTAACTCTTGTTTCCGACAACTCTTGCTCTTCCTTTACTGGGGTGATCCTGATCTTTACATTTTTTAAAATAGTTTTTGTGACTTTGCATTCTTGAATTGCCTACCTTCATTTTTTAAGTAAAAAATTCTTTACTTAGTTGAGTAGTTCTTGCCATAATATGGATTAGAACATTAGAACAACTTAAATAGGGCTTTTCACTGTATACCTATAACTCTACCTCTTTACAACGTTACAACTGATGCTCTAAAACACATTAAGAGGGCAAGAGAGTGACTACATCATAAAGCTGACTGGGAAAATGCCTACTTTGAAGAATGTAAAAAATAAAACATATTCTGGTTTGTTTAACACTTTTGCGTAATAAATAATTTCATGTTTGTCTTCATAGTTTGGAAGGCTTTAGTATTAATCTACAGTGCTGAACATTTTAAAATTTAATTTAAGCTGTGTCCAAACTATTGACTGGTACTGTATATAACTTTAAATAGCAAAATACAAAGGCATTTTTAAAAACAGTCTACTGTATAACCATTTAAAGTCTACTGTGCTGCATAACATATTCATCATTCTCTTTTTTCTCTCTCCTTTTTTACTTGTTATTCCTTGGATCTCCTAGATTCACCTGTTTGTATGTAATGAAGATCAGGACATTGAGGCCGCTTTGGCAGCAGGAGCAACTGGAGTCATGACTGACTATCCTACTTTGTTGTCAAACTACCTTAGAAGGCGTAATCAGAGCACATGAATGGTGTGATGTCATGCACATAACACTCATGACCAATGACTGTTTTATTAATGCCATATTATTTACACAAACACTCTGCAAAAATGATGTCATCATATTTTCAGGTTGCCATGGACTCTCTGGAGTCTGTTACTGCAGATGTGTGGGTGGGGGTTTTCTTCGATTTTAATATCAAAACTTTGATATCAGAAGGAATGTTGGAACATGCTTTTCAATAACATTTTTTTTTTCTTCCAAATTCTGGTCAAATAGTGCACCTCTTCACATTCTTTAACAAAGAAATTACGAAATTTCATCTCTGATCATGAGAAGAGATAGAGATGTTGCTGGGCATTCTAATATGGACTTATAATATGTGATCAGTGACTGTTCCATTCATTACACATTATTTAGACATCACATACAATTACAGTTAAATATTAACTGTAAAAGATTAGTGAAACTTTAGTAAAAAAAAATGGGCTCTCAGGAGCTCAGTGTGGAACCATGATAGGATGCCACCTGTGCAACAATTTCAGTCGTGAAAATGATTTCCTCACTACTAAATGTTCCACAGCCAACTGTCAGTGATATTATAACAAAGTAAAAGTGATTGAGACTGGATCTTGTGCCACAAGATCTCACAGGAATAAAACAGCACAATAAGACTTGTTTACAGGTAACCAAAACAAATGTTTAATTGGGCTGCAAACAGTACTTTAACACATTGTTCAGTGTTTCGTTAATCGTAACACATTTCCACCTTAAAAGTCTAAACTGCAGAGCAATGCAGAATTGATCACAAACAAACGTGAAGGTAACTCATTGATACAACAAAGAACTATAAACCATAAGGATTCGGTCATGGGTTGCCATGTCTGTATAGAAACCTGAAGGGGGATAGTTGAACACAGAACCCTCACTAGAGGGATTGTGACAATAGTTCGAAGGTCTTAAAAGAATCATGTGAGATCATACAGGAAAAAAGTTGTTGGGTTTAGGGTAAAACCAGCTGCATTAGGGTACTGCATACTGTTCCGTATTTTACTGCATATGATTTATCATACATAATTCAGAATCAGTTTAAAAACTGATCCATTGCAAGATGATTTTCTGCAAAATATAAAAAAAAAACTTTTAAATTAAAAAAATATATAAAGTATTGTTAAATCTTGTCTCATCTTGTTCTCAAACAGTTCGTCTGTTTAAATTATGTAGTAAATTAAAAATCGACAAAAATGCAAATACTTGTTTTCATTAAATAGCGACAATATAGTAGAACATAGTCAATATATTGTCCAAAAAACTATATATTTATGTTGGGCCTAAAATATGTATAACATTTCTTTCACAGTTCATGGATTATATTGCCCTGTTTTTTTCTTTGGAATCGAAAAGGTTTCTACCTGGTTTGTGATTGTCATGTCGCTGCACACCAATACATTGCGATTCAATCAAATGGTTTTAATAAGAAGAAGAAAAATAGGTATATTGATAAAATAATATAATATCTTGCTTTGTTTAAATAAATTAGCCTCTGACTGTTATAACATTTTAATAAGTTTAAGGAAACATTAATCCTGAATCATGGACAAGGGTTGCCTTAATCTATGAGGCAAATTTAAGCATCTATCAAAAATTTACATTGGAAATTGAAGATTAATCTGGGTCAGAGAAAACAGCCCAATTGGTATCTTCGTTAATTATCAGTAAAATTCTGGATACATGGTAGAGGTGGGCGGATCGATCCAGATATCGAAAATATCGATACCAACGCTGGTATTGATATTGAACAATACTCGTGCAAAAAGATCTTGTTTTTCCTAAGAACAAAAAAATTACTTAAAATATAATAAAAGTACATTAATATTATTCTTTTATCAAATTTGTGAAAGTAAACTTTGATCATACTTCCTAAAAAGTACAGTTTAGTGTATTACAAAATAGACTACTATAAAGTACACATTTAGTTAATGTAATTTAATATACTTCTAAAGTACTTTTTTACAAATATAATTTTATAATTTTTTTGCAAAGTGTGTTAAAAACAACTGTTACTGTAGTTCTATCCTAGATCTTTTGGATCCTTTGAATCTATAAAGCTTAGCTTAAATATAAAAAAGTATCGGTATCGATATCAGCAGCACTGGCCCTGTATTTATTTGGTATCGGATCAATACCAAAATTCCTGGTATCGCCCACCTCTAGTATATGGCCACCATTCCCAACCCCACCCATATAGGCAAGTCGGGTTTAATGCTGTATTGAGCAGTGGAGTAGTAGAACAGGATAATAAAGCTCCATTCAATTCTACAGGGATGAGTTGGAAGGACAGTTGATTCCAAACCAATCTTTAATCATCAGAAGCTGACATCACTGATTATCCAACATCTGTTGTAGAGCATTTCCAGCAGAGAAGAGACTTACAGAAATAAAGAAATAGATAGAACAGATGTCTACCAGTGTTTTCATATTCTGGTCATGTATTGCACCTGCACTGTTGTGACATACAGTACCTTTGTCAGCTCATGAAGAACTGGATTATCTGCTGATCAGGTGCAGGGAAAACATTAGTGGGCGTCCAGGACTGCAGCCAGGATGAAATAACAGGTTCTACTGCCAACAATTCAACCATGATGGCAAGTGTCATTCCTTTATTACCCAATTCTCATAATACATGGAGTACATAGTCCAGTGTGGCCTAGCCTTCAAAACAAAGTCAACATGCATAAACATTCCAGTATAATCTGTCCAATCAAATGCAAAAAAAACTGAGATGCATTTTTTTTTTTACAACCCAGTCTGTTGTTGGGCTGTAAAATAAAATGAAAGTGGGCTGTCGCAGACACTCTGGCAGACCAAGCACCTGATTATGAAGATTACAAACAACTTTCATAATCATGAACCACCAGTTTGTTTTTACTTTAAAAAATGTGAAATAAGCAGCGCAGATTGAAATTCTATTTCAAGGGTGACTATACGTTATTTAATTGCCGTCTAACTATGACGAGTGCAAATGACAGCAAATGTTGTTTTCCACAAATCTTTTCATTAAGATAAATAATAAAGAAAAATAAAAACACTCCTGTTAATGCAACACAAAAAAGCATTATTATACTTTTTATTTGTACTGTGGTTCTGCAGACAATTGTGATCTATTATTTATCAACCTTACATAAGAAAAATAGGACCTATGTGAGAGGGTTTGTTCACTGTTTGCATTTTACTGCTTTATAGTACATCAGTGGGGACTATGTGACTCAAGGTGGAACAAATGAAAAGAAACCCCCAGTTTTCTGCATTCTGGTTTATTTTCCTGTTTGTATTGATGTGAACAAGCATACAAATAATGTCAGCCAAACCACAATTAACAATTATAATATAAATATAATATAAAATTCATAATAACAGAAGAACTTTCTGTTTTAGTTGTTGTTGTCGTATTGATTCTACTTAAAGACTTAATTAAATATATAGGAAAGCTCAGTTTTGTGTCTGAACATTTTTGTTTGTGAATAAAATGTTTTTGTGAGTAGTATATAGCATTTTACAGTATATTCTAAAGGTTTATTTGATGTATTGTTATAATAAACTATATCTTTAAATTTAAAATGGGGGAAATATCTGTTAGTTACATCACACTGGAAAAATAAGTGCACAAAGGTTTCATAAAAACACGTCCACAACATGAGCCTGAATAAATGTATACATTACAGAATTCACTGGCTAGCCCAACATATTGCTGCTTTTGATTGGCTGACCCATATTCCTGTAATCCCGCTTTTAAATCTGATTGGTCGATGGTGGTTTGTTTAGTTTTTGCTCGCTGTGACGTAAGTAAAAGTACTTCAGGGGGTCGCGGTAAACAAACTCAGCTGCGGAGATATTTGTAGGATCGCGGCGGAGTTTAGAGCGCGTGCTTCTATTTTTTTTTACGGTGGAATTTTCGTCGTTTATTTTTTCTCTTTTTCTTCTTTAAAAAAATCGCACGAGTGACAGAACTGCAGGAGCGCGAGGACACAAAGCAGAAAAGGAGGGAATTGGAGTTCAGCAGCAGTATTAGCAGGAGGAGGAGGAGGGTTTGTTTTGTTTGGTTGAGCGCTCTGCTCTCCACGCTGCTCTCGGTCGCTGCTGAGCTTTTCCTGCCCGACTTCTGCTGCGTTTCAGCTTTTTTTATCTGGAGAGAAGCGCTAAAATCCTCGTTTGTGGATCGTTTAACGTAGTTAGCTCCATTCAGGTGAGTTAATGGTTTAGCTGGCAGTGTTATGAAGCTTTCTGTGCTAACCATGGTGTAGCTAGCTGTGTTAATATAGGTTAGCTTGGTAAAGCTGCATTAATAAAATATAGAGAAGCTATAACTCGGTTAGTAAGCTAACTTAACTAGCTAAGTTAACGTTAATTCGATAGATGATTTGCTAACTAGCTCAGGCAGATAACGTAATATGTTGGGTAGGTTAGGGTTTTTTGGTTGGCCTAAATCACTAGCTTTAGCTATAACTATATATAGGTTTTATATTAGTGTAAATATAGGTTACTAAGCTAGCTAACTATAAGGTTTTTATGTGTAGCATGTTAATTATGTAGCTGTTTAGGTTAGCTCTAGATGTATTTACGCTTTAACAGCAACCAAGGAAGTGTATTATCCAGCTAGCTTATAACCAGAAGTGTGTAGTTTATGTAATCCAGGTCCATAATATAAAAATCCATCCCAGGATTCATCTAGGTTAGTTTTACCTGCATAGATTTTTTTCTTCTGCAGTTGAGCTTATGAAGCAGCTAGAACAAAATGCTGGCATGGATTTTTAAATTTGGGACATGGATTAAACACAAATATACTAATAGCAACACAGATACAATACAATCTCAGATTGTAGCTATGATGTTATGATTGACCCGAGATAAAAACAAAAAAACAGAAGTATTATAAGAAACGCATGCAAACGTTAACAAATGAAGTGGGTCAGCGCATGCGCAGTAAATAACACTCGGCTGTATGTTGTTTGCTCCATATGTGATGTTTGCCAGCCCACGTTGACTGTATGTTATTCTGTGTGTAGAAGGTTAGGGTTAGCTAAGCTAAGCTAAGCGAGCAGCTGCACTAACTTGGGCCCACGTGACAGAGCTAGCTAGCCATACAGCTAACTGTGTATCTGCATACATAGCTAGATATATACATGTTTATTATTCGTTCTTTGTTCCATAGTTTTTTTCTCATAATCTATCGTTAGCTAATGTAGCTAAATCCTCATGTTTCCTCCCTCGTTGCCAGTGTGCCATATATGGAGCAGAGAGCTGCAGCGAAAGCAGCCAAGCGAAGTAACCCAACAGCCAGCGTTAAACTAGGTCAGCTGGATGTTTTTTTTCCCTTTTTCCTGGTATATCATACAACCAGGAAATGTATCTGAAATTAGGCCGACTAATATTACACAAACCGCTTTAGTCAGCTTTTTTAGCCACATTGTGCCACATTGTTGTTTTTATGATTTTATTTAAGGTTTTATAAGTAAGTACAATTTCCAAAACCTGCCTAACATATACAGTAGTAAATATCACAGAGTAAAGAACAGGGAAAAGAAAAGTACAGTATGTTATAACAATTCTAACAAATAATTATAACAGTAGAAAAAAAAATTAATATCAAAAGGTACACAGCAAGTATTTTCTCCCAAAAAATGAAAAAGAGAGAAAAAAAGAAAGGAAAAAAGTGCTAATGCTACTACCTTAACGGGTGTAATTTGAACTTTCTGACAGGTGTATGCTATGGAGCTAGGTTTACTGATTACCAATATGATCCAGGAATTTCTGGATTCAGGAACTTCTTAAAATACTTTTTAGGTGTCCCCGTCAGCCTGAAAGAGACTCTTTCGTAGGAGGCCACTTTATTTAATAACTCGTACCATTCACTTAAAGTAGGAGCCTGAGACGACTTCCAGTGTTTTAAAAGTAGCCTCCTGCCTACCATAAGATCTGTCTAGATTTAATCAGTCATAATCTGTCAAGGAAATCAAAGGAATGAATTAGTGTGCCTTCTAAAGAATACCTCCAGCATATTGGGCAATCTTTCAAGTTTGCTTTGAATAACTTACTAGGTGTCCAATAAAAGCAATTCATAAATGTAAACTATACAAACCTAGTTCTAAGTTTTAAATCATTGTCCTTTCATTTGAAAGAAAGATTGGATACATACCCAGCTAACTACTCTCAAACAGCAGTAAGTTATTAATCTTAAAGTTTGTTTCATGTGACTCATATTTGAATTTGTTTCTGTGTTTAAAATTCACAGCCTCAACACAGCTGTCTGAAAATATACTTAAAAAAAAAAAAAGGCAATGCCCCCAATGCTTCCAGTGTTCCTCATTCCTATGCCAGGTTGCATAAAACACCTTGATTGTCCTTAACAATTACTTAAAGTTAGTTAACAGCTGTGTTGCATAAAAGTATCTTAAGAGTTATGTAAGAGCTTTCTTAGAGGAAGTCTTCATGGACTGATTGTCATCTACCAATGGTGGAATAGAAGTTGCCAATAACCGCTGCTTTTAATAATAGGCACCTGGCACTTAGCAAAATGTGTATGGAAAACAAAATCAGTTAAAAAAAAGTTTCCTCATTAGCCAGACAATACAACATTAATTTCAGAATTTCCCTTGAAGTTGTCCTACATTTTTTATGTGGGCAACAGAAACATTACCAGAATCAAATTATCATTTTACTGATAACACATTAGTTATTGGAAAATAGGGACTATTTAAGGCATGTGCCTTGTCTAATTGGCTTCTCCGTGGTGAGAAAAAAAAAACTCCTAAAAGTACAGAAGAACCACACAGAACTGTCTCTCAGAACATAAACGAAGAAAAGAAAAGCATGTTAAACAAAACTTCAGCTAAAAGTCTCTTCTTTTAAAATAAATAAAGGTCAATGGCACCTTAAAGCATCATGGGAGTAGTCTTATACCACTGTATTAGCATGTCACTGTGCTGGCCCCTTAACAATCATTAAAAGTCATCAACAGTCATAAGTATATTTTAAGGGCCTCAAAACCTCCCCTATATATTATATAAATAAGAATATATAATTTAGTGCAAGTCCATATAAGACATGCTATGACTTGCATTGTGTTTCTGGTACATTTTTGTGGTTTCTACCTCATTAAGTTTCCAAATTTTTCAGACAATAAGGTGCTCTTAAAAATACTTTAATTTCACCAAAAATCGACAGTACGCGTTTATAATCCGGTGCGCCTTTTGTATTAATTTTACCGGTCAGGTTGTAAGGAGCAGTAAAGCCACTCTGCTGAAGTACAGCTTAATACAGAAGTTTCTACAGCAGCATGGCTTGCCGGAACACTCAGGGTTCTTCAGTCTACCGCTATTGGGTGGCATTTACAAGTAGCTGGCAGGCGCTGCTAACCGTGGCTGGCTTAGCGGTGCTAACCACGGCTAGCGCTCATCCTTGGACAAAATAGTGGAATTCTATGCTTACTGTAAATAAGTGCTTGTATGACTTTAAAATATTTTTTTTATTTAATTTTTTTTTAAAATGGCAACACCTATGTTCACCCTTGTATGCATTCTTGCTAGTGTTGCTTAATTAGCCTTGTAATCCGGTGCGCCTTATGTATGAAAATAACCAAAAAATAGCTGTTTATTGATGGTGCACTTTATAATCCAGTGCACCTTATAGTCAGAAGAATAGGGTATGTCATTGGCTGTACAACTCATTTCTTTTTCATTGTACAGCTGCTTCTACCTTTGCACTCGTAGATTTGCCCGACAACCTTTAGTGGAGCTATAGGACAACCAAGAAATGTTTTTTTTTTTTTTTTTAAGCACCTCACAGTGCAGAATATCCTAAGAGAAAATTAGATTAGGGTTGCAACGATTGATTATTGTGATAGTTGACTAATTTATTGATTTATTTTTTGATTAGCTGATAAGTCAGTGATTATATCTGCCATGTCCTATATCGCTTTAAAAACATATGAACAGGAGATTTAAATGCACAAAAGATGTGGAAATGTGGAAAGCAGTGACATTTATTGAGCAAATGTGTAATTTTGTTGTGTTTGGGCACTTTTAAAGACTCAAACAAGCTTGAATGTAAACTGTGTGAGTGAGCCCATTACCTCTATTACATCTTCCACTGCATTTAATCCCATTTATTGTGATGCTCTTACACATGAACAACTAGTTGTCACCTGAAATTTGGAATTGCAACTCAGAAGAGCATTCTGGGTTTATCAAATGTAATACAAAAAAGGTCATAGCCTTCTGTTACGATAAGTATTTTTTTCTACAATATATTGTCCCTGAAATGATTGCAGTATATGATGAAAGACCCTCTGATATAGTGATAATATAGTAGCATAATGATTTTACACTTTTAAAGAGTTATTAGCTTTAAATAATAAATTTAAATATTTAGACATTGGAATTGAAGCAAAACTTTTTTTAAGTAGTCTAAATTAATTAAACATTTTTTTAAAACAGTCTTCATACCTGCTTGTTTATGTTAATAGGCCCATCATGCGAAGTAAACGCAATGGTCAGTATTTAGGTCAGCAAAATTCTTGATCATGTCTATTTATTGTATGATTACTCAATAAATAATTATCACGACGGATGTAAATTGGTAAATTCCTTCAAGCTAGAAATGTTTCAATAAGTAACTTTGTTACTATGAGCATTTACATGTAAATGTTACTCTTAAGTTCCTGAACATTTGCTCGTGCTCTGATAACAATGTGAGCTGTGGACTGTTTATCTTTTTTTGTTTACAGCCATGGTGAAACTGACTAAGGCCAAAACGTTCCAGGCATACCTGGACTCCTGCCACCGTCGCTACAGCTGTGTCCACTGTCGGGCACACCTGGCCAACCATGATGACCTCATCTCCAAGGTGAAGTTTCTGAAAGGAATAATTCATGGTTTGGTTTGAGGAAACTGAAGTGTTTAAATGTTTCGATGGTATTTTAATTTGTTTCCCCTTGTGATCTGCAGTCTTTTCAAGGTAGCCAGGGACGTGCCTATCTATTCAACTCTGTGTAAGTATCTGAAATTTATGCAGAAACTTCTACATTTGCCGACATTTGTAGGCTAAGGTGCTGGAATGTGTATTTGAACTAATTTTTTTTTTTTCTCATTTCAGGGTAAATGTGGGCTGTGGTCCAGCTGAGGAGAGGCTGCTGTTGACTGGTCTTCATGCTGTGGCTGACATTTACTGTGAGAACTGCCACACTACGTTGGGCTGGAAATATGTAAGCACACATCACACCCCCAAATATATCCTTCACCCCCTGGCTCATGAAAGCAGTGCACACATGCACTCTATACATAGCTGTATGTGAGAGATTGGACAGAACTGAAGTAAACAGTACAAGTTTGCTTTAGCAATACAATACAAAAATAAAATACATTTTTAAAATACTTTATCTTTTAAATCAACAACTAATAATTCAATAAATAAATCTACCAATGTGACATTTGCAAATGTGATCTCAGACAGAGAAATTTTGGGATCAGTCCAAATTTAATTTTTTAAGCTTTAACATCTTGTGCTAACACTCACAACTAAGCAAGTGATCAATCATCTGAAAATGCAAATAATCAGTGCCCTTAAGGCATAAGCTGTAAGAGTTTTCAGGTTATATTCTGTTCAGGGGATATAAATATTATTTATATTTTATTATTATTATTATTTTTTTTTAACACTTTCTTTTTTCTGTCTCTTTGCAGGAACAAGCGTTTGAGTTGAGTCAGAAGTATAAGGAGGGAAAGTACATTATTGAACTATCCCACATGATTAAGGACAATGGCTGGGACTGAAGCCTTCACCACCTGCCATCCTACTCTGTCCGCAGCGTACAGCTTTGCCAAGAACAGCATGATGCGCCTTTTATACGTATATACATATATATTCTTTACATTACTATTGAGCACCTTTTTCCCCACTTTGATATCGTAATGCATCAGTTTTACATTAAAGGAGGAAGCTCTTGGAGAGCAATGAGAACTGACCATGCACAAACAAATACAATGGATATAAAAAAACTGTGATTGCTTGCAGCCACTTCACAATCTCCAAAAACTTGTTGGGATGTAATCCACTAGTTCTCGTTTTCCAGCACATTAAGTGCAATTCAAAAGGCTGGAAAAAGGGGTCCATTGACTTGTTTTCCTTTTTACCTAGGTTTAAAAGAAAAGTGAGGTAGTATGTGCATAATTATTTCAGATGAAATGTATTTTACTCAAGTATCGTTAAGTTTTGTGGTATTTACCACTAGAGGTATATGTTTTATTTCTGTGTGGAGTGGATTGAGAGACTAAGTGCAATATGTGTGTTTGTATGTGTGCATTTCTTTGTTTGTCTTGTTTTGGGGTGGGTGGGAAGATATAGGGTAAATCTGCATTCCTCTTCAAATTCAGTCCTTTTTGTTTGATAGGTTACAAAAGAAACCCATCAAATATGGCTGCATTTTTAAGAGATCAGTGCTAATCAGTTGTAGCTCATAGAGGAGGTGGTGTACATTCAACTGTTTTTGAGACACATCAGTTACAGCTTTTGAAAATGATTGTAGAATGTAATCGAGACTTCCACCCTTGTATGTCTTTTTTTCTGTGTTTGTCTGTCTGAGAAATGTAAATATAGTCTAACTTTTGAGCAGCATGTACAGAGACACGTTTATGATCATGTTTAGAGGAAACACTATGGTAAATGATTTTGTGATTGAGTAGCACTTCTTCAAATGCTAAGTTGTTAAAATTTGTTTTATTAATCATGTCTGTACATTTAAATTATGTGATTAAATAAACTTTGATTCTGTTTATGTGCCTCAGTGTGATTGTTTGTTGGCTTGTTTGCTGTTATAAATGCAAATGCTACACATATATCATGAAGCTCTTCACAGTGCTCAAAGGCTATGTTCAGACAGGATCAGATCTGTTTGAAAGATCAGATTTGGTGAGGTGACTGTCCGCATTGTTATTTGCAAGTGGTCAGATCAGATTTGTGTGTGAACATTACAGCGAATCTTTGCTGTGGTAACACAGTCTGTGTCAATAACTATCTTTTTGCACTATGTTTGAAACCCGTATTTCCATCACTCTGAATTTGATGAGGTCCTGCTGTGAGTGATGCGAAAGACCATTCAAAATCTCCCAGACTAAGACACATCTGTACAAATCCAACTGTAATCTCATTTTAAGCCACCTCATTTAACATGGTTTCTGGCTGTGCAAACTATCAAAAATTAATCTGGATATGATCTAAAATTACTCTAAACATTGTACTTCATGTACAGTAAAAGTTTTTGTCTCCCTACAGATTTAGTTTTTGCTTTTTATCATACTTTCATTTTTCACATTAAAAAAATGATTTTCATATCAGACAAAGATAACCTGAGTAAATATAAAAAATAGAAAAAAATCTATCCAAACCAACCTGGCCCTATTTGGAAAAAGTATTTGCCCGTAAACCTAATAACTTGTTTGTGCCACGCATGGCTGCAACAACTGCAATCAAGCGTTTCAGATAACTGGCAAAGAGTCTTTTACATCTCTGAGAAAGACATTTGGCCCAATCCTCATTGCAGAACAGTTTTCAGCCACTTTGGAGGGTTCTTGAGCATGAACAGCCTGTTTAAGATTGTGCCACAGCATCTCACTCAGACATTGACTAGGCCACTCCAAAACCTTCATTTTGTTTTTTTGAGCCATTCCTTGCTGCAAAGCATCCCAGACCATCACACTACCACTACCATGTTTGACTGGCGGTATGCTTTTGTCTCATCAGTCTACAGAATATTTTCCTTTCTTTCTTATTACTGAACTATTAACATTGACCTTAACTAAGGCAGGTGAGACCTGCAGTTCTTTAAAGTTACATGTTGTTCTTTTGGTACCTTTTGGAAGAGATATCCATGTCCTTTTGGAGTAATTTCTGTAGGCCAGTCATTCCTGGAAAGGTTCAGCCCTGTTTTATGTTATGTACTTTGGTGAATATTAACTCTCACTGACTTGTTTTCCTTTTTTATTTTTTTAGCCTGCTTCATGTTGTCAGACAGGTTCTGTTTACGTCATACCTGAGCAGCTGATATTAAAACAGATCTGGATATACAGCGATTTTTCTTAAAGAAAGGTAACTGTAGGCTAATCATGTAAACTGTGATGAGATTTTTCTGATAGCTGCTTAAAAATACACATATTAAACCTTTTAAAATAAAAAAATTACAGCTTGTGACTGAGTTTACCTAGAAATGTGGAGAGGACCGAAATGAACTGAACTGATCAGGAGTGATCAAAAGAAAGAAGTATTAATTAAAAAATATTAATTGTGTAGGCCACTTAGGACTATTTTTTTACTGATGGAATATATCTGGTCCATGTCCTTTTAGTAAAAGCTCATAATACTATTTTTAGGTCACCTACAGTCATTTTGCAGAATTTGTGCACCCTTTGTTAAATTTTAAATCTATTAAATAAATAAATATATAATATAAAAAAGTGCATTATGGAAAAAAGACATGAAATCTTAACTTTTTTTTAATATCCAGAAAAGGATTTTTAATTTGGCTGTATTAAAAGAATGACATATGAAGGAATGTCCACAACATTTCAGATTCTGACAATCTAATTGTAGTGTGTAAGTGGTTCACATGTGGTTATTTTAGATTTTTTGTAAACCTGTCTTAAAATGTAAGGGATACTGAACCTTCGTTGGGCTGGTGGGACGGCTTTAAGCGGACAGAGGAAAATATCCCTTATTTGTAAATCTAAAACTTGACAGGTATGGTTTACGTGAGTGAGAAGAAAAAAAATGTGTTTAATTGTGATTAATCACAGAGATTATTTGTTTATTTTTTATCTATTAACTACCACTAATTATATTATATTATATTATATTATATTATATTATATTATATTATATTATATTATATTATGTTTTTGACACACAGACTCATAGACGTTACATGTTGAAAATGTAGGGCACTGGCTCTTTAAACGCTTCCTGTTTATAACCGATTTGTAGGAATTGAGCGGAGTCTATCGTTATCCAATCAGGTTAAAGTATTACAGCGCTTATGGCTATTAAAACTACATTTCCCGAAGGTCTTTGCGAGTACCGGTTGACGTGGCTGGCGTTCTTCAGCAGACCGGGTCAATTCAAACTTTCAACAGAAAATCAGAGCGTTCCTCCTAAAACTAGTTTTATAAGCGGGTTGGAAGTTGGTATTTAGTCTCTTTTAAACTTTATTAGGCGTGTCTGTTTGTAGTTTCGGGCTGTTTTAGGCTGTATTATGTCTGGGAAAGTGAAGAGTCGGAGCGGGGCGAACGCGGACTCGGTACCGGGTAGTGTATCGTGTGATGAGCGGATTCTGCGGGACTGCCACAACCTGTACACCCAGCCGGACAGTGGTGAGCTCCACACATCTTAAATCAGCTCGAAAAAGTCACTTTAAAATAATGTAAAATCTGCAAACTAGCTAAGTATGTGTTGGGCTGAGTTTGGAATGCTAGCTGTTGCTATAGCATAAGCCAAAGCCGGTTAGGTTAAGCTAAGCTAAAACTATACTTGAACCTAATATTAACGTTAGTTCGTATTTAGTATTAACCGGAGCCTTGCTCGTTACGTTCATTCTTGGGTCAAATAATGTTTTAAAAGCTGTGTATTGTTGGTCTTAGCTTAGCTAGGTTAACCTGGTTAGCCAGTTTAGGTAACCTAGGTCAGCTAATTAACCCAGCTAACCAGTTTTAAACTGTAACTAGCTCTATAAGTTAAGTGTTATGCTTTACTCATACATTTAACTATTTTCAATGTTTGTTGGGCTTGTTTTTAATATACACAGCAAACTAACTACTAACCGTCAGAGGTAGATTAAAAGTTTTATGGTTGTAACGTTAGTTAGTAGGGAGAAGAGATTATGTTCCAGTTTTTAATCCCCTGCATGTTTCTGCCCCTTTAGGACTAATAACAATAGCCCAGTCTGTTGGCGTGACCCTGCTGCCACCTCGTAAAAAGATTACAGTCATGCTGATGGGGAACCACTCTGCTGGGAAGAGCTCCTTCATCAACTGGTATGTAGTTAGCTTCTGTAGTTAGACACCTACACACGGTTTAAGTCCGTCTTCCTTTCCTTTTATTGCACTTGGGTCTTCTTGACCCACAGGGTTGGCATCTGACCAGGACGCTTGGAGATTTTAACTTACATGCTCAAACACATCCGGTGTGCCCGGTTGGCAATCCATTCCACCCATCCTTCAATAACACTGTATATAACCAGGCCTGATTACTTCCAGATCTGTAGAAACAATATATATTTTTAAATACAATCTGCCTGACAACATGAACCAGGATAAAAGATCTCCAAAACTCAGGCGTATGTGGGATCTGTAGAAAAACAATAATTCAAAGTGTGAAAAAACAGCCTTCCTCTGCAGGGAACTATATGTTTTAGGAGCAAGTACAAATAAGCCCAACTATACCTGTCAAAATCCGACAAGTAAACTGTACACAACCATTCATGATGTAAATCCCACCCACAGTTCTGTGTCTAACAGAAAGTGTGTAAGCAGCCCGATAAACTAATTTCCTGGATATTGCAGATGATTTGCAGGCATCAGGGAGACTATTCATTTGCATGAGAATCCTGTGATATCTCTATTATAGCACAGGGTTCTTCTTGACAATCAGGGTTGGAATCCAACCAGGAGGACACTTGATGATTTACACATGCTCCCACAACACATCCAGGAAAAAACTGGCTGGCAACACTTGAGTTTTGTACATTTGAGCAGGGAAGTTACAAACTAACCTGGGTTCCTGTTTGCCAGGATTTGAGCTCGAGACTCCTGCTATATAAGCTTGAGTCTACACATATGTACAGTAGAAGAAAATATTATCTAGGTTGTTCATTCTTATCTGTAAATGCTGCTGCAGATGTGGATGTTCTTTTCAGTCAAGCAAGAACATTCCACACTGTGCCTGTTTAGTCAAGTACCCTCAGGCTTCACACAGTTGGTCTGATTTTTGCTCCTGCTTGGTTGCAACAAAAATCTACAGTCATGTTGGTGCTTTGTGCATAAGTTTAGACACCCATTCTTTTGACTGTTGTGCACAATTGTCCTGAAGGTCCAGTATTCAGGATTGTCTAATTTTCTCCTATTTGTGTTCACATTAGAGTTAATTAGAAATCAGATAATGTCAAATTGGATTTGTTTTTCTTACTTTTGTACCGAATAAGATACTATAGAGAGAATATAGATGCTTGAAGTCTGATCTGAGTGGTCAAACTGAGACAGATGGACATGAATCATATTGAATACCACAAACAAATGAGTGTTGAATCTAATTTTAAAATAAGTTTTAATGTGGATTTTTGCAGAAAATCTGTTCAGATAAAACAAACGCATACAAAAACAAACACTTGCCTTACAATAGCACTGTCAATTTGTTTGATGCTCCACTAGCCTGTACAAGGGATGGTAGATCCATTTTAATGCTACTCTTTGCTCTGCACAATACCAGCTACATTATGAAATTTGGAGATTTTTTTTTGTTAGTGTAAAATGTTGTGATGTTACATTACTGCCTCAGGGGTCAATGCTTCTTTCCCTGTCAGTGATGGGTTTTGTTTCTCTCAGCTTGTCCAGAAATGTGTGTATGCTTAGTTTGAAGCACAAATTCCACTTTCTAACTTTAGGGGGGCTTAGGTGCAAGAAGTGGCAATTCACAAAATGTTGTATAAAATAGTATACATTGAAAGGGCAGTTTGAGGTGCCTGTCTGAACAAAGCCTGACATTCCAACTAAACCTGGTAACTGCAGATGACTTCAGTCTCCAAACCCTGCTCTGTACTTCAGGCCTACCAATGATTATGCTACTCGAACCCAGTAGTTTGTAATTGTGGTTTTGGTATACCATCTGTTCTATTTTCCTGCTCTACTGCTATTAGAAAATATTGAGCCAGTGCTAGTTATGTGCTCACAGACTGACCACAGAAGAAAGACTAGCAGATGGCTATATATATATATATATATATATATATATATATCATTTTTTGTTTGTTTTATATATAAGGTTCTTTACAGAACCCCAATTGCTTTTGTCAATGTAATTGCCAACAATTGGCCTGCAGTCCAAGTCTAAGACACTCAGGGATAAGCAAAGGGTAAATTTTCTGATTAGCCTGTCAAATCTTTGGTGGATATGTGGTTGTGAATAACTATAGGTTACATAAGCCAGTGATTTGTGGTTCTAGATATACCTGTAATTGTTTCTTATTTATGTTTTGTTATCTGTAGGTATATAGAGGAGCACATCCAAAGAACTGGAGTTGCAATCGAAACCCAAGGCTTCACATTTGTTACTAGTGGACGCAAAAGAGAGTCCCTTACGGTAAGTACTGTTATGATTTATGGATATTTACTTTGTATAAAGCTTGAAAAATGGTGTAGTAATGGTCTTTGGTTTGACCTTTCATCCTTGTTCTTTCAGGGTAATGCAACTCTTCACCTGTATCCCCACTTTAAACCACTTCAGGACTTTAAAGGTTTGTTATTAATGTCTATTTTATCAACATTTAATCACTGTGAACTTCTATAAGGTGTTTTTTTTTTTTTTCCTTCCCCTTTTTCCTTTTAATTAATTCCTTCTTTGTCTTCATGTTGCTTAGGTGTGTCTGAGTATCTTGGCACCGAGATCTGCACTTCTCGGCAGAAGCGTTTTAGCTTGGTGACATTTGTGGACACTCCTGGACTGGTGGATGGGGATATGAAGTACCCCTTTGATGTGGACCAGGCTGTGCTTTGGCTTGGTGCGTTTTTTTTTTTTATATATATATAAATTTGTGCATTTGTGTGTTTCTAACATCACCAGTGGGGTGGTATTATTAATTGACTGATTTGAGTGTCCGGACAGGTTTCTAAAAAAATTAAGCAGGACTGGTATTTTTCTAAACTTCAAAGCAGCACATTTCAGCTATTAATGTAAAAATATAGTTTAGGGATTGGTACCATTTTTAAAACTATATCACAGCAAGAAATGAATTTCTGCTTGTAAAAACTCACCAGATCCTCTGATTTAACACAGTTAAGACCTGATTTACCAAACCATGTGTTGAATAAAAGAGCTTTGGAGATGTTTTGTATAAATGTTTAATTTAATTATTTTACCAAGCATTTACTTAAGGCATCTTTTTTTTTTTCCTTATTTTTTGCAGGTGATTTGTGTGATTTGATCCTGGTGTTCTTTGACCCGATGGGTCAGGCTCTCTGCAAACGTACGCTCAACATTGTGGAGATGCTGAATGAAAAGCACGGAGATCGCCTCCGCTTTTACCTCAGCAAAGCTGATGAAGCTGGAGGAGAGTCTGACAGACAGGTTTGATGTCTTGTAATGTAAAAGAACATTCCTTAGTTTCTTAGTAGGTAGTTTCTCAGACCTAATGCCAGCTTGTTATTTCAGAGAGTGATGATGCAGATTGTACAGGAGTTGTGCAAACGCCCAGGACTTAACAAGTGTGGTTTCGACATGCCTACTATTTATGTCCCAAATCCCAACAAGGTACTTTTGTGCTTAAATGTTAACTGGTCACGATAGTGCTGCGTTTTTATTTATTTTTATTAAATAATTTATTTAATATAACTTTATATTTTTGCCCACAGCCCAGTCGATGCGTCAATCAGATAGAGGAGGTGTGTCGCACCATAGAAAAGACCATCAACCAGACTGTACAGAACACACTTAACTCCTTGGAGAAGGACTGTGAAATCATCTCTGAGGCCATTACAGATGCACTCAGCAACGACCGGTAATTTAGCAACAACATTAACATGCACATTGTTCTGAGTTTGTGAGATCTCAATCCATTTAACTGAATTAATTAAAAATTAATTGGCCACACAATGTGAGCTTAAGTTCATTTAAACTAGGCTATCCAATACATTTTAAAATGGCTACTTTTGGTCAGTTGTCGCATTAGCTGAATATTATTGACTATTTCTTTAAACAGTGACTTATAAATCTGAAGGTTCAGGTTCATACCCAATAGTCTCACTGTATGACAGACAAATAATTCAGACCAATCATGCTGCACATTTTTTTTGTAGTGCATGATTATCATGACCTTATCAGAATGACAGAGTGTCACTTAGGGAATGTTTTTGGCATAAATTTGCTACTTTTTTTAAAGTTCCTCTAACATGGGCAAAATACTACCATTTCACTGCTTTTTGTTAATTAGCTGTTGACGAGAAGGTAGTCAATTTAACGCGTCAACTCTGGTATTGGCTGTTGCTCTTGATTTTTATTTTTTATGATGCTGAATTTCTAAATATGTACAATATCTGTAAATATTGGATAATCTCTATGCCATTGGCATTATATGGTGCAAACAACACAGCCCAAGCAAATGAATCAGAATGATGATCAATCCTGATCCAGTAAAATATGCCTTGATGTTTTTACAGATAGGATCATGACCTCTACTCTCAACTATTTAGACCATATTTACACCTTCACTTCATGTGACCAGTATCTTGATTTTATCCTAACAATATATTTCCAACATGCATTTACATTTGGTTGTTAAATATCTGATTGCTTTTTGAGATGGAATTTACAAATTGAATGCATCTGAGAGTGAGACACATTTGAAACACATTGAAGCCATGTAAATACATTTGAGTCTATTTCTGGAAATGTACTCTATACACATGGCCAAAAACAAAACAAAACTAGTCTCTAACTCCTTTTGTGTTCTTACTCCTGTAGGCAGTGCAGCGTTGAGAACCGGCGGGCCCGCTGTAAGGGCTGTTTTCTAGGGCTGCTGGGCTTTTCTATCCCCTTACTGATGCTGGGTGCTTTGGTACTGGGCAGCATGTCCAAGGAGATGCTGGACCTAGTGCTAGGTGCTGATGGCACTGTGGCACTGTCACAGTATCTGGTAAGTCTGTGTCCTTGTAAATTTGTTACAATATATTTATATAATCCCATGCTTTTTAATTTAATGCATTCAGCTCCTTCAAATTGCTACTCAAGTTGTTCCATTGCCTTCATGGTACCATTACATACATCCTGTCTAGTCCTTATAATGAAATATTGTCGATAAAATGACCTCTAGACCAGATGAAGATGAACATATTGGCATCAATTTCTTTTCACAGCTATTCAAAAGCATTTTCAGTTCAGTTGAACAGAAGTTAGATTATCTGTATCGCATGAATAAACAGTGAGAGTCTACAGCAGCAAACAAAGGGAAGTTTACACAATGGGCAATATAGTGGGTGCCAAAAGATCATGTTAATTTATCGTACTAAATTAACCTAAAAATAACAATCCTTAAGCGCAAATGTGGTGTTTAGTCTGATTAAGAATTAAGATGACAATTAGTAACTAACCCTAACCCTAGTTATTTTTTTTTTTTTGTATTTGTGTGTTTTTCTCTTGTAGGCTCCAGTACTGAGGGCGTTTGAGTCTGTGTCTGGTGAAATGCAGCTCTATATTTGTGGTGGCCTTGTGTTCCTCTCCTTTATCCTCCTCATCCTCTCTCGGTTCTCCTCCCGGTCAGTATAGTGTGGGTGAGCCTGTGTGTAGGTGGGCACATGTGAACATGCTTAAATTTTTCTTTATGCTCAAATTTGTTTCTCTTCTATTTGCAGCACTAAGCCCACTCTTTCAGGAAAACAAAAGAGGCAGATGCAGGAAAAACTGGAGTATATGCAGGACGTGAAGAATAAAAAGGTAAAGTGATAATTGTTTCAAACTGTGATTTTTACTATTTATAAGACAATTTCTACATTTCTAAGGCCGGCATTTAGTTGGCAGCTACAAGCTGATGTTCTGAGCATCATAACTGAGAATCAGAGTATACCACACATAGTATACATCACATTTATATACAGCATATTTAACCAGCACAGTGGCATAAATTTCTTATCAGTGATTTAATGCAGCTTGAAAAAACAGTTTGCATTAGGGCTAACATTCACCAAATATGCTCTGACTGGCTGCATCGTTACTAAACCCCCCAATTGAGCCACGTGGCTCATAACTGAGAACCAGCTGTCCTAAAAGCTATAGACATTGTCTGTAGGCAATAAATATGATCATATCGTAAAGGACAATAGAATTTACCTTATCTAATTAGTACATTACAATTAATCTGTTACAAACATAATCCATCTCAGAATATCAGTTAGCATTACCAGTCCAGTTGTCAATCTGCAATCTGCTATTGTGGACTTTATAATAAGTGATCAGGCCAGATTGTATGAATAAAAACTTAAACTCTGTTTTATTTTTATTTCTAAGTAAGTTATTGATGAAAATAAATTACTTTTTAAAAGGTAAGTAACTTACCTTCTTCTGAAAATAAAATCTGGCATGTGACTGTCTACTTTAAATGCTTTGGTCACTTGTAGCCAAATAAAGGTATATCAATGCTATAAAAGATGCCTAGGGTTCTAACAGGCATACAATATACAAAATTTGCACTGTTGTCAGTTTACAGCATTCAAGCCAAGCAGATGTTTCAAAGCAGTGTGTGTGATGTACACCGCAGATAATGTTTTTTTTTTTTAAGACTTATCATGTGTATTGTAATGTGTTGAGATTTGTACATTTTGTCCAGCCCTAACTGTATCTACCTGTGTATCCACAGAAAGAGCTCTATGAACAATACCTCCGGCAAAGTGTTGGAGATCAGGATATGAACTAAGACGTACAATTGGAATGAAAGACCTGATGCATGGGTGCACAGAGAAGTGTGGAAGGAAAGAACAGTGATGGAGAAGTACCACTGAGCATTCTGCCATAATAGAGCACCAGTAGTAATAAAGACTCAAGTTTTTCAGCACCACATTCCAAAATCACACCATGCCAGCACTCGAGCGTTAAACATTTTAGTAACCACCTCGCCCCTTTAAAGCCAGCAAGAAAATGTTGGTTAAATGTACTGTTACTGTACACACCTAGAACACATTCCAGCCACGGCATGCACTGTTAAATCTATTGTATAGTTTCTGTACTTTTTTTAAATGTCTAATCTAACAGACTATCTTCCAGATGTGCTATAATGTTAACATGAAAGACTACATTTCGAAACAGAGCTTTGCTGTAGGCCTTGACTTGTACATCAGCAGTGCTTGTTTTACGGTTACATGTTCATATGCTGCGCTTAACTTTATACCTCACCATGTTTTTAACACAACAGCTACAATGAAATGAAGGTCTGTTTTTGATCATGATAGAATTTCCAGAATACTCCTCATGCCCTGAGCTTTGCCAAGTTTTACCAGGCTTAGAAAGATCAACTTTGTATGCTTTCTTTTATTTTTACTCTTTTCTTATTGTAGTGATGATGAAATGTGATGATAATAATAATAAATGCACAATTTAATAATGCATTTTGCATCATCTGTGCCTTCTTTGTGCAGTTAAAAAAAGACTGCATCTCTCTGTTGCAAAAGTTTGGGAAATGGGTCATCTGAAATATGTGAGGCCTCTGAAGAATTTCCTCAGTTTGATCCAGTAAGGGACATTTCAGCAGAACTACTTCCTGTCACATTTCCCATTTCCTCTGTATTCCTTTTTCCCCCACTTATTTCAAACTGTGCATCAGCAGGGAACATATTTAGCGTTCCTTGTACTTGGGTTCATGTTGGGTCCATATTGCGCACAATTCAAACAAGGCCTCCGTTAGTCCTTCATTAAAATGTAATGTAATGCATTTTGACATAACCAGGCTTAAGTGACTTCAGATCTGTTCTGGTTACATTCTTTTTTTTTTTCCCGTTACATTAAGAGTGCACTACTGGGTAGAGCAAGTTAATGCTAAACATTTAATATAGTTATGTGCAAAATAATAGCAGGTAATATCACTACACATTTTAATTACTGATTTTGGCAGAGAAGCAAATACAACAGGGGGAGGGGTGACTAGGTGCAGTCAAGTAAATAAGCAACCAACAGTATCAAGTTTAGTGAGTTAAATGCGTAATTTTGGACATCATAAGAGAGAACGAACCTTGGGAAACAAAGAAATGCAGAAAATAAATGGCTGCACAGCAAAAACAACCTCAAATGTTTTAACTAACAGGGCAGCATTTGTCAATGTTTTTGCCTGATATTACTCTTTTAAATCTTGAGGATTTCCACTCAAGCATTACATAAAATGAAGGAATCACAATTTTAAAAGTATCAGATTGGGAGTCTCGAAAGCCCTCAAAGTTTTCAGAATATAAATAACTTTACTGTGGAGAAAAAGGGTTTTAGATAACCTACACATTTCAAGTGTTGGCCTGTTAACAGTTTAAAATGGCAAACAAAAATCTGAAACAGGGTAGAACAGAATAAACAGGAAAAAAAGAATGGCAATGAAGCATCCAATTATTCACTCTAACTAAATTCAAGGAGATATTTAGTTATCTGAGTACTACAACAATTTAGAAGACTTTTACATGAAGCCAAACTATTTACAAGAAACATTTTGATAACTGACATTTAATAACTGCATTTATCTTAATGGACCAACACAAAGTAGCACAAAAATGATGCATGGTTTACTACCTAAGCTATGGATTTCTGCAGCTCCTCCAGAGTGATCATGGGCCTCTTGACTGCTTCTCTAACCAGTGTTCTCCTTGCTTTATCTGTTAGTTTGGGTGGGCGGCCATGTCTTTAAGTTTGCAGTTGTAGAATACTTTTCCATTTTTGGATAAGAGATTAAACAGTGCTCCTCAGGATGCTCAAAGCTTGAAATATGTTTTTTATAACCCAACCCTGCTTTAAACTTCTACACAACTTTATCTCTGACCTACCTGGTGAGTTTCATGGTCTTCATGATGCTGTTTGTTCACTGGTGTTCTCTAACAAACCACTGAGGCCTTTACAGAACAGGTGTTTATATTTATAATAAGACTAAATTACACATAGCTGGACTCAATTAAGAGACTTTAGAAGGAAACTGGATTTCATTTAGGGATTTTGCAGTAAAAAAAAAAATGAGCTAAATACTTTGGAACACGCAGCCAAGGAGTAGGGAAGGAGGAGAAGAGAAAAGGAAGAAGAGAGAAGTAGTAGCAAAAGTTTCTGGACGCAGGCGAGCCGCGCATGCGCAGAGCACTCACCCTACACACTAACCCTGCCCTGCAACGTCAGCTGTCAGAAGTGCAGTAGATATAACTATAATCTTCGTGTGTGAGTTTACTGTCTGTGAGGGTGGGGTTTGTGTTATTCTGGAGATACAGCTACATTTCAGTAAAAAACCCTCAACAGGAGGGTTTATTGGGCTGTTTCTGCTGTCTCTGTTTTCCCTATGAGCTTCAGAAGGAAGGATGGTTGCGTAATATCCGCAGGGTTAGACCGGGGAAAGTTGTTTCCTCTCGACATTCAGACCCTGATCCCTCATGTATGGAGCTTCAGCTGAGGATAGTTCACTGCTCGAAGGGCATTTCTGCGGATTTAACAACATGCTAGCTGGCTAATGACCAACCGAATCCAGTGTGGGGAGTTTTAGAGCATGGAGGAGCCGGAGAAGCCAGCAAGTGTCCGGGAGGAGGAGGACAGCGAGACTGCTGGTATGTAACTTAGCGTTAGTAAGAAATGCTTCACTGACATTCTAGCAAAACACCACGAATTAGCCTGAAACATCAAATAAACACCACGACAATTCTTACATATTTAAATTAAATGGTTTATTGGAGCTTCTGACCAGTTATTTAAAAAAAGAGCACTAACTAACACTTCTCTGTGTGACTTTTAGTTTGTATGTCCAGTAGCTAAGCTACCTAGTTAACTAACTACATCAGAAACAGCGTTTATTGATTAGTCATTTAATGCCATTTAATGGTCTTTAAAATGACAATAATATTGACAATATATCTTAAACAAATAATTGGTATAGTGACAGGCCTACTGTTGATATAGGACATTATAAATAGCCATTAATAATTAGAATGATTTTATTAGGCTATGAAATATATATGAAAGACAAAAAACTGAGTATGTATTTATATTTTTATCTAACTACTTCTGTTTAATATCTCTTAGTAATAAGTAGATAATAGAACATGTAGTATGAATATAATTTAAAAAAATAAAACAGGATTACGCACATTCGTTTAATTTTTGACAGGCCAGTGGATGTTTGTTAGTTCTTTTTTGCAGTCAAGAAAACTTGTTTTATTACTGTTTCCCACCTGACAAAGACCAGAATTCCAGTACTGATAGTATACTATAAAATAAATTACAGACACCCATCACTGAATACACCTTATGAAGGTTTTTCACACGTCAGTTATCACACACACAAAAAAAAGTTTTTTATTGCTTCTTTGCTTAAAGAATCTTTTTTTTTTTTTTTAGAAACATACTAAAGTAATACAGTGTCCATCAGCCCTTCTTCTGCTTGCCTGCTGGCTTTGGCAAATGTGTGACCACTATACACTGTAGCCTAGAATTGAGAACATACAGTAGGTCTTGTCAGTAGGGTTTTAGCTCTAGTCAGTAGGGTTTTGTGATGCTGGGCATTGGCCATAAGCTTCTAATTTGCAAATTGGACACTTTTCCTTTCATTTGATGTTTCTCCTCCTTTAGATAAGAACTGAAACATAACAAGAGAGTTTTATTCAAAGGTCATTTATAAAATGCTTTCTCTTTCATTTTTCCATCAGGTCCATGTGAAGCAGAAACGAGTCTGCAGTCCGAGCTAGTTGAGTGCCGAGCCCAGTTAGAGCACTGGCAAGGTGTGGCGACGATCTGTGAGCTTAGCAAACAAGAAGAGCTGCAGGAGCTGCAGAAACAGTGTGATCAGGAGATCCAATCTCTCCAAGAGGCTCTCAGAGGTGAGAGGGGGAAGAGAAAGTGAAAGGGAACATCAGAATCAAACCAAGTCAGTCTGACGTTGCAGAATTGGTTGACTGTTCCACTGTGGTCACACTGCTGGCGCTAGAAAAATGTCTACAGTGTTGGATTTTTATTTAATTGCAAACAGTTTGAACACTATGGATTTTAATGTTTGTCTGGTCAACTCAATTTAATTTGTTTATATACTTTACATCCATTCCTACAAGCCTAAGCTAAACACACGTGATCGCCAATCGCCAGTCATACAACTACAACTGATGTAGCAAGAGCTCATGGGCAAGAAATAATTTTGAAAAACCTTTGTCATGCTCTAAAGTACAGAGTTACACTTACAAATATCACTTAAAAATTTACTGTGCTAAAACTTTTAGAAATTAAACTTGTATTTTCATCTACTACTGTAAAACTAGCCTAGTTTGGAGGGAAAACCGTAAACATGGCAACTTGGGATACAGAGGCAACGCAAAAGTGCAGTACAAAGAGAAATATTAATACTAAAAAAAGTTAATACTATTTCCAGTGATATAAATAGAAATAATAAACAGACTTAATGACAATTTACATAAATAAATAAATAAAATAAAGTACTTATGCATTTCCCTCTCAGTAAAATTATTACAAAAATCTTCCTTACAATAGAACTGATTTTTTGCTCAGAACAGGGTAGGGTAAAAACAATCAGGATTAATCAACTTAAAGATTAGTTGACTACTAAAATAGTTATTAGTTGCTGCCTTTATGACATCTTTTCCAAGGACGCCCATAAATATTTTAATAAGACAGATGTTGCCACCACATGTTGCCAACATTTCAAAGGCGTGTCTGTGGAATAGAAGGGCACTGTTACTGAACTGACCTGCCTGCAGTACTGATCTGTACCCAGTAGAATTTTGGTACAGAGAGGTATCAAACGTCTTAAAAACTGATAAACGCTTTAAGAAACAATTGTTTATATATTTTTTGGAATGTCCATACTATCCCAATTTTTTATCTAATTAATGGTTATTGTAGCTAAATGCCTTTTCTGTTTTTTTCCCATCTATTGTTTTCTCAGAGACAGCTGCTCAGTATGAGGCCAGAATATCCATGCTTCAGTCAGAACGTGCTCAGTGGAGAAGAGCAGGGTTCACTCCAGATAACAAGGTGTGTGTATATTTGGCTTTTGTGTGTGTGCTATCAAGGCTTGGTGTGAAGGATAGATTAAAATGGAGCATGTGATTGGCAATCACACTTCTCCATGCAGTTCCTACTTCCAGTTCTGTTAGATAGTACCTAGCTAAAGTAGTTTAGGGAAGACAACCTGTAAACCAGCTAAAAAGAGCTGTGGTTGTTCAAAAAGCTAACCCCTGTCCACCACCCAGAGCACCAGTAATGGGCATGTAAGCATCACATCAGGACCAAGCAGTACTGTTGAAGGTCTGGTTTGATAAATCATGATCATTTGAAAGGTCGAGTGCCTACATACAGCTCTGGAAGAAATTAAGAGACCATTTAAATTTCTGAATCAGTTTCTCAAATTTTGCTATTTATAGGTAGATGTTTGAGTAAATTGAACAAAGTTCTTTTATTCTATAAAAACAGATATCATTTTCTCCCAAATTTAAAATAAAAATATTGTCATTTAGACAATGTATTTGCAAAAAATGAGAAATGGCTGAAAAAACAAAAAAGATGCAGAGCTTTCAGACCTTAAATATTGCAAAGAAAGTTCATATTCATAAAGTTTTAAGAGTTCAGGAATCAATATTTGGTGGAATAACCCTGGTCTTAATCACAGTTTTCATGCATATTGACATTTTCTCCTCAAAAAGCAAAAAGGGTGAAAAGGGATATGGAGAGAAACAGAAGGACAAGAGTCTGTAATTATGGAACAACAGAGTGCTTCTGTTGCTTAGTGGAGCTGAAAAAATGGAGAATGAGTGTAGAATCAAGACGGTTACATTATTTCTTAAGAATCATGTGCAGAATGCTCTCCACCAGTCTTTCACACTGCTTTTGGGTGACCTTATTCCACACCTGTCACAAAAATTTAAGAAGTTCAGCTTTGTTTGAGGGCTTTTGAGGGTTTTCTTTGCATCGTTTGAGGTCTAAAAGCACTGCATTTTTTTCAGTATTTTAACCAATACTCATTTTCTGCAAATAAATGCTTTAGTGACAATATTTTTATTTGGAATTTGGGAAAAGGGTTGTTATTAGTTTATAGAATAAAACAACATTGTTCAAACTGATCATTTTTAAGTGGTCTCTTTTTTTTTTCTCGAAGATGTATATAGAGTATCACAGTATATCGTATTGTGAGTTTCCCTGTGATTCCCACTCCTAGTATTAAAAAGGATTTTTAAGCTGGAAAGTAATGAAGGTTAAAATGTAGTTATCTGTTCTTCATCTGATACCCACTGAAACATAATAGAGCTTTCTAACTTTTCTTGACAAGCTCCACAAGTGTTTTTTACCTTATTTTATTAGTTTTGTGGTCATTCCAGAGGACGTATGACCAAATCGAACAATGATATAACTGACCATTAGCTAACAGTTGGAGAAAATTCAGCCGGAGTGTCAAATATGGGCATAAACAGCATGACGCAGACTGGAATAGTCCTCCTTTTTTTTCTTTAACACACATCTCTCTCACTCCAGGACAACATAAAGAAGGGAAGGATGGAAGGAGCCTCCCCACCCGGTGAGAAACCCCAGGCTGAATCTCCTCCCACCAAAGCTTCTGATTCGGATATGACTGGGGACAGCGAGCCAAAAGAGCTGCAGGCTGAATCATCGGACTCTGAGAATACAGGACTCCACATGGAAGGCTTTTACACTCAGCACTATGATTCAGCCTCACTGTCCTCCTTCTCTCTGGACACGCCCTCTCTGCCCAGACGCCCGCCCCCTCAGGAAGACACTGCCTCCCTGGTTTCCACAGGAACTCTGGTGCCTGAAGCCATCTACCTGCCTCCACCTGGGCACAGGCTGGTCGCACATGCGGATTGGGATGCACTCCAAGCACAGGTCAGTCTGGGGTTGTTTTGGGACAGTAGTTTGTTCAGTACAAAATCATGAAATTCATTACAATAGAAATGTGTGTGTATTTACACCGCCTGATGTAAATAGGTAAGCAAATGGGTATGAGCCTCCCATTTTGATTACAACAAGTTATTTACCCCTAGCTGCTGCATGTTTAACCATGTTAAAAGACCCATTTTATGGTTGTGGAAAAGATGAAGTTAATCTGTTTCAGAAGGGGCAAATTATTTGCATGCATCGATCAGAGAAAACAAAGGACATTGCTGAAAATTGGGATCAGAACTCTCCAACACATTATTAAAAAGCAGAAAGACGGTGCACAGACATTATCTTTGAATAAGGAATATGGTTAAAAAAAAATCTTAAAACAATTGTGACCATTTGGTGAAATCAAATACTAGAAAAACAGCACTAGAACTGGGAAATGTTTGATAGTGAAAGTAATAGTATTTCCACACACCATGTGAAAGGAACTCAAGTGATTGGGACTAAACAGCTGTGTACCCTTTCAAACTTGCTAGCGAGCAAAAAGATTGGACTATTAGGCAAAGGAAGAAGGTCATGTGGTATAATGAGTCCAGATTTACTCTGTTCCAGAGTGATGGTGGCTAGCTGGGAAAGCTTGGACCCATATTTCTTAAAAAACAGTTTGTCCAAATCCAAAAATAACTCATCTGGTTTAACATCATCATGCACTGATTTATCAAACCAGGTGTTGGAAAATAAATATAAAACCTTAGTTAATACTAAACACCCATGACAAGGGCTTTGAAGATGATTTAAAGAACAAAGTGATAAATAAATATTATTAGTAGTATTTATAGAAAAGTTTTTTAGTATAATGAAATGCTCGTATCAGTATAATTTGTGAGGTGTTGTCTTGTGAGTAAGGCTGAGCTGTGGCCAGCGTGCATAAAAGCAGCTTGAATTATCAGAATTTGAGTAAGGCCTGATAGTGGTGCCAGATAAATGGCACACTTAATTTTCAAAGTTGTGGATAAATTTAACATTCCTCAATCCACAGTGCCACAGTTTGTTCTGGGAATATGCCACACAAGGCAGTAACACCCACAGTGGACAGCACTGGGTGGTGATAATTGTGACCGGTGGAATCTGGCTAGAGTTGTCAATGCAAACAGACAAGCAACTCTTGTAGAAATCACATCCACATTCAGTGCAGGAGGCCCTGCACATACACATTCCGCAGGTCACTGCAGGGTCAAAGTCATGGGACACTAGTTCCTGTCACATGGCGTTTGGCATGTCCGTGTACAGTGAAAATAAACGAAATGGTGCTTTGAGAAAGGGCAGCTCACAAAAGTGTGTATAAGTGTCCTTCTGGGAGTGGCAGCTGTTGTTGACTCCACACACAGTGTGGGACTGTTTCTGAGTCTCAGCAGTAGCCTGTGATCAAATCTTTTGTTTAGATAACATTGAGAACAGGGATAATGTTATGGGACTATGGTCTCTAGCACTGGTAAAAAGTATTGCATATTTGTTAGATCTGACAAAAGTTCATTATTCTTACCAGGCCTATCGTGATGTCTGAATTGCAATAAACAATAGAATTGTAATTTACAATTCAGTTTCTGATTTAATGATAGACAGAATAACATTATAAGGCAAATATACATTTAGAAAGAGTAGTGAGTAAAACTGGATAAAATACTAATAAAAATAAAGTATTTGAACACAACGGACATAATGTCTTATTCATGTTCATCTATATAATGTGTGATACGGATACTTACTTTTCTTAAATATATATATTATATTTTAGAATATCCCAATTTTACCCCCTTTATTTTAGCCATTTAAGCTTTCCAGGTCCAGTCATAAACCAGAAAATCCAGTGTACAACTCCTAAAAATGGAAAAAAGTCATTTTAGTAGTGTAAAAAATGCATGTATTATTTAAAAAAAGAGGGTTTAATTGGTACATGCTGTTGCTGTTGATTATTTAATTGTGATTTTTTTTGTGTGTGCTCAGGTGGCTGAACTACAGGGAGAGCTGACCCAGTTAAAAGAGGAGAAAGCACAGCTTGAAAAAGAGCTGGATACACAGACCATAGAAACCCAGAAACAGGTAAAGAACCTTTAAGTTGACTTGGTTCTGCCGTGTACCTTATTCCCCTTATGAAGCCCTAACATTGATTATTCTTGGGGGACAAACTAATTACACCTCCCTTTCCTTAATAACAGCCTAAGCCTGTTGGATAAGGGTTACAACAGTCATTTAAAGTGATTTTTTTTCTGGTTGGTTAAATTGTCCCTTTGTTCCACAGGTACCTGTTGAATCAGTCACACACAGACTTTATTCAGTTATATAAATTTTAAAATGCTCCATAGTTTCTGAGAGTTTTTGTAACTGACCTCCCCTTTTCATTTGAAATCATTAGTAGTAGTATAACATATTAACATAAGGCCAACAGCATTCTGACTTTATTATAAATTGGCCTTTTTAACCGTCAGAAGCATCACAAGTGAAAGAGAAAGTAAAATTATGGAACTGATAGTGGTTTGGAGTGGAACGTGTTTCGGATCCGACAACAGTCAGTTTTTTTGTATGGAGGCCTTGTGGTGTACGCTTCAGTGCTGTTTTTGCTGTGAAGCAACACACTGCTGGTGTAATGAAATGGGGAGGCATCACAAACTACACAAAGTTCATCATTGCAATGATACAGAAGGGAAACAGCTCAGATCAGCTATATTACATATAAAACAAGATTGTTACTGAGGATTAGATTAGAAAATCATGGACATTTGGAAAAGAAGGCGTAAAGAAACGTAGTAAAATACTTGGAGGACATTCATTTTATTGTAACATTAGCTACAGAACATACAATCACAGAAAAAAGCAAGAGACCACTTTTACCACCCAAATTATGAGCTTCTTTGATCTTAGCAAATTAAAAACGTCTGGGATATAATCAGGAGGAAAATGGATGATCAAAAGCCATCAAACCAAGCTGAACTGCTTGATTTCTTGCACTAGGAGTGACATAAAATTACTCAAAAGCAGTGTGCAAGACTGGTGAAGGAGAACATGCCAATATGCATGACAACTGTGATTTAAAGCTCTGCATCTTTTTTGTTATTTCAGCCATTTCTCATTTTCTGCAAATAAATGCTCTAAGTGACAACATTTTTATTTGGAATTTAGGAGAAACATTTTCTGTAGTTTATAGAATAAAACAATGTTCATTTTACTAAACATATACCTATAAATAGCAAAGATCAAAGAAACTGATTCAGGAACTGAAGTAGCCTCTTCATTTTTTCCAGAGCTGTATAATCTGCTGTTATTTTCTCTCTATCATAATTTCCTAATAAATGAACACATTAGAATTATTACAAAAGTACAGATTTAAACAAATTTTTAGTTTAGAAAATATGTTTATTAATTTTATTTGAACATTTGTGTATGTGTGTCTCTGTTCACTTAGGTGGCAGTGCTCCAATCTCAGGTGCAAACATCTGAGGCTCTCCTTCAGGAGCTCCAAAACTCCTTCAGCCAATCACAGAGTGCTGTGCAGAGCAGACTGGTGAGTAACAGTTGAATGATGCAATCAAATGCAAGACCTCCAGCAACTGTACAAAGCAGGGATCTAAATTCATGCCAGTGGTGTAAAAGGGAATTCCTCCCCATTCGCCACCTCTAGGGGGAGCTCAGAAGCAGAGAATGATCATTCTCACATAATGCTGCTTTAAATACAGACCTGCCTTATCTTAACCCTTTAAGACCCGTGTATTTTCTTTAATTTAAATGTTTTGTTGCACATATTGTATTTAAGAGCTGTATTTGAGAGCTGTTGTCTATCAGAACAGACCGCGAACCAGCCAATGAACAAGTTTATAAACCATTGGAACAGTAGCTTGACCCCAGGCACCCACTGCACTGGTTAAAACAGTAGTAGTAGTAGAGTCATTAAGCACAGTAAGAGCTAATTTTTAACCAATTAAATGTGATTTAGAATTAGGCCTGTCACCATAATGTTTTTTTTTTTTTTTTTTTAAAGTGTATAATTTACTTTGTATGCTATTTTCTGTTATTATTATGTCAGTGGCATTTAATAGTCTTACAATTACAATCACAATAATTTCTGGAACAATATATAGTCCACAAAAAAATCTTATTGTGAAAGGCCTATTTAGAAAACTATTTTTTTTTATACTGTTAATGGCATAAAATGTTTATAAAATATAAAATATGACATACATGCTTCCAATGCAATGGAAATAAAAATAACTATTAAATATTTCAGTTAATTGGATTTATCTGCTATATATATTTATAGTAGAATATTAGTCTTCTGTGCATTACAGACAGAAAACAGCATTCTTACATTGTGTTACTGGAGAAAACTCTGGTCTGAAAGGGTTAACTGAGTATACATTATACATTGTTAATCACGTAGCTGTATTTTATTCAAACACATTAAAGAAACTCATCTGAGACATGTGACAACTGATCAGGATGCCCTCAATGAATATTTATTGATTGATTTGAGGCTCTTGAGGCCTTTGCAAAGGCCAGATTTGACTGTTGACAGATGATCCATTGTTCAGTCCTAATCTGTGGGTTCTTTCTGTTCTTCGTCAAGCAGACAGAGTTGTCTCTCTCCCAGAGGAGAGTCTGTAGTGAGCTGTCCAGACTGAAAGGAGAGGAAACGACAGAGAACAGCGCAGCAGGAGCTGAGCACCATTCTCTCTTTTTACAGGTAACAGACACACTGTTTGAGTATCTAGATGGAGGTGAGGCACAGAAAAGGAGATAAATTAAATAGAGATGCACTGAAATTCAAATGTTTGACCGAAACCAAGCGAAACAATACATTTAGCCAAAATCTGATCAGTGAAAATTGCATTTGTTTAATTTATTTTTCACTATTGAATAAATTAAATAGCGTAAGTATCTATTTTTTCTTGATTTTCAAAAAAGAAGCACATTATTTAAAAATATTTGTAAAACACTTATTGATACACAGTGATCTCTCAGAAGATATACCAAGAAATCATGATGGCTACATTAGCAGTACTGTTCTGATAATAAAATTACTTCACTAGTGCTATTCTAGTCACACATTTAGCTAGTTAGCTCAGGAGTGATATTCTGTTCATGAATATACTTCAGCAGTGCCATTTTTTGCTCATTTAGCTCAGTGGTGCTGTTCTAATCATCAATTTACTTCAGTAGTGCTGTTCTAGTCACAAATTTAGCTAGCTACCTCAGAAGTGCCATTCTAATTCCAAATATACTGATGCAATTTTAGTGATAAATTTACATTAGTTGTGCAACTAAAGAGACATTACAAGTGATGCTGGATGAGTTATTTTGGGGCTCCGGTGGAGTAAGGTTCTGCCACTGTTATGCTCAGAGGGCCACCAGTTTGAATCCTGGATTATGCTGCTCGCCATCAGCAGCCAAAGTCTGAGAGAGCACAACTGGCCATGCTCTCACTTGGGGTGGTGCACTTCCAAAAAAAAGATGACCATCAGCTCTACATGGTGATGCTAGCAGTGTAAAAAAAGAGGCTTGTATTGGATGATATGCTAGTGCTAGGAAATGCTAGCATTATGTTAGTATACACAAGTTTTATGTATGTATTCGCTGTATCTGCAAGTGAAGATGATTAAGTCAGTGTGTATCTGTGTAGGGCGCACACTCAGAGGAGCGGCTGCGGATTGAAATAGTCAACTTGAAGGAACAGCTGGAGACACGCACAGAAGAAAGCGGTTAGAGCTTTTCTTTTTGCCTCTTTTGTCCACTTTAGTATTTGATTCAATGTGCCTCATTTACCGATATAGTTTCTAAACAAGATTTCTAAAGTGTTTAAAAACTGCAGAATTGTTTACAGCTCAGCTCTTTTTATAATGGATCCCATTGTTCTTAGAAACTAAACAAAACCCAAATATTTTCTTTAAAAGCGGTTGGTGAATAAGGCCCAATATTGTTATGTATTAAACTGGTGTATTTAATAACCAACATGTTTTCTTTGTTTTCTTTATCTCTTCTTTCTTTAGAGGTCTTAGAAGGTGAGTTGAACACATTTCAAACATCTCAAGCATGTGATAAATATTTAGAAATGTACAATACACATTGTTCCGTGTGCTGGTGAGGGGAGGGATCTTACAGAACCAGGGTTGGAGGATTTTGTTCACAACTGCATGTTCAGCATGTTTATGTCTGTGTTCTTTGGGTATTTCTCAGCTCAGCTCTCAAGCCTGAAAATAGAGACGGACCGCATTCAAAGTGAAAAAGACAAGGTGAGTGAGAATATGTTTATAAACTACTATACCATATTACTTTATTACTGTATACTGTTCTGTTAAGCTGCTTTGCTGTAGTTAAACACTTCAGTGAATCACTAAATTAAATCGTTGAATTGTTTGTGGTTCGATTCAACAGTGTTTTAATAATACAATTATCATTTTAAGACCAAGTTATACCACTGATAATTATATAATATATAATGTTGTATATAATTATATATTTTGTAAATTTTTAGTGATATTAATGTTAACATGTAATGAATGTGACTAATCTGGAAACTTTAGCGTATTGTTTTTTAAACGCATTAATCATTTTACCCATTTTGGCTCCAATTCCCTGCCATATTTCACTCTTTTTACAGAACCTGGTGACATTTTAGTGATTTTTACAGTTTTTAGCCGTTATTTTGTAGTTATTTAAAGATGTAAACACTGCTGCTACTGCTCAGAAGTTTAGAATGTAGTTTACTTTTTATTTACATTAAAAAAGGAATTAAATATGGATGCTTTCCCCGTTCCATTAAAAAATATATTATATCGCTATTTTTAAAAGCAGTTTGTATTAGTTTTGCCATTTACTGTGGCAATTGTTTGTTTGTAGTTTATATGTATGAAATAAATTTGCTGCGCTTTAGTTCTGTGGAAGATATTTGTGCTTACATTACTTTTTTTTTTTTTTTTTTTTTTTTTTACTATTTTTGTCACATTTTTTTATTTTGTTTACACTATAATGGTTTTATACAAAATAAGATTTTATTTGGTAAATTACTATTTAAGAAAAAGACTGTGATATGTTTTTTATTTTTGCTGAATGTGTAAAACTGAATTACTTTAAAACTGTATACATATAAATGTTTTTTTCAGTATAAATATGTTTTGTCATATTGGCAAGTATATTGTTATCGCAAAAACACCTTAAATATCATTATTTTATTTTAAGGACACATTACTCACCTATAATTAGAACGTAAATAAAATTCTTCTGTAATTTTATTTTATTTTACATTTAAAAATCCATTAGTAAAAGTTTAAGTGTTAAGAAGGAAAAAATTTGATTAATTGCGATAAAATCATAGCAAATTGAGCTGTTAATTATATTTTTTAATGATCAACAGAACTATAAGATTTTCTTCACTGCACTTTTCATTACATAAAGTGTATAAGTAGTATATGTATATGTAGTAGTGCTAAATTTCTCTGTATCTTCTCTTCACTATTTATTTTTATTATTTCTTTGAGTGCAGTTGGAGAATGATCTGCAGGAATGCCGCACTGAGCTGCAGGGCCTGCGGGTGGCGCTCTCGCACTTGCAGAGAGACAGCAAGACACAAAGCCATGACAAGGTAGGACTGAACTTTCTTTTTTTGGGAGGGAAAACACATCTGGTCCTGTGATATTGTATAATAATTATTATTTTCTCTCTTTCTCTCTCAGACGGTTCTTCAGCAGCAGTGTTTAGAGCTGCGCAGTCAGGTGATCAGTCTGCGCTCTCAGCTGGACACCAGTCAGGCTGTGCAGAGGGACTTTGTGCAGCTGTCGCAGTCACTGCAGGTACACACCGCTATAACTACACCATCTGCACTGAGTCCAGATTATGATTTTAGCTATTGTTTTGTAAATAGAATAAATATATTATTCTATTCCATATTCTACATCTATACATCACAGTATCTCACAAAGGTAAGTATTTATATATATATATATATATATATATATATATATATATATATATATATATATATATATATATATTGTAATATATCTTTTAATGGTACAACACTGATTTGACACTATGATACTATGTAAAGTAGTCAGTATACATCTTGTTTATAAAAGTGTAAATAAGCTGTACCCTGAAAATAACACACCACACACAGCCATGTTTAAACACACCTCCAAGATGAAAACCACATTGCAGAGGAAGCTAAAGGTAGAGATGATTGACTGGCCAAGTGTGTCTCCAGTCCTAAACCCTATTGAGCATCTGTGGGGCATCCTCAAACTGAATGATTGCTTTGCAGTTTTGTATAGGACTGCAGAAAACTTTGGAAGACATGCCAAGCAGGTGCTTAACAGTGAAAAATGAATCTGTCATTGACCCAAATATTATTTGATATATGCATATTTGTATTTTTGAATCTAGATCATTTTATCTTTTTTTGTTTTGTACAACACAAGTAACTGCTAGCTGTAGTTTGTTAAACTGGACTGAGTAAATGTGACAAACGTTTATTTTATTTACAGTTACCCAGGTGTAAATGTGGTGAATAAACTTTCACTGGTTTATGAATAAGTTTTTATAATTTGTATTTGCTATTTGGACAAAACATATACACATTTTAAATTCACTTGTTCTATCTGCTACACACAACTGAGTGTACTGAGGTACTGAAGTGGGTACTGAAGTAGATACTGTTGTGGGTACTGAAGTAGATATTGGTACTGAAGTAGGTACGAAAGTTGATATTAAAGTAGGAACTAAAGTAGATACAGAAGTAGGCACTGAAGTAGTTAGTGACCTAGTTACTAAATAGATAGTAAATAGGTCCTAAAGGAGGTAATGAAGTAGATACTGAAAATAGGTACTTAAGGACTGACGTATGTATTGAAGTAGATACTAAAGTAGGAAGTGTGAAGTAGGTGTTAAAGTGTAAAAGTGAGAAAATGATTTTTCTTCTGTGCTGTTTTGTGTTTTTAAGGTGAAGTTGGAGCAGATCCGTCAGGCGGAGTCTTTGGACCAAGTTAGGGAGATTCTTGGGGAAGGACTTGAAATAGAAAGTGATCAGTCCACCAGCGCCACGTGATCCAGCTGCAGATTCTTACCTTTTCTGGACCAAAGAGAATGGTCTCTGTTACAGGAAACGACCCAGGACCAAGCATAAACTACCTATCCTAATGAACTGGTAACATGAAGAAATAAACCAGATTAACACTGACTGTTCTCACACACAGATATTAACTGAAACATTGCAAACATTTTATAAAGTATAACTTTGCTTAAGACTTTCTGAAACTGGACAACTGGTTTTACTTGAATTTTTAAGCATTCCTGACAGATAAAAAACTTAACTATATTTGTGAAGATATTGTGTGTTAAGACTTACTGTACTTTATAAAATTCAACAACTGTAATCAGTAATTTCTACTGAACTTCTTAACAAATATACACACGTACATTTCTCATTTTTATTTCTGTCACCAGTTAAACTTTGACACTCCTAACAAAAGTGCCATCTTTCTTTGATACTGTTTGCTTATGAAAAGACTGAAATAACTGTAACCGGTGGGAAGATCTGCATTACAATAATGTAGTTTTATTAAAGTAATGGTTCACAACAAAAAAATCAAAATTGTATTATTTTAACCACTACTTTTAAAAACGTTTTTTTGGTCAATATGTATTTGGTTTGTGAAGTTTGACTATCCCAAACATGTTTGATGTCGGAGGAAGCATTCTACAGTGTCTTGCAAAAGTATTCATACCCTTTGAACCTTTACACAAGATCTACCTTTCAAAAAGACAATGACCATAAACAAACATTCAGCTTTGCTGTTATTGATATGCAGTAGACTCCCACGAACATTGAACATTTGCAGATTTGCAATCACAGATTTGCAGCTGTAATGGCAGTGAAAGGTGACTCTACTAAACATTTATATAGGGGGGGTAAATACTTTTGCTTGTCACACATTTTTACATTTTTATTTGAATATAAAATTGAAAACCATGTATCATTTTTGTTCCACTTCATGACGATTTGCTTCTTTGTGTTGGTCCGTCACCTAAAATCTCAGTAAAATACATTTAGGCTTTTGGTTGTAAGGTAAAAAAAATGTAAAAAGTTAAATATATATGAACACTTTTGCAAGCCACTGTAGATATATTTTTTATGTAAAAATTGTACATTTCTGAGAATTGTTAACTAACATGGGGTCGGTCTCATGTCAGGCCTGCATAAAGGAATTGCATTTGATAACTTCAGTGGGACAAGACTGCCCAAAATAGGAAACTGGCAAAGACATGTTTTACTGCAGGGAATAAAACAGACTTGTGTTTTAACTTTTCAAAGTTTAGTGAGTCATTTATTTTGTTGTATTCTTTTATTTTTGCTTACTTCTGTCTTCTTAACCACACATTTAGATTTCTCTAAATGGGTCAGTGAAGCAGTGAAGAGAACACTGGATCTTCTTGATGTCTGCTGACGTCTGCTGTTCAACAACATACCAGTTATTGTAGATGTAGATTGCAGAAGAAAGGAGTCTCAGAGATACGGGCTTCAGACATGCGTTTCCTTGATTACTAAAAATGTGACTGTAATTTTTTAGATGGGAACAGATTTGTCCTAGTCCTGAGAACAAAAAAATAATTATGCGTTATTAAATACTATTACTGAACTTATGATATGTACTGAGCATTGCAATACAATAATGAAAAACAACTCGGAGACAAGGAATTTAAATATTTGAAATTTATTGAATCAAAGTAAAAAAGAATGAGAAAATTAAAGTGTGAAGAGAGCTACGCACATTGTAAATGTATTGATGACTAAAATGTGAAGTAAATCCTTTCCTCCCTTATATCTACACCTTTACGTTCCATCCTTGCCTCTTCCATCTCTACTCCTTTACATTCCATCCTTTCCTCTTCCATATCTACACCTTTGCTTTCCATCCTTTCCTCCTTCATCTCTACACTACAGTGGCCCTGAAGTGCAAAACAAATTAACATGTCAGAAAACAAAATGACAAAAAATTAAAACAAATTTACATACAAAAATAATTACATTCAAGAAAACAAAATTACCAAAGAAAAAATATTTTACATGGGCAAAAAATATTACATTTCAGAAAAACAAATTTACAAAACTTAAAACAAATTTACAAGACGCAAAACACTTTTACCAGCACTGAAACACTTTTACAAACTGCGATTTCTGACGGAAAGGGAGAAATCACACAGGAAGTGCTTGTTGCGGACCCTCCTTGTCAGTCAAGCTGCTTCACAATAAGAGAGAGTGGAGTTATGGACACTGAACGATGTTTTATGGCACGTATTTTAGCAACCGCAGTAAATACAACAACTATCCCTGTCCTGTTGCTACTGACCGCGGGACACTGGCTGATGACCGCGGGGCAGTGGATGATGACCGCGAGACAGTGGCTGATGACCTCGGGGTAGTGGCTAAAGCCCGCGGATGGGCCAATAGCTACAGGACAGGGATAGTTGTTGCATTAACTGCTGCTGCTAAAATACGTGCCATTAAACATCTTTCAGTATCCATAACTCCACTCTCTCATTGAGAAGCAGCTTGACTGACAAAGGAGGGTCCGCAACAAGCACGTCCTGTGTGTTAGACCCTCCCTTTCAGTCAGAAATCGCAGTTTGTAAAAGTGTTTTAGTGTTGCTTAAAGAGTTTTAGTGCTGGTAAAAGTGTTTTGCCTCTTGTAAATTTGTTTTTCTGAAATATGTTTTTTTTGCCCTATGTATTATTTTTTTAATTTCTTGAATGTAATTATTATTATTATTATTATTTTTTTTTTTTACAAAAAATTCATTTCAGTTCATTTGTTTTGCACTTCAGGGCCACCGTACTACACCTTTGCTTTCCATCCTTTCCTCTTTCATCTCTACAAAGTGAGCTATTTACAGTGCATAAATCATTAAAATGGTTAAGTGAAGTATTTACATCCATGTCCATCCTTTCCTCCTTTATCTCTACACCTTTACTTTACATCCTTTAATCCTTCATTTCTACATCTCTGCATTCCAGCTATTCCTCCCTCATCTCTACATCCCTGCATTCTAACTCTTCCTCCCTCATCTCTACATCTCTGCTTTCCACCAGGCTGTGCTGTTCTACTCCTGTCTGCTTAACCAACAGAAGGTAGTTCTGGGCAGGAGGTCTTGGCTTCATCCACAACTTTTTGGACAGCCGTTTTCTGTTTCCTGCTCTCTCCTGCATTTCACAGAGGTATAGAATACAGAATAAATCACATTTGTCATTTTTAAATACAGTGAATGAAAAAGGACAACTTAGACGTATCTGAAACAAATCACACTTTAATAATCAGTTTAGTTTATTTATTTAGTACATTATTTTATACACAGAAGTCATTCAAAGCTTTATACATCAAGAATAAAAACAATGTACAAATAACAAATGTAACAATAAAAATAACAATTATATTACAGAATAAAAGAGTAAAATAAACTGCAAACAGAAGAACAATAAAATAGAACATAAATAAGAGCCAAACAGATAATACACTTCTGCAAACAATTAAGAAAAAATAGAATTTATTTGTTAACATATTAGAGGAAAAAATCATGTCCAAAATCTGGTTAAAACATTAAAATATAACAATAATATAATATAAATAATATAATTTGTGCATTTTATGTTTGTTATTTTTTCTGTAGGAAATTTGGGGGTGTACAACATTTGAATACTTTGTAGGACAAGTCTGACAAACGGGAGACAAAAATTAAAATTTAAGTTACAATTCCACCTTAAATGCTGTATCTAAATGCTGCGTCTCTTAAGGTAGAATGGAAAGATTCAAACAAGGATCCCTTCAATGATTCAACGCGTGACCTGCACTTTTCAGGCTAAAATATGTTTGTTTGATATAAATAAATATTAATTAAATAATATTCAAATTAATTGATTAATTTGATCACTGAACTGAACTGTTTGGGGCAGCGCAGTGTATCGCTATCATTAGCATGCTAAGCTAAGCTAAGCTAAGCTAGACGCTATGTTTATATGTCGCCTAGCAACCGGAGAGACGCGGCTCTTCCCGGGGGAAGAAACAATACAAAAATCACAATATTTCGATATAAATTATATAAAAAATATATAAAAAATTAAAATAAATACTTTATTTGCAGTTTATTCAGGTGTAGTTTCGCTACTCTTTGTGTATCGTTGTGTTTGATATCACCCATGTACGATATATTTTGTCATTTACAGAGTAAATTTACAGAGTAATAAATAAGTAAAGGAAATATAGCAGTTGTTAGCTCAAACACTAATTTAGTTAATTAAGCTAACTGCACTGTCCATCAAACATCACCATGATCACTTACAGGAACAGCGCCAATCCTCCTTAACCAAGGCTTGATCAGCAGGAGGCCACGCATCTCCACAGAAGGCTTCATCTCTAATCAAGAAACTAAGTTAAAATATAAAGTATTAATAATTCATATCAAATTTCAATTAACCTAGTGAGACTTTTCATCACAACAGTAATTTAAGTCTGATTTACTTACCTGAATGTCTTTTTATAAGCGGTTTATAAGCTCTCTCTCTCTCAGACACTGAAGAACTGTGTTCTCCAGCAGTCAGTCCAACTAACTGTACACTAAAGTTCCAAGTGAAGCTTCTTCTTCACCTCAAGTCCTGCTGCTGCCATTCTCCTTCACACATCATATGGCCTCAGTTGCTCGATCCAGCCGCTTCGCGCTGGATCAGCATCAGCTTTATACACACTAAAAAAAGAAAGTACAGATTTGTACTTAAAAGGGTACAAAGCTTGTCGCTGGGGCTGTACCTTATATTGAGGTACAAAAAAGTACCTTTCAGTGAAAGTCCTTTTTTGTACCCATGGTTTTTATGCCAGTAAAGATTGTAAAAATGTTTGAATTATCATCAAGTAAATATGGCTCAAAAACTTGATGATCGAAAATTGTCTGGCTTTCAAATAAAAAATGTGCAATTAAAATATATATTGTTTATTAGTACAGTGATACAGAATACTAAATGTACCCTTTGGCTGGTTAAATGGTACAAATTTGTACTTATTGCTGTTAGAAATTACTTTGTACTTTAGAGGGAACAAATCTGACCCTGTAAAGACCAATATTGTACCTTTGAGGGTACAATTATAAAGAATGTACCTTTGAGTACAAAAAAGTACTTGTATCGTACCCCTGTTTTTTAGAGTGTACGCCTCGACTACTGCAATGCCCTGCTAACTGGCCTCCCGGCCTGTGTAGTAAAACCACTCCAAATGATCCAGAACACAGCAGCACGTCTGGTCTTCAACCAGCCAAAACGGGCACATGTCACCCCACTGCTCATTGAGCTCCATTGGCTACCAGTTGATGCTCTCATAAAACACAGAACAGCTCCTTCCTACCTGCATTCACTCCTGAAGGCTCACGCCACCTCCCGGCCGCTGCGCTCCTCCAATGAACGTCGCCTCGCTTTACCAAACATTTACACAAAGCAATCCAGACTGTTCTCATACAGAGTTCCCCAATGGTGGAACAAACTACCTTCTACTACCAGATCAGGAGAATCTCTGACTATCTTTAAGAAACTCCTGAAGACAGAGCTCTTCAAAGAGCACTTACTCTCTTAACACCTCTAACACACTAACTACTTCTAACCTCATTTCCCTCTTCCCCTCCTTCCCCAATTCCTCCTATTCAAAAGTATTGAATCATGCATCATTTTAGAGAACATATTTCCATTCAGTGGTCCAGAGGTTCATGTTTATCTGCTTCAAAATCCTATTCTATTTGCAGTAGTTCTCTACAGAGACAAGACAAACTGTGTGTGTGCATTTACACATCTGTGTCAGCAATGGATGCAACATAAAGTAACTCAGTGCATTCATTAGAAGGACTGTCCATTAACATTTGCATATATAGTGTATTTTGATTTGGGGCTCCAATTTAAGCTGCGCACAGTCTGCTAGGTATGTGGATGTTGTAATCAGAAGTTTAAGGCTCTCTGTGTGCATAAACATGTGATCTCTCCATGTGTGAAATGCAACCTCTCTGTTGTCTCACCATTCTCCCACCTGAAACCATCTCTCTGTGTCTAAAGTGGTTTTATAGTAGGCCTCCTGGCATGATGGGGGGTTGCCCCCTCTGCTTGCCGGTGCCAAGAATGTCAGTCCTGAAATGCAACCCTGAAAACACTGCCCACGAAAACAAAACATGAGCTAAGGTACAGGACAGCAATAAACATGTCCAGCCTTCTCCTCCACCTCCAGAAAACTTGAGGAGTGGAAAAAAACTGTATTCATACACTTCTTTATAGCATGGAAACATGACCACTCTAAACACCCTGAACAAATGGTAATCCCCTGTCAGTTCACGTCTGACACAACACACACACACACACACACACACACACACACACATGCAAGCACATACTTACACAACAAAAGGTCACTCGTGGACTATTATGGCCTCTAATTATTATTAGAAAATAGTTAGGATGTCCATATGTGTACTGTAATGTTACACACACACACACACACACACACACACACACACACACACACACACACACACACACAATGTTCCCTCTGGATGTCCCCCTGTCATTTAAACACGGAACAGCAAAGTCCAGCACAGATACACAGTCCGCCTTTACTGAGAAGTACTCCCAACACTAGGAGGGTAAAGACTTGTACATTTCTTTTCTTTGACCCTGATGGCAAACTTACTCTGGACCGTATCTGGCCCACACCAGTGACATCTTTAAAAATCCGGCAGCTAACTTATTTTTGTACAACAGGCCCAAGACCGGCACAACTCTACAATGGATTTCACTACATCTGGCCCAGATTTGGCTCAGATCTATGACTCATTACCATATCTGGTCCAAATGTGGCACAGACTAGTATAGTCTGAGTGGCCTGTAAAACGTCTTTAAACCCAAAGCAGCTCCAAAATTTACAGCCTTACTGTAAACATACAGTAATAAAGCAACATTTTATTTTACTAGTTTTGTTTCCCTACTACAACCACTCAAAACAGTTCACATACATATTCTGACTAAACATTTGAACATAAACAAAAAAGACAAGAGTTTAAAGCCATTTAAACTTTATTTTGTTACTTGTCAGAAGATACAGGCTTTAAAAAATAGAACCTTCACTTTATCAGGAAAAGCATGTATCGCAACTTTAAAATATTACATTTGTGTATGTGGTTTGTGTGTGGTTAGCAAATTGCTTCAGTGGGAAAATCATTGCAAATCAATTAATTGAATCAAACAGAAGGAGACCAACATTCACATGTGCCTAAAGTGGCAGTGTTAGGACCATTTATGCAGACCAGATTTAATTTGCAGACACAAAGATAGATCCGAAACAGACTCAGTTATTATGAGACAATATCGTATTGGATCCAAATAAAAAAACTGTAATGCGAGTTTGCTGAAGGAAAATCAGATCATTCCATTACATGACATTACATTAGAAGTGATAAAGGAAGAGAGCGCCATCTACCCACCCCTTAGAGAGAGAGCAAGGCCAGTTGTGATCTCTTACACTTCAGCTGCCAATGAAATGATAACAGAACAAATTGCTCACCCCATCCTTCCAAATACACACAAGCTGTCTGCCATGTACTAGAAGAAGTATTGAAAAAAATAATAATAATAATTTAGCTACCTGTGGCTATTTGAAGGACAGGGGCGAAAAAAATTGTGCCCCCACCAGAATAAAAAAATGCCTATTATGCACCATGTATGTTAAAAAATGTCATAGTATTAACGTCACATTACCCAATATAGGCTGGGTTTTACATAGGTGTTTTCACTGTGACTCAGGTAGGCTTCCCAAATTTTACATGTATCTAAGCCTAATTTACAGTGAACAACCCAGATGTCTCTCCTGGGCCCATCACTTACGCTGATGGGGTACATCCCTTACATCCACACATAGCCTTTGCACTGGGTGATGCATTGATATATGTTTTTTTGTTGGAAGGCTCAATTAACCATAATTATTATAGAATAACACAGTGGTTAGTGCATTTTTCATAGTATAAAATTCATTGTATCTGAATATTAACAATAAACACTGCATAATTCACATTGGTCACTCCAATGATTTATTCTAAATAAATAATTTACAGTGAAAACTCTATACCTCATAAGAATTCATTAATTCATTCATCAATTCATTTCTCAATACAGAGCAATTCGTAGTAGTTAAAGAAGTAATGATGTATTTAAATAGCTAAATAGTGAGGGATTTAAGAGGTTCAACTGAAACTTAACATAGAGACTGTGAACATTAACTTAAATTCGGATAAACACATTTTCTTCACATTTATTTTGTTATAAAGTCTGTTCTACCCTGCAACAGTTGCTATGAAAAAGTGTATTTGCAGCGGGGACCGGATTATTTGCATAAAAAACAAGCCAAAACAAAGATGTCATTACTCTGTCATTGACATTAATAGTGCAACCACAAGAGCTGCTTACTGCTGCAACGATGACACAACAAAGCACCTTCCCGACACTGAGTGGTGAAGATGAGGTTTCGACGGTGATGGGATGCTAATTATCGCAGCGGGAGAGGTCAGCGGAGGTCGGCTGCTGAACCTTTTCTGCTTGGGTCAAAACATGTAGAGTTGCTGGGCAACAAAGTTTCTGGGCCTTGTAAGGCTCGGGACTGTAGCAAAGCAAGGGGCTGAAAACCAGCAGGCCTAAAAATAACACACAAAGGGATAGAGAGAGAGAGAGAGAGAGAGAGAGAGAGAGAGAGAGAGAGAGAGAGAGAGAGAGAGATGGCTGTTGAGGCGGGCTTTCTTTGGGATATCCTCTACCCTCTCCTCTTTCAAGAATACCCAAGGACATCCCTCACTATAATTAGCAAGTGTTAGCAACTGTCCCTGTCCCAAATGTTCTTACTGTAAGAGCACCTAACAGTTTTTCTCTCACTTTTCCAACACCTGATTTGTTCACTCACACAACCTGTTAAACCCCCCACCTTCTACAGTACTATCTAGTCTTCCTGTGAATGATCAGTGGACTTCAATGAAGTGATCAGACAAATATCATTAGGCTTATAAGACTTATCCAAGTCTATAGGCTGAGCAGGGGGTGGCTTGTGGGTCTTAAGTCTCAAGTTCTCTAAAGTCACAAACCTTTTTGTAATTTATGGTTGATCCTGTATAATTCATAGTAATTACTCAACAAGTCATAACAGTTACAGTGTCATTTATAGTGGCTAGTAAATATATTTCACATTGGTCACTGTAATGATTCATAGTAACTGGATAATTATAGAAGACATTCATTGTACTATGTTAATAAATCATAAGAGTTAAAGAGTAATTCATGGTAGGCACTATAAAATGTATAATATTTACTAAATAAATTCTTATACAGTACCAGTCAAAAGTGTAGACACACCTCTTCTCGTTCAATATGTTCTCTTTCTTTTCATGATTGTTACATTGTAAATGTAATATTGAAGGCAATAAAGATACACAGGTGCATGTGAAATTATTTTTTAACTAAAAAAAAGTGTTAAACAAACCAGTTTTAAGGACAGATCTGCACAGTCTTGGTATTTTCTAAGTGTCTTTACAGTAATTGTCTGGAATAGTTTTCTAAATTTCTAATTTCTAATAATTGTCATTTAGAGCATTTATTTGCAGAAAATGAAAAATGGCTACAATAACAAAAAAAGACATCAAATAATGCAAAGAAAACAAATTCATATTCATAAAGTTTTAAGAGTTAAGAAATCAATTATTGGAGGAAAAACCCTAGTTTTTAATCTCAGCTGTACAGTTCGGTTTGGTGGCTTGTGATCATCCATCTTCCTCTTGATTATATTCCAGAGGTTTTTAATTTTGTAAAATCAAAAAAAAACTTTGATCTCTTATTTTTGCTGTAATTCCATATGTGTCCCTTAATTGTTTTGATGTCTTTGATATTAATATACAATGTCCTCTGCTAAAAAAAATCCAGCTCAAGACCAACAGCTCATCTAGAAATAAAATAGAGAAAAAAACATACAGCTGGTCATAAAAAATCCCTATGCTGGTCAAAAGGTACTTAACCAACTAGCCAACCAGTATTTTTTACGACAAGCTGGTCTTAAGCTGGAAAACAAATTAAATAAAGAAATTAAGAAAAATACTAAAATAATTTAGTATATGAAAATCTACTGATTTTTTCATCAGGAAAGTTGTGTTATTTGGAATTTAGTCTGTCACCTCAGTCAGCTAGCTTGGTAGCTAAGTTAACTAGCTATGGATACATATATATATATATATATATATATATATATATATATATATATATATATATATATATATATATATATATATATATATTTTTTTTTTTTTTTACAAAAGAAGGCAACCACAGCCCTCAGCCACAGAAAAACATTCAGCTTCAGCAGCTTCAACATCCTGCGATAAAGAGAGTCACCAGTGAGTGGGTAACATGGTTAGCTTAGCATTATTAATAAATAGCTGCAGTTAGCTCACTGGCTAACATCAGAACTCTGGAGCTAGAGCTCTGGTTAGCATTAGCTGAGTTGTACTGTGTACAGTTGCTATATACAGGATGTGACTTTAAAAATCCTAAAAATTACAGTTACGGTGCTGAAACTAGGTCAAACATACATTAAAACAATTATTTAACATTATGAAGTATTAATTTAAACTCATGAAGTTCCTAAGTGACACATACTGAACATCCTGAACATATCACAGGACAGTGTGTAAAACTAGCTCTTTTAAAAGTGTATTTTTTGCTTTGTCAGCTCTGTTTCAACCATTTACCCATTCACACACTTTACTAAAATGTTTTACGTTCTATAGAAGCTGTTCTAAACTAATTTCTAAAACTAATAGAAGTTAAATTAGCAGTTAGGTAGGTAATTGTTGTTGTGTAATTTATGTTAAATTAGAATTTTAATCTTATATAATATCTACAGTCATTTTCCCACAATAATAATAAAAACAAACATTAATGAGCCGCTGACTGAATTTAACTGTTTACATTTTGAACTTCAGAAATGGGTCTGAAGTCTTGTCTTATTATAATCCCTCTATAAACTCTTACCTTACGTAATCAACTTATTTTTAACGGACTGACAGAATATTTTGAGTACATACACAACTGGCCTATTGGTTAGAACACCCCCATATTTTCCATTTTATTTTTGTCATTTAAGTTGTTCTTGAAATGGTACAAAATCCAGTGAACTGTAAAAAGATACAAGTTAGCTAGGGCTTTCAATAAACTTTTAATGAAAATAAATTTACTAAAAACTGAAACAAAATAAAAAAAAATGAAACAAGACATTTTTTAGGAAAGAAGTAATTTGTTTAATGACATAAAGCTGGTATAGATGTATAAAGATGTATAGCCATGTGTTACTGCACTCTCTACTACAGCATATACACAACACTGCACATTCAGATTTTCATCATAATAAGTAGAAAAATACCCAGAAACACAGATAACTGTGTTTTTAACTATTAAAAGTATTCTAAGTATTCTATAAATCAAGTGTAAGCCAGATAGCAGTGAGTACTCTTCCATTAAAAGACTCCTGGAGAAACTTGGAGAAAACTGGTATAGGAAAAGGTCTGGCTGTCCCACATGGCAGTGTTTAATATTGGAAGTCTCAGTTTCAACAGTGAAGAGAAGATTAGGTCTGACAAGTGAAGTGCAGTAATAAAATCATTAATACGATAATAAAACAGCTTGTCTGGATCATGCAGCAGAGCTACTGGACTACTAAACAGTGGGTGTGTTCTAAAACCTTTGACTGGTAGTGTCCAATTAGAAAGATTGTATATACAGTGACCCTATTAACAGGTTTAGTGCAGCATCTGTGATGGATCATCTGTTATCATCATGGAAGTAATGCAAAGAAGAACCCTTAAAATTCCTAATTGTAATTCAAACAATTCATTAAAACTTATACGTCAACAGTTTTTTTTTTAATTATTGCTTAAAGAACCATTTAAAGCACTTTTATTTTAAAGAATGTAGTATGATTCCATGTGTGTATACACGTATATACACGTGTATATATACATGGATCGTACTAGGAATTCTATAATTAAAAGCAATGTGTGCATTCCAGGCTCTCTATATGTGGATGTGTGTGTGTAGGTGTTGTTCACTGCTTGAGATTAGAAGGTCTCGCACTGGAACCTCAAACTCAAAGAACCAAGAATAGGGACAAGGTTGAGACAGTGTTGAAAGTTTAACACCATTCTTGTCTAACAACTGCAACAGGCACACAATCGCACACATCCACACACCACATACACACACTGTCACACATGCACATGCATAGACTGCGCAGCCTTCTTCCAATGTGACTCATGAAGGTCTTTAACTTGAGGGCAGAATCATGGAAGCCCAACCTGGAACATGTTCTTCAAGATCTGCAAAAAGAGACACTATAACTTCTTTCTTCCTAAAAATCACATTTTTGGAGGAATTTTAAAATTGTTCAAAAAATGTTTTTTTTGAACAATCTCAGATTGTATCCCAGGGGCATTTATGGGTAGCACAACCCGGAATCATAAAATTATGTCCACGGTTTCCAAGTTGGTCAGGATCAGTAATGGGACCAGGAAGTGTTAAATATGGACCCTTTCTAGATGCACTGTAATAAAAAACATGACAACGCTTAACGAAACCTTTCCTTCTATATAACTAAATACAAATCCCAAACAAGCCCCACAGCATTATGGGCCATTGTCACGTCCATTGTTAAAACGATACAATATGACAGGATTTTCTATTTTCTGACAGACAGAAAATGAATGTAAAACAGTAACTTTCTGTCAGCTGGGATGATAAATAAAATTTACACATCCTTCCTAAAATAATTATTTGGAAAAATTGGCTTTTTGCCTAAAACATCTCCTTATGATGCTGCATGGTCACCTGTATTAAAATCTTCTACACCCTCAGTAGATCACATCATTTATTTCTACCTCTTTAGGATAATAGCCTATGTAAGGAGTGTGACTTATAATAAATTATGACTTAGGCAAATAGCTTTCCAAGGTGGCAGCTACCTTCACGGAACTAATCGCTACAATTCAGGATTTATCTCCAATAAGTGATAAGATTTTAAAGGCTTTTTAAGGCTTACAGGCTATAAATATTGCAAGGTTGTTTTGTCCTATTATTGACATTTATTGAGGTTTTATTAGTCTGCATTTTAGTCAACAAAATAGCCATATGTCCATAGATGTAAGCTATAAATTCTCTACAATTTGTGACTGTTAAAATGCTAATAATCTTTTCAATCAGTTTTTTTATATTCTTTTATTTGGATTGTTTCTTGTTGGCTCTACTGCTCGACGCTATGATAAACTATCCATTTAAACCATTGTTCATTTTTAAATAGCCATAACAATAATTTTTTTGTGTTTCCTGAAAAGCTTGAACAAAATTACTTCAAAAGTAATTCATGTATTCCACTTCCACAACATTTTTTGTATAAAAGCACATGATACATTTTGAAAAACAGGCTATTCTAGTTATTTTATTATTGTTTTTTTTTAGAGAACAAAATCTGTAAAAAAAATCATCAGTCAAATCATCATCATTAGAGTCTTGGTTGAGCCATCTGATTAATCAAACTAAAGAACACAGTGATGTATAACTACTGTCCATCTCATAATACCCATCTCGTAATTACAGAAGGTCAGTGGAGTCGTGTTTGACATGGTTAACTTTAGACTTTGACTGGTTTAGTCCTCCAGTGTATCGAACTGGTCACTGTGGTCGCCACACTGGGGCTGAGTGTGACACTGGTGCCAAAGCAGAGACACCTGGTGCTGTCTGTGGGGCAAGGGTCAGCCAGAGGGCAAATGGTCAGATGTGAAACGTCATAAGGAGACAAGAATGAAAAACAAAAAATAGCTGAAACATTGCTGTGAAAATAAACAAACAAACAGTTTTTTTTTAAGAAAAAAGGAAATTTGGATATATGAGAAGATGCGAAAGAAAAAAGGAACACCCACAGACTTTCTCGCACATTAAGGCTGGACAAATTCTGTAGACAAAGACACTATGCGAGAACACCTTTGATTTGTTAAAGAAATTATGCGACCTTTTTAAGATTGCAAAGGCAAATTTGGTGTATTAAAAACATTACACCAAAATGAGATGAGAGATCTCTTTCTTACCTAATTGTATTTCTTTGTGTTGCTTCCTAAAACTTTATCATTAAACACATTTTAAAATTAAACAAACAATGGTCTAATCAGTTTGATTTTTACTCTTTAACTTTTTATTTCTTTAACAGAAATAATTTTACATTGTAAAAAAGTCATTTGAAGATTCTGCTGCTCCAGAATACCCTGTCCTCTGTTTATGTATTCAGAATTAATAATAATAGTAATATTAATATAAATATAAATTTATAATTATCTTGTTGCTAATAGGGATGCGCCAATACCACTTTTCTCTTCTGTTAGCAATACTGATGCCAGATTTTCAAGTATCTGCCAGTATCGAGTAGCAATACTGGTATCACAGTATAATAAAAAAGGCTCTTAGTCGTGAATGAGAAATGAGAACGTCGAACACCTCACACCTGGTCTCCTGCAGAGACATGTCTTTCTTTTTTAGTTAAGATAAGTAAGTAAGTAAAGAGCTGTTACAAAAGTACTCAATATGTCTCCAATATGACTTTTGATAAGCAGTGTGTGAACGGTAGAGATGTACACATCAAAGAGAGAGTGTGTGTGTGTGTTTGAATGCACAATGGCATGTATGGAGTGTGTAGGTGGGTGAGTTAACACTAGTCAGTGTGTGTACGTATGTGTGACGGGGGGCTGAAAGCCGATCTTGGGGGATAAATGAGTTAAATGTCATTGAGGTGCACGCTGACAGACCACGCCATGTTGAGGTCATAGTTCAAAGTACAGAACAGCTGCTGCAGCAATGTCTACAGTGTGGAGAAGATAGGAGTGGAAAACCAAAGAAAGAATAAAAGAATTCAAGAAATGAATAAAGAACGAAGAGAAAAAAGTAAAGAAATGAAGAAAGAAAGAATTTAAACAAGAAAGAAAGAAAAAAAGGACAGAGAAAAAGACAAGAGTCTTGTGAAAACTGAACCAAGGAAGAAGAAGAAAACCAACACAAACAAATGAACAAATAGTATAGAAAGAAAAAAAGTGAGGAAAGAAAAAAGAAAGGACACATAAAGGAACAAATATATAAAAAAGAAAGAAAGAAAAAAGGACTGAAGGAATAAAAAACAAAAAGAGAAGATGAAAAAGGAACCAAGGAAAGAAGGACTAAACCAATACAAACTATTAAGCAAAGAATATAGAAAGAGAAAAGAAAGAAAAAGTCATGAAGAAAGGTAGGAAGAAAGAACAGAAGAGGAAAAAAAATACAGATACACATCTAAAGAAAGAAAAGGATCCAGCGAAATCAGAATGACAGAAGGGAGGAATAAACAAATGCAAAAAGTTAAGAAAATAAAAAAAGAAATTAAGAACAGAAAGATAGCAAAAAAGAAAGTAAGGGAGAGAGAGAGAGAAGAGACAGAAATAAATGGATTAATTACACTTAAGTGTTTTGTCATAAAGGAGACGCAATGGAAAGAGTTAGCCTCTCTCGCTCTCTTTGCCTTTAAGACATATGGCTTATGCACAGTTCTAAATGGCACCTTCTCCTTTGATGCCCTACGGCACGTGTGTGTGCATGAGGGGTCTGTGTGTGTGTGTGTGTGTGTGTGTGTGTGTGTGTGTGTGTGTGTGTGTGTGTGTGTGTGTGTGTGTGAGGGTGTTTTGTTTTAAAGAGAGCTGTGAAATCCTCCTGGGACACTTGGTGTCTTCTGTCCACTCATAGGGAAATAAGGGCCCACTTTGCCTTAGTCTGTAATGACACACTTGTATCCTGTGAAGCCCTGTTTATTCCACAGGGTCCATCAAGCTACCTCAATGTGTAAGAGACCCCAGAATCCAGAGGTAACTTTGGGTGCTTTCACATCAACCTTGATTACTCCAGACTAGTCTAGGTCTGAACCAAAACTGCCAAAATCTGATCTGGCCAATAGAAGTGGTTTCACACTCTTGCAAACAATTGTACCAATCACAGATTGTTAAGGCAGGTCGTTGTCACCTATTCAACAACAGGTGATACCTGTATCTAATGTAGCTGTAGATTCATTTACGTCTAAGAATAAAAGGAATCCGATGGAAATCTGTTCTGCTCATCCTGCTGTGTGACGCAGAATTTTGGCAGATTTCAGGTGTGAAATCGCCCTTTGACTTAGAACAGGTTTATAATGGAAGCCAAAGGGAAATTATTACAGACCTTTTAATGTGTATCTCATGTCTCTCTCCCTCTTTATATCTCTTTCTCTCTCCCTCCCTGATACACACTTCACGCTTACACACAGTTTTTCCATGTCTGGTCATTTGGAGTGTTAATCCCCTGAACATAATGTCCTAACTTACATTGAGATTCATTGCCATCTCTTTCTCTCTCTCTCTCTCTCTCTCTCTCTCTCTCTCTCTCTCTCTCTCTCTCTCTCTCTCTCTCGCTTAGCAGAGTTATAGTTAAGTTATAATCTCTATTATTACATCCTATTGTCCTCATATTGAGCCCTGCTGACCCTTCCCTGCCCCAGTACAAGCAATAAGACACTTGACCCATCACTCATAATCCCCACACCACCCAACACTCACACTCTTGAACAAATACACACACACACACAAAAACACACACACATGCTCTCAACACTACAACCCTTCACTCCCTGCCATCCATCCTACACTGACCACCAGCATGTTCCAAAAACAGACACCATTTTCGGTTCAAGGCTGACCCCCTTCCCCCTCAATCCCCCACATACTCACACACACACACACACACACACACACACACACACACACACACACACACACACACACACACACAATGCCACTCACACCCACAGTTGTTGCCCCATTCCCCCATCCAACCACCCCAGGCCCGGCCCCTTATCTCCTTATACGTCCCACCTTATCCAATAGGGGTCCACGTAGGGGTGTGCCTGCAGGCCAGGGGGCTTTGGTGGGTCTTTATAAAATTGTATGGAGATGAGCAACAGTTAGCACTTTCTGTCAGTCCAGGGAGGAGAAGGACAGGAGAGAGAGCCGAGAGAGAGGGGGGAGAGAGGAAGACCGTTGGGGCCAGTGGTTTCGTCCCAAATCCCACTCTTTCAGAAAGTGTCGGTGGGTAATCTGTGTTTTTTGGTGGTGTTTTTTTTTTTGGAATTCTCTGGGTTCCTGAGCTGGGACCTTATTTTTTTCCTTCCGTACTTTACCGCTCATGCTCTCCTGTTGTACGTGTGTTTTGTGAAGTCTCCCCTTAAGCAGAGAGGATGGAGAACGCCCACACTCAGGAGTCGGCTGAATGCCTGGCCTACTTTAGCGTGAACGAGGGCACGGGCCTCTCACCTGAGCAGTTCAAGAAGAACCTGGCCAAGTTTGGCTATAACGGTGAGAGAAGCATGAACTGATCGATGTTGAATGTTAATACAAGGAAAGAAAGTCTGAGCTACTGGAGTCTAGAGTCTATGAGGAAGAAGGAACTCTCAGGCTGGTAAAAAGAGAATAGACAGAGAGCTGGATAGTGGTAATGATGATCCTTTTCCAGCTAAATAATTACCACAAGTTTATTTTATTTATGCCACTAAAAATATGATTGTATCATTTATTTCAATCACATATAGTTGTCTTTAACTACATACGAATAATTTATATATATGATATCAATATACATTGATCTAGATCTAGACATCTGATAGCAGTTCCTTTAAGTGTAATATATATCATGATATAATTGAGCTATATAAGGCAGAAAGGGCCTAGACTAAGGCTTTGTGTCAGATGCAAGGTCAAATTGAAGGACAAACAGTCATTTCTAGGCCCGTCAGCTCTGATTCTTGTAATTCTTGCATACACTGCACTGTATGAAGTCTCTCTGAGACGATGATTATGCTTATGGTACTGTACAGGTAATAATAATAATCTTCTCTGTCTGTTGTTTTGTCCTTTTTTGATTCCACCTTCCTGACTGCATTGACCAATCACAGAGCTGCCTGCTGAAGAAGGTGAGTTAATGAACTCAGCTGACTTATAATTGTTTAAAATACATTGGGCTGCGCCAAGAGGTTTTATCAAGATTATTTTATAAATTTGTATTATCAATTATTATTATAATTATTTTATTGTACCCGCATTTTTCTTCCAATTTTAGCTAAGCCAATTAGCTAAATGTTATTGTGTTAATATCTGCTAAACATAAAAAAATAGACATACTGTTGGGTTATAAATTAAGCTAAATTAACCAATGCTTATTTTTTTGAGCATTCAGTTTATTAAAACAGATTAAAACATATATCCAAAAAGTCTAAGTTTTTTTATGCAATTATATGCCAATACCAATATGATTTAATACACTGCTAATTTGCCAGTGTTAAATCAACACTGTTAGTGCATCCAAAAAAAAAGATGTATGCAAGAACAATGGAGGAACATAGAGTATACTCTATTTGTGTTTCACTGCCTAGACTCAGATTTCAGATTTAAGGCTAAGGTGTGATCCACTTACAGGCGACAACATTTGAAAATGTACTGCACTAATAATACTGCTCAGAACTCAGTGGACATAATTGACATATCACATTACACAAGATCATAAATACAAACTGTTCGTTCTCTCCCTCTCCCTCTCTCTCTCTCTCTACCAGGTAAAACAATCTGGGAGCTGGTGGTGGAGCAGTTTGAGGATCTGTTGGTCAGGATCCTGCTGCTGGCAGCCTGCATTTCTTTTGTAAGTGAATCTGTGTGAATCTCACATGATCAATACAGCAACATACCAATATCCTCCAAAGAACTTTCGTTTTCCTTGTGGCTGTTTGTGGGCGGGACCTGAAGGGGTCATGTGGTTGCAGGTGATGTGCTAAATGTGGGCTTGTGGTGTTCCTGAAAAGAGACAACACTTCAGTTTCACAGTTGGGGGTCACTAATGCTGTTGTGAAGGACAGGGGACACATTCTCAAGCCCTCCTGTCAATCTCTGAGAGAGCCCCTTCACCTTTCAGCCTTGAGTAGTGCACTGTGGGTAAACTGTAAATTCATTTGTGAACCTGAAAGCATGGCGAGCACCAGGAGGTAGTAAAAATCACGACCCAAATAGAAGTCATGCTTTGAGTTCCATGTCCCTCAATCTAACTCGTTAATCACTTTGCATGTAAGGAAAAAATGCAGCATGCAGAAGACTAATTGAATTTTATTCGGATTGTAAAATCAGACAGACATTGGATTTTGGATACAAAGAAAAAATGGTTTGATGTGCAAATACAGCTTTTCTAGTCCCCATGGAGAAGTATTGCTTATAGAATAGGGCTAGAATGCAGAGTTAACATTAAAAAAAGTACAATAGGAAATGCAAATATACAAATAATATTCATTCAAAATAATAATTACAATATAAAATATGAAGAGATCAAATAATAAAGGACAAAGCTGATCACTCAATTCAAGGAGAATAAGAGCAGGAAAAATCATAATATTAAGAAAACTTTTTTCAGTACTGGATTGATGTTGCATTTTATCTGGACATTAGAGACAGTTACTCAAACAAAAAGTAGGATTATACTTTTAAAAAAGGAATTACATTTAAATTACAAAAAAAAATATGAATGAGCAGGTGTCTGAAAACTTTCGTCCATAAAGTTTTAATGCAAAACAGCGGTAAAAAATTGTATTGTGCAAATGTTAACATTATAAAAATCCAACACATACCTCACAACTAGGATATTGTTTACACCTGGTTACAGTATCTGGAATATATTCTAATAGGATTTTAACTAAATGCATTTACACTTGGTGGTCAAAATTGTCTCAACATTTGTTAGACTGAAATCCGATTGAAATGTACAAATTCACTCATTTTGCACAAATTAATACTAGTGTTTTAGTTTACTTGTACTGGGAGAATACTCAAGTGCTTTGAAGTGGTTTGATCAATTATTAAATGCATCTTTGTTGCATTTATACTTGCATTTTATGTAGTTGGGTATTGATGTCAATGCATTTCTACATCAAATTAAAATTAACCCAACCAGACATCCAAAATTAATCACTGTTGGTGGCCAGCTTAAAACAAACAGTTTGACAGTTTCAGACGCTATTAGTGCTTATAAGGCTTGGTCACATGTTTGGCGCATGCTCTAATTTAGCGCTGTGAACGAATGTGAAAGCCATAGAGAGGTTTATTTCATTCTATGGTCTCCTGAGTCTGCTGAAGTGAAACATTTATTTTTGGGCTGTTAATCAGTACGTACATCATTCTACGCTGCACTTATTACTCTCATAACTTCTCCTTTAATGATTGTTTGATTCCTCCTTAATAGCTCCTCTTAATGGCATAAGTATATTCACAGCAAATGCAGCTCATTACTGAAATACTTTATCTGTAATTCTCCCATGAGGTTTTGATATAAAAACACTTCCCATCCATGTCAGGCCTTTAATCCTTCTCCCAGCCACACACACTCTCACACACTCACAGTCATACACTCACACACTCATACACGTGTCCACTTGCAAGGTTGTTTTATAGAGAGTTGAGTTGAGGGGGAGAACATGCAGCATTAGTTCTGCTGTCCTGCGTCGTAATAATTTCGCTATAGCCCTAGAAGGCTAGGCCTGGTGGGAAGAAAAGCAGATGGAGAAAGACAGAAAGAGAGAAAGTAAGTAAGAAAAAAGGAAGAAAGAAAATACGAAGGAAAGAGAGAATGTGTCAGTGTTTTATTAATTGTGTATTCTGTATTTTTATTTTCTCCAACTGGGTAAACATCTCTGCTCATCACATGTTTTTTAAATGACTGGAGCTAACTAAACAATTCAGCCTAATAATTTCAGAACATTTTGTGGGAACATTAGAGAAGATTCAATAAATTCTTCCCTAAAGATCTAAAGTAAATCTAATAGAATTGAATCAAATAAATTTGAGATTTACACCTTTGCTGTACTGTTTTTTTAATATAGTAATTTTTCTGCCCGTCAGGTCCTGGCCTGGTTTGAGGAGGGAGAGGAGACAGTCACTGCCTTTGTTGAGCCTTTTGTCATCCTGCTCATCCTCATCGCCAATGCTGTGGTCGGAGTTTGGCAGGTGAGTTTTTTCACAATGTCAATTACTTTACATTTTACAGCAGAGAAAAGGGTTTTGTTTGACCTACACTTGTAGCCCATGCACAGAACAAGGCCTGTTAAGAAGTTACCAATCTAAGTATTTACACACATCCGATCACAAAACAGCAACACAGAAGAAAAGAAGTAATTCATGGAAACGTTTTGAAGTTAGGGACGAGATGAACAAGCCAATGCCTTAGACTAATAGAATAGAATCATATAAATCACCAGAGTTATATAGTACTGTTAGCTCAGTGAGCTGAGCACAGTTTCTTAAAGGAGAACTCTGGTGTAAAAATTGACTTTTGTTATAGTAAAACATGATAAAGAGTACCAAACTTTGTTGAATAGCCCACCTTTGTTCTACCCAAGCTTTCCGAAATCCAGCTATTTCTTGCAATTTGTCCACAGGCTAGAATGGGTTTTAACGGGGCATAGTTTGCTCCTGCAGATAAATTGCTTTTTACACCATTATCAGGGCTCAAAGTAGCTCCACATCTCATTGTTAGAATCTAAAGAGCCCTGATATTTAAAACGAGGCATTATGAACTTTAAAAGTGAAAAACCACGGTTTACAACCCGTAGCGTTAGCTACATCTCCGGGCACCGCCATCTTAAAGTAATGTCATTAGATGATCATTAGAGTGACAAGCATATAATGTTGCAGCCTGGAAAGGCACAAACACGAAACATTCTACCTTCTGTATGTATACAGCATGTACTTCTGTTAAATTTACGTGCTCATCACTCTGTACTTTAAGATGGCAGCACCCGGAGATGTAGGTTATGCAACGTGTTTTTTAATAAACTTCTTGTGCACTTTTAATGTACTTAATGCCTTAAATGTCAGAGCTCTCTGGATTCTACCAATGAGGTGTGGAAAAAGCGATTTATCTAAAGGGGCAAGAATATGGCAAAATAGCTGTCTCTCGGAAAGGTGTGGGAGAATGGAGGTGAGCTAATCAACAAAGATTAGTACACTTTATCATGTTTTACTACACCAAAAGTCAATATTACACCAGAGTTCTCCTATACATTAAAAGTCTAAATGTTTCAACTGTTCAACTGATACAAAAGCATGGCCTCTTTGATGCCATCTTACCATCTTTGACTTTTGTATAATACATGGGCACAGTACATGGGCAGTGAGATGCTTGGAAAGAGGCTCTCTCTTTGGTGTGCAGCAGAACAGAGCAGTTGGCATTAAATCAGGGGTCGAGGGTTAATCCCAGCAGATCTTTAAGCCCTCCACGGCCTGCAGCAGTGCTTTGCAGAGTGGCCGTATCGTCACGTTGCTCAGGGCTGGTCAGGTTTCAGTAGGGTCCACATTGATACAACAATGCTCACTTGGAAACTATGTGCAGCAGTGGAAGGAGAAGGCCTCTGGGCTGTAAAGAGATGGGAAGAGAAAATAGGATCTGATTGTGGCCTGGCATTTCCTTCCTCCACAGGAGCGCAACGCAGAGAGCGCCATCGAGGCACTGAAGGAGTACGAGCCAGAGATGGGCAAAGTGTACCGCGCCGACCGGAAGAGCGTGCAGAGGATCAAGGCCAGAGAAATCGTTCCTGGAGACATTGTAGAAGTGTCAGGTAGATGCACAATCAGCATTCACACTAAAGCAAAAAGAGAATAAAGCTCAGACTTCTGAATGAGTCAGTAGGATTGACTGACTGATCCAGGCTCTGCCCACAAATATTGACTAATAATGAACTCCATATGTTCAGGAGTGATGTAAATTAAATGATACTGGAATTCTTCTTAAAACCAGTCTAAATATATGATTTTTTAAAACATTGCTATACAAGAATATCATAAGAATATTCCAATTATAAGTAACTTATTTTTACTTGTTTTAAACAGTTTTACCTACTGAAATTGTCTTATTCTACTGCTAGAATACTTTGCCTCTTTTAAGCATAATGTCTTGACAAAAGCGAAATTATCTGTTATGTCTTTAAAAATTAAAAATGATTTACCAATACTATAATAGCCAGTACTTTAAGAGCCAATACTTTAAGAGCCATTACAATTGTGATGCCTGCCTTTTTAAGTCTGGTTAAATCAGATTTTTTTCTATATCAAAACAAACTAAGATCAATATACTGTATCACCACTATGTGTCACAAACAAATTCTTTATATTTCCCCCATTTAAATTTGATAGTTGCTGATAAAACAAACCAATTTAAATTTTCCAAAAGTACTTGGAAAGTTTTTTCTATTATGATGATTTCCATTCTGGAGATACAAGGTTTTTGGCAAGAGAGCAAGGATATACATACATGACCAGAGCAACTATTTAGAAGGTATTTTTTTTATTATTTATAGATATAATGAGCCACCTTCAGTGTGATGTGACGCATCATGATGCCCCATCAAATAAAGATTGAATGGCAAGCATCGGCACCTGCTGCCAGTATGTCTGAAGTGTGGCAAGACACAAGAGTAGAACAAAGCATGTTGGCCAGCTGTCATACTGCCATATGAAGGGAGGGATGGAGGGAGTGAAAGAGAAAGAGAGAGAGAGAGAGAGAGAGAGAGAGAGAATTGTGTGTGAAATGTGTCCTTGAGAAAGAGTGTGAACAGGTATCCTTTTATGGCAATCGCTGTGTGTGTGTGTGTGTGTGTACATGAGAGAGAAAGAGAGAGAGAGAAAGAGAGAGAGAGAATAAAAAGCACAGGGATCACAGAAGGTTGAGAGAACTCATCAAGAGTGCAGGCAAAGGAGTGCTGGTGTATAAATACAGCCCAGCACCTGTCTTCCACTTGCCCCCTGTCTCAACCCCCTCTCTCTCTCTTTCTCTCTCTCCCTCTTTCCCTTTATCCCTCTCTCCTTCTCTTTCATTCCCCACCTGTTCCCTCCTCATCACTCCTTCTCTCCACTCCAGTCAACTTGTTTACAGTGTTTAAAGGGTCGCTGTGTCCTTTCTCTCTCACGCAGCTCATCACTTTAAAATGCTTTGAGTTGTTGGGCAGGAAATTATAGTTCTTCAATGAACTACTTATGAGTCAATTCAGGCCATCTGATTACTTAATTGATAAATAATTAATTTATTAAGAGTTCGGTGAAGAGGACTTTTACTGGACAAATCCATTTAACTTTAACACTGATACTGAAAAAAGGATACATGATTTTTTAAATTTTGCAACACACGTTTCTTTGTGTTCTTGTTCTTAATCCTACAGTTGGTGATAAAGTGCCTGCTGATATCAGAATCACCTCCATTAAGTCCACAACTCTGCGGGTTGATCAGTCCATCCTTACAGGTAAATATTAAAAAGAAATATTATGCATCGAAATAGTATTTCTTTTGTTTATTGTGATGTTAAAAGACGAAAAAAAATAATTTGACTATACATTTTATTCTATTCGATTAAGTAATTATTGTAACATGTAGAGTAAACATGAGTAATAGTAAAATAATTTAAATCATAACTCTCTCTCTCTCTCTCTGTCTCTTTTTGTCCTTTTAGGAGAGTCAGTGAGCGTAATTAAGCACACAGAGTCCGTTCCTGACCCCAGAGCCGTCAACCAGGACAAGAAGAACATGTTGTTCTCTGTGAGTTTTCTTTTTTTTTTTTTACCACCACACCTCTATCACTCACATCATCTCCCCTTCCATCATTTTCATTACAAGATCTAACTTCACTTAATTTACTCACTCTAACAGCATAGCATTTTCACTTTACCTGTTAGAACCTGTATGCAAGCCTATACTACAGGCCTTCGCTCTCAGAACCAGTTGTATAATTATCAACATCAGTTTAATTGGCTCTAGAGTTAAACCCTGTGTAATGCCACAAAATATTCCATATCAACCAACAGTCACCAACAGTTCAAAACAGTTTCTGCATTACGATTAATCGCTAAATAAGGTAGCAAACACTGTAGTTTACTGTATAAAAGCATGTGTGTGGTACATGTGTTCATCCGTGTCTTACTCTCCTGTCTTTGCTTTTACCAGGGAACCAACATCGCTGCAGGCAAAGCTATTGGTGTGGCCGTGGCCACTGGCGTCTCCACTGAGATCGGCAAAATCCGTGACCAGATGGCGGCCACAGAGCAGGAGAAGACACCCCTGCAGCAGAAGCTGGACGAGTTCGGTGAACAGCTCTCTAAGGTCATCTCTCTCATCTGCGTGGCTGTGTGGATGATTAACATCGGCCACTTTAACGACCCCGTGCACGGTGGCTCCTGGATCCGTGGTGCAGTTTACTACTTCAAGATCGCTGTGGCTCTGGCTGTGGCTGCCATCCCTGAGGGTAAGAGAACTGCTCTGGTCACAGATGTGCCACAGATAGTAATTGTACAATAGCATCACACATTTTTAATTAGGTTTGTCTTTACCAAAGCAAAGCAGAACTCATCACTAATGATGATCCACTGCCATTATAAGTCACTTGCACGTCTTACACCATAGGCGTAGGAACCGGGGGGGATGGGTGGGACATGTCCCACCCAATATTAGAAACAGGTGGATTTGTCCCCCCCAAAAATGATATCAGTTCGCTCAGGTCAGCTGTACTATTAATGAGGAGACAGACCGGACCAATCACGGAGCCGGTTCAGGTATTAAGTCACGCCTCTCAGTAGAAACAGCCAATCAGCTTGCTGGTTTTGCGGCGCGCGGAGCAGAGGCAGTTTGCTGTTGGGGAAGCCCCGCCCCCTCGCTGTGAGATTTAGCAGCGGGATCGGGACGCAGCAGCTTCAGCTGATTTTAAAACAGATATGGATATACGGAGATTTTACTAAAAGAAAGGTAACGATAGGCTAACCACTTCAACTGTGATGATATGTTTCTGATAGCTGGTTAAAAATACACGTCTCTGAATCAGCACACAGTTTAAACCCACTGTGATTAATAAACTGCAGCTGTGTTAGTGTGTAAGCTTATCTTTGGAATTAGCTAGATTGGGAGTCAGGGTTAAAGAAAAAAAATAAAATATATATGTAATGTTTCCCTGTACCTGATCAGCTAATCACTTTAATTTTCAAACTGTTTATTCATTTAGGATTACAGGACTTACTGTGAGCTATAATGAACGAAAATTGATTTAACTAACTAGTTATCTAGAAGCTGGATGTAGATGATCGCCAGAATTTCGAACAGTACTTTAAGTTGGTAGTTTAAAGCAGTTACTTAACCCCGATCACTGCCCTAAACTAGTGTTTTCCACCTGATCAGCTAATAAATAGTCATTTACTGAGTTTACCTGTTAAAAACCTTTAGCCCCATATGGAGCCTAAATTAATCATGTATATCCACCAGAGGAAGCTCTAGAATATGCAGAACAGTTTTAATATGCAGTAGAATATAAAAGAACTGGGTTGAGAAACACTACTGTAACGTGACTTCTGTTCATTTGTATTTCACAGTAAGACCACATATCCTGACGTTTATAAAAGTCTCTATGAAACGTAAAGTTACATTCTTTTACATAAAAGGACACCATCTTAAGAAGAGCTCTCAGTAGAAAAAAATAAAAGTGCAGGAGAAAATGTAAATATACAACAGAATTGACATGCCAATACATAATAATAATAATAATAATAATAATAATAATAATAATAATAATAATAATCTGTTATATTATTTTAAATATTAGGTGATAACTGAAAATTTTTGTCATATGTACATAATTCAGACATTGCTTGCATAATTTTTAGTTGTATGTAATGTTTAGGTTGTAAAATCACCTTATAATAATAATTTACTTTTAATTAAAAGTAATTTCCACAAATGTTGTTCTAGGAAACAATTGGGTGGGCTTGGGTTCATATTGGCAAATGTGTCCCCCCCAATATCAAGCCCGCTCCTACGCCCTTGTCTTACACAACTAACGAGACACCAAGATTTCATTACTTCCGATTGATTTTTTTTTTGACGGTTAGTTTATCAATCAATCAAATAATCAATCATTTTTTTCCCTCGGTAAAACATTGTGTAGCCCTCATGTTCAATGCTCCCAAGCATTTACAACTTAAAGGGACTGAAAAATAATTTTAAGTATTTAATCAGGTGAGCTAAAATAAATAAATGGTAAAAGTATTAGAAAAACAAGCAAAAAAACATAAGATTTAATGAAGAAGAAATAAAATAATTCAGAATAAAAGCATAAAGGGACAGGCCAAAATGTAAAGCAGCAAAATAAAGAGACATAATTTGCATATTAAAATATAAATACAAAAAATAGTGACTCAAAGGGACTGAAAAAATACATTTAAATTTAAATTAAAAACAGATAATTAATCAGGTGAGCTTAAATAAGCAACTTAATAAAAAAATAAATAAACTAAATAAATAAATATATAAATAAATAAATGGTAAAATTATTAGAAAAACAAGCAGATATAAGACTTAATAAAGAAGAACTAAAACAATTCAGAAAAAAAGGATAAGTAGACAGGCTAAAATGCATGTAAAGCAGTACAATAAAAAGATAAATGATTAGTATAATAAAATATAAACACAAATAAAAAAAATAGAGGACTAAAAATGAAGTAACTAAAATAGCACCATGATTATAAAGAAAGTGATGAAGGTAAAACAGAAGATAGAATAAATACAAAATAAATGAACAAATAAAAAGATGAAAACAGGAAATAAAATTAAATTAATAAATTAAATAAATTAAATTAAATAGATAAAAAAACTCAACTAATACAGTTACAGGCTGTCTAAAGATAGTTAGAAACTAAAAGTTTAAAAATTATTTAGTGACACCAGTGAGTTGAGGTTTTAGAGTTTCCTATAGTGAATTCCAGCTCACTGTAGATATTCCAGTGTAGCGGAATTGGATTTTGTTGTGTGTTCTGTGTATATACATATACGTCTATAATGTGAATCCACTAACCTGGCTCTTGCTCTGTGTTGGCAGGTCTGCCCGCTGTGATCACCACCTGCCTGGCTCTGGGCACACGGCGCATGGCCAAGAAAAACGCCATTGTCCGCTCCCTGCCCTCCGTGGAAACCCTGGGCTGCACCTCCGTCATCTGCTCCGACAAAACCGGCACCCTCACCACCAACCAGATGTGTGTCACCAAGGTGGGTCAGAGATAGGAGTACATAGTAACCTCCAAACGAACACACATACACAATCACACACAAACCGCACACATGCAAACATGAAAACATAAAAAAAACCACTTTTCAGACCTTCCCTATTGTTACAAATGCCTTTAAACTAAAATCCCCCGCCATGTGTTTTTTTTAGATGTTCATCATTGATAAAGTAGAAGGCGACTCCGTATCTCTTGACCAGTATGACATCTCTGGCTCCAAATACACTCCTGAGGGTGAAGTGTAAGTATAAAACAACCAAACAAGCAATGATTAAGAAGATACAAATAGGAAAAAAAATAACACATGCTGAACATAATCTTACTCACTTTCTTTGCCTTCCCTACAGAACTAAGCGTGGCCTTCCAGTCAAATGTGGTCAGCTTGATGGTCTGATCGAGCTAGCAACTATCTGTGCCCTGTGCAATGACTCCTCCCTGGACTACAATGAAGTTAGTATACACATCTCTCACTTTCTTTCTTTCTCTTTCTTGTCTTCCTTAAAGCAGCATTATGCAAGAATTGGGAGGTGTAATTAGTGCTTTAACACATTATTTTTGTAAGCTGAGAAATACAGAACCAGCATGCTAAAGTGAAAGAAGCATGTGGCTTGAGGTGGTAAAGTAATATTACAGGATTTTACACAAATGTGGCATACTGTGTACTAGGGCTGCAACGATAAATCAATATAATCGACAATGTTGATTATTTAAATTTGTTGACTACGAACATCACTGTCGACTAATCATTAATTTGTAATAGTACCACATTACTCAAAGTGCTGGAGACAGAACCGCAATAGGAGATATGGTAAATAGGTAATAGGTAAATGTCTTCCTCACACAGTTTATACTCCTAATCTGTCTCCAAAAGTGCCCAAACACAGCAGATTACATATTTAGTCACTAAATATCAAACATCCAGACATTTAAATGCCTTTTAAATCTCTTGTTCAACTGTCGCTATCGTTTTTAGAGATGAAGGACATGGCAGAAATAATCGTTGACTAATCGAGAAAATAATTATCAGATTAGTCGACTACCAAAATAATCCTTAGTTGCAGCCCTGCTGTGTAGTTCAGTTAGCAGAATGCCGACCCTGGAGTTGTAATGGTAACAGCACTAGCACTAGTCTCCTCATTACAGGTTAATGGAGCATCAACATGATTTATTTAGGCTGTTCGATTAATGTAAAAATGCTACATAATGCTGCTCATCTTAAAAGGACTATCTTCTAAATTGCTTACATTTTATATTTTGTTGTTTCTGTTTTGTAACAGTCTAAGGGTATCTATGAGAAGGTGGGTGAAGCCACTGAGACTGCACTCTGCTGCCTGGTTGAGAAGATGAACGTGTTCAACACTGAGGTCCGAGGCCTGTCTAAGGTGGAGAGAGCCAATGCCTGCTGCTCTGTAAGTGTACCAATCTATTGTTGTATCAAAAGTTCCATTCCATTCTATTAATCAGAAGTTCATAATAATTGGTCCTCCTCCGTCTTCTCTGCTTCCTAGGTTATCAAGCAGCTGATGAAGAAAGAGTTCACCCTGGAGTTTTCCCGTGACAGGAAGTCCATGTCTGTCTACTGCTCCCCCGGAAAGCCCTCCAAGGCCCCCATGGGCAACAAGATGTTTGTCAAGGTCAGTGTTACTTTTCTAGAAAGTAGAAATCAATCCAAACCTTCTCCATAAAAATAACATTATTTTAACCTTATCTAATCCAATCCTGTGTTCTTTCAGGGTGCTCCTGAGGGTGTGATTGACAGGTGTGCTTATGTGCGTGTGGGCACCAACCGCGTCCCTCTGACTGGCCCGGTTAAAGACAAGATCATGGCTGTGATTAAAGAGTGGGGCACTGGGCGTGACACCCTGCGTTGCCTGGCCCTGGCCACACGAGACTCCCCGCTCAGGAAGGAGGAGATGAACCTGGAAGATTCCACCAAGTTTGCTGACTATGAGGTATGAAAGAAATGAGAGGATCCTTCTTTATTTAAATAGTCTACAGTCTCAGGATGATCTTTAAACGCTAAAAAGACTTAACAGTATATATACACACACACAGACAATTGAACACATAGGGGAAAGTAGCCTGTAGGGGATGACTATACATTGATAATGCCAAAAAAAAGGGGTCAGACACAAACAATGTGTTTCTCATAAATATTCATACATGCAAACATACCGTATTGCCTCTGATTGGCTAACAGCACTGCAAGGCAGCAAGATAAACAACAGTTAGAAACATTTGAAAACAAATACAGTTTTACACAAATAAAGTTTTTGCAATGTCATATATGTTACTTCACAACATGTTTAAGTGCAGTTCAGCCACTGACCTAGTCTTAGAGTCTCTGTAAAATGCAAAATCCACCAGAGATCCTATGTAAATCCTATAGTTACACACAGAGGTCGGTAGTCCAGGTCCAGAAAGTAAGAAATTTGTTTATTTTAACTTTTAACTAGTATAAATAAAACTGTTCTAAACATATTCCTACCTATCTGAATTGCACTTTGCTGGAGGTGTTCCATAGACAAATTCTAACCCTTTGTTACTTAGCTCTAAACTACTGGGCAAAGCATAAAACACTGATGTGTTATTTGCACAAAGAACACAGGAACGAACTTGCCATGCTGTTCCTAGCACTGTTAGCTCCTATCTGATGAGCCGAGGTGGGCAAGGCCATGAATACTAATTCATGGGTTGACGTAGACACAATTTCTTTTCCTGATTGACTTGTTTTTCTGAATATTTTCTTTTACTAGCTACTGCAGACAATAGAGGTTAAAGAAGAGTTTCATGTGCAGCATCATATACAACTCAGAGAGACCTATAGTATTTCACAAAGAATAAGAAAAAATGGATTTTAGCAGAAGGAGACCTTTAAGTGATCTCAAACTGGTTCCAGTACCACTGATGTGTCCCTGTGAATTGTTTAGATGCTACAGAGCTCCAGGTTTCACTAACTTCATCATATTCTTTTGTCCTCCATAGACTGACCTCACCTTTGTGGGCTGTGTTGGCATGCTGGATCCCCCTCGTAAGGAGGTCATGGGCTCCATCCAGCTGTGCAGGGCTGCCGGCATCCGCGTCATCATGATCACTGGTTCGGGACATTCTTCTCTCTTCTTTTTATAAGTCATTCACATGCTATTATTCAATACTGTTCCCTCAACACCTTCTTTTCTATTTCTCCCAGGTGATAACAAGGGCACAGCTGTGGCTATCTGCCGTCGTATTGGCATCTTTGGCGAGGACGAGGACGTGACTGGCCGTGCCTTCACTGGCCGCGAGTTTGATGACCTGCCTTTGACTCAGCAGAGAGATGCCGTGCGCAAAGCCTGCTGCTACGCCCGTGTCGAGCCATCCCACAAGAGTAAGATCGTGGAGTTCCTTCAGGGCTTTGATGAGATCACTGCTATGGTGAGAAAGCTACACATGTTTTGACCACAATATTGATCATAAATCATGATCAAAGAAACCAAAACACAGAGAAAACAATGGGCAAGATAAACGTGTTGTAAAAACGGATGGAACCAGTCTAATACTCGGCAGTGAGTGAGTGAGTGAAGTGCAGGGATATATATTTTGGTGAACAGGTGAAATCAATACTCAGGTGATGATTATGGTTTGGGAAGTGTCATGTGATCAGTCATCTGAGGGAGTGAATGAGTGATATTAGTGTGTGGTGCATTCTGGGCAATGGAGTCCTGAGTTGGGAGATCACCTTTTAGACACAGGTGCAGGAAGAATACAATTACTGTCAATTGATTGAAAACAAGATGCTGGAAATCCCAGGCAAACGTTTCTATAGCCAGTCCAGACAGAAACATGGGCCAAGTAGAAATTCTTATGAATTATTTTGTTTGAAACTGGTTTAATTACTTACATTACAAAGCTAAATTTTAGTTTTTTGAATATTTTGGTCATTCTGATCCCAAAAGGCAAAGATCATTTTAAATAGATTTTAAATGTTAAAATAAACTCCTTTTTAGTGTTTATGCTTGTGTTTAGGCCCTACTGATCCCAAATAGCAAGGAGACATTAAAAATGCAAACTAAGCAAAAGTCCGGATCTCAGGAGGTTAACATTCCTCAATTCATATTAGAAATTACCACCCAAGTGGACAGGGCAGTCGGTGATAATGATCATGATCAGCCAGCGGAATCTGGCTAGAATTGTTCAAATGCCAGACAAGCGTCTCTTAGTTTCCATAGAACATGTCAGTTTAGGTTAACGATTTCAGTGCTTTGGGGCCACAAAGATCTTCATCTTCCATCCCTCTGTCATTCAACAGACTGGTGATGGTGTGAATGATGCTCCTGCTCTGAAGAAGGCCGAGATTGGCATTGCCATGGGCTCTGGCACTGCTGTTGCCAAGTCAGCCTCGGAGATGGTCCTGGCCGATGACAACTTCTCCTCCATTGTGGCAGCTGTTGAGGAAGGCAGAGCCATCTACAACAACATGAAGCAGTTTATCCGCTACCTCATCTCCTCCAACGTTGGCGAAGTCGTCTGGTGAGCGACCGTCTCTTTAAAACAAACAGCTGCCCTGCTGTTATCTATCCATGTGTCTTCACAATTTCACAAGCCTTATCCTTTCTCATTTCTTCTCCAGTATCTTCCTGACCGCTGCTCTTGGTCTGCCTGAGGCTCTGATCCCAGTCCAGTTGTTGTGGGTCAACCTCGTCACTGATGGCCTCCCTGCCACAGCTCTTGGCTTCAACCCCCCTGACCTGGATATCATGGGCAAGGCTCCCCGTTCTCCCAAGGAGCCCCTCATCTCTGGCTGGCTCTTCTTCAGATACCTGGCCATTGGAAGTATGTTAAAAATGCAATCAATGGAGTAAAGCTTTGATAAATCTAAGGCAAGGCCTTATAAATGGCTGTATAAACTGATAAACTGATTTTCCTCTCTCTCAGGTTATGTTGGAGCTGCTACTGTAGCTGCTGCTGCCTGGTGGTTCATATACTCTGATGATGGCCCTATGGTCAGCTTCTACCAGCTGGTGAGTCTCCTGAACCTAAGTTTGCACACAAACTTTACAATGACTACAACAGTGTTTGCTTGAGTTCAGTTCCTCAAAAGACCTACTCAGATGTGATTAGTTTCTCTGGAGGTCCTGAGGTAATTTTCTCTTTTATGTGGGGGTCCTCTGTGATTTTAATCAGATGCCCTCTGAGAAAATTACAGGCTGATTTACCTACTGTTTTTCGCAGAACTCCGTGGTCCTCTGGTAATTTTAGTTCCGCCCGGATGCACATTTCTGAGTTTAGTCACCTCGCGTTTAATAAAATAGCTATTTGTCCACTGTCACACACCGTAATAACACTTTAGGCGCGCGTTTCCACAGAGATCCACGTAAACACAACAGCGAGTGGAAATGGAGGAGCTACTGAACGTGGTGTGACGTCACTGAGAAAGCTAAAAAACTCACTGGTCCTCCTGTTTTTTCAATTGCAGTCTGGATGAAAGAGTTTTATCACTGAGTAGAAGTGTGAAATATTTTTCACAGACGACCCCCTGAAAAACTTAACCCATCAATAGGGCTACTTCTTGAAAAGTTCAAGTTCTATAGTGGCTTGCAAAATTGTGCATACCCCTTGAAATTTTTTTAATTTTGTCTTCTTACAACCACAAATGTAAATCATCGCTGTCCAATGAAAAACAAGTATCTCCATTTTTGTCGATTTTTAGTTTACTACATAATTTGAACAGACAAATTTTATGTCCCTTATACTCTGCTAAATTTTCTTGATGAAGGGACCAATAGAAATGATCTAAGAAATAAACTATTTTTACATTGACTTCCTTTGAATGTTTAGAAGTTTTCTCTCTCCTGTAAAGTTGCTGTTTTGGAGATACTTGTTTTTGATTGGACAGCGACAATTTTTTTTTGAGATTTTAAATGATAGATCAGCACAAAGTAACACCTAATTGTGAAGTGGAATGAAGGCATACTATGGTTTTAAAAATTTGTATCAAATAAAAATCTGAAAAGTCTGACATGCCAAAGTATTCACCCCCTTTACTCTGAAACCCCTTAATAAAATCCAAGTCTCTGAATTATTAGTTACTAGAGTCCAGCTGTGTGTGATTTAGTCTCAGTATAAATATAAACACCAGGTCTGTGAAGGCCTCAGTGTTTTTTTTGTAGAACACTAGTGAACGTACAGCATCATAAAGACAATGGAACTCACCAGACAGTTCAGATATAAAGCTGTTGAGAATTTTAAAGCAGGGTTAGGTTCTAACAACATATCCCAAGCTTTGAACATCCCAAGGAGCACTGTTCATTCAATCCATCATAAAAAAATATATAAAAAGAATTGTACAACTGCAAACCTACCAAGACATGGCCGTCCACCCAAACTGATATATCGAGCAAGGAGAGCACTGGTCAGAGAAGCAGCCAAGTGGCCCATGGTCACTCTGGAGAAGCTGCAGAAATTCACAGCTCAGGTGGGAGAATCTGTCGACAGGACAACTGTAAGTTGTTCACTTCACAAATCTGGCCTTTATGCAAGAGTGGCAGGAAGAAAACCAGTGTTGTGCTTCTTTGTGTAGATCTATCACTTAAAATCTCAATAAAATACATTTAATTTTATGGTTGTGAGGTGTAAAGTTATGAAGTCATGATAAACAAAATACTTACTGGATGTCTCCCTGTCTTCTAGTCCCACTTCATGCAGTGCAGTGCTGAAAACGAGGACTTCGAAGGTATTGAGTGCGAGGTGTTCGAGTCTGCTCCCCCCATGACCATGGCCCTGTCTGTGCTGGTGACCATCGAGATGTGCAACGCCCTCAACAGGTCAGACTCCAACAACCTGCTAGAGATTGATTATAAATACAAATAAAAATGTCAATGCTCAGCTCTTAAACATTACCATCTTCACCCATATATACAGCCCTGGAAAAAAATTAAGAGACCACTTTAGTTTCTAAATCAGTTTCTCTGATTTTGCCATTTATAGGTATATGTTTGAGTAAAATGAACATTGTTGTTTTATTCTATAAACTATGGACAACATTTCTCCCAAATTCCAAAAGAAAATATTTAATTTAGAGCATTTATTTGCAGAAAATGAGAAATGGCTGGAATAACAAAAAAGATGCAGAGCTTTCAGACCTCAAATAATGCAAAGAAAACAAGTTCAAATTCATACATTTTTTAAGAGTTCAGAAAACAATATTTGGCATAATAACCCTGTTTTTTAATCACCACTTTTATTCATCTTGGCATGTTCTCCTCCACCAGTCTTACACACTGCGTTTGGATAACTTTATGCCACTCCTGGTGCACAAATTCAAGCAGTTTAGCTTGGTTTGATGGCTTGTGATCATCCATCTTCCTTCTGATTATATTATATATAAGTGGTCTTTCATTTTTTTTCCAGAGCTGTACATGTCTCCTAACTATGTGACATTAGTTTCATAGCAGCCACAATATTAGATTGTAAGTCTTTATTAGTTTCTGAGTAAATAATAATTGCTTATTACTTTAATTTGATTGTGTATTTGTGTGTGTGCAGTTTGTCAGAGAACCAGTCCCTGGTGCGTATGCCTCCCTGGAGCAACCTCTGGCTGGTGGCGGCCATGTCTCTGTCCATGTCCCTGCACTTTATGATCATCTATGTTGATCCTCTGCCTGTAAGTTCCACCAACAACCTTCAAGAATTTGACATAAAAAAGTACAAAAAAAAATATTATAGTCCGATTTAACATTAAACATTGATTTTATTTCTATAATCTTCATAGTGCAAATTACTGTTGTTTATAAAATAAATACGTGGTATTTTTTGTCACTGTCACAAATCTCTCAGTTTTTGTAGGTTTTTGTTTTATGACATAATTTAAATCTTCTCTTCAGTTGAGTTTTTTGTAATGTGTCCAAATTTGAATATAAACAGACCAAGAGAAATGCTCCAAAATTATTAGAATATTTTTTATAGTAACTTTTAGTAATCCTCCTGTGCAGTTTTTGGAGATACCAGGTTTTGGAATGACAGCAGCTTATTTGAAATGTTAGACTTTTGGACAGAACTGTATGCCAGTTTATTTTCTTTATCTGTCAAATTTATTATCCATTACTGATCTATTTTTTTATCTATCTCTCCACATATCTCTCCATCTCCACATATTTCTCGATCTCTCCATCTCTCTCTCCATCTCTACCTATTTCTCCACCCATCTCTCTATTTCTCCATCTCTTCACCTCTCCATATATCTCTTCATCTCCACCTATTTTTTTCTCCTATCTCTATATCTCTCTCTTCACCTCTCTATTCATACATCTCTCCATCTCTCTCTTCATCCATCCATCTATCTATCCTCTAGATGATTTTCAAGTTGACTCATCTGACTCTGGAGCAGTGGCTTGTGGTGCTGAAGCTTTCTTTCCCCGTCATCCTCATCGACGAGCTGCTCAAGTTCGTCGCTCGCAACTACCTGGAACGTAAGTGAACACACACACACACACACACACACACACAAATTAATTTTCTCCTTTAATTAATTAACACTGATCAAAATTACCTGTTAATTAATTGAACGTGATGATACAATCTGATAATGTACTAAACTCTATACTGTTAACCCATCGATTAAGCTTTAAACACCTTTTAAAACAGTAAAAAAAATCTATAATTTAGACTTCAGTATCCTTAAAACTAAATACTCCTGTGAATGAGCCTTCTCCTTTTTCCTTTTCACATGTACCTCCTCTCCTCTTCCTTTTCTTTTCCTCTTCTCTGATCTTCTCTAATGTCCCTCCTCCGCTCAATCCCTTATGATTTTATTCCAGCCTAATCCTGTTCCCTTCACAATTCCTGTAACAAAGCAAGGTATCCCCAGTCGTCACCATCTGCGTTTATTGTTTAGATAGGGTTTTGTCTTTTGTCTTATTTTGTTGGATGTTCTATGCTCGGTAGAACATCAGAATGTCGAATTGTTCACTGAATTGTTTGAATCACGCTGTTTATGTTGCATATTTGCAGTTTTAAAAATGTGTCTGGTTATGGTGAATAGTTATCACCAGCTTACTTGATATATTAACACAAACAATTAATATATGAACATAATCCAATTGAAATTCATTTGAAATCCTAATGATAATAGATAAGAATGGGCAGATGCTGAATTGCTGATTCAGTTGGGTTATATTATTCATATTATAGTTCTTTTACTAACTTTGTTTTTGGACTGTGGGTGGTTGTATGTGGAATTCAGCTTTTAGTATATATATATATATTTTTTTATTTTTTTCAGGGTTTCTTTAGCATAATTCTTTATTTGTTTGAAATTTGTATTATAATTAGAGTTTGCATGGAGTTTTCTCAAGCAAAAGCTTCAGATTTTTTTTGTCATTGATGATTTAAACTAAGAAATGCACAAAACTTAACTGCATTGCACTCACCACTGTACTACCATATTACTGTTCAGTGATACAAATAGTGGGATAGTGCTGTATGTTCAGCTTTTACTAATGGATGGATGAACTAAATGAAAGAGGACAGCTCACCAACTTCAGTTTGAAGTTAAAGCTTTTCTGCAAGCCTCTTTCTGATTGTTCTTCTTCTCTTTCACAGAGAAAGACGAGAACCTGGTGTCTAAGAAATGGGACTAAGAAGAAAACATCCGCACAGAAGCAGAATTGTTCTTTTAAAAAGAGAAGAGTTGGTAAAAAAGAAGATTTAAAGACAGAGTGTGCTTATCCAACCGCCTGAAAGAAGTTAGACGACCAGTCAGTGAAGCAACAGTGAACATCAAGCCCACTGCAAAATGCCAAAGAGAAAATCTTACAGATATTTAAAAGAATGAAATAAGTGCTGTGAATGTATTGCAATTTAAGTTAATATATATAGAGAGATTAACATTGTAAACAGTTATCTAATAATGTACTGGTTCTATTCTTAAAAAAAAATAAAAAATAAAGATATATTAAAAATGGGAGAGGACTCCATTCTGTGTCTCCTAAAGTTTGACTATTACTTGGGTGCAGAAAAAGAACTTTTAACAGCAGTTTGAAACATTTAATCAAATGAGACCCTGATGTGGATACAAAAAACAAGTTAGGGTCTTCAGCATAGCTAAATTTGAAGGAAAAGCAAGAGGAAAAAAACTTAATGGAAGTCAGTGTAATAAGAAGTAGTTTTAAAGAATACTTTTAGTTTTGGTCTGGTCTGAATCAATAAAGTGTTTTCCCTTTGGTCTGGTTTGCTTTGATAGTTAAAAATGTATTAACCGCAGCAAAATGTGTCACAACAAACCATGTAAAAATGTTATTTCTGCTTATTGCTCAGAGCAAGCTGTCTGGGAAGCCGCTCTTAAAGTTCTTTAATTTTCCCAAAAATCGCCAGTGCTCCTTTTAAGCCAGTGTGCCTTATGTATGAATTTGATCAGTCAGGTTGTAAAGCCACTCTGCTGAAGTACAGCTTTATACATTGGTTCAGTTTGGTTCTGCAGTCCCGAGACTGGAGCAGAATTAGCATTAACCACTAACCGTGCTAATCAGTAGCTCTTTTGTAGGGGAAAAATTAAAGTGGCTGGGCATTCTGTATAGCCGCAACTTTATTAACTTCATAATAACAATTAATCTTCATTATGCTGAGACAACAGAGAGGTTGCATTTCACGCATGGAGAGATCACATGTTTATGCACACTGTGAGCCTTAAACTTGTGATTACAACATCCACATACCTAGCAGACTGTGCGCAGCTTAAATTGGAGCCCCTAGTCAAAATACACTATATATGCAAATATTAATGGACAGTCCTTCTAATGAATGCAGAATTCAGTTACTTTATGTTGCATCCATTGCTGACACAGATGTGTAAATGCACACACACAGTTTGTCTTGTCTCTGTAGAGAAGTACCTCCAATAGAAAATGATTCTAAAGCAGATAATACAAACATAAACCTGTGGAACACTGAATGGAACTATGTTCTCTGAAATGATGCATGATTCAATACTTTTGAATAGGAGGAATTGGGGAATTGCCTTTCCTGGAAACGCAGCATTTAGATAGTTTTCAAAATTAGGGGTCTCATGGAAATGCTTAAGCACCCCTGTTCATAAGACCTATTTAATTGATTGAGTAAAAGTGAATGAACGAATTCTGTACAGAAAACCTGTTCTCCACATGTTTTATTTTCTAAATTGTGAAAAACTTACACAATTACCCAATAAATGTCATTACTTTCATACACACCTCATTTATTTTTTTCCAAATACAGTGTGTGAACTTTTTTTAATTGAATTGTTATATTTTTAGTGATTCCAAAAGAACACTAAACAATTTAAACCTGGGCTAAAACTGCTCTTGTTCTTGTTGGAGCAGATGTCAGATAAATTTTAATCACTGTTCTGTTTGTTTTAGTGTACTGTAATCATATAACAGCAGTTTATTATTAATGACTAGAATTAATATTTCTGTTAATAATTCAACATATGGACAACCTGTCTAATGCTCAACCTAGGTCAAAAATGACCCGCATTCATTTTCTATTTAACTTTCTGTTAACTTATTTAACTAACTGTATGTTTGGCAAAATGATAAACATGATGCAAATACTAAGTAAGTGTTAACTTTCATCAGATATTTTCTAAGGTCATGTTAAAACAATTGAAAGCAGTTCTTAGTTAGCTGTGGGAGCTGTGAAATGGTAAATGTGGGTCATGTCTGACCTGTGTGTAAACCTGACATAGAAATACAAAAGTTGCTTCTTTATAAAGTAAAAAAAAAGAAAATAAAAATAAAGATTTGTGCTAAAGAAACCCTCAGCCATACATGAATTAACATTAGAGGGGTAGTGAAACAAGAATTACTTTTATTCAAAAAGTAAGAAAGGTAAAAACAAAATAAGCATGTTTTATGATTTAAAAACAAGCTTATTGAGGAATACCTTAAATTCAGATTTTTCATTGCTAAAATATATAATAGAAATTCTCATTCATACATGAATTAACATTGAAAATGAATGTGGGACATTTTTGACCCATGTTGCACATTAAAGGGGTAGTAATACAAAAAGTAAATTCAAAAAGATTGCTGAATAATTGCAAAAATACAGAAAATTAACCTCAGCCAGGTCACTTTTGAACCATGATGTGCATCAAAGGGTTAAAGAGGTTTTGACTTAAAACTAATTCAGTTTATTTTTAAGTGAATGGTTGCTATGGCAGCAGCAGGACTTGTGGTGAAGAAGAAGCTGCACTTGGAACTTTAGTGTACAGTTAGTTGGACTGACTGCTGGAGAACACAGTTCTTCAGTGTCTGAGAAAGAAAGAGAGCCTATAAATCGAGTGAAAAGACATTCAGGTAAGTAAATCAGACTTAAATTACTGTTGTGATGAAAAGTCTAACTAGTTTAATTAAAATTTGATATGAATTATTAATACTTTATATTTTAACTTAGTTTCTAGATTAGAGATGAAGCCTTCTGTGGAGATGCGTGGCCTCCTGCTGATCAAGCCTTGGTTAAGGAGGATTGGCGCTGTTCCTGTAAGTGATCATGGTGATGTTTGATAGACAGTGCAATTAGCTAAATTAGTAAATAGAGTATTTATTTAAATTTTTATATATTTTTTATATAATTTATATCGAAATATTGTGATTTTTGTTTTGTTTCTTCCCCCGGGAAGAGCCGCGTCTCTCCGGTTGCTAGGCGACATGTAAACATAGCGTCTAGCTTAGCTTAGCTTAGCATGCTAATGATAGCGATACACTGCGCTGCCCCAAACAGTTCAGTCCAGTGATCAAATTAATAAATTAATTTGATTATTATTTAATTATTATTTATTTATATCAAACAAACATATTTTAGCCTGAAAAGTGTAAATAAATTGTATTTTTTCTTAATTGTTTGCAGAAATGTATCTGTTTTACTCTTACTTAAGTTCTATTTTAATTGTTCTTCTGTTTGCAGTTTATTTCACTGTTTTATTCTGCAATATTATTGTTACTTTTGTTATTTGTACATTTGTACGTTTATTCTTGATGTATAAAGCTTTGAATGACTTCTGTGTATAAAATAATGTACTAAATAAATAAACTAAACTGATTAATAAAGTGTGATTTGTTTCAGATACGTCTAAGTTGTCCTTTTTAATTCACTGTATTAAAAAAAATGACAAATGTGATTTATTCTGTATTCTATACCTCTGTGAAATGCAGGAGAGAGCAAGAAACAGAAAAAGGCTGTCCAAAAAGTTGTGGATGAAGCCAAGACCTGCTGCCCAGAACTACCTTCTGATGGTTAAGCAGACAGGATTAGAACAGCACAGCCTGGTGGAAAGCAGAGATGTAGAGATGAGGGAGGAAGAGTTAGAATGCAGGGATGTAGAGATGAGGGAGGAAGAGTTAGAATGCAGGGATGTAGAGATGAGGGAGGAATAGTTAGAATGCAGGGATGTAGAGATGAGGGAGGAAGAGTTAGAATGCAGGGATGTAGAGATGAGGGAGGAAGAGTTAGAATGCAGGGATGTAGAGATGAGGGAGGAATAGTTAGAATGCAGGGATGTAGAGATGAGGGAGGGACAGTTAGAATGCAGGGATGTAGAGATGAGGGAGGAATAGTTGGAATGCAGAGATGTAGAAATTAAGGATTAAAGGATGTAAAGTAAAGGTGTAGAGATAAAGGAGGAAAGGATGGACATGGATGTAAATACTTAATCATTTTAATGATTTATGCACTGTAAATAGCTCACTTTGTAGATATGAGAGAGGAAAGGATGGAAAGCAAAGGTGTAGTACGGTGGCCCTGAAGTGCAAAACAAATTAACACGTCAGAAAGCAAAATTACAAAAATTAAAACAAATTTACATACAAAAAATAATACATTCAAGAAAACAAAAAAATATTTTACATTGACAGAAAAAAAAACATTATATTTCAGAAAAACAAATTTACAAGAGGCATAACACTGAAACATTTTTATCATCACTGAATCACTTTCACAAACTGCGATTTCTGACTGAAAGGGAGGGTCTAACACACAGGAAGTGCTTGTTGCAGACCCTCCTTGTCAGTCAAGCTGCTTCACAATGAGAGGGTGGAGTTATGGATACTGAACGATGTTTAATGGCACGTATTTTAGCAGCAGCAGTAAATGCTAAAACTGTCCCTTTCCTGTTGCTACTGCCCCATCCGCGGGGTTTAGCCACTGCCCGGTGGTCATCAGCCAGTGTCTTGCCGGGTTCAGCCACTGCCCCAAGGTCATCAGCCAGTGTCCCCTGGGGTTCAGCCACTGATCCGCAGGGTTCAGCTACTGCCTCGCGGTCATCAGCCACTGCCAGTAGCAACAGGACAGGGATAGTTGTTGTATTTACTGCGGTTGCTAAAATACGTGCCATAAAACATCGTTCAGTGTCCATAACTCCACTCTCTCTTATTGTGAAGCAGCTTGACTGACAAGGAGGGTCCCCAACAAGCACTTCCTGTGTGATTTCTTCCTTTCCGTCAGAAATCGCAGTTTGTAAAAGTGTTTCAGTGCTGGTAAAAGTGTTTTGCGTCTTGTAAATTTGTTTTAAGTTTTGTAAATTTGTTTTTCTGAAATGTAATGTTTTTTGCCCATGTAAAAAATGTTTTTTCTTTGGTAATTTTGTTTTCTTGAATGTAATTATTTTTTGTATGTAAATTTGTTTTAATTTTTGTAATTTTGTTTTCTGACATGTTAATTTTTTTTGCACTTCAGGGCCACCGTAGTGTAGAGATTAAGGAGGAAAGGATGGAAAGTAAAGGTGTAGAGATGATGAAGGAAAGGATGGAAGGCAAATGAAAGAGATGAAAGAGAAAAGGGTGGAAAGGTGGAAAAGACTGCAGTCAAGACCCTTGCTTTGGAAGGAAGACCAGTGAGAAGAAGATTAGAAGGATACACACAGCTCATTTCATATTTCAGTCAATAATACATTTACAATATGCATAGCTCTCTTCACACTTTCTACATTTTCTCATTCTTTTTTCTTTGGTTCAATAAATTTTGAATATTTAAATTCCTTGTCTCTGAGTTGTTTTTCATTATTGTATTGTAACGCTCAGTACATATCATAAGTTTAGTAATAATATTCAATAAGGCATAATTATTTTTTTTGTTCTAAAGACTAGGACAAATCTGTTCCCATCTAAAAAATTACAGTCACATTTTTAGTAAATGAGGAAATGCATGTCTGAAGCCAAAAATATCCCTATGTAAAGGTAAAAAGTATCAACATTGAAACACCTTGACAAAATAGCCTGAACTACGGTGAGAATTACATTTATTATCATCCCTTAATACAACTTAAATATAAGATTTGACTATTAAAACCAGTAAGTAACTATAATCTAACACAGTTAAACTAGAGTGGAAGGAATGTGATAACATAATGATGAAGAGCTGGAGCCCCCACCCCCATCATGACCACTTTCTACAGAGGGAGTCTCGGGTCTAGGACCAGCAGACTGCGAGACAGCCCCATCCATCAGGCTGTGAGGATGCTGAACTCTCTTCCTGCTCTACCCCCCATCCCAATCCTGACCCCACACCCTCCCACCAACACAGTACTGAAACTCTGCAGTAGAACACACACAGTACTGTAACTTTTGTAAAAGGACCTGCACTACACACCCAATACCTGCACTACTGTTACGCTGCACTGTCATACACACTTTAATTCCCCAAGAACTGGGAACTTTAAGAACTTTACCAGCCTTAAGCTAGATACAACATTTGCACTACTGTTATACGGGTTCTATTTATATTGTCACTTGATCTTAATCACCATTAATATTGCACTATTATCTTCTGTCTCACAAATGTCTATTGTGTTTTTGTTGTATTGTACATATAGTGTCTCCCACTCATTTAGATTATATTTTTATTTCTTTTTATTTCTATTTATATATCTATTTCACCCCCACCACTACTGCACCTTGTTCTGTCTCATGTATGTCTGTGTCCCTGCTGCTGTATTGTACACATAGTGTCTCCCCTTTTCTTTATTATCCATTATCTGTACTTGCTGTAAAATTGGGAAGGAGAGTAACGTAATTTCAATTCTATGTATGTCCTGTACATATGCAGCATTGACAATAAAACTACTTGACCTTGACTTGACTTGACCTTGACTTGATGATGCCAAAAAAATTGTAAAATAGTTTAAAAATGCATTTATATAAAATGATTAAACTAATATTAAAATACCAAAAGAGAAGAAAGGGTTAAATAAAAACGTGATATAAATAAAAAATATATACAATAATAAAAAGAAAAAAATAATAATAAAATTTTAACATTTAAAACCTGCCAGCTGATCCTAATCAATTGCAAGAATGTGTTAATTAATTATATTATATTAATTATATTGGTTTATATTTATCAGAGAAATGGTGTATGCTAGCATATAATGAAAATATTTTATAAATAAAAATAAATCAGCATATTTCCTGTGATACTTTTAACGAGGACCAATCAACTTTTTCATACAGCTCACATGATGTGTTTAATTAGGTTTGTCTGTGATGTACCTCATGGCTCTGTGGTAAACTGACATATTTTTAAACAACATTAGTACAAGTTGTAAGGCTGGCTCAACGTTTTTTGTTGTTTTTTTGTGGGGAAACTGTACTTGTTCCAGTATAATTAACTAAGCTAGAGTAGCTTAATTGGTCCATAATCACCATTAAAAATTATGGAGACAGTGTTTTTAATAAAGAGAGACAATAACTAATAATTAAATAAATGTTAGACAATATAAATGTAGAAACAGACAGGTCTATATTTTTAAAAATAAAAAAGCCTTCATTTATTTGCAGGGCCCTACACATTATGTGTAGTGAGCGTATAGCTAACGGCAGAGCGAGGCAGAAGTCCACAGTGACTGAACACACCAAACATAAAATTGAGTGTAGCCAGGTCCAGAACCAGAATTCACCAGATGATCATGTGATCTGTGGGCATGTGATAGTGTTTAGATTATTTGTTGGTGTTTGTCTTGTCCTTATAGCTGGAGGATTTAAAGCAAGTAGTTTTAGGGGATGATTATGGGGATGAATATATAACATAATACTGTGTTATCTAAAATTTGCTCATCAGGGCCTGACACATAAAGAACAATCTCATGGACATGAAGACAGCAACAGGTGGTTGGTGCTAGACCAGGACACCCACCAGCTGCTCAATTTCCTCCCTATAGACAGACTCATCACTCATCACAAACTTTATGATCTTTACAGATGAGATGGGGATACAGGGGATGGTGTAAAGACTGAATTGAAGGGGTAGTTTAAACTGCAGGAGCTCTGGCACAACAATATTAAAGGTTGAGTTACTGTAAGTATGAACTGAAGGGCGGTTTAAAGAGGGTTTGTAATAGCAAGTGGGATAGGACCAACCTATTTAACACTTTAATGACTGACTACAGGGAACTGGACAATCAGCCTGCTTGTGTTTGTTTTCATTTTCCTTGTTAACAAGTATGAAAACCATTGCATTAGCTTAGTTTAATATAGTTTCAGTAACTTATGACCCCTTGACCTCCTCAAAACAAGCATGAAAAATAACCAGTAGTGTGCCATGGTAGCTACCTAGATATTTTTTTTATTCCACATTAAATTATATAGCAGTTGCTTTACATGGCACCTTAAGCTGCTGTTTAATGTATAAATAGGTAGAATTATAAAAAAAAACAAGAAGCTAGCAAACAGCTAACTTTAGCTTCCTATTAAAGAGGCATGAAAAAACAAACAAGCAAATAATTACAAACAAGCATGAATGATTAAAAAAAAACAACAAGAAGCTAGCGAACAGCTAACTTTAGCTTCCTATTTCACAGGCATTAAAAAACAAACAAACAATCATAAAACAATTACAAACAAACATGAATAATTAAAAAAAACAAAAATACCGGCTGGATACCGGCTTGTTCTCTTTCCTATAATGTTTCATCATGTGTGACACAATATGTCCTCCTTCAGGATTTTGACAGCCTGAGGTATTGGGTCTGATACAACTGTTTAAGACGACATAAGACTTAAGAGAAAATGAACTGGGAATCAGGCGAAAAGTGGTATTTCACCATTCATATTATATTATATTACATGCTATGTCCACAGGGTCATTGTGGAAAAAATATGTCCTTCTTCAGGATTTTAACAGTCTAATGTATTGTGTATTAGAATTTGATAGTGTTTAAGACAACTTAAGAGATAATGGCCTGGGAATTAGGCCAAAAGTGAAAACAACGTTTTAATTCATCATCTAATTTTAAACATGCTGTTTTTTACTGTTAAAATGCGCCACCTGCAGGCGGCCGCATGTATGTTCAGCCAGCACTTAAGGTGGAACGGAAACCTGAATAAGACACTGGAGTATAAGAAGCTAACTTCAGCGTCGTCTTTATTGAACGTCTTCCGCTTTTAAGGTGGAGCAGAAAAGTATGGCGTCAAAATAGGGTCAAAAGTTTAGAGAATCAAAAGTATGATTCATAACCACAAAATTTACATTTGGAACCGAAATGACTAATATTGATATAAAAATAAAATTACAATCACGTCTTTAAACAATATTTATTATTGAATGCAGAGTTTAATATTCCGTTTTGTGTTTAGATTCATAAGAAATCTGTTTGTGGTTTCAGTATTTTTTCAGTTGCTTTTCAGACATGGTAAGAATAATACTTTAAAAATACAACTCATATTTACTACTGTAAAATACAAAATAAAGCTCTGATAGTAGTTGGGGATAACTGGCATTCAACTTCATTAATTTTATAATATTAATGGAACTTAAAGTGGAGTTATTCATAACTAAATTTTGGGAGATAATCCACGCCCATTACTCCACCCACTAGCCCTATTTAAACCCCCACTTCCTCTCCTCCTGCGTGTGGCACAACTTGGCATTTGCTTCGTATCGCACACCTCACCTGATTCGTCATGGATCTACAGCTCGCTGCTTCTGACGACGAGCTCTTCTAAGCCTCTGGCTCTTCATCCGCCGGCGCTCCCAGCCGGCCTCCTCGACTGCGCTCCGTGGTGTCCGTTCCGGCTTCCTCGGCGGGCGTCGCTTCCTCCGGCTCCTCGACCCGGTCTGGCCGCTCCCGCGAAGTTGCTCCGCGCGGTCCTCGCATCGCCGCCGGGCTTCGCCGGCTTCTCCTTCCCCTCGACGGCGGCCTTCGACCCCCAGGATTGGTTCCCGTCCTCCGGCTGCCTCTGCCGCTCCCTCGCGGCCTCCTTCTGCTTCTCCAGCCTCTCAGGCGGCTTCTTCAATTGGCGATTGGACTGTCTCTGGTTTGCAGAAGGCGCTCCGGTCCCGCGGCGTTCCCTTCGCCCGGTCGGCCAATAAGCGCTGCCTGTTTTCCCTCTTTCAGGCTTCCAGCCCTGGCTCCAGGCGCTCCTCTGCCCAGCCTGCTGCAGCCTGCGGCGAATCCTCCCCGGCGTTGCTTCCTCCTCGCAGCCGTTCCCGGCGCTCTGTCCCCGTTCCAGCGCCCCCTGCCAGCGTGGCGGTCCCCGCACCTGGCCCGGCGCCAGCCTCCTTCCCCGTTGGAGTTCCCTCTTCCTCGCTTCTGGGTGATCCTCCCCGTCCTCTCCTTTCCCTCCCTTCAGCTCCTGCCCGCCTCCAGTCTTCACTTCCTCTCCCCCCCTTCTCCTCTTCTCTGTTTCCTCCTCCCCACTCCGTCCCGCCTTCTTCCCACGCTGTTCCCCAGTCTTCCCTCGCCATGCCCCCGCCTTCTCTCACCTTGCCCCTGTCTTCCCTCGCCATGCCCCCGCCTTCTCTCACCTTGCCCCTATCTTCCCTCGCCGCGCCCATATCCTCCCTTGCCACGCTCTCATCTTCCCACGCTATCCCCTCATCTTCCCACGCCATCCCCTCATCTTCCCACGCCATCCCCTCATCTTCCCACGCCATCCCCCCATCTTCCCACGCCATCCCCTCCTTGATGGCCCGCCCACCAGCCTCTGAATTCATGCCTGCCTCTTCCCTCGCGCTGCCTGGGCTCCGCCTTCCGCCTCCTGACCTCTCCTACTCACTCTACACCGCCGCTCCAGCCCCGCCCCCTTTTATGGAATACCACCGCCTGTTTTCTGCTCGGGCCGCAGCCCGCCTCTTGCAGCAGAATGTCTCCACATACTGGGGCATTCTTGATATGGAACTGTACTGCAGGATCTTCGCGGGCCGTGCTTCCATTTCCTGTGGGCTGTGCGGGCATCCCTCTCACCCCGCCTCTGCCTGTTCCCTCGTGGACCCCTCATCTGGCCCGCGCGTGGCCGCGAGCTCTTATGCACGCTTCGCGGATGCCCCGGCCGGCCGCGCTCCCTCCCCCCAGCGCGTTGTCTCCGTCGATGCCCGCGGCAGACGCCTGAGTTTCCTGGGCCATCGCATGCTGTGCAACAATTTCAACGGGGGCGGCTGCTTCGCCTCGTCTTGCAAGCTGCTGCACGCCTGCTCCTACTGCGGGCTGGCTCACTCCCGCTCCGGCTGTCCCCGGCGCCCACCCAAGCACGGCGGAAGCTGACTGCTCCGCTTTCTGTCCACAACTGTCAACGTGCCCGAGCTGGCTTCGTGCCTCTCCGGCCATCCCGACCCCGTTTTCGTCTCTCATCTCCTGGATGGATTTCTTTTTGGGTTCTCGCCTGGTCTAGCTGTCCTGCCTTCCTCCTCCTGCTCCTGCGCTAACCTCCTTTCAGCTGAGGCCGAGCCGGAGGTCGTTTCCCGGCTTCTGTGCAAAGAAGTTGCGGAGGATTTTATGATCGGCCCTTTCTCTTCTCTCCCGTTTTCCACCTATCGCATTAGCCCCATAGGCATTGCCACGCGCAAGTACTCGGGGAAGAAGCGCATCGTCATCGACCTCTCCGCACCTCACGGTTCTGTTATACCATCCATCAACAGCCTGATTCCCAGCGCCGACTTTTCCATGTCGTATGCTTGCGTGGACAACGCAATCTCTCTCATCCGCCTCCTCGGGCGGGGTACCTGGCTGGCCAAGGCGGACATCGTATCTGCTTTTAAAATCGTCCCCTTGCATCCCGATTTCTGGCACCTTTTCAGAGTCCGTTGGCGCGGGCGATATTACTTCGCGGTCCGCCTCACCTTCGGCTGTAAGAGCAGCCCTAAGATATTCGACTCCCTAGCCGAATCGCTGTCCTGGATCCTCCTCAACGTTTATCGCATCCCGTACGTCGTCCATCTGCTGGATGATTTTCTCGTCCTCGATGCCCCCACCTCTCCTCCAGCCCGATGCATCACCCGACTGTCTGCAGCTTTCGACCGTCTGGGTATTCCTCTCTCTCCCGACAAAACTGTCGGCCCTGCTACATCTCTGGAATTTCTAGGCATTACCCTGGATTCCGTTTCTCTCCAGGCTTCCCTCCCCCTTGACAAGCTGGTCCGTATCAAGGATGCCCTCTCTCTATTCCTTGAACGTCAGCACTGCTCCAAACAGCAGCTTCTCTCTCTTTTGGGGCATTTAAATTTCGCCATGCGGATTATTCCCCAAGGCAGATCATTCATTTCTCATCTTCTCACGCTGTCTTCTTCCATCACCTCTCTCAACCAAACAGTCACTCTGGACCAAGCCTGCATGTCTGAATTGCGCTTCTGGCTCCTCCTACTCTCCCACTGGAATGGCATTTCTCTCTTTCGCCTTCCAGAAGCGTCGGATCACCCCGACTTTTTTCTCTTCACTGACGCTGCCCCCTCCTTTGGATATGGAGGCTATTGTGGCACCCGTTGGTTTTTCTCTCCCTGGCCTCAGGAGCTCATCGAACAGTCGGCTACAGACGGCGACTCCTCTGCTCTGCGGGAGTTATATCCCGTCATCGCAGCCGCCGTGCTTTGGGGCCATCTGTGGAACAGAAGCATCGTCTCCATCCATTCCGACAGTTCTACCGTTGTACACATTATCAATAAATCCAGATCCAATAATCTATCCATCATGCTTTATCTCCATCGTCTGACTTGGTTATCCATCATACACCAATTTTCTCTCCAAGCTCTACACATACCTGGCCTTTCTAATCCCACTGCTGACGCTCTCTCTCGTTCCAACCTGCAGAAATTCAGGACCTTGGCACCACATATGGACCCTCAGCCCACTCCGACTCCACCTTATTCCGATACCATCTTCCCGCTCTAGCCACATCCAGCATGAACCAACTCACCACCGCTTCTCAAGATCTCATCATTGACTCCGTATCCCCTAACACCTTGTCCACCTACTGGACCGGTTGGCAGTGTTTTAAACGTTTCCACCACATCCAAAACCTTCCTTTTCCTTCTTTAGACCTTCACACTCTGTCCTCCTTTCTCACTTTCTCAAGCATTCATCTTTCGATCCGCTCCTCCACTTTAAAAGTCTATCTGTCTGCTATCAACTTCTTTCTTATTCTGCTATTAGGATCTCCTCATCCCTTTTCCAAACACCACCAAATATCCCTACTTATCTGAGGAATCAGAAGACGAGAGCCGCGTTCGCCCAATCGACGCCTCCCCATCACTTCCCATATACTGCATTACTGTCTTTTTACGCTCCGCCACAGTTACGCTGCTCCCTCCATCTGCGCTACGCTTGAATCTATGTTTCTCCTCGCCTTCTCCGGCTTTCTCCGCTGCTCGGAATTCACAACTTCCACTACCTCCCATAATCCTGCTTTTCACCCCTGTCTTTCTGATTTATCTATTTTGGACAAAAGAACACTGACCTTCAGAATTAAACGCAGTAAAACTGACCAGCTCGGCATTTCTGCCCCTATCTATCTTTTCAAACTTACTTCCCCTCTCAGCCCCTATGAGCCCATCACTGCGTACCTCAGCCACCGTCCCACTCACCAAGCTTCTCCAGACGACCCTCTTTTCGTCACAGAATCCAGATCACCTGCCACTCGCCACTGGTTTCATTTTCATCTTAAGCAAATTCTCTCACTCAGCGGTTTTAACCCTTCCTTCTTTTCAGCCCACTCTTTTAGAATCGGCGCCGCATCCACAGCATCTCACCGCGGTTTACCTGATCACACAGTAAAAATCCTCTGTCGCTGGACCTCCCAAGCTTACCATGGATACATCAGAACCCACGCAAGCGACCTTTTAGCTGCTCACGAGCGCCTGGCTTCCCTTACTGTCTAATTTTGGGGCTTCAGCTTCTCGCGTCCTTGCGTAGCTGCCCCGAACTCTAGCCCAAAATATCCACTGAGTTCGCCCCCTCTCCTCTTTCTATCTTATTCCATCAGGGCGTGGGTTAATACTAGCAAAGTGGAGTTATTCATAACTAAATTTTGGGAGATAATCCACGCCCATTACTACACCCACTAGCCCTATTTAAACCCCCACTTCCTCTCCTCCTGCGTGTGGCACAACTTGGCACCCGCCTCCTCCCCATCTCCCACCTTTTTCTCTTTCTTCTTCTTCTTTACCTCTCATCGCGGGGGGGGGGGGGGGGGGCTTCAGCTTCTCGCGTCTTTGCGTAGCTGCCCCGAACTCTAGCCCAAAATATCCACTGAGTTCGCCCCCCCTCCTCTTTCTATCTTATTCCATCAGGGCGTGGGTTAATACTAGCAAATAAGTTGTATTAGACCCCAAAACCTGCAGCCGCTGCGGGTTTGTCGATGGGTTCTGTTCAGGTGTTTTATCCACACGGAGCGCTTACTAACCGGTTTAACCGTCTGCACGGTCAATCTCTCCGTACCCGGGGACACAGAACCGCTCAACGGGAGGGAGTAGCGTGATCTGCCTGAAGGCTAGCGGCCGGGCCGGGCCGGGCCGGGCACTGCTACTGAGTCCTTAGCGCTGCTTTAAGACCTGGTCGCTGCTGGCATTGTTAAGCTAACGGCTCAGAACCAGCCAGAGTCACAGCGGCGGCACGGCGTTAAAAACCTCCTGACCCTGCAGTGGAAAAGCTTTCAGGCTTCAGCTCGCCTGTGATCTATAGTTATGAGACGTTTCGCCATTTTTCCACAAACCATAAACCGCGGGTCGCACGAGAAGATGCTCCGCCCTTTAGCCACGCCCACTGGGGGGCTCCGGTCTGCTTTCCCTTCCAAAACGTGCCACAGGAAGTGTGCTGCTGAGGGATGAGAGGACCATTTGAGCGAAGCTGTCCATTCACTTCCATTCATTTCGGGGTGTCTTTGAATCAATAATAAATGTATTTCCAAGCCGTTTTCGACTATGACACGGCCCATGTCGTTTTTTACAAAGAACAGATTTTCTTTCATTAGATCCATAAGATTAATAATCTGTTCATAGCTTTAGAAAATAACGTTTTTATACAACTATGCTAACGATGACGTGAAAGAAACGCGACCCAAAAAAAAAAACATGCTGTAATGTTTGGAGAAGTTGCTCCTTTTAATTCAAAAGTACGGAGCCGATTGCCGTTGAACAGGGTCAAAGTAACCTTTTATTATGGAAATATAATAATACTACTAACAGTGATAATACATGGTAGATACCCAGATAGCCACCGAGTGCTGGCCCAGTATTGGGCCTTAGCTGGTTTCTGACTGTCCTCAAAGGTGGCCCAGAACCGGCCACCGGACTCGGCCCAGTGTCTTTTTGAACGTAGGACCAAGTCTGGGCCTTATTCGGTTTCTGACTCCTCAAAGCTGGCTGAGAGTCGGTCACCGGACTCGGCCCAGTGTCTTTTTGAACGCAGGACCAAGTCTGGGCCTTATTCGGTTTCTGACTCCTCAAAGCTGGCTGAGATTCGGTCACCGGACTCGGCCCAGTGTCTTTTTGAACGTAGGACCAGGACTGGGCCTACACTGGTTTCTGACTGTTCTTGAAGCTGGCTGAGATCCTGCCACCGAACTTGGTCCAGTGCCCAACACAAGTTAAGCAAAACTTTTGTAACTGAAGGTACTTTGTCTTTTACTGTTGGTGAATTTGTTTTCTAAGAACTAGGAGGTTCAGGAACCTACAATGTTATTCCTACTACTACAAGCTACAAGCTATTTGTACATAAAATTTATGTAAATAACCACTTTGTACATCAGTACATCAATATGATTATTATATATTATTATAGGAAACACTAATAAGGAATTTACCATTGGTTTAAATAGAGTATTCTGTTTACTCAATTAGTGTTAATGAGAGAAAAACTTTGTCTGGAAGCTCAAAGAAAGACATAAAACAAAGATTTATATTAAATTTACGTTTAATTCATAAAGTTTACATATTTAAAAAATAAAGGGAAAAAAAGAAAACAGAAACAGATTACAATTTGCAAATTCTTTTTAACTCATTCAATTGAATACACTACAAAGACAAGAAATTTAATGTTGCAAATATTCACTCATTTTGAATTTGATGCCTGTAACATGTTCCAAAAGTTAAGACAGGGGTAACAACATTATGCATGCATTATGAAGACCAAATACGAGAACGAAGACCCCGGACTGTTTCTTTAACTAGCTGAGCTCTGCGGTACAGTTAAAAAGCTCCCCACGACAGTGCTCTTACTGCCTCTCCCTATTAGGCTACAGAGGGGCATGTAGTGTTGTGTTACAGTGTTTGTTGTTGCGCCGCTAAAGTATGGAGGATGAAGAAAAAGAAATCCAACTGATTTGAAAGAATCAGGAAAAAATTGAATTGTGACCCCAAGAATCAATTTTGAATCGAATTTTGGGATTCCCAAAGATTCACAGCCCTACTTTGTACTATGAAAAACATTGGTTTAATAGGTTCGCCCAAACAAAGGTTTGGCACCTGTGGACTTCTTGTTACTTTTTACCGTATTTATTTTTATTTGTATCTGTTTTAATACGTGGTACCTTTGCCAAGTAAAACTCAATATTAACTCAACTTAATATTGAGATGATTGGTTTTAAGAAATTTGCATCGGCCTAAAACATTTTCACAGTACTGTACATATACACACATACTGTATAGGTTTTTGTGTGTGTGTGTTTGAGCTGTACTATGGAGGACTAAAAATGACATAAGTATAAATAAATAAATGCAAACATAAATGTAGAAATAATAAATATATACATGAATAAATGAATAAATAAATAAATGTTGAAATAAATAAATAAATATATAAATAAATGCACATATAAATGAATGAATGAATGAATGAATATTTGCATAGGTAAATAAATAAATTAATACATTTCTTATTTATTTATATATTTATTTATATATTTACTTATATGTGCATTTATTTATTTATTCATTCATTTATTTATTTCAACATTTATTCATTTATTTATTTCAACACTTATTTATTCATTCATTTATATATTCATATTTCAACATTTCTACATTTATTTATTTCCACATTTCTTCATTTATTTGTTTATCTCCACCGTCCTGTACTTCCGGTATCAGTGAGACAGAACAAAAGGGACGGCACAGCAACATCGCGGCTATAACCCCTACTGCAGTAACAACTGCTGAAAATGAATGAGGGTCAACAGCTTAAAAATGTCGCCGCTGCAGGCCAAGGCAGGAGCAGTGTCACTACCCGATCTGTACCCCCTGCCCGATTTGTTCCGCGCATGCACACGCATTGCAAACTGAGCAGGGGCACAGATCAGGTAGCCACGGCTGTTACACCAGCCGTTGTGCGCATGCGTCAACAGTTTTCGGCTCTGTGAGGTCGCTGCTCAAGCTTAACTTCCGTTTTCTGAATTATAGATAGACTGATAGGTGTTTAAACGAAATATTTCGAAAATCAAACAAAATAATCTATTAAAATGTATGTATGTGGTGTTTTTTTTTACATATGCCAAGTCTGTAAACTACTTCACATTTTATTAACTTAATTACACCTTTAGCGATAAGATTAACATCTACATGCTCAAGTATCAATTTATAATGCTTACCATGAATTAATGAATGAATAAATTCATAAATAAATAGAGCCAGAACACAATAATTCGCATAGGCTAACTAGCAGTTTATCTTTCTGTAATCTAGATAGACTGGGAGATATAAATAAGTAAAATACAAACATCAACTAGAAAATAATGTTCTTTGTTCTTGAGCAGTTGATATATAAACTGTGCATTTTATGCTTTGTCAAATTTAGTATTACAGGGTGTATGAGGCATTTAAAAAATTTAATTTGTTTACCATTATAACAAACCTGTTTGGGTTATATCCATTATATGGGGTGGTGGTGTGGTCTTTGACCATTTGTAGTATTCCTCAAGCTAACAAAGAGTTTATTAATAAAAAACATTTATTTTTGCTTAAAATACACAGCAGAATGTTTAGAAATGGGAACCAAATACCATGTCTCTAAATGTGGTCCTGTATCAATATGCTACTAACCATTAAAAATAAGGTACAACACATTTATCAAAATACCAGTTTATTTTCTTCTCAGAGAAAGCATGAGAGCAAAAAGCAAAACAAAAGAAAAACATCCCTCTCAACACACAACCACCCAGCCACTCCCACCCTACCTCACCCCACCTCACCCCGCCCCACTCCCACCTCACCCCGCCCCACTCCCACCTCACCCCGCCCCACTCCCACCTCACCTCACCCCAACACACCCCACCCCACCTCAACACACCCCACCTCACCCACTCCCACCCCACCTCATCCCAACACACCCAACCCCCCCGACACAAACACCCACCACAACACAAAAACCCACCCTCCCCAACTCAAAGTACCCCGACACAAACACGCAACCACCCACCCAATTAAAATGGTAGTCACAATAAATAAACATTCATACAGATATTTCAAACACAGGTAACTGTTTTTACCTTCTGCTGTAGTTAGGACCTGAAAGAAACAACTCTTCAGCCTCTTGTATAGTTATTCCCTGTAGTGTAGACATGGCTTGGGTGATGCACTAACAAAAGGGTTAAAAAAATTAAATATAAATTATAAAACTGCATTATAAAGATTCAGCACTGCAGTGCAGTGATTAGAAGTGATTATCAATGGTGGTGGTGTATGAGGTGTTAGTGCATGTTGTGCTGGTACAGTGAGTGGATCAGATATATCAGTGCTCCTGGAGTTTTTAAACACTGTGTCCATTTATTGTCTCTCATTCTATTAGACACTCCTACCTATCTGCACCACAGTGTATATGTAAAGTCAGATAGAAGCTCTGAGTCTGTTGCTGCATAGTTGGTGCTGTCAATACTCTAGTCCTTCATCAATGCTCACTGGATGTCCACCGCCGGTGGACTATTCAGGTCAAGCAAGTGAAACTGAGGTGTTTAAAAACTCCAGCATTAGCGTTAGTATCACTGCTGAAAATGACCCAATAACTGTCTGAGAAAATGTATTGTGGTTATCATGGTCTCACAGTACTACTCTATTGGATTTTAAAAAAAGATACATTTGATTAAATTTTTTATGTAACTTAAGTCACAACAGGCTATTTAACATTGTTAATAGATATTTACTGCATACCTAGTAACCTTACCTCTGGGAACAAAACATCCAAAATGAACTGCACTTGATCCTCAATGTGGAATTCTACTGGTGCAGATTTCAGGACATCCTGAAGATAGAAAAATAGGGAGTCCTGTTCTTCCTCCGAGTCCAGGTACACTGGCACCCGTAGAGATGATCCCTTCTGGATTCTGCTGAGCCACTTCGAAGGCTCTTTTCCACAGAGTACACCCTTAGGTCAAAAGGCAAAGTGCCAAAAGCACTTCATCAAAACATGAGCAAACATTTAACATTTCTAGTTGAATGTCAAAAGTAGTTTATGTTAAAAGTTTTGGACTATAAATCCACATTAAAAAAAAAAAAAAAAAAGTCCCCCAACACATGGTGACAACAAGCATGAATTATAAGGCCTTTTGCTTATTTGCTTATAACACTGTAATGGTAAAACAATGTGCAAATTGTAAATAACAAACATTGTTAATGTGTGACAAACATACCAACAAATGTTGCCGGACTCCATGGTCTTGTACAGCAAAGTCTACCAGCTTCTTTTCTTGGGCTGTGCGGTTGACCATGGTTTGCACATGAGGTGGAATGTCTGAAGTGATTGACCTAGATACCCTAAAAAGTGGCTGAAGGGTCCCTTGCAATAGCCTGCTAGCCCTGTCAGTCCAGAAAGCAAACCTCTGGCCATGTCTGTTGAATCAAAAAACTTAATCAGCAGGTAATCAAATGAAATAAAATGCAGAAAAGGCATGAATACTTTAGCAGAGTGGCCTTACCCTTCAATCTGAAATCTTTCCATCAGTAGGATGCACCACCACTGGCGGATTAATGGCACATCATTCTAAAACATATATAACAATGATCAGACAATTGGGGTGGGGTTTGAAATATTTTTTCTATATTAATAGATGCAACTGACCTCTGTGAAGATAAATGGGGTATTGGTGCAGATACAGAGGGCATACTGTAAAAAAATAAATCTCTCTATTATACCCAATAACTCAAAATGCTGCTTATCACAACTTAAAAGGATGCTTACAATGAGTATAAGGATGCCACAGTAGTTCCCAGAAGTTTGTTGAGGGAAGTGCTGGAAACAAAATATTAAATATTACTGTTAAGTAAAGGTGTTGAACCAATAGAAACAGATGTAGACAAGTGCTTCACTAAAGTAAGCTTAGGTTCCCCCTTACTGAGTTACTGCCAAAAGCCATTAATACATGAAGTAGATGTGCTGAAGATAGAGATTGTGTCAAATTGTGTAAAATAGACAGAAAGTCCCTAGGTCTGGACAAGAAAGAATGTATGGTGGAAAGAAGACGAATGAATATAGCAAAAAGTATCAACTGGTGGGCTAGTCATGGCTCAGTTTCCCAAAATCACAGTAGAAAATTCTCTTCAAAAGAAAATATCTATAGTCTTACATTACATTTAAGCCAACTGATGTCCAGAGTTTTATATAACCCAGTAAGAAAATAAAGAAAAGGCTTTACATCAAAACTTCTGCCGGTCTTCTCTGTCCAGGGTCTTGGGTCAATCTGGCCTGCAATATGTCTGCACATAAAATGGAAAAAAAAATTAATTATGGACACACACTTACTGAAACCTATAGTCATACAATTGTTCTCCATGGTCTTGTTTCATAAAATGAGACCTAATCCTACAGCCATCGAACAAGGCTTCTGCGTAAACATAAAACAAAAGAACAAAGCTATAAATAAGCAGCCATAGAACAAGGCTTTTTGTAAATCATCAGCCATAGAACAAGGCTTTTTGTAAATCATTAGCCATAGAACAAGGCTTTTTGTTAATTTTCAGCCATAGAACAAGGCTTTTTGTAAATCATCAGCCATAGAACAAGGCTTTTTGTTAATTTTCAGCCATAGAACAAGGCTTTTTGTAAATCATCAGCCATAGAACAAGGCTTTTTGTAAATCATCAGCCATAGAACAAGGCTTTTGTGTAAATCAGCAGCCACAGAACATGGCTCTTGCATAAAATATTATTGGTAAAAGCCACTGAACAAGGGCAACTTTTTCCTCTCTCTTAACCTAAATATCGTTTTGTACGAGTCATCTCCAAAACCACCAGGGAGTACAGAATCTAGAAAAATGATCTCTCTCTCCACAACCAGTAAAACCTGCAATGGACATATTTCAAAATGATAAGCTAATCAACAAACTTCATTCTAAAAATCTGAATATCTATTTTTTGAAACTGTAACTCAACACATAGCAAATAGTGATCCAGTTGATTCTGTTGCATACTCCATGCAGGGAACAAAATCGCATCCTTGGAACACAGATTGTTCTGGTGTAGAGAAAGAAAATGCAACCATTCAACTACTGTGCATTGTACAGAAATCATTGCATTAATGTGCAACTGTCTGTCTGTGTGTGTGTTTAACTTCACTTTACCGGTAAACTTGAGAGTGGGTCCACATTCATCGTTTTCCATGTGGGAACCACATACATGTCAGCAATGTAAACATCTTTCCCCTATTTACAACACAACAAGATTAGCAAATGTATACAAGTACCCATGAAGAAGTATACAAAATAACAATGTTTGAGCTTCTGTAATTAATTACATGTTTTTGAGCAGCTTCTCTGATGATCTTAAAACATGCATTCCCAATCTAGACGTAATAAAACAAAATAAAGGCATAAATTACACACAAAAAAAAACTATTTCTGTGCCTTTGAGCAAGCATGCTGCAACATGAATATACTTACAGTAGACTCCATGCACTGATTTAACCCAAGACTCCACAAGTCCTCACGTGTAAGACAGATATTGTCATCTTTAACAATCAATTCTGCTGCTGGAAGGCTTTTGTCCAGGACATATTTCAACTGCAATTAAAAGAGTTAGCAAGGGAGGGGGGGTGAGAATGGTGTGAGAGTGTAAGTATGTGAGAGATGGTCTGAATATACGATTGCAAAAAATTATTGGTAGTGTCTAACAGTGTGTGAAGGAGAGTGAAATTTGGAATGGGCTAGGTGGAATCATCCCCTACCAGTTTTTCCTGGAGAGGACCCAAGTCTTTTTCCCATTTCTCTCCAGAAAAAGCATAAGGATGGTCTGTTGCTTCATCAGGTGTACCATACTCATGGTCCTGAAGTGACACACATGGAACTGCTCCATGATCTGAAGAGACAATAAAAAAAAATTAAGTCTAATATTAATAAAATAAACTTTACAATATACACCTTACATGTCAACCATTACAAAAAAACACTACTTAGCTCTTACTTTCCAACCTGTAGAAAGGCCTTAGCCGTGAGACATTGATGCAACATCGAGTCCCATTATCTTTCACCACTGATGCCACACCCTTTTTAGAGATACTATCCACAGTGAAAGGACCTTTGTGGCGGTCAGCAAGGGTGCCAGGACTGATTGTGCTCATAAGCTTTCTCTTACGGTTCCTGTAAGACTTTTGTTGTCTTTTCTGCGCATTTTCAATGTTGCTAAACACCTGAAAAAAAAAAAAATTACACTTTACTACATGCCATTGAATTAAAAAAAACTTCTGTGGTCAGACTACATGAATTTGGACCTAACCTTCTCATTTAAAATTTTCATTTCATTTACTCGGGTGTCAAGATCATCTTCTGGGTCAGCAATTTTAAAGTCTTCTCCCATGGGACAGGCGTTCATAACCTCTGGCAAATGAGGGTGCCGATGGAAGAATAAGAAATACGGGGTGTGCCTGGTTGAAGACTGGTTAAAAACAAATTAAGTTATCAGAAATAAAACATTATATATCGATTACATTATATATCGACCATAATGAATGTATAATGAATACCCACTTGCTTAGCAGTTAGTACCATACACAACTGCAGGTAAATGGATGTCCCAATCATTATGGCTTTCATTTACATACTTCCGCAATACACGTTTGACATTTTGATTTGTTCGCTCATCCTATATATATATAAAAAACAACAACAATTAAAACATTTCCTAATTTTTTTTAACATTACAGGGAAATGTCAAATAAAATTATGTTGAAAATTACCTGCCCATTTGTCTGAGGGTGGTAGGCACTTGAGACAGCATGTTTGATTTTCAGAGTTGCAAAGATGTTTTCATTCAGCTGTGTGCAAATCATCAAAAAGGAAATACAGTGTGCATAGCAGAATGTCAGAAAAACATGTGTGCTAATTAAGATAAATATCAATGTTAAGAATTCACATTATACTAGACTTTTACCTCATTAACGAACTCTCTCCCTTGGTCAGTAATAATTTTCTTGACCATGCCGAACAAGTAGAGTGTCTTTATGATGGCTGCTGACACTTCAGTTGCAGTCTTATTTTGCAGTGGCTCAGCAACAACCCACTTTGTATATAAATCAGTCATGGTCAACACATACTTGTTTTTTTGACCAGTTTCTCGCAGTGGGCCAATTAAATCCAGGCCAATCACCTCCCATGCAGCCTTCACCTAAACACATATTTTCCATTACCTTTCAAAACATTTATTTTCTCTATTAAACAAAACAGAATTTGGAATACCTTAATAGAATGTAACACTGGTGTCCCCGTCTTCATGGGGTCATTTAGTTGGCAGCGGCGACAACACTTCACCTAAAAAAAAAAAAGAAGAATTAAGTTGGGACAGTGTCTAAACATGTACAAAAAGTAAAATAAAATGCATATCATAAATACATATTAGAACAAGGGGTGTGCTATATAATTTCGTGCACAATAATATTTGTCGTTACATTACTTTGTTTTTGTTACACTATTTTTATACAAAATCAGAATCTTGGTAACTATCTATGAAAGATTTCTTTTGTTTCTACTGAATAAATAATATGAGGCTGAAGTTGGTTTGATATTCGCAGCTGCCGCTTCACTGAACCACCGTGAACTAAAGGGAGCGTTCACAAACTGTTCCGCATATTATATTTAACACCTCACATATCAACACTGAAGGAGCTATAATGAAGAAAAGCAGTACAGCTGTTTATTAACTATGTAAATATACATTATGTTATAAAATGCAATTTTATATACACGACCTTCCACTTATTTTCTGTTCTAGTGTAATTCATTCATTTCCTAAGTAGAAAACATCTTAAATAGAGAATTAGCCTCCTACCTTAAGGGAAAACCTGGCATTAGCCTGGCCAGAGCTAACTGTTAACTGTAAAATATTTATTTTAATTACTGAATATTAAATTAATAAATTTTATATATAATTAAAAAAATACAATAATATTTTAAAAGCCGTTGCGCTCAAAAAAAAAAATCCAGTGTGATTTTAAGATTTTTTTCATCTTGGGCCAGACCAAATACTGATACTGATAAATGATATGAAATTCTAGTCTCCTATTTTAAGGAAAACCTAGAATTAGCCTGGCCCGAGCTGATTTTATACTGTAAAATGAATTAGCAACATAGCATACACAGCCATAATGCAGCAAAAAATTTAATATAAGCTGATGGTCCAGTACGATTTTGAAGGATATTTAATCTTGGGCCATGCCAAATACACATGATATAATGAGTTTTAGTCTTCTACTTTAAGAAGAACCTGAAATACTTTATACTTTAAAACGAACTGGCAACATGGCATACAAGCTATAATGCACAAACATTAATGAATATAAAGCCAGTGATTCCAGTGCGATTTTGTGAATACTAGAACTCTTCATCTCATGTTTATTTGTTCTGGTCCAAAATGAAAAAGTCCTTCAAAATCATACTGGAACGTCAGCTTAATATTCAATTTTTGGTGCATTATGGCTCGTATGTCATGTTGCTAATTCATTTTACAGTATAAAATCAGCTCAGGCCAGGCTAATTCTAGGTTTTCCTTAACATAGGAGACTTCAATTTCATATCATGTGTATTTGGTCAGGCCCAAGATGAAAAAATTATTTGAAATCACATTGGAACATTAGCTTTTTATTCATTTTTTGTGCAGTATGGCTCACAAAGGTTTTTAAAATATAATTTTATTAAATATTTTTTTCATTATATATTAAATTGTTAATTATATATTCAATAATTAAAATAAATATTATACAGTATACAATTAGCTCTGGCCAGGCTAATGCCAGGTTTTCTCTTAAAGTATGAGGCTAATTCTCTAGTTTAGATATTTTCTACTTAGTAAATGAATGAATTACACTAGAACAGCACGTTAAAGTAAAACTGGAGAAAGTAAGTGATGGAAGGTAGTGTACATACAACCAAACGAATCAGGAGCTGCGAATATCAAACCAACTTCAGCCTTGTATGAATAATACTGTAATATTTATACTAAATAAAACATTTATATGTACTGTGTTGCAGTTTTACGCTCTGGAAATAAATAAGAAATTGTGTTATAACTTCACAACATACCCACTCAGTTACATCTTTCATTAGGGTAGGCCAGAAGTATCCAGCAATCACCCTGTCTCTCGTGCCTCGTACACCGTTGTGGTTGCCGGTGCCGGAGTTATGGCACTCCATCAAAACAGACCTTTTTTCCTCCTCAGTACAAACAACTAGTCTCATATACGTTTTATTTGGTCCAGTGTAAAACAATCGGTTGTCTGCCGAAAAAAAAACACGTTTCATATTTAATTACTTATTGATATAATAAAATACTCCGAGCTAAATTAGCTAGCATAGTTAACCTAGCTATACTAACTAGTTCACATAACGGGACACTTCGCTTCCTCAGCTAACGCAAACCTTTCTAAAATATGATATGATTTTAACTTACCTTTTGCTATGAAGTTTTCAGACACACGCCGCATTTCCTTGCACATTTTTTTGTTGCATGGTGGAGTAAATGTTCCACTTAAAATGTACTCTTTCAGAGCTCTGTAAAAACTTAAGTCCTTCATTTTGAAACCGCGTTTTACAAGCTGTTTGCGACAGTGTGAGCGGAACCACAACTTGGCATTGCCTACCTGATCTGTGCCCCTGCTCAGTTTGCAATGCGCATGCGTGCGCATGCGCGGAACAAATCGGGCAGGGGGTACAGATCGGGTAGTGACAAGCAGTAGAACCAAAACTTTTGCAGCTCAAAAACCAATCCTGCTTTAGAGCGAGGATAGGACCGCCTACCTAACTATCATACAAATGCAGAAATACAGAAATAAATAAATTAATAAATGTGGCAATAAATCAATAAATAAATGTAGAAATGTTGAAATAAATGAATGAATAAATAAATGAAAAAATAAATAAATGCACATATAAATGAATAAATAAAAATAAATATAAAAAATTAGAAATGTATTTATTAATTTATTTATTTACCTATACAATTATTCATGCGTGTATTTATTTTTTATATATTTATTTATTTATTCATTTCTATGTGTATTTATATATGCATTTATTTATTTCAACATTTATTTATTTATTCATTTATTTATTTCAACATTTATTTATTTCTACATTTATATGTGCATTTATTTATTTATTTATTTATACGTATGTCATTTTTGGTCCTCCATACTGTAATACTTAAATATATAAATACATCTACATTAATTATAAGGAAAATGTGTTGATTATAAAGATTAAAATAATATAAAGACAATTAAAATAAAGATAATTTAATAATTCATTGATGTCTCCTCCTCAGTAAATTTATATCTTACTCCCTGAGAGCATTACACACCCACCAGTATAGTTTTTCTTATTTATATTTTCTGAGTAGGCTCTAAAAGCAAGTTATACCTTCTCTACACATATTTAATTGTACGCTTGTTTCTATAGATACAACTATCAACTAATAGAATCAAAGTACAGTAATAGTTTAATGTTAAATATGTTTATTGCAGTCATATTTACAAATATAATGCTGTTATGTTTTTTCTTTTGTATGACATGACCATTTTAAATTCAGCATCACATTCTTGAAATAAGTACTTGGAAAATTGGGCACCAGCAGAAGCGAAAGTAGGGGCAGCAACATTAAAACATATTAATTTACTGACAATAATAAAATGTATCTATGATTTTCCTATTTCCTTTTTTGCCAATATAAAACATGAATAATTTAATTGCTCTGAAAAGCTCCACTATTTTACTTAATGTTGTTAAATTCTCCTGTTGTGTCTAACAGGATAACTGTGTGTGTGTAATTTAATTTTAAACTTTTTCAAGTAAAACATTTTTGTCTCTAGTATACTAATATACTGCATACACAAACAACTTCTAGTGTGATTTTACAAATTAGAGAAATGTTGACTAAAGCTTATTTGGTAGTAGTGAGTGTGTTTATATAAAAATGTGCTAGCTAAGTTAATAACATACACTTTTAACGAAGTAGCAGAGTGTGCAGGAACTCTGGAATAAACAATACAAATAAAGATTTTTTTTATATTAACTCACAGACACAGCACCATTTTATTTAACTAAAAAGCTAGCTAAAACAAACATTACACAGTGACTTGTAGAGACACACAACCACTAAGTTAACCTAGCTGACTAGCTAGCTAATGTACAACATCTAAACAAAAGTTCTGTGGAAGCATTTAGGTTAGCTAGTAAAGACCAATTCGCTAGCTAACTACCAAATTGGTTAACTAGCAAGCCTAAATGCTTTTACAGTATGTATGTTTGTAAAAGCATTTAAGCTAACGCTAGCAAACTGGCTGGTTTCTATCCTAGCTAGCTAACTGTTTATAGCTTAGCTAACGTAAATACCGAAACAGTACTTCTGTTCTGGCCTTGTACACTAGTTAACAATTTGAATTTCAAGTAAAAACATACTTTTTGGTTGTCTGTTAGTAACTGTTATAGCAACATTAACATTTACATTAACATGAAATGTGTTTAATGCTACATTCTGAGATAATTTAGCTTCAGATAATATCACCTTGATATGCTGCTAAGTTAGCTAGCTTAGCTAACTGAAGAGGCAACACAGATAGGGTTATAAATCATATTTGACGGCCAAAATATTTATTAAGTCAAAATAAATTATATTTCAAAAAAGGTACGTAATATTAGTTAGGTTTCCTACCTACCTACAAACTTCAAAGGTTTCAGGATAGCTGACAGTTGAGGAACGTTGTAATGTTTGAGGAATCCGCGCGCCAAGTGCTACGAGAAACCGCACGGGTTGAACTGGGCTGATGCGCAGGGGCACCAAGGTAAATATCATCTAGATTCATTTACACTCTAAACGTGATCACACGTTTGGGGTGTGCGCGACGGTTGGTTTTGGGGTCTAGGGATGCTGATCGTGTGTGTGCGTGTGTGTGCGTGTAGCAGTACTATAACAGGCTCTGTGTGTGTGTGTGTACTATAACAGGCTCTGTGTGTGTGTGTGTGTTTGTGTGTGTGTACTATAACAGGCTCTGTGTGTGGGTGTGTGGGTGTGTACTATAACAGGCTCTGTGTGTGTGTGTGTGTGTACTATAACAGGCTGTGTGTGTGTGTGTGTGTGTGAGGAGCAGCATAACAGCGGGAGTAAGTATTCTTACTGACAGGAGTCATCTATAACTGTAAATAAAAAGAAAATATACAAGTCAGCTTTGGTAGAAAAGTGCTAACAGTAGGGAACAGTCAGTTTTCCACTTTGTTAGTGCAGTGCTGGTACAGGGTCGTCTGCCGTATTTGAGCCAGGACACACCTGTGTTCAGAGAATCAGCAGGTTAGGTGCGACAGTCGTTCACCAGCACCAAAACGACTGCTCAGTGACACTGATGTAGAACACTCAGAAAGTGACACTGGGCCAGCTGTGGGCCAGAAGTATTTTTCTGCTTGCGACTCTAAACCAGCAGTGCCGACTTAGAAACGACTCCGGGCCAAAGTCGCTGGCTATCTGGGTAGTTAGATAGTAATAAATAGAAGTAAGACAGGCCATGAGATTTATAATATATAGACAGAACTATATTTTATATTACACATTTATTTTTATCATTACAGAGTTTCTAAATGCTAAAAACTATGAATATTCTTCAGTAAATCCGTGGACTGATATTGGCTATCAGTTATTCTAGTTTATACCGTCTGTTCATTCAATAAAAGCCCCTTTCTGGGACGGAATGGAGCTTTTCTCACTGTGGAGTGAATAGTTCTGTGCAGCTCCTATAAACAGTGCGGTTGTTTGCACGGCACGCGGCAGATTCGCGTCATGCTGGCGCCTGCGCAATCTCTCTCTTTCCCGGTTAACGCCCCACGAGAAGCCGATCAGGAAGTGACACGATTGCCCTCACCTGGCTCCGTTGAAATCAGCGGGATGGCTTGGTCCAGTTAATATATGCTGTCAATGCATTACACAGATGGAGATGCGCTGCTGTGAGCGAGTGAAATTACCGTAGTGGGCGGGGCCTTTTTTTTTTTAGCAGCCAACAACAGACTGTTTCCCACCCACCCATGAAAAGAGGGTTTGAACTAATTCAAAAGAGCAAAAAATACTGAAAGCGCAAACAGAGAGAAGCGCAACTGAGCAAAAAAATACTGAAAGCGCAAACAGAGAGAAGCGCAACTGAGCAAAAAAATACTGAAAGCGCAAACAGAGAGAAGCGCAACTGAGCAAAAAAAATACTGAAAGCGCTAACAGTTTTCTTATGAATCTAAAACACAAAACAGAACATTAAACTCTCCATTCAATAATAAATATTGTTTGCAGACATGATTTTAATTTTTTTAATATCAATAATAGTCCATTCGTTTTCAAATTTAAATTTTGTAGTTATGGATTAAACTTTTGATTCTTAAATATTTTGACGCCATAGAAAATTTGTATGTGGAAAGTTTGTAGAATAAGCACAACATAATCAGAAATGTACAAAACACATAAGGCACCTCACATACACTACAGCCGTAATGTAACATATAGGCTTTTAAGGTGGAAGGAAAATATGTTCAACTCTATCTTGTGGCTGGTAACCTTCTGAAGGCCTTCCCAAATTGACTTAATGTTGTTATAAGCAATATTCTTTTTTTGTAGCTTGAACAAATTTGTATGAAGTAATTTATTTTTGCTTTTCTGCAGCCTGTATTTAGCTCTTTTTTTTGTAGAAGATTCTGTTCTGTTTAGCAATACTGAAACCTGAATGCAGTCTGAGATTAGCTGAAATGTTGGCTGTGATTTTTTGTGTGTATTTATGTACAACCCTGTTGGCAGTTCTAAGTTTGTCTTTTTAAGTCTTGAATTGACTTGACTTTTTCAGACTGGTCGGTACTCAACATTGCGGACCAAGATCAAAACCCCACAATACCTTACTTTTAGGCATTTCTACAAAATTCACTACTATTGGACTTACCATTAAATTTCTCCAGACCATATAATGTGCCATTGTCCCAAGGCAATCAACAATCCTCACCTCATCTAACAGAGATCATGTTGTTTTTAACTCGGAGCTACTGTGGCTTATGCTTTAAAATTATTTCATCCTCATAAGCTGACACATGATCTTTCACTTCACTCTCACCTCAGGTGCTTACAGTGCTCATGAACACTAAAAAAGATGTTGCACTTTAGTGCCATAGTCTTGACAGTGTAATACGACATTTGGGACCAGCATGTCTTTGGTACTCGAAATGATTTGCATAATATAGCTATTAATACATGTCCCTCCTGTGTGTGTGTGCATTCCCCACAAAGAAGCTAACTAATTAGTATCAGTGTGCTCTCACTATGCTTACCTAAAACTGGACAGGATGATATCATGTCTCTTTCTTTCAGAGCACACTGCGGATGTGCCAGGGAAACACAAATGCCAGGGCTGAGCGAAGGGACCTTGGCAGTTTTTCAGCGTTCCATACCACAGCAGTTGTTAATATACAAGTGATGGCATGCCGGCTTACTGAAGCACACTCTCACAACAGGTGGTGGATAGACACTGTGTACATTTTGATAAGCATTTTTCATTAATAGTGGTGTGATACGTCTAACAGGAGAGGCCTAAAATGCATGGCAACATGCTCAACATGACTTTTGTCATGTCATGTATTGTATATGAATCTTGGATTTTTAACATTTAATATCCCAAGAAATTATGAAGCTAATCCCTTTACATTTTGCATTGTGGGATATTCTGTATGTTTAAATATACTGAAGTTTAATATTTTTGAGTATATTTAATCAAAGAAAGGCATGAAAACATAAATATAGTAAAACATATTTTACAACTGGATGTTTTGAAAGTCAATAAACAAAGCAAACAAATAAGATCACAGATTATAATATATATTAGAATATAATTCAAATATGGACCCTTTAATTAAGAGTGTTAATTAAATGTTTAATTTATGATCCAAATTATATATGCTACAAAAAGTTTATATGAATTTTTATCAGTAGCGCCATGTACTGTATATGAATCTTGAATTATTACTATTTACTATCACAGGAAATTATAAATATTGTGGAATATTTTTTCATGTTTGAGTATACTGAAGTTTGATATTACTGAGTATATTTGAGAACACTAAGGTATACATACTACTATTACTTGTACACAGTTGGGGTGCATCTTCCATTGTTCGCTTTAAAACACTGCTTTAAATCCTTCAGATCTGCAAAGTTGACAAACACTGTCCTCTGCTGGACATTTCATTTTTTTTCTAGTTAGTCTTTTGCTTTTACCTTTCTTATTAAATGTTCATTTCTCCTATACGTTATGCTTTGTATGGTAAAAAAAAATCAGGGTAAATAAAACAATATTGGCTTCAATTACTTGGAAGCACAACTCATCATACATCCATATTTAGTTTATGCAGATAAAAGTAAAAATTACCCACTTTTTTGCTTATTAAATACATTTATTTTTTATATAATACACAAATATAAAACAGTATTCACAATGTTTACACATTATACACAGTCATTAATTGGTTTGAAGTTGAAAAATGTCATGTATAAACAGTACTGATTCCCCAAGCTTTATGTAAACCAAAGAACAAGGCATGTTCTACCTCCTGTTGATATAAAAAGTAAAATTTTATAAGGTTTGGGCAAAAAACAAAAAACAATGTGCTTAAAAGTTAAGTTAATTTTCTAATCAACTTCTTCAATAGTAGGACCCTGAGCGCTGCCCCCTGAGCTGGCTCGGGCCTGAGCTCCACAACTTCCAGCTGGCATCCCTCCCTGGTACAGCTTTGTGATGATGGGGTTGCACACTTTCTCCAGTTCCTTCAGCTGATGCTCAAACTCCTCCTTATCAGCCAGCTGATTGTTCTCCAGCCAGGAAATGGCCTGGTTGCACTTCTCAATCACCTTCTTCTTGTCATCTTCACTGATCTTGCCTTTCAAGTTCTCATCTTCCACACTGTTTTTCATGTTGAAGGCGAACGACTCCAGAGAGTTCTTGGCAGCGATCTTCTCCCTCTGGAGGTCGTCTTCTGCTTTGTATTGGTCTGCTTCCTGCACCATCCTCTCGATCTCCTCTTTGCTCAGTCTGCCCTTGTCATTGGTGATGGTGATCTTGTTCTGTTTGCCGGTGCTTTTGTCCACCGCTGACACGTTCAGAATGCCGTTGGCGTCGATGTCAAAAGTCACCTCAATCTGAGGGACTCCACGTGGTGCAGGTGGGATGCCCGTCAGGTCAAACTTCCCCAGCAGGTTGTTGTCTTTTGTCATGGCTCTCTCACCTTCAAACACTTGGATGAGAACACCAGGCTGGTTGTCTGCGTATGTGGAGAAGGTCTGCGTCTGCTTGGTGGGGATGGTGGTGTTGCGCTTAATGAGAGTAGCCATCACTCCTCCTGCAGTCTCGATGCCCAGGGACAGTGGAGCCACATCCAGCAGCAGCAGGTCTTGAACATTTCCAGAGGTGTCACCCATCAGAATAGCAGCCTGAACTGCAGCGCCGTAAGCCACCGCCTCATCTGGGTTGATGCTTTTGTTCAGATCCCGGCCGTTGAAGAAATCCTGCAGAAGTTTCTGGATCTTGGGGATTCTGGTGGACCCTCCGACCAGAACAATTTCATGGATCTGGGATTTGTCCATCTTGGCATCTCTCAGGGCTTTCTCCACTGGCTCCAATGTTCCCCTGAACAGGTCTGAGCACATCTCCTCAAATCTCGCTCTGGTGATGGAGGTGTAGAAATCTACACCCTCATGCAGGGAGTCGATCTCAATGCTTGCCTGAGAGCTGGAGGACAGGGTTCTCTTGGCTCTCTCACAGGCTGTACGAAGCCTCCTCAGCGCCCGCTTGTTCTGGCTGATATCCTTCTTGTGCTTCCTCTTGAATTCTTCTACAAAGTGGTTGACGAGGCGGTTGTCAAAGTCCTCCCCACCCAGGTGAGTGTCTCCCGCTGTGGCTTTCACCTCAAAGATGCCGTCTTCAATTGTCAGGATGGACACATCGAAGGTACCGCCTCCCAGATCAAAGATCAGGACGTGGCGCTCTCCTTTCTTGCCTTTGTCTAAACCGTAAGCAATCGCTGCAGCTGTGGGTTCATTGATGATCCTCAGGACGTTCAGACCAGCAATCACTCCAGCATCTTTGGTGGCCTGCCTCTGAGAGTCGTTGAAGTAGGCAGGTACAGTAATAACGGCATTTGTCACCTTCTGTCCCAAATAGGCCTCTGCAATTTCCTTCATCTTCACCAGAACCATGGAGGAGATCTCTTCAGGGTTAAAGGTCTTCTGCTCTCCTTTGTACTCAACTTGAACCTTTGGCTTTCCTCCATCGCTGACCACTTGGAAGGGCCAGTGCTTCATATCGGACTGAACGACAGGATCGTCAAACTTGCGGCCGATCAGCCTCTTGGCATCAAACACAGTGTTGTTGGGGTTCATGGCCACTTGGTTCTTTGCAGCATCTCCAATCAGCCTCTCTGTGTCTGTGAAAGCCACGTAGCTGGGGGTGGTCCTGTTTCCCTGGTCATTAGCAATGATCTCCACTTTCCCATGCTGAAACACTCCTACACAAGAGTAGGTCGTGCCCAGGTCAATGCCGATAGCAACTCCTTTAGCAGATGACATCTTTTTTGTCTGTTTTCAGGCGCCTGTAGTGATACACAAAAGAATCCTGTCAGATTTGACTAAAGACCAACAATATAGACAATATAGTGGAAAAATACACTTTTATTACACATTTAAACATTAAAGAAATAATTGTTTGTAGATTATCCTCTTGCTTAATAACCTGGGTATGTTTGTACATATAAATAACACTTTTATTTTGTTACTCAGCTTTAATAATAAATATATAACCTACAAGAAAATACAAAACAATAAGAAAATATATGAAACGCATGGATTTGCAAATATATCAGTACTAAAAGCTTATTTGTATTGACTAAACAGCCTCTCCACATTGCTTTACACATTAATAATGGCTGGCAATAACTCAATAAAATCTACTTACAGTTGAAGAAATAATCCGGAATGTGTGGATTAAGTCTCGCTGTTAGAGCTGCTGCTTCTCTCCTCTTATTTCGTGTAGAACTGGCTGCTTTCTGCTGCTCCTCACTTCAGCCCAGCCTTATATTCAGCAGCGGACTCAGCCAGTGTCTTCCACACTGTTCTCGGCGTTTCTCCAATGCGCCTGAGAAACTGACCAATCAGACGTAAGCGGCATACGAGGCCACGCCCATCAATGACTCGTCTAGAATGTACCACAGAGTCCCTCACAGAGCGCACGAGCGTTTTCTAACATATTCAACCAATGTAGGTAAAAAAATCTGTCCTTTATAGAAATGTTTAATTAATTATTCAAATTTTCTACAATTGTTTTATTTACAGATTCTTTGTTTATCACACTAAACGTATTATAACAAATTAAAAATATGTTATAGCTTAGACATAAAAACATAACTAGGAGTGTAGTTATGTTATAATTAAAAGATGGACCCTTTGTTTAAGAGCAATATTGAAATAAAAATTCTCATATATATATATAATATAATATGGGCAAACAAAATCTTCACATGGTTTATACTATATGCCAGTAACATTTATCAATGGCCAATAAGCCCTGTAGCTCATGTTATCCCCACACAAATATGGTGAATTATAGAGAATACAAAATATTAATAGGATGGTAACTTAACCCTTTAAACCCTAGGCTGTTTTGGTGTGTTTTTTCTTATTTTTTGTCAGTTCCTCTTTCAGGACTTATAACACAGAAATTATATCAGACAGTCACATGCCATGACCTCTTTTACTCCAGAAGCTATACGGCTGCTCAAAAATATAATAATTTAAAATCTAAATGGAAGCAGAATTGTTATATTTTCCAAAACCTGGGCATGTTTGGGTAAAAATTTTACTAAGCGCCTGTTTTTTTTTTAACTTATTTTTCAATGTTAAATATATTCTCACCTAAGATATCCTTTCAAAAATGGTTAGACTAGAGTGTATATGAGTTGAAAGCATAAGAATATTGATAATAGTTAATTACATGGCTTATTACTTTGACAAAATACATGGAGAGCATCAGGCGGACTTATTTTTCTTGAAAATCACACATCTAGGATACATGTAGATTACTAAAAAACTGACACTCAGAGCAGCCTATGCATTTCAGTATTTTGATCAGGACACACAAAGAAAACAAAAATGCTAACTTTTTAGTCTAAATAAATACCAATGTTTAGTGTAAAATAACTACATAGAAAAATGTGCAAGTAAAATAAAAACTATATAAAGTAGTGCGCAGCATACCTTGCTTTAGTTTGAGTGCAGGTAGTTTCACACTTTTTCTGTGGACACTTTTGAGTCATTTACTGATATATTTGGTTTGAAACATCATATAAATATGTTTGAAGCACTACAGGTATATAATATTGGTTGGGGAAGGAGATCTCACTTTTGTAGGTGTTTGTCTCCATGGGCAGATGCTTTACTGCACTGGGATGGCATTACTTTTTTGTTTTTAGAAAGAGTACGTTCTGCCCTTTTTAACCATATATGGATTATGTTTATGAGTGAAGGGATTCCTGAATAATTAAGCTGAGAACACAAGTTGTAATTTTGGACGGAAAATCTGTCTGTAGGGTTCTAAGGGTTAATTAAAACAAATAGGATGGTAGCTATAGGTTATAATTCAAAATGTACCCTTTATTTAAGAGTGTTAATTAAATGTTTAATTTATAATCCACATTATATATGTTACAAAAAGTTTATATTATTGTTGCCAGTAGTGTCATGTACTGAATATGAATCTTATAGTTTTACTATTTAATATCACAGGAAATTATAAATATTGTGGGATATTGTGCATATCTGAACTACACTAGTATTACTAGTACACAGTTGGGATGCATCTTCCATTCTTTCCTTAAGACACTACTTTAATCCTTCAGATCTGCAAAGTGGACAAACACTGTCCCGTGCTGGACATTTCTATTTTTTCTAATTACTACTTTGTTTTATACCTTTCTCATTATATGTTAATTTCTCCTGAGTTATACTCCGTATGCTAATCAATTCAGAGTAAATAAAACAATATTGGCTCCAATTACTTGGAAGCACAAATCATCATACATCCATATTCAGTTCATGCAAAAATGCAAGAGTAAAGAAACACAAATTACATTTATTAAACACATTTATTATTTATAAAATGCAAATATAAAACAATATTCACAACATTTACACATTATAAACAGACATTAAATGGTTTGAAGTTTGCTGAGCTTAAGTCATGGAAATTTCACATATAAACAGTACAGTTTCCCTAAGCTACATGTAAACCAACGAACAAGGCATGTTCCACCTTCAGTAATACAAAAAAAAAAACCTTTTCAGGTTTTGGCACCAAAAAACAATAGAAAAAACGATGTGCTTAAAAGTTAAGTTAATTTTCTAATCAACTTCTTCAATAGTGGGACCCTGAGCGCTGCCGCCTGAGCTGGCTCGGGCCTGAGCTCCACAGCCTCCAGCTGGCATCCCTCCCTGGTACAGCTTTGTGATGATGGGGTTGCACACTTTCTCCAGTTCCTTCAGCTGATGCTCAAACTCCTCCTTATCAGCCAGCTGATTGTTCTCCAGCCAGGAAATGGCCTGGTTGCACTTCTCAATCACCTTCTTCTTGTCATCTTCACTGATCTTGCCTTTCAAGTTCTCATCTTCCACACTGTTTTTCATGTTAAAGGCGAACGACTCCAGAGAGTTCTTGGCAGCGATCTTCTCCCTCTGGAGGTCGTCTTCTGCTTTGTATTGGTCTGCTTCCTGCACCATCCTCTCGATCTCCTCTTTGCTCAGTCTGCCCTTGTCATTGGTGATGGTGATCTTGTTCTGTTTGCCGGTGCTTTTGTCCACCGCTGACACGTTCAGAATGCCGTTGGCGTCGATGTCAAAAGTCACCTCAATCTGAGGGACTCCACGTGGTGCAGGTGGGATGCCCGTCAGGTCAAACTTCCCCAGCAGGTTGTTGTCTTTTGTCATGGCTCTCTCACCTTCAAACACTTGGATGAGAACACCAGGCTGGTTGTCTGCGTATGTGGAGAAGGTCTGCGTCTGCTTGGTGGGGATGGTGGTGTTGCGCTTGATGAGAGTAGCCATCACTCCTCCTGCAGTCTCGATGCCCAGGGACAGTGGAGCCACATCCAGCAGCAGCAGGTCTTGAACATTTCCAGAGGTGTCACCCATCAGAATAGCAGCCTGAACTGCAGCGCCGTAAGCCACCGCCTCATCTGGGTTGATGCTTTTGTTCAGATCCCGGCCGTTGAAGAAATCCTGCAGAAGTTTCTGGATCTTGGGGATTCTGGTAGACCCTCCGACCAGAACGATTTCATGGATCTGGGATTTGTCCATCTTGGCATCTCTCAGGGCTTTCTCCACTGGTTCCAATGTTCCCCTGAACAGGTCTGAGCACATCTCTTCAAATCTTGCTCTGGTGATGGAGGTGTAGAAATCTACACCCTCATACAGGGAGTCGATCTCAATGCTGGCCTGAGAGCTGGAGGACAGGGTTCTCTTGGCTATCTCACAGGCTGTACGAAGCCTCCTCAGCGCCCGCTTGTTCTGGCTGATATCCTTCTTGTGCTTCCTCTTGAATTCTTCTACAAAGTGGTTGACGAGGCGGTTGTCAAAGTCCTCCCCACCCAGGTGAGTGTCTCCCGCTGTGGCTTTCACCTCAAAGATGCCATCTTCAATTGTCAGGATGGACACATCGAAGGTACCGCCTCCCAGATCAAAGATCAGGACGTGGCGCTCTCCTTTCTTGCCTTTGTCTAAACCGTAAGCGATCGCTGCAGCTGTGGGTTCATTGATGATCCTCAGGACGTTCAGACCAGCAATCACTCCAGCATCTTTGGTGGCCTGCCTCTGAGAGTCGTTGAAGTAGGCAGGTACAGTAATAACGGCATTTGTCACCTTCTGTCCCAAATAGGCCTCTGCAATTTCCTTCATCTTCACCAGAACCATGGAGGAAATCTCTTCAGGGTTAAAGGTCTTCTGCTCTCCTTTGTATTCAACTTGAACCTTTGGCTTTCCTCCATCGCTGACCACTTGGAAGGGCCAGTGCTTCATATCGGACTGAACGACAGGATCCTCAAACTTGCGGCCGATCAGCCTCTTGGCGTCAAACACAGTGTTGTTGGGGTTCATGGCCACTTGGTTTTTTGCAGCATCTCCAATCAGCCTCTCTGTGTCTGTGAAAGCCACGTAGCTGGGGGTGGTTCTGTTTCCCTGGTCGTTAGCGATGATCTCCACTTTTCCATGCTGGAACACTCCTACACAAGAGTAGGTCGTCCCCAGGTCAATGCCAATAGCAACTCCTTTAGCAGATGACATCTTTTTTGTCTGTTTTCAGGTGCCTGTAGTGATACACAAAAGAATCCTGTCAGATTTGACTAAAGACCAACAATATACAGTATAGAATGAATATACACTTTTTTTTCTTTTACAAATTTAAAATATTAAAGAAATAATTGTTTGTAGATTATGCTCTTGCTTAATAACTTAGGTATGTTTGTACATATAAATAATACTTTTATTTTGTTACTCAGCTTTAATAATAAATGTATAACCTACAAGGAAATACAAAACAATAAGAAAATATATTAAAAACATGGATTTGCAAATATATCCGTACTAGAAGCTTATTTGTATTGACTAAACTGCCTCTCCACATTGCTTTACACATTAATAATGGCTGGCAAGAACTCAATAAAATCTACTTACAGTTGATGAAAGAATCCGGAATGCGTGGATTAAGTCCCGCTGTTAGAGCTGCTGCTTCTCTCCTCTTATTTCGTGTAGAACTGGCTGGTTTCTGCTGCTCCTCTTTTCAGCCCAGCCTTATATTCAGCAGCGGACTCAGCCAGTGTCTTCCACACTATTCTCGGCGTTTCTCCAATGCGCCTGAGAAACTGACCAATCAGAAGTAAGCGGCTGTCGAAGTCACGCCCATCAACGACTCGGTCTGGAATGTACCACAGAGTCCCTCACAGAGCGCACGAGCGTTTTCTAGCATGTTAAACCAATCTAGGTCCTTTATAGAAATGTTTAATACATTATTAAGATTTTGTACATATATTTACAGATTCTTTGTTGATCACACAGAAATTATTATACTGAATTAAAATTAATTATTGCATAGACATATAAATATAACAAGGATGGTAGCTGTAGGTTATAATTCAAAGGCGGACCTATTATTTAAGAGCATTAATTAAATATTTATCACATAATCCACATTATATAAAGAGAGTCAATGAACATAGCAATTAAATAAGACTACAGATTCTATTATATATCAGACATCAATTTAATTCAATCTTTAAATTACAACAACAGCATATCAATACTAATAGAGGTCTTTCACGACATCTTAAATAACATAAAGACAGTAGTTAAAAGAAAATATAGACAAAATATTACATGTTGCACGCATGAAGACAAATATAATATATACGTGAATACATTAACCCTCTATAACATGGTGTTGCATCAGGAAACAAACTACTTTTTGGCAACTACAGAAAGACTTAAAATGTATTAATTTATTAATCTGAGGGGGATTCATTTGGTTTATCATTCTACATGAAAGTGGAGTAGGCTATTTTTTATCAACCAAAGCCACGTAGGACGCAATACAAGTCATTAATAATATAATGTTTAAATGTTAATATTTTTAAGATTCAATAATAAAAGATGTATCGTTTGATTAAATATATTTAGGTTTTGAATTACTTTTTTATTTGTTTGTTTTATTTTACTAACAGTGTTTTCGTTTGTTGCCTCAGGACACTGCAGCCAGACCACTTTTTTAATCTTAAAAGCTTATGCTTTTAGCTTTTTTCCTCCAAATGAAATAAAATTCATGCAACAGAGAATTACATACTTCCTAACAGTTCTTTAATAATATCATCTAAAATCCAAGACGTATTTTTAGCTATTTTATTTAGTTGTATATGTATCTAATAAGTACCGTCAGTATTCAGAAAACAGTGGAAACATCGAGAACAGTCTAGAAAGTTCCCCCCGCAGCCGTGACACAAAATGGTACGGTCCTGTGGTCAGGGTGGGCTTGGCCGCGCCAGTTGCCTCTCCTCTGATTGGTCAGTTTCGCCTGTCTATGCAGAAACGCCGAGAACAGTGTGGAAGAGTCTCGCTGAGTCCGCAGGTAAATATAAAGCTGGACGGCGGGGAGTAGCGGCACAGATCAGCTGTTTCTGAACAAACCGAGAGGGGCTGAACAGCGAGTTCAACAGCAAGACTTCGTCCACACACGGCCTGGAGATTTGTTAACTGTGAGTACTTTATCTGAACCTTTTACTACATTTCCCCCAACTAACTGGGGACACTCAGAACTCATATACAACTCATAACATACAGTCAGTGAACTTTTACATCTTTTTCATTTTTGTTTAGCTATGTGTATCTAACCAGTAAATATCTAAATTTAATGTAAAATATTAAATGTTATATTTAGTAGTTTACTACTTTCAAAGATGTATTTCACAATCGTTATATCCAAATTACATATGGAGCTCAATTATTTATCTGATTTTGCTATTTATAGATATATGTTTTAGTAAAATGAGAATTGTTAATTTAATCTATAAACTACGGACAACATGTATCCCAACTTCCAAATAAAAATATTGTAATTTAGATCATTTATTTGCAGAAAATTAAAACGTCTAAAATAACAAAAAATATGCAGAGCTTTCAGACCTCAAATAATGCAACGAAACAAGTTTGTATTCATAATGTTTTAAGAGTTCAGAAATCAATATTTGGTGGAATAAAGAAACTAGTCATTTTTAAGTTTTCCATAGCTGTATGTAGATATCTTTTTGAAGATACTGTATTTTAGCAGTAATAAAACGCAGTACCATAAATCTACACACTGAGCTAAGTAGTGCTCTGTAGTTGTTTTCTGCAATTTGCAATAAAATGATAATAATCTATGGTATATTACAATATTGCTCACATATAACCTGCTTTTATTAGATAAGACATTGCATGTTATGTTTATTTATAGTTATAACAAGAGGCCAATAAAAGTATCCAAATCAATGTAAAGGTCTGAGATGTGATATGGAGATGTTGCTGTTACTAATTACCGGTTACAAGTATATTAACTTTTGTCAATGTTTCTCTCCTTATATTATTTCAGACACCTAATTACAAGCAATCAAGATGTCATCTGCTAAAGGAGTTGCTATTGGCATTGACCTGGGCACGACCTACTCTTGTGTAGGAGTGTTCCAGCATGGAAAAGTGGAGATCATTGCTAACGACCAGGGAAACAGAACCACCCCCAGCTATGTGGCTTTCACAGACACAGAGAGGCTGATTGGAGATGCTGCAAAAAACCAAGTGGCCATGAACCCCAACAACACTGTGTTTGACGCCAAGAGGCTGATCGGCCGCAAGTTTGACGATCCTGTTGTTCAGTCCGATATGAAGCACTGGCCCTTCCAAGTGGTCAGCGATGGAGGAAAGCCAAAGGTTCAAGTTGAGCACAAGGGAGAGCAGAAGACCTTTTACCCTGAAGAGATTTCCTCCATGGTTCTGGTGAAGATGAAGGAAATTGCAGAGGCCTATTTGGGACAGAAGGTGACAAATGCCGTTATTACTGTACCTGCCTACTTCAACGACTCTCAGAGGCAGGCCACCAAAGATGCTGGAGTGATTGCTGGTCTGAACGTCCTGAGGATCATCAATGAACCCACAGCTGCAGCGATCGCTTATGGTCTGGACAAAGGCAAGACAGGAGAGCGTCACGTCCTGATCTTTGATCTGGGAGGTGGTACCTTCGATGTGTCCATCCTGACAATTGAAGACGGCATCTTTGAGGTGAAAGCCACAGCAGGAGACACTCACCTGGGTGGGGAGGACTTTGACAACCGCCTGGTCAACCACTTTGTAGAAGAATTTAAGAGGAAGCACAAGAAGGACATCAGCCAGAACAAGCGGGCGCTGAGGAGGCTTCGTACAGCCTGTGAGAGAGCCAAGAGAACCCTGTCCTCCAGCTCTCAGGCCAGCATTGAGATCGACTCCCTGTATGAGGGTGTAGATTTCTACACCTCCATCACCAGAGCAAGATTTGAGGAGATGTGCTCAGACCTGTTCAGGGGAACATTGGAGCCAGTGGAGAAAGCCCTGAGAGATGCCAAGATGGACAAATCCCAGATCCATGAAATCGTTCTGGTCGGAGGGTCCACCAGAATCCCCAAGATCCAGAAACTTCTGCAGGATTTCTTCAACGGCCGGGATCTGAACAAAAGCATTAACCCAGATGAGGCGGTGGCTTACGGCGCTGCAGTTCAGGCTGCTATTCTGATGGGTGACACCTCTGGAAATGTTCAAGACCTGCTGCTGCTGGATGTGGCTCCACTGTCCCTGGGCATCGAGACTGCAGGAGGAGTGATGACTACTCTCATCAAACGCAACACCACCATCCCCACCAAGCAGACGCAGACCTTCACCACATACGCAGACAACCAGCCTGGTGTCCTCGTCCAAGTGTTTGAAGGTGAGAGAGCCATGACAAAAGACAACAACCTGCTGGGGAAGTTTGACCTGACGGGCATCCCACCTGCACCACGTGGAGTCCCTCAGATTGAGGTGACTTTTGACATTGACGCCAACGGCATTCTGAACGTGTCAGCGGTGGACAAAAGCACCGGCAAACAGAACAAGATCACCATCACAAATGACAAGGGCAGACTGAGCAAAGAGGAGATTGAGAGGATGGTGCAGGAAGCAGACCAATACAAAGCAGAAGACGACCTCCAGAGGGAGAAGATCGCTGCCAAGAACTCTCTGGAGTCGTTCGCCTTCAACATGAAAAACAGTGTGGAAGATGAGAACTTGAAAGGCAAGATCAGTGAAGATGACAAGAAGAAGGTGATTGAGAAGTGCAACCAGGCCATTTCCTGGCTGGAGAACAATCAGCTGGCTGATAAGGAGGAGTTTGAACATCAGCTGAAGGAACTGGAGAAAGTGTGCAACCCCATCATCACAAAGCTGTACCAGGGAGGGATGCCAGCTGGAGGCTGTGGAGCTCAGGCTGGATCCAGCACAGGGGGCAGCGCTCAGGGTCCCACTATTGAAGAAGTTGATTAGACAACAACTAATCTAATACTATTAATATAATCAATGGAATTATATCCTTTTAAGGTTAGATGCCTCAGTATTTACAAACTGTTTTGTGCCAATACTGTTCAGTTGTACCTCATTGGATTTGAATTTGATCAGTTACATACTGTACCTCTTTAAGAACTTCATTATTTAAGAATGAGAGATTTTATATTAAGGTTTTGATCAATTATATAAGGAACAATAAGTTGAACACACCATTCCTGTATATATAAATGTAAATAACATTATTTATTGTTTTTGTTGATAATAAAGTTTTTTCAAAATATGGAAAAGTTATCAGTGTCTTTCCTTTTTTTTCTTGCACCTTTTTAGGAGACAAATGGCAGAACATTGATTTCATAACAATATTATTAAAGTCTCAGTTTCAGACACATAGTCATTTTATTGAACAGCAATTTCATACTTTGGTAGTTCTAAACAATCTGGTTCCATGTTAACAAATATAATTATTTATGGCAGAATAAACAAGAAGCAAAATTTTGAAAACAATAATATTAATATTATGCACTATTGTGGGCAAAGAAATATCTTGTTTTTTTATTGTTACTTTTTAGTTAATGAAGATAAAACCCAAAGAACTATACATAGTGCAGGCAGTTAAAATGTAGAACTAGGTCATGGTTTGTGGAACACTATTATAAAGGACTATTCATGATGCTACATAAATGTGCCTTCCATGTAGGACTAGCAAGTATGACTAAAATCTTATATCACAAAATGCTTAAGAGAAGTGGCAATATAAGTGTGATGACTATATTATACATTAATAAAGTATCAGTATATATTTCAAAAGCAAAACAGTAAAATACCAAGCGGAATTGCTTGGTATTGTAATGATCAACATAAGTAATATATTTGGTTTAATACTTTATTTAATACCATTTAATACAGGTTATTTTTAACAAATTCACGCACAGGCACACCCTATTCAATATCTAATGTTGGCATTGACCAACATGATTCTGGAGTGACCTATTTGATTGAATTTGATTGAAATTCTTCAGACATGATTTTCATACACAATTCATGGACAAAGGTATTGGGACACCTGCTCGTTCATAGTTTCTTCTAAAATCAAGAGTGTGTACTGTGTCTATTTAAGTCTCTTCTTTTCAGGGGCAGTTTTGGAACATTTAGGTGCATGGTTGTGAGAATGTGATTGCATTCACTGCTCTGGATGTTGTATGATCACTACCCCCAAATCATAATCCCTAACTCCTTAAAGAAGAACTTGGGTGTAAAATTTACTTTTGGTGTAGTAAAACATGATAAAGAGTACTAACCTAGATCCAGTAAGAAGATTATTAAAAAACACTTTTACAACCCATAGTATAACCAAATCACCACCACCACCACAATCTTTTACCTTTGCCTTAAGTGTTTTTAATAAGCTTATTGTGCACTTTTAAAGTTCTTAATGCTAGTTCTAGTTTTAAATGTCAGAGCTCTCAGGATTCTACCAATGAGGTGTGGAGCTACTTTGAGCCTGGATAACAGTGATTTATCTGCAGGGGAAAAATATGCTCCATATCATCCATTCTAAAGCATTTTTCCATAAACTAAAAAATAATCTCAGAAAGCTGTGGGTGAATAGAGGTGGGCTATTCAACAAAGGTTAGTTCTCTTTATCATGTTTTACTACACTGGAGTAATCCTTTATCATTCCAAATATGATTGCATGGAGCACCATCATTCCAGAGAACATACTGTAGTTCTACCACTCTAGTGCTCAATGCTGGGGGCTTTATGACATTTAAGACTTGCCTGGCGTTAGGCATGGTGTCAGTAGTTGTATACTTATCGTCTACTCCAGAAAGTCCTATTTTACTGATAATCCTTCTCTATGTGGAATATACAAGCTGTGTGTATATTTTGTGCATTTTCACATCTGTGTCAGCAGTTGGTACAACGTAAAGTGTCTATTTATTAATTTCAAGAAAGTTAAACTGTACAGTCGAGTATTAGAGAGTGTGTGTGTGTGTGTGTACATGGTCTAGGTGCACCTGTTGCACCATCAAGGCAGTTCAGTGTGAAACGGAGGTTGTTTGCGTTCACGTGGCCTTGTGATAGTAAGGAAGACTAGCACACCCACCCTGAGCGTCTGAAAATGAGACACAACAGAGATCAGCTCAGTTCAGCATCTCACCTTCATCCAGATCATTCCTGCTCTCACCCTCAGGCCTGCCTTCACCTTACTGTTCTCCACGCTGCGATACTGTGGACTGAGATTTCAGCTGCGCTTCTGATGGAGCAGAAGGTGGTTCTCATTACTGGCTGCTCCTCAGGGATCGGGCTCAGCCTGGCTGTCCACCTCGCATCTGACCCATCTAAAGCATACAAAGGTAAATATTGTTCTTATAGAATCATTTTGGCTTTTTATTTTTATTTACACACTGTTATTTATAATTTTTAATCTCTTATCAAATCTATATGAGACCAGAAAAAACATTTCTTTGATTATTTTATTAGCATATTTCCATTGTAGTGGACTTCAGGTAATGCTTGTCTCAGAAAACATAGAGGTTATATACTGATACTGATTAGATTTTCATGTGGATTTTTGTTTATAGTATCAATGTCACTAAGATAAAGAAAAACATATTGAACATTAAAACTTTAAAAGCTTTCCTCCAGAGATGAACTTCTCCTGCTGGTTTTTATGCTGAAAAAAAAGATTGTTTGGTTTTAAATATTTTAAGACTTATTGTTTAATTATACAGTGTGGGCAATGTGGACAACAGAAGCCATTAAAAGATGTGTAATATAATGCTTTAAGTTCTCTCTAGAATATTTCATCACTTGCCATTCAAAAACCTTTGTAACAGGTTGTGTTTTTTTAAACATTGTCTCACTTGTGGACAGATTTATGGACAGATAAAAATGCTTCAAATAACTTTGAATAAAATCTGATATAATAAAATGTCCAAAGTTTTTTTTACCTTTACGTGTAAACTTGCCATTTTGGAGATACAAGGTTTCTGCATGATAGCAAAAATCTTCAGTAGTGTAGAGAGGTTTTAGAAATGTAGTTTTCTGCCAACCCCATTTTTCATTAACACAAAGATGTAAAACAATGCACTAACACTGCTGTGTGAATATCATCAGTATTTATTACACTAAGTAAGTTTTCAATCTAATTCACACAGGTGACCAAAACATGTGCACAGTACTGTATATCTGCCATGATCTTTATGTCACAATTTCTTAATGCATTTATCTGCAAAAAATATTTTTATATGATTGACAAAGACCTTCACATTACTTACACCTCTGTTGACATTCTATACTGACATAAAATGATGTTTGTTTGTTGATGATGTGTTAATCTTATAAAAATGCTTTATTATAATGTACACTATAATATACACATATGAAAATGGTGGAATATGCGTTCAATATATGGCTTGCTTAATGTTTAGTATACGCCACCATGCGAAATCTGGATAAGAAGCAGCGCTTGATGGAGAGTGTGAGAGGGCTCCATAAAGACACCATGGCCATTCTGCAGATGGACATCACTGACCAGCAGTCAATACTCAACGCCCAGAGCAACATCACTGAGGGCAGAGTCGACATATTGGGTAAGAGAGAGACAACATTCAAGCATCTAACATTTTTAGATTTTTACTTTTTGACATAAATATTAATCTTTACCTTTTGTGAACATTTTGTGATGAATAGACGAATTGAAATGCTTCACAATGTTCTCCAGAAAGTTTTGGCACTCTTGGTCAAATTTCCATATTTTTTGCGCTATAAGGCGCACTTAAAATCCTTTAATTTTCCCAAAAATCATCAGTGTGCTTATTATCTGTTGTGTCTAATGTATGAATTTTAGTAGTCAGGTTGGAGCTAAAGGTTGAAGCTTTAGGTGTATTTATTGTATAATTGTTTCAGTTTACAGTTTATATGCATGTACTAAATATTCTGCAATATAATTTGCTGCATTATATTATTTTATGCTATACTATTAATTTTGCCACATTATGATTATACTGTTATACTATTATACTATATTCCTGAAATTAAATAATTATTTTTCTGTTTTCCTAAATCGCCAAGTATATTGTTATTGCAAAAATACCTTGAATATAGTGATATTATTTTAGAGCCATATCGCCCACCCCTAACAGGAGGCTTAGTTTAGCCAGAGGCACCGAGACTGGAGCAGTATTAGCATTAGCTGCTAAACGCGCTTAGTGCTAGCTCTTTCTCCGTTCAGAGGATAATATTATCGGACTGTAGCCTGCTGCTAACCCCGGCTAGCACTGCTGGAGCAGCATTAGCATAATTAACTTAGTTAGTAACTTAGTTAACTGAATGTGGATTTGCTTTCTTCTTTCCCAGTCACGTTGTGGGTTGAGGAACATTCCTCTTTCTTCTCTTTTTCTTCTCGTTCTCTCTCTCTCTCTTTTAGTGTGTAATGCTGGTGTGGGTTTGATGGGACCACTGGAAGCCCAATCTGATGAAACCATGAGAAGAATTCTGGATGTAAACCTCTTGGGCACTATCCACACTATCCAAACCTTCCTACCTGACATGAAGAGGAGGAAAGACGGACGCATCCTGGTCACTGGCAGCATGGGGGGCCTGCAAGGTAAAAAAAACAGAGAAATAGGAAACAGAGCCAGAGGGAGAAAGAGCAGGTGGGGCAATAGAAGCAGAGCAGTCTCCTTTATTTTGCATCATAGAAATTAAATTAAATGGCATGGGAAGTTAAGGGTTATTACTAGTTTGGTAGGTGATGCAGCATGTCGAGCAGCAGGGGGCGCCGCTCTGTAAGTAATGGAGTGTGAACAGCTTTTCAGCTTCAGTCCCTCTTACAGTGCTAGTTGTAAAAAGAACCCTTTCAGGCACGGGTTTTGTTGTTAGATGGTTTTGGCTGGCCTAACCTGGTCTTTGACGTTTTGGGAGAAAGCAGGAAGCTGGTATAGTCTGGCAAACAAATCAATAGTTGACCAGCATGATGTCCTGCTGGTCCACCAGCTAGTTGATTTTGGTCACACCAGTGAAAAAGCTTAATCTTGCTGGTCATGCTGATCGACCAGTCTGGTCAATCAATGTGTAATTGCGCCAAGAGCATGCTAAAAATAACCTTTAAAACGTGCATTGTTCTGTAGTCCTCGAAGTGAATTAACCTGGTGAGTTTTGTGAGAATTCTTTTGTGCTCTTTTCAGTTCTTTTTTTTTTTTATTAAACATTTATATATATATATATATATATATATATATATATATATATATATATATATATTTATTTTCACATTTTAGCTAGTACAATTTTCACACCCAATACGCTCTTAGTCAGCTGTATATCCCCCATCACTAGTTATGCCACAACACAATTAAGGTGAAGACTAGCACATGCCTCCTCTGACACATGTGAAGTCAGCCACCGCTTCTTTTTGAACTGCTGCTGATGCAGCATTGCCGAGTAGCATCACAGCGCGCCAGGAGGAAAGCACAGATTCGACACAGGTTCGACACAACAGCTCACAGACGCCTTGTGATGATTGACATCACCCTAGGAGTGATGAGGGAAAGAAAACGCCATCTACCCACCCAACGAGAGAGCTTGGCCACTTGTGGTCTCTCAGGGCTCTGGTAGCTGATGGCAAGCTGCATGACTGGGATTAAAATTAGATTAAATCTGTTCTTTTCACCAGGGAATAGTTATAAAGTACAGTCTGCACGTGAAAAATAAGTCATGAAGTAATGAATCAGCATCTGTGTGTGTTTCAGGTTTGCCCTTTAACGAAGTGTACTGTGCCAGCAAGTTTGCAATAGAGGGTGCCTGTGAGAGCCTGGCTATTCTGCTACAAAACTTCAATATCCAGTGAGTTTTATTTTGTGTAAATTTGTGTCGCTGATGCATTTTTATACCCCATTAAGCAACTAACCCAAGTAGTAGTCATGGAGTTGCTAGGTCTTAATTTCAATAATTCTCTGCAGTTTTTTGGATTAGTAATGGAATTACAGTAGATAATTATATGAATCACTTTTTTCCTGATGCAGTGTGAGTATGATAGAGTGTGGGCCAGTAAACACAGACTTCCTGAAGAACCTAATGAAGACTGAGCCCACGGACGAGTCTGTGGAAGTGGATGCGGACACACGCAGCCTGTACAAGAAGTATCTGCAGCACTGCCAGGAAATATTCCAGAATGCAGCACAGGACACTGAGGAGATCGTTCAGGTGAGAAGAGATAACACCCAGCACATGCTCACTTATGCTCAGTGTACAAGACTTCCACAACTAGGGGCAGAACATCAGACAGTCAAATCAAAATCCCCATTTCGGAGATTACACCATATCAGTTGTTATGCAGGTGTATGGTACAACACAAAATTAGCATTCTTAATTTATGGCCTGAAAAGAAGTATTATGGATTATCATGAAGAAATTAATGGAATGTATTATTTAAAAAAGTAAAAATAAAGGGGAAATACCACAGCTGCCATTTGTACACTATAAAGAAGTGTTTTTACATTTTTACCACTGCCTCTATTATTTTTATTAGAGAGTGCATTATCACAACTTCCCTCACTGTTGTCAGAAACATTTGACTCTGAACTGCCCTCTACTGGATTTATTGCTTTTTTATTATATATAGAAGAACTACAGCAGTAGTGGTGGTTAAAATATTTGAAATTGACATTATTTTAAATGACGTATAAATTAACCTTAAGATTTGTTTTTGAAAAAAAAAAATTATTACCCCTTTTTTGCTTCCCCTCAGGTGTTTTTGGAGGTGATCCAGTCTCCATGTCCTCTTTTTAGGTACTACACTAACACTGCCCTGCTGCCACTGAGCAGCCTCAAACTGATGGCACTGGATGGGTCCCAATACATCCGAGCTATGGGCAAATTCATCTTCTCAGCCGAGCATGCAGATTCACGGAAATAATACACTTCAATAAAATTAATAGACATCGATCTGCCTTCAATCTACCTTTAAGCCACTTAATTTGAAGTTAAACTCTATTTTAAATTCATGTGCACTGCCTGTCAAAAGTGTGGAGATTTTCTCTGCAGTAACTTTTTTAAATCATTAATATGTGAGCATAAGTCATTTAAACTGATTTCATGTTGTTGACGATTCATTCATCAAGAGAAGCTATGAAGAGAATATGTAAAGGATTTAATAAAGGGATACACAGAAAATTTAGCAACCAAAATGATTTGTTAAAAATTATGAATTGTTAAAAGACTAAATAATTTATATTGAACATTATTGTGCTTGTTTGGAATGTCTACTGGAATGGCAAAAGTGTTCAGTGTTAAATAAATATATGCAACTGTAGGTTTGTCATTCCTTTTTCTTTGAAACACAAGACAAAAATACATATAGGTTATTTAATGCATGCAATAGATCCATACATGGTATAGTTCCAATAGATTCATGTCTACAAATAAATCTAGTTCCCATTTAGTTGTAATAACTTGATGTTACTTGATGTTACTTAAAAAAATTAGCAAACTGGCTGCCTTAAAAAAGTTAAGTAAACTCAACTTATCTGGTCTTCCAGTATAACACAAATAAAAAAGTTAATCAACTTCCCTTTCAGTTGTATTAACTTGATGTTCTAAGTTATGCTAACTTAAGTTTTCTTTACCCATTACTTAACTTTTTTAAGGCAACCGGTTTCCTCAAATTTTTTAAAGTAAATTCCAACTTATCCAGGCTTACAATGTAGTTTTTCTTTGTCCTCACTCACACTCACATAATTCTTACAGTGCAAGGTCAGTTTACACCTTCTACCACTTTTGATTGTGCCAGACAGAGGAGTTATGACAAATACTAACATTCACATTCCTCTCTCTCTCTCTCTCTCTCTCTCTCTCTCTCTCTCTCTCTCTCTCTGTCTTTCTCTCTCTTATAAACAATTTGTGGTTGCTCAGCAGGGCCTGCTTTTCTAACCTTGACATTTTCATTGCTTTGTTGATCATGTCCAGACACAAAGCAGCCAAACAGAACATGTCCTCCTGCTTCCATTCTATTGCTTTCTTCAGTTTAATAGCCTTCCGTCTGGCTGACTGATAATGGGCTTGCTTTGGTCAGAGTTTGGTGCAAAATTGGTCTAAAGGAAGAGAACATTCTGAAACTGACCTCAGCCCAAGGTCTGTTCTTGGCATCTGATTCTCATTGTTTAGACGGCAGAAAAAAAACAGAATTGGAAACTTCTCATCAAGCTTACATTTTATACTACATGGACAAAAGTAATGGTACATGGCACTTTATGGCACATTATGCTTACAGAAACTTTAATAGAATCCCATTGTAAATTCTTAGGCATTAGTAGTACTAATATGAAGATGCACTCCCTTTTGCTATAACAAATCTAATAAGATGTCCATTGTTTGTTGTCCGATGTTGCACCATGGTTCCGGAGGAACGTAATTTTACTACACTGTGTACCTGTACTCAGATGTAATGACAATAAAAGCCTCCTGACTTGACTCAAGTCCTGAGTCAAGTCCTGAGTCAAGTCCCAAGTCTTAAACTAAACAAGTCTTAATCAAGTCACCAAATTAGCAGAAAAGCCAATGCACAATATTGCCACAAAAAATGACATAGGATTTTTATCAGGTAAAATAAGATTTGTAGTTCAGGTGGGGTGAATAAGGGGGGGTGAGGACAAGTTATTCAACAATCTGAACTATTAGATAATAATCTCAATGAAATATATAGAGTGTTTGGAACCTTTACTCCACTGCAAAACAAGCTGTGAGCTCTCCATAAAGGACATGCTTTACACATGCATTTCTGGACAAGCTGAAAGATACTTTATTGTCACTGAAAGTGAAAGAAGAACATAGATTAAGGCAGCAGAGCAATATTATTCCGTTATAGCACATCTACACAAATATGTTCCAAGTTACACACACTGTAAACGCATACTTTGTTTGAACTCTAATTATTTAAGTCTGTTTTACATAAAATTTGATATTTCTCAACTATTTTGAGTTAGCTGAACATGTGTGGGCACATATACACTTAAACTGAGATCTTTGAGTTATACCAACTTATAATAACTGAGTTTAGTCTTTTTCATTGGCTTCTGTCACAATCTATTTGCATACTGGTTGTGTCCAACAGTTTATGACACTCACCATGAGTGTGTAGTGATTCCCCCTGGGCTACCTTACAAAAAAAGTTCCCCTTTAGTTGTAATAACTAAATATTTTAATTTATGCTAACTCAAGTTTTCATTCCCCATGGCTTAAAAAAATTTAGCAAACTGGTTGCCGTTAAAAAGTTAAGCAAACGCAACTTATTTGGTCTAACAAAAATAAAAAAGTTAAATCAAGTTCCCTTTTAGTTGTAATAACTTGATGTTCTAAGTTATACTAACTAAATTTTCATTACCTATTAATTAACTTTTTTAAGGCAACCGGTTTCCTCAAATTTTTTAAGTAAACTAAACTTATCTGGGTTTACAGTGCAGTATTTCGCTGGTCTCTTCCAGCTTCAGCAGTTTGCTAATGACAGAGATACCCTTCTCCCTGTTACCATCAGAGGGGAATCAACATAAATCTGAAGCTGATATTTTAAGGTAAAATCAGCTTGCTTCACCTTAGCATCTCTAATGATCTCTTATTGCACTTTCACTACAGTGTGGCATGGGCTGCACGGGCCCGCTTCTACAGGGAAACAGCACCATGCAATCAATATTTATTTACTAATAAAATAAATTATGTCAAAAAATAGTCTTAAGGTCTGATTTCAAGTTAAAGTCAGTGAAAGTAAAGTCTAAGTCTTAGGTCAAAGTCATGTGACTTGACTCCACATTAGAAGGAGGAAGAATATTCTTATTCTTGCATAATGCTGCCTTAAATCATTCCGAACAATCTAAATATAATTGTTAATTGTAATTCTTTTATAATAATTAAATTCAGTTGATTTTATTGTAATATGTACATTTACAAAAAAACAATTATAACACAAAAGATAATAAAATAAATAAAATTAAAAAATGCTGATCTAGGAAGTTTGGCTCCTATAAAAACTAAGTACAGGCTTTCTCTCTTTCGAAGAAGCACATGGTCCACAAGAGTTACGTTACTCCTGGCCTGAGGTTTCCGTTACGTATGAGATTGGATTACTTGTACTTCCCTAATTAAGTGCCCTAATTAGACCATGCTGAGTAGAGGAGGTTTGATCAAGGTGACTGGTTTTGGCATCAAAACCACATAATCTTCTTAAGTCAGTCACCAAGGAACACTTATCCATCGTGTACAGGGTCATGATCTTAAAACGTATCTGTTCTTATAAGGGAATGACACTGTCCAACAGTCCAGACACTGTCCAACCATCCAGACATGTTTGGTGTCTATAATTTACTTACTTTAGTTTAAAAAGAGAGAAGAGAAGAGAAGAGAAGAGAAGAGGAGAAGAGAAAAGAAGAGAAGAGAAGCTTGTCCAAACGTTTGCTAACAGGCTTCCCTTGGTGTAGTAAAAAGTAGTCCAAATGTGATTGGCTTGGTGACCATTTCTTTAAGACATTTAAGATAAGACAAAAGTATGAGAGAATTGGTATTTTTTGCTTCTAGGCTCCTCCAGCAGCTCAAGAAGAGGCAAATACTGCTTTGAGAAAACACTAAAGTACACTCTTTACATATGCATTTCTGGACAAGCTAAGAGATACAGAACCATCAACAAAAGTTAAAAAAGCTTGAGAATTAATTTGACAGAATCTTACAATAATATGACTTGGTATACTCAGCATCATGCAGTTCTTGTGAGCATTGTAGGAATGATTTTATTCGGTAGACTAAAGCAAAAATGCTACTTTAACGTAGTATAAGAATAGAGAGAATTGAGTTTGATTTTTTATTTTTGCTCATGCACTACCCTCTATATTATGCTTTATACATGCATTTCTGTTCATGTCTAATTCTCTAAGTACTCTAAGTCTAAGTACTCTAATAATGTGTTCATTGGTAGAAACAGGTATGTGGCTTAGGATTAGCTTCCATAAGTGTATGAGGGTGTGCTGAACTCTGTGCTTTACTCTGGACAATAACTTGGGTCATTGTACGTGTGTAAATACCAAAGAGCTATAATAAGCAATAGTAGTTCAATGCCCCTGTAATCATACACACACACACACACACACACACACTCACACACACACACGTTACATTTAACTTTTTATCCTCCAAACACTTAAAACGCACATTTAATCTTATTCAGTGATGATATGTGAAACCATTTTACAGCATATGTATTAATATGTTGGGTACCGCTTTAAAATAAGACTACATTTATAAAGGGTTTATAAATTGTTTACAATTAGTTTATTAATGGTTACTAATTAGGTTGTAAATGCCTTAAAAATCATTAATAATCAGTTATAACACATACGTAGAAAGATTATTAATGATTTTTAATGCATTTACTACCTAATTAGCAACCATTAATACTAACTAATTGTTAACCATTTATGAACCCTTTATAAAGGTAGTCTTATTTTAAAGTGGTACCATATGTTGTATATACTGAGGACCTGTGTATAATATACAGTATTATGAATAATAATAATGATAATAATCCAGTCAAGTATTTTAGCTTTTATTTTATTATATTGTTCTGTTCCACCTTCCACCAGCTTCTGCTCTCTGTTGCACTATTTAACTACTAGCGATTTTTTAATGCTTGTTATGAAGAAAATGACCATAAAATATTGAAACTACTCATTAAATTATGGTAATACAAAGTTTATTATAAATTTTATCAAAGAAAATATGTGTGGGTTTCTTTGGTTGCTTGTGCTGCCATCTTGCCTGTGATTCTCATACCGTTTTTTCTTTTTTTTTGAGTGCCTCCGACAAATCTCAGTTTGAAGGGTGATGTAGCCCTAACAATCCCCCTAAGATGGGGCTAAGATGTAGGACTTATGGGTGAATTGGGATTGGGCCTGACTTAAATTTTAATTTCACTTGTGGCTAAACGTTTTGCACTGTACTGTACATATTGTATCTCAATGGAAGTCAGTTTATTGTTTATAGAATTTTTATTGGTCTGTATATCATTTTAAATTTAACACATTTAAAAGTGGGATTTGTGGTTTTCCAACTATTTTAAAACAAAAGTAACTAAAACTTGTTTTGCACATTTAATATTTTTACCTTTATAACTATATAATGTGCAAAAACAAGCACACACACAGGTTATTTTAACCGTGTGAAAGTGAACAGTCCAAAGGGCGAGTGTGTCACGCGTTTTCCAGGCAAGTGATTAGTGCAGAGTTCAGGGCCAGACCCACGCATTTTTATTACAGAACATTTTGGGGAACCCTGATCTCACTGGGTGTTTACTGGACGAACCTCACCACCTCGATCATCTGATCCACATTTCATAAAGTTCTAGGCAGAAGTACAGATAAAGGTCTAAGTCTAGAAACCCTGAAAGAGTTTTTCTTAATGGGATTTTTAAGTAAAAAAAGCTATTGAAACTATAGCAAACTAAAGCATGCGACTAATTGCCTCAACTAACTTTATAAAATTTCTTGGCAAAATGTACATAGTGTAGATGAATCCTAGTTAAGGCCAGGCCAATTACTCTGCACATGCTCAATTATAATTATCATCTATCATATCGTATAATATAACATAATATTCTCCCAAATTTCCCAATGCCGATTATCCTACCCACTCAGCTGCTCTGCTGCACTCCCCCTATCACTAGTGATGCACCAACACAAGGATTGATGACACAAGGCAATTGATGTTTCTCGACAAATACCTTCACTCTAAAAAGTGATTTTGTGTTTAAGTCAGAAGTGCTAAAACAATCAAGTTGAATGAGCTTACCGGCCAGTACAACTCAATAAAATGAGTTCAGAGAACTTCAACCTGAAAACTTTGTTTTTTGAGCAAATGAAAATATGTTATTTCAACCAACTTTGGATATATTAACCGTGTCAAGGCTCTTTCATCAGTGTTGGTTCATACAGCTTACCCATAGGCTCCTGGCACCATATATTTTGCATATTGAGTGTGGCCTCTCGCTTACTTACCCTCTTTGTGTTGTCTGTTGCCCACAGCTACCATATCCTAGGCATGTGGAAGTATTAAGTGGCTTGTAGTTACAGAGTTTACTCTTAAACTGTCGTTATTGGAGTGAAAACAAAATTGAGCCAATTTTTTTTTTTTACAGTGTACATACTGCACTGTAAAAATAATTTATTGGCTCAACTTAACTCAGTCAAGTCATCATTTAGATTTGACTAAGTTAGGTTGTACATAACATATTAAATTTGTTCAACTTAACTGAGTTAAAGCTTGATTATAACTTAAATCAGTGAAGTTTATTCAACTTAACTGAGTTTTGTTCAAACAACAATAATTTAATTAACTCAACAGTTTTTCAGTGGGCTCAACAAGTTCTGTGGGCTTAAAGAACTTTTATTTTATTTAATATATAAATATTATATTTTTACTGATCTGCCAAAAATGACAGTATAATGCTAGGACAGTAAAAGAGTAAACTCTGTAGCTTCAAGACAACATACTATTGCTCTTACAGCTTACAACACTGTGGCCTGGCAAACAACACTTATATTATACTACTGCATGCATAAAACAGACAACACAAAGATGGTAAATAAGGGAGATGCCACACCAATATGCAAATATATGGTGCCAGGAGCCTGTATACACTGTAGAAGGAGCCTTAACACATGTAGTTTACTAAAAGCTGATTGAAATCACATTTTTTTCATTGGCTCAACAAACATTTTTAAGTTTCCAGGTTGAAATTCTCTGAACTCATTTTATTGAGTTGCATTGGCTGGTAAGTTCACTCAACTTGATACTTGAGTTCTTCTGACTAAAACACAAAATCACTTTTTAGAGTGTGTAAATATTGTTATATAGCTTTGGTCTCTAAGACAAGGGTTGACTGGAGATTTAGTTAAAACAAAATGTAGTTAAGGCCTTTGCTTAATCTCTGTCTGGGAAACCACCCCATAGTGTGCTTACAGTAGAAAATATAATATCTAATATCTTGGCTGCTTAAGGGTTATGTGCTGTACTGTACCCAAAGTTACAAATAAAATATGTTAGAAAAAATATTCTTTGGAACAACTGTATTAATACAACAATTCCTGATGTAGGTATTAGGTCTAAAGTCTAAATCTCAATCCTTTATACACGTCATGCTAAACGGATGAATGAACAGACCTAATGAATGGTTATAAGTGTATGAACTCTGGCATAGTTAATGTTCAACTGCAATAAAAAAGGCAGGTGATGGATGTCAATCTGACATCAGAGAGGTGCTGCATTGGGCAGATTAAATTGACGTCAAAACCCAATGTTATACAGGATTTTTAATTTTGCTAGTCATTGCAAGTCATAGCTGAAAAAAACAACACTAAATTTGAATATATCGTCATTTAACAACATAACATTTTTCAAAACCAACAGCATTTAAATGTTTATAATCTATCAGCATGGCACTGGCATGTATTGTTTGAAAGATTCTGGATTTTAGTGACTTAAAGCGACAGTCTGTACAGAGATTTAAAGACCTTTATGGTGAGAATATTTAAATACACAGAGAATGTAAGTAATTTGGATAACACATCCAGGTCAAAATTTATATGGCTTATTATATCATGCTGGAAAATTCACAAATGTGGCTGAATTAAAACAATTCTGCAAAGAACAGTGGGCCATAATTTCTCCACAGAGACGTAAAAGACTTATTGCCAAGGGTGGGCCAACCAAGTTATTAGGTCTAGGGGAAAAACACTTTTACTGAGAGCCAGCTTGGTTTAGATAGATCTTTTTCTTAATAATTTAAATGATCATTTAAACAGCTTTTTATATTTTCTCAGGTTTATTTTTGTTAAAATGTGTTTGATAATCTGAAAAGAAATTAATAAAATAAAAAAGAAACCAAAAACAAAACAAAAAACAAACTACACCAACTTTCATTTTCTGTTTCTGCCTGCTTAAGAGAAACCAAATCACTATTGAAACACCCTTATTAAGAAATGAACATGTTATTAGGGCTGAACATGATGTTCCTATGACCCATATCTCCACAGTGGAGCCCCTATAAAGCAATTTGTTATTTAGTTCCCACCCATGCTTGCTAGCCAATTAGCTAGCAGTTAATTTCCCAAGTAATCAGTTTAAAATACCTCAGAAATTGCAAACATGCTTTTTTTTTACATACTCACTGTTTTCACTGTTATTTTCTTTTCTTTTAATTATCTTAAGTTTAAACTGTATATTAACACAGTGCTTACATTGTTTTATTCTTTTTAATATTTTAAGAACAGTATCCACTGCTGTTAATTTAAATGTGCGTACATATAAAGCACATTTACAGCCAATCCCAGCCCAGTAATTGGGTGAGGGGCGTGGTTTGTCTGAATGTGGGCGGGGATAGTTATCATCTAGTAGTCCGGCGGTTCTCAGCGCCCCTCAGTACAAGCCGGCTGTGAGCTGATAAGGACGGAGCTCTTTATCCGCGACTAGCTCTCTTATTCTGAACCTAAAACTGAACTAATGGCGACCAAAACGACCCCGCTCCTCCTCCGGGCTGTGGCGGACCTGACCGAGACTCAGACTCTCAACATGATGAGGAGAAACTCCAGCAGAAACACCATCCGGTAAGAGAATCACCATCAGCTACCAACTAACTACATAATGCTACATCCACCTGTCCTGTACTAACAGCCTCAGAAACAGCCTGTTTATCTGCCTCCAGTAATTTAACCCAGAGGAACCCATGGTTTAACAGCTGTGTAAAGTTCTTCACAGCACTCTGTCCTTCATTACAACTCAAGAAAAACTATACTGAACATCCTAAGAACATAATTAACTACATTACCTTATATACAGAATGATATATACAGAATGAAGGAGTGCTGGGTTAGTGCTGGAAATAAAACGAAATAAAAAATAAAACTAGATAAAACTCTAGCTCCCTTTAAACGTGTGTTTTTTTTACACGTTTTTAACCATTCTAATACTTAATAATAATAATTCCCTGTATATAATAATGTAATAATAATAATGTTTTCCCTTCCATATAATTCCATACATGAAATTGCTATTGTGCCATGTATGTTACATATGGATACTAAACTTAAAATGTGACACAACTGTTATCACCCTTTAACCGTTGTTTAACTGTTTAACCCTTTAATTAATGGCTTAATTTAATGTTATTTTCCATACAACTAGTCCTGACCTGATTTTAAGAGCAAAATAATAATGATGAAATAATAATAGTAAAAAACAATTGTTGTGTCATTTATGTAACATCATAAATTTAAAGTTAAAATTTTACAGTCATGTTCCCACAATAAGAAAAAAAATATTAATGAGCTGTAAACAAAAAAAAAAACATGAAATAAATTGACATTTAGGCTCCACCAACAACCTACTCCCCATCTCAGTTGGTCTAATACGAAAACAGAAAATAAATTAAAAGTGTATGTTAATAAATATAATGGGAAGGTATAATTTATAATAGTAACATTAAAAAAACGACTAATTACATTAACTGAGGAGGTCTAGAAATGGCTAATTTATTGAATAAAATGGTACTTGGTCAAAAAGCTAACTAGGCTTATGCCTATTGCCTAGGTTGTAAAAGGCTTGATTGTGTGGAAGCTGTGAACCAGAGAGAGAAACCCTCACAGGAATGTGAAGTCAGGAGAGACGAGTGTTATTAGTGAAGAGCCCCTAAGGCTGTGTGTAAAAGGTGAGTGAGGTGAGAGACAAAAAGGGGTGTTTGAGTGTGTGTTTAGGTTTAAGGCATGCCTTCTGTGATGGAAGGAGAGATAAAGGGGGGAAAAAAGAAGAAATGAAAGACAGACAGAGAGAGACAGGCAGAGAGAGGTAGAGAGAGAGATATAGAGAACAAGCAGTGTGGAGATAACATTACAAGTTGTGGTTATGACTACACTGCAATTTGAAACTGAAAGGAAAATGTTAAAAATTTGGGGATTTTTGGGGGAACTTAACTCATTAACCCATGTTTTTAATGTGAAAAATAATGCAGGACTCTTTTAAATTAATCAAATCTTAAAGCTAAAAGGCTTATTTTTTAGCGATGGTTCGTCAATATGCCTCTGGTTTACAAGTATGTGTTAAAATAAAAGTGATTAAACTGCCTCTCCCCCTGATGTTCCAAATGTTTGTGTTTCACCCATTGCTGACACAGAAGTGCCAATGCACACAATGCACACAAAGAACTATAGAACAATAGAACTGCCAATGGAACTATGTTCTCTAGAATGATAGTGCTTTATGCAATGCTTGATATATAGTCTGTGTTCACTTATTTTTTTCTCTTTCTGTTTCTTTGCCAGACATTTGAGCTCTTGTGGTATCCTAGCAACGCGGCGCGCCAGCTTACCCCTCCCACCCGCAACATCCCAGGTCGTTCCCACCCGCAACTTTATTAACCTAACTGCCCCCCTCATAGCACGACGAATGGAGTACTCTGAGAGCCGGACTATTGGGTGAGCGAGTAGTATAAAAAATTACTATATACTTAAATTATACTAATTCCTTTTGAAAGCTTTTGTTAAAAACAAAATCTCAAATGTTTTTGAAATTGTGTTTTTATATTACATATTTACTTTTCTGGGGTAGTCAATGAAACCATCTCAATATTAATTTCCAGTTTCTCAGTGGAGCAGATATACAGCATAGTTGCCAACGTGGACCAATACCAGCAGTTTGTGCCTTGGTGTAAGAAGTCAAAGGTCACAAAGGGGCGGAACGGGGATGTGCAGGCACAGCTGGAAATCGGATTTCCTCCCATTGTTGAACGCTACGTGTCCGAGGTTACCGTCATCCCGAACCACCAAGTCAGAGTAAGTGTACCTCTCAGTGTAGTGTGAGAAATTTATTTAGCCTATGTCTAACAACTAGAACAGTGGATGGTGTGGTAGGATAAGGGCAATGCACGAGAGCTTGTTTTGATAATATTCTGCAGTATAATTTTGTGATATACTACTGATGAACATTTATTATGTTAATTATTAAAAACAAATGTCTCATAAAGACTACTAAAGTAAATCAAATGTGAATAAAATCTCACTTTTAGGTAATATATAAACATTAACATATCCATATGTAAAATAAAAATTTAAATGCAAGATGGACCTTTTTGTTAAATCACTTGGGTAGTAAAAAAATCTTTGCTGCTTCAGAATATAATGTTTTGTCATTTTATCTTTAATAATCACAAAACACAAAAGATCCACTAAAAGAGCTATACATGCACACTTTTAGGTAGGGATGGTTGATATGGCCCTAAAATAATATTATGATATTTGACATGACAGGGTATTTTTGTAATAACGATATACTTGATGATATGACAAAAGATTTAAAAATAAAAAAAATCTGTAAACTTTTATCATATTTCAGTTTTGTAAACACCAGTAACTTACCAAGACTTTGACGTTGTATTAAATAATAATAATGTAACAAAATAAAAAAAATGGAAAAAAATAATGTAAGAAAAATAAGGTGCAGAACATGTATTTTCTTAGTAAATTATAAAAAAAAATCCCCTAAAATTTACATAAATATAAATATAAAATAGATTGACGCTCACAAGACAGACTATCACTAATATCACAGTATGCATTTTTTTGTTGTTTTTAAATTATTACAATTATTTAAAAAATATTAAATAACATCATTATTGTGTATGATACATTATGGCTGAGTTAGTGCATAGTGGTTTGCAACTATGTGTCCTTTAAGCAGACACACCTGTGGCGGAAATGCACTGCTAAGCTAAGACTGGGACACGCAGGACAGAAGCTGTTGGGTAATGTTAATTGGTGTGATTAGTGTGGCCTGGTCTAATGTAAGGTGGAGTAAAGTGGCTTTAGGAGAGGGACTTAAACGATGTTACTATAGGCAGGTTTGACTGGGTTAAGTCATCACACACACCACCGAGCATCAGATCCTAGAATAATTGAAACCCACAGGTCAAGGTCTGCAGTAGGTTAAAAGAAAGTCTGACTGTGTGTGTTTGTATGTGTGTGTATTTTACAGGCAGTGTGTACAGATGGATCGCTCTTCAGTCACCTGGAGACACTATGGCGGTTCACGCCGGCTTCTGGGAAGCAGGGTGATTCCTGTAACGTGGAGTTCTATGTAAGTATTGTGATGTTAAATACAGTACACTGCTGTGTCTCTGTCACCAGCCCATACCTCAGGTCATCATGTTCTTCTGAAGGTGGTTTTTGATACAGAGACTAATCTTCTAACTCTTAGACAGCGTGGACATAGAGATTACTGCAGATTAGGGGGTTATTTTTATCACACGCAGGTTACCCTTCCGCTGCTCTAGAAATATCCAGCAGTGTATGGCGTAAAAGTCCCAGCGCTGACAGACACTCTGACCTGATTGTGAGCGGAGATTAGACACAGGAATGACTGGGAAGAGGAGACAGGTCTGGAGGGATTTGGCAGGCAGGGTATTTATAGGCTCATTGATAAAAGGGCGACAGAAGAGACAGACTGACTGAAGGAGTGAAGAAATGGATGAATTCAGTATTATTTTTTATTTTTCATTACTGTATTAGTATTATTGTGTCCAAATCTTATCTCTCGAATTGGTACAACCCGATACAGACGCATAGCTGAAAAGCACTAAAGTTCAGCAACCTAACTGCTGCTTAACTAGTTAAATTTAGGCCTTCACACAGCTCTGAAAAGAAAATAAGGGATCACTTAAAAATTAGGAGTTTCTTTGATTTTACCAAATTGAAAAGCTCTGAAATATGATCAAGAGGAAGATGGATAATCACAAGCCATCAAACCAAGCTGAACTGCTTGAATTAATTGAATTAATATGAATAATTAAATAATTAAATAATGTTTGGTTCATTCCCCACCACTTTAATACACATCATACCAATTTATTTACTTTTTCTATGAGATCTTTGGGTTTATATTCCTTTGAAAACTCAGGAGAAAACCTTTTATTTCTACTGTAACATTAGTTTATTTTTTTACAGTCCACATACACTATGTCGGCTGCCCTTACCTTTTATGACAATCTGAAAAACTCATTTTTATGACATAAAGAAATTTCTCGAAAGTTACAGTTTTTGGTAAACCCCTCCCCCATTTAAACCCAATAAACCCAACATTAAACCCAACATTACTTTACCTAAAGTAATGTATTTCACAAGTTACTTAAACAACATTAACAAATTTCATATGAGGTTCATTATAACTAATTTAATAATGAATGAAAATTTAAAAAATCACCTTAAATTAATATTCCTGCTCATTTCTTTCCTGTTTAGGTGTCCTTTGAATTTAGGTCCCTGCTCCACTCTCAGCTCGCTACACTGTTTTTTGACGAGGTGGTTAAACAAATGGTCAATGCCTTCGAGACGCGAGCGGCCAAACTTTACAGCCCCCAGGCCCGTTTACAGGAGACCACCAAGAGAAGAGCACCCTGAGAACACTGATCCAGGACGCCCTACAATAAACAGACTTTTTTGTGTTAAACAATGGCCAGTTACAACCAGATCTGTCAGCACTGGAGATCAAGAAGTTGTTTTTAGTCCTGTCTTGGACAATGGACTCTAAATGCTGCTATTTTCACAAAGCACACACACACACACGTACATGTACAAACACACAACTACAACTATTTATTTCTGTCACAAGAGTTTTATTAATGTATTTACTTGAATGTATTTATCATTCATATATATATATATATATCATGTATATATTGTAGAATTACAGAAGAATGTAAAAGAAAACAATTATTTATCTAAGCTGTTCCACAGACTTGAATGGATCTGAATGATTTTTTTTAAAGCATAGTTGCATAGTTTTGGGGGGTTTCTTGGCTTTTTATTTTTTTTTAAAAAAAGGTCCTGTTTTGAATTTGGTGTATTCCTTTTATTTACATATTTTTATATTTAAACAGACTAAATAGTTTAGTTCTTGGCCTTGAGATACGTTAGTAGCACTGTGTAAGTTAGCTGTGTAGCATGTTTTTGTGCCAGTCAGATATTTTTGTTATTATTTTGTCATTATCTATTTATTTTGACCATATTATATAAATGTCATGAGCACTTTCTTTCTTACATTTTCTTTTATTTGTTTCATAATGATAATAATAATTACTATTATTATTAAATGCTGAATTGCTGAAATTCTGAAACATGGCTTAAGTGAGTAAAAAAATACAAATTATGCTAAACTGGTGTGTAAATATTTGGGTATGAGTTGGGGTTTGAACAGGTTTGAATAAAAGGGATACTTGTTATATGTCTTTTCCAATACTGTATTATGCAAATCCCTTTAGAAGTGTTTGCACAAGCATATCATGATGTGAGACATGTGCACATGACTATGGCCTAAAATAAATATATTTATATATTTTATACACCCAGATGTCTTATAACTTTCTTGTCTTTGTCTTTTAGTAACTTTATTGAGAATCATTATTTTTTCTTCTTACTAATTCTTAATGTTATTAATAATTATATTACATACACATATTATATACATTATATTATGTAATCAACACATATTTTAGACATACCTGTCAAGTTTTAGATTTAAAAATAAGGGATATTTTCCTCTGTCCGCTTAAAGTCGTCCCACCAGCCCAACGAAGGTACAGTATCCTTTACATTTTAAGACAGGTTTACAAAAGATCTAAAATAACCACATGTGAACCATTTACACACTACAATTAGATTGTCAGAATCTGAACATGTTGTGGACATTCCTACATATGTCATTCTTTTAATACAGCCAAATTAAAAACCATTTTCTAGATATTTAAAAAAAGTTAAGATTTCATGTCTTTTTGGCATAAATGCACTCTTTTATATAATATATTTTTTGTTTATTTAATAGATTTAAAATTGAACAAAGGGCGCACAAATTCTGCAAAATGACTGTAGGTGACCTAAAAATAGTATCATGAGCTTTTACTAAACAGACATAGACCAGATATATTCCATCAGTAAAAATTAGTCCTAAGGGGCCTACACAATTAATAATTTTTAATTAATACTTCTTTCTTTTGATCACTCCACCCCTGATTAGTTCAGTTAATTTCGGTCCTCTCCACATTTCTAGTTCAGCTGAGTCACAAGCTGTAATTTTTTTATTTTGAAAGGTTTAATATGTCGTTTTATTTCGGAGACAAGTATTTTTAAGCAGCTATCAGAAAAATCTCATCACAGTTTACATGATTAGCCTACCGTTACCTTTCTTTTAGAAAAATCGCTGAAAACCCAGATATGTTTTAACATCAGCTGCCTGAACTCACAGCGATGGGGGGCTTCCCCACACTGACCCTACTTTGCAAGCTGTTTCTCCTGAAAGACGGGACTTTCTCCTTGAACCGACTCCACGATTGGTTAAAAGACACAGAGCGGTCAGTGCCCTGTCTCCTCAATAATATATATTTTTTAATTTAATATAATACGGGAAATTTACGGGAAAATACTAATACGGGAGGACGGCGGGAAAGAGGAGTAAAATACGGAAGTTTTCAAGGTCAAAACGGGAGACGTGACAGGTATGATTTTAGATTTAGACATATTTTATATGTTTTAGCTATATTTATAAGTATATGTATATGTTTTGTATGAAAAAGTACAGCGAGTTCAGTGGAATTCGGGTTAAACAGGAGCCTGAAGAGTTCCAAGAAACTCACATGACTGAACTCACATGATAGAGGTATGAGTTATCTAAGCATTCCAATAGCCACACCTCTTTATCTTCAGCAGCCAATAACTTTCTGGCTCCCAGTCTAGTTTCTGACAGCCAATCAGGGCTCTCTGTGTTCTCTGTTAACCCGCCCCTCCTAGAACAAGAGTACTAACAGCAGGCAGCTCAGAGCAAGGTCTTATATGGTCTGAGAACTTCCAGCTGTAAGAGTGTAAAGGAGAACTAATAGGAGATGTTTCATTGCTGTTGTTTTCTACAGTCTGCTGATACAGTTTACACATTAATAGAATTACTAGAAGTGTTATAGTAATGATTTAAAACAGAAGCAAAATCAATAATTATTAATTTAACAATATTTTAAATTTTTACTCCAGGATTTTCCAACCATGTAGATTTTGTTGCATCTACAACTCATAAGCATTACCCATAGTAAAACAATTTCAGGTCTCTTCCTTGAATACTGAAAAAAAAATATTGGCTAACTCAAGTTATCATTTTGATTGAACTCAGTTAAGTTGTAAATATATACAATTAAGTTTAGTCAACTTAACTGAGTCAAAGATTGATTATAAATGTAATCAATTAAGTTTATTCAAATTAACTGAGTTTCATTTATACCATTATAGCCCCAAGTTAACATACTGTGACAACTAGGTACAAAGAACAAATGTAACTTGCTCTTATAGCTGATAACACTGAGGCCTGGCAATCAACACATACACAATATTACTGTGTGCCCAGGATAAGGTAGCTTTGGGCAACAGACAACACAAAGATGGTAAGTAAGGAAGAGTCCAAACCCAATATGTATAAACCAACACTATGGAAAGAGCATTGACACGTGTAGTAACTAAAAGTTGATTGAAATCACATTTTTTTATTGGCTTACCAAACATTTTTAAGTTTTCAGGTTGAAGTTCTCTGAACTTATTTTATTGAGTTCTATTGATAAGTTCACTCAACTTGATAATATTAATTCTTCTGACTAAAACACAAAATCACTTTTTAGAGTGTAGTTTTTTAAATAACAGAAAACCTATTTTTGAAAAACACTTATCCACAAGAGCAATTTGACTTCTATTAGAAGAGTTATCATATATGAGTAATGTTCTTTAATGTTTATCTGTACACTCAACAATTTTGAGAATAAACAATGCATACAGATACACTGAAAAAAGGAACTTTGGACCAACCTAAAAAAATGCTCTAATTTGTTACACCTAAATATATTTTATATGTTTTTTTTTCAACTTCTATTTTTCGATTTATTTAGAATCTAACATTTTTATTTAAAGTCAATCAATATATTATTTAACCCATGTACCGAAAAGTTCTTTAAAACTAAGATAAAAGATGATTTCTAATAAAAATCCTTTTTCACACTTTTTAAAAAAAATCTAGAATAATGGATTATTTTCTGTTACAGCAATGTATAATTTTACCTTTGAATAAACTTATTAAAAGATTTGAATTCTGTTAGTTAATTTTTAAACTTTCTGTAATTTCCTTTTTCACCCAAAATGCATTATTTATTTATATATTTACTAAAGCTACACGTATAAAACCTATTAAATTACCATAGAATAAATCAGAACAGCTTAATGTTCTAATGTTAGTAATAATTTTAGCTGGGCAAACTTTCAAAATCTCTAATCAGGCTTTTATTTCGTAAGTAAAAGCAACATAACTGTGCAGTTAAACAGCTATGCGTTCACAACTTGCTCTTACATCCAATAACACTGCATACAAGCATTTAACCATTATATAAAACTTCCCTCATTAGCTAAGAGAAAATACCATGAGGGGAAACAACTTCACAATGATGGTGAGGGAGGAGGTCATGCCCTTTACGTGTAATTGTGGTGACGGAGGCCAATGGAAAAAGGGTGAGACTTACTGACAGAAGGATTCCAGGAGGAGTGTTCTGATGTGATGTCATAACCTCTGAAATAAAGTAAAAAATATTATTTAAGTTAAATTATTTATTTTAAGTTGTTTTAATAGGAAACGGATTTGCTTTTAGGCAAACTGAGAAAAACGGGTTTAAACCAGAAATCATAATTTTTCATTAGACCAACATAAAAGTTCACTTGAAATCAATGACATGGTTGTTACACTTGTAAACACACAGTGTAAACAGATTAGTCTAATTTACTACATAATGTAAACTGAATAAGTATAAAGTGTTGCTGAATTTGTAATAGAAGTGCTGAAATTACCAGTTTATGGGTGTACTATAAAGGCTTCAGAAGGCCATGGCAGACTGTTTTTCTCAGTGGCCCAATGCATTCTCATAACTGACTCTGTGAGGCGGAATGTTGAACATTTCTGTGTTTTATTAAATAGCAGCAATTCTTTGAATTTCAAGTTCTGAGTTCTGGAAGGTTCCGGTTTTCCATTAACAATTCAGGGGTAGGGCATTCAATGAATTACGACAGAGGAAAAAAAAAACAGTACTGGGCAGTACTGTTTACATTAATGACTCAAGGTGTCACAATGCATGTTGTTTAAAAAACATTAAGTCACACATCAGGTTAAAACACCTGCATAACACTTTCTTGTAATTTTTCCATTACGTTCACATACTCTTGTTACCCCCTGCACCATAATATGTATGAACCCAAATATGTATGAACTCAAATAAATCATGTAAGTCTGTTTAAGTAAAATTGGATATTTCTAAACATTACTGTACTATTTTGAGTTAGGTGAACATTTGTGGCCACATACTGTAAACATCCAAACTGAAATCTAAATTGATTATAATCAATTGATAATAACTGATTTCTGAGTCTGCATCTTTTCTCTAAGCTTTTAGCACAATCTTTTTGCATACTGGGTGTGTCCCCAAGTTTCTGATACTCACAATCAGTCTATAGTGTAGTATCCCTGTGTACCCCAAATCATTTATTCTGATAAACTGTGTGGTTGCTATTGTGTAGGCTGTAAGAGCAAGCAACACAAACCAAGTGAATTAGCTATATTAGGTATAAATAAATACATTATAATAACACAATGTAATTATTTTTTACAGTTGTTGTTTGTGCTTTAAATGTATGCAGACTGTAATTGCCAGTGACCGAAAGTAAAAATAAAGCTATTCATAAACTCTTTTAAAAAAATTTCATTGTAAATAGAGAGTAAACAACACTGTGGCCAGGCAGCCAATGGCTCTTAGCTGTTTCAAAATATGAAGGGAACTCTTCCCAAATAAAGTGAGAACAAATTGTTGCTTCAAATGTATTGAGTAGATTGTCTATGATACTTTTTATAGTCTATAATTGATTTAAATTAAGAAAGCTTCTTAATGTGGTAGATTTAATGTGCTTTTCCTGGTGTTTACTCACATAACAAAGCAGTAAAAATTGGGGAAATGTCTTAAAAACAGTATAACCACCTGTTTTCGCCCAAATGGTACTCTTAAGCCCTATACAGAAGGGATTCGTTTTTTAGGGAGTCCTGGCGTAATTTTCTCTTTTATATGGGGGTCCTCTGTGATTTTATTCCCGTTCAGAACGACCATGTATGTGTAGACGTCCTCCAATAGACGTCCTCTGAGAAAGTTACAGGCTGAATTACCGAATGTTTTTCACTGAACTCCGTGGTCCACTGGTAATTGTAGTCCTGTTCAGAGTTTCGTCACCCTGTGTTTAATAAAATAGCTATTTGTCCACTGCCACGCACCATAATTACACTTTGGGTAAGCATTTCCACGGAGATCCTTGTAAACCCAACAGTGAGTGGAAATGGAGGAGCTACTGAACGCGATGTCATGTGACCAAGAAAACTCATTGGTCCCCCTGTTTTTTCAATTGTAGTCCAGATGAAAAAGTTTTATCACTGAGTAGAAGTGTGAAGTATTTTTTGAACAGAAGTCTCACTAAGAAACTAATTCCGTCCGGATAGAGCTTAATACTGTGTATACAGGTGGTAAAGGTTTTACTAGGGCATCCTTTAGTGATGGGACGATACACTTTTTTCAGCTCCGATCCGATACCGATATAAAACTGATATAAGATTGCCGATACCGATACAAATACCGGTACTTTTAGTTTATTAATAGTACTATGATTAAGGTTAAATAATGAGGCTGAAACAGACCACACAGCCCTTTTAAGAGTATCCACAGGTGCATTTAATGTAAATGCATTCAAAAGTCATTTATTTGACACACTTCATATGCAATTACACAATAGTTTCCTTTCAAATAAAATGTTTGAATTTTTATTAAATATAAAAAAAAGTAAAATATTAAATACGTTAAACATTAAATTCAGGGCATTTTTGCAACGGTTGTGCAGGAGACTTTTATTTTGACAGGTAGCATAGAGGATTAGCTGCAATAGCTAACGGCTAACTGGCGATGCTAACTGTATTTCCGAGCTAAATTAATCACTGTTTTTTAATAACAGATTGATTTCTTAGTGCTGGTTAGGGTTGGTAGGACCTGTGGTTTGATATTAGATGTGGATTATGGCTGTAGTTCACTTAAGATTTTAAGAATTAAGAAGTTATTTATTACATTCACAATGCCAGAATGATTTTGCTAGCTAAGCTAACAGACTGCAGATCTTAATGGAGATGGCTAACGGCTAAGTGGCAATGCTAACTGTATTTCCGAACTAAATTAATGACTGTTTTTTAATAACAGATGGGTGTGTTTGTGCTGGTTAGTGTTTGTAGATGCTGTGGTTTTATAGGATATGTGGATTATGAATGTAGTTTACTCCAGTCTGTAGTACCTTCACAACACCGGAATGCAGCTGCTGTCAGTTCAGTGCTAGCTAGGCTAACAGACTGCTGGTGTTAATCTGTTTACCTCTCAGACGCTGACTTTACGTGTACCGTTCTGCTGTACAGCGTTTCCAAAGTGAAAACTCTCCAGATAATGGACTTTTTTTGTAGATAAACAGCTAAAGTTACTCAGTCAGCCGCAGACTGAAGCTGCTGGGGGTTCAGGGTAAACTGTTAAACTGGAATCTTGATCAGGGATGAGTTTTGTGTTAACGTTATGGCGGGTTTATTGTTCAGCTCAAGCTTTGGACTGGAATATGGATCGGTAAGTGGATCGGCAGCGCCCGCCCGATATCCGATTCGTCGGATTACGTCAATATCGGCCCCGATACCGATATTGTATCGGATCGGTCCCATCTCTAGCATCCTTAAATGCATTGCTTTCTTCAGTTTTACAAATGAACATCATTTAACAGTTACTTACTGTATGGTTGTAACTGGATTACATTGCTTTTTTATTATTTATTTCTTATTTTAACCTATTTTCTCCTCAGTTTGGAAGGCCAGTTACCCCACCCACTCACTAGGCCTTCTCCTATAAAAAACAATGATCCAACACTGGAAGGCTGAAGATTAACCGAAGCATTGAAGACTATGAATTAGTAAATAGCAGTTCGTTCTGGGAGTTTCCAGTTTTCCATGAATCATTCAGAAGTAGGGCATTAAACGAATGATGATGAAATGAGGACGAATAAACAGCAGAGTGAGCAGTACTGTTTGCATTAATGACAAAAGGTGTCACAATACGTGTTGTTGAAAACATTAAGTCACACATCAGGTCAAAACACCACCCAAACTCCAAGGAAAATACGGAAAAACATGGAACACACCTGGAGAACACCTCTTTTTATTTTTTACATTGTCTTTCTATTGTCTTCCAGTCAAATGTTCTAATGTTCTCTCTGAAAACTTGCTTTTTAATCTAATCACTGGCTTTTGTGTCCACACTGGCCATGTTAACACACAAACACACTGGTTGAAGGACTTCATTAAAGTAATATTGGTCTCTCAAAATGCCTGTTATGAAGGCCAAAGGTGATTCTGGACTTGTGAGGTTTCACAACAAAGCGTTCATGTCAGTGTTAACCACGGTACCTCCACACATGGACATGTTGCTCCATGACGGTCTGGAACAAGCACCCACCAAATTTCATTCCTCTCGGTTAATTCAGTTAATTTCATTCCCCTCGGTTAATTAAATATTTTTTTAAGTAATGGGAAATGAAAAATTGAGTTAGCATAAATTAAAACATCAAGTGGTGATGGTGAGTGTCAGAAACTGTTGGACACACCCAGTATGCAAATAGATTTTGACAGAAGCCAATGGAAAACAAGCTGCAAATGGCAACAGACTAAACTCAGTTGGTTCAACTCAAAGATCTCAGTTTGAATGTATATGTGTCCACAAATGTTCAACTAACTCAAAATACTTGAGTATTGTTTAGAATTTTATGTAAAACAGACTTAAGACATTTGAGTTCAAACAACGTATGGGTTTACAGTGCAGCTGATGATCAGCAATGTGGCTGGAAAGCCAAGGTTTTCCCAATGGAAGTTGGCTGCAGAGGTTTTGTGGACAAAACAATCACCAAGCTGCTTAGGGACCTGGCAAAACCCAAAGCCAAACCATCAGAGCCCTCTCAAGCTGGGTCTGATTGAAGAGGAAAGATCCCACCTTGGCATCAAATTAGCATTTGTGGTGCTGGAGGGCTAAGAACTGAGAGAGGCACATCTGGGATGCCAGGTGTCGTAGATAAGCTCTCTGGAGGTGTTGTGGGCCTGTCATCGACACACCAGTGCAACAGGGTGCCCACCTGATGACTCCAATAAAGCTTCAAACATTTCTGCCACACAGAGAGCACCGTAACCCCTTCACTTCCACAGGGAAACCCCTCAATGTCTGCATCAACGCAACTCTCAGGGATGCAATCAATAATTGATTGTGCAATCTCATCCTACAACAGAACTTTTGATTTTGGAGTATATGCATTATTTTGGACCCATAATCCATAATCACATACAAAAGCCTTTTTTTGACTAGAACAGAAAACTAGTCAGCAAGCTCAGGTCTTAACCAGTGCCTTCTAATTATACGGCTCCACATCTTCACATCCCTTCCCCCTCTAGGGTTTGGAGCCAGCAGGTGGAGTTGGTTAAATGTCTGTCTTTCAGCTCTTCAAGAAAAGGTTTCTCTAAGCTCTGCTTGAGCAACGGAGGACAATAGAAACACCATCACCCCCTGAACTGGTGGTATAGTGTTTACCAGATGAATAGATGCCAATTGTTTAGCAGTGGCAGAGTCCAGTGGATGCTCCTTCATTAGAAACTCGAGCAGGTGTGCAAAATAATACCAACCAGCTCTTGTGACCTTCTTCTGATTGAGATCAGAGGTTAGATCTAAAGACCAGCTGAAGTATTAGTGAGGACAGAAGCATGTTTGAAGATGATTTCCACAAATTTCTTTCACAAAACACATTAAAAATATGTTCAGATTAGGTAAAGAATACTAAAAGTATACTTTCTATTTCATTTACTTTAACAAAAATACACATTAAACACACAACTCTGAAAAGAAATAAGAGCTGAAAGAGAAAGAAAAGAGAAAGATGGATGATCACAAGCCATCAAACCAAGCTGAACTGCTTGGATTTTTGCACCAGGAGTGGCATAAAGTTATCCAAAAGCAGTGTGTAAGGCTGCTGGAGGAGAACATGCCAAGATGCATAAAAAAACAGGGTTATTCCACCAAACTGTCAGAGAAAGCCAGGCAGGGAGTCAAGGAGGCGGACGTAATCGCAGGTAAGAAAGAAATTAATAATTTATGAAATAAATAACAAAGAAACAAACAAACAAAGAACAAGAAAACAAACCAAAACAAACAGGATGTAACGATAACATAAAACAAACAGGGAGGCTATACAAGGAAACAAACAAGTAACTGGAAATAATACAAACTAAACAGGGCAGGGATATATACAAGGAATAAACTAGGAACTAAATAAACAAAACAGAACTGAACAAGAAACAAACAAGAAGATATATATATATATATATATATATATATATATATATATATATATATATATATATATATATATATATATATAACAGAGGACTAAGTCTAGGAACACAAAGGCTATGAATTCAATGATACACGGAGAGACAAACAACAGGAGAAGGTGCAAAAACCGACAGCAAACACTGACATAGGAGGGTTATTTAGAAAAACACAGGAAGTGGAAACACCTGGGGCTAGGGGGTGGAGCTACACGTTAGACACAGGTGGAAAAGTACTGAGACAGAACACAGGAGCACAGGTCACGTGGGGAACACTCAGGCACGAGGACAGACAGGAACAGACGCCTGGACACTTTAACTTCAAGTCTTTCCTCACTTTGTGCAGCTCTCTCTGATTTGACAGTCCTGCGAGCCGCGCTACAGAAACGCGAGGTAACACACGATGGGGGGCAGCTTCGATTTTACCAGGATCTCTCTGCTGAGGTCCTCCGGAGACGCCGCGAGTTCGGTCAGCTGAGACAGGAGTTTATGGCTCGGCAGATGTTTAGAGGATTTGCTTAGCCTGCGAAGCTCCGGTGTCTTTACGGCGGTAAGATCCGCCTGTTCTCGACAGTAGAGGAGGCTAAAAGCTTTCTGTCCGGTATCGAACGTGACAAGTGATTCTGCTGAAAATGTACACACTATGGTGTTCTTTCTATTTTCTTTATAGACATTATTAGAGGTAGCCTTTTGTCTGGATCTCATATTTATCGTTAAGGTGACAGGAATTGCGCTGTCTGATATTTAAACAAAGGAGAAAAAGTTTTGGTTATTTCTTATTATATTCTTGATATATTTTCTGTTCTAATTCAGCTGATAATTCTTTACTTTTTCTTTGAGACCTGGACAAACTTTACTGTTTACTGTAAAACTCTGGAGCGATGTTTGGTTCCACTTCACGGTTTATGCGGATGGAGTTTTTTTTTATTTTTCTTTTTTGCTCTTTTTTTCTGCGGTCGCCGTTTTACGGGCCTGGTGACCTACAAGTCTTTGATCTGCCCCGTCGTTTGGGGACGGGGCTTGGGGCGGGTGGAATGGGTTGTTTGTGTTTTTTTTTGTTTCTTAAATTAAATAAGGTTGCACATAAGATTCTTTGTTTAATTAAGTTGGCGCTCTACGCATCTGTGGTCACATTCTGGTTTCTTATTTTTCAAACTGAAAATGAAGGATTCGTTTAAATATATAACTTGGAACATGAAAGGCTTGGGACATGTTATTAAAAGAAAGAAAATTTTGACTTTTCTTAAAAAGGAGCGAGCATCAGTTGCCATGATTCAAGAAACGCATCTATCAGACCTTGAGCATTTAAAACTTAAAAGAGATTGGGTGGGACAAGTGTATTTTGCATCTTACAACTCTAATACGAAGAAACGAGGTGTGGCTATTTTAATTAATAAACATTTACCATTTATTCTTGAGCAACAAATAAACAATCCTGAAGGTAGATACGTTCTAATCTCGGGCTTGTTGTACGGACAGCATATCACTATGTTCAATATTTATGCCCCAAATGAGGACTGCCCTAAATTTATGTCTGATGTAATCCTGTTGTTTAATAATAGCTGCAAAAATTTAGGGATTATGGCCGGCGATTTTAATTGTGTCATGGATCAAAACTTAGATAAGTCTTCCTCTCTTTCAACCAATTCAAAATCGGCAGCGGTGCTCAATCAGATGTGCGCGGAATCTGGGCTAGTAGATATTTGGAGGGAATTAAATCCTAGTGTCCGAGACTATACCTTTTATTCTAATCCTCATAATTCATATTCACGAATTGATTACATACTCATACCTAATTTTTCGATCCACGTTGTATCTCATTGCAAAATTGGCCCTATTGTTCTGTCTGATCATGCTCCAGTCTACATGGAAATGAAACTGGGCATCCCAGTATCTAGCAGTAGGACTTGCCGGTTTAACTCTTCTTTGCTTACAAACAAGGAATTCTGTGATTTTATGCGCCTACGTATCCGTTATTTTTGGGAGGATAATAAGTACTCCCCTGTGTCATCAGCCACTTTATGGGATGCAGCTAAAGCCACAATCAGAGGTGACATTATCTCATATTCTTCTTCAGTAAAAAAGACTCAGGCTCAGGAACGCTTAGATTTGGAAGCAGAAGTTATTCGTTTAGAAAGATTACATAAATCCTCCCCCACTCAGTCAAATTTTGTGAAATTATGTCAGATGAGAGCTAAGCTTAACTTTAATCATACGAACCATATTAAAAAACTACTTCATTTTTCGAGACAGAAGTTTTATGAATTTGGTAACAAATCTAGTCGGCTGCTTGCTCATCAACTTAAGAAGGAACAGAGTGACAGAGCTATTAAATCTTTGAAAAACTCAGACGGTTCTATTACATATGATCCTTTGGTTATAAACAGGTCTTTTAAAAGTTTTTATCAGTCTCTTTATAAATCAGAGAATACTATGTCAGAGACAGATGTTTTGGCTTCTCTTGACACATTATCCCTTTCTGTCATATCAGAGGAGGACAGGGACACTCTAAATGCTGAGTTTTCTGTTGAGGAAATTTTTCAAGCACTGCAAGTCATGCCTTCCAATAAATCTCCCGGTCCAGACGGCTTTCCACCTGAGTTTTTTTAAATTTTCTGGCCTGAGCTTCACCCAATTCTGCTACCTGTTTTTCATGATCTGCTTGAGTCTGGTTCGGTACCTGACACTTGGAAAATGGCAACAATCTGCTTAATCTTGAAAAAGGGTAAGGACCCTCAGGATTGTGCATCTTATAGACCAATAAGTTTACTAAATACTGATTGCAAAATTTTAGCTAAGGTACTTGCTCGCAGGTTGGAGGCTGTACTACCAAAGGTAATTAAACCCGATCAAACTGGCTTTGTGACAATGCGATATGCCTCTGATAACATACGCCGGCTACTAAATATTGTGGATTTTCTTGATAAATCTAAACACCCCGCACTTATAGTTTCACTTGATGCCGAAAAAGCCTTCGACCGCGTCGAATGGTCTTTTCTCTTTGCTACACTTGAGAAATTTAATTTAGGGCCAAATTTTATTAAATTAGTTAAACTTTTATATTCCGATCCCCGAGCTACAGTTCTTACTAATGGATAAATGTCACAAGTTATACATATTAAAAGAGGAACAAGACAAGGATGTCCTCTGTCACCCCTATTATTTGCTCTGGTGATTGAGCCATTAGCCGAGTTGATTAGAACAGATGCCAATATTTTGGGTATTGACATGGGAAATGAGGACCATAGAATCTCTCTTTACGCTGATGATGTTTTATTGTTTATTTCTAACCCTATCCATTCACTTCCCAGAATATTGGAAAATATTGCTCAATATAGTACACTTTCTGGTTATAAAATAAATTTTTCAACATCCATGGCACTGCCATTCAATGTCCCTACTTGCTCCTCTCAATCCTTGTCTACTTTTTTGGGGGATGACTTTCCATTCCATTTGGTTGTTGATGGATTTAATTATTTGGGAATTTTTTTAACACCAAAACTTAATAATCTTTTTTCTAAAAACTATTTGTCCCTGGTGAATAAAATTAAGGCGGACTTGGTTATCTGGTGCTCCCTCCCATTATCTTTTTTTGGAAGGATAATTGTTCTGAGAATGAACATTCTTCCTCGTTTTCTATATTTATTCCAGTCCCTTCCTTGTTATCTATCCAACTCTTTTTTTAAGGATTTAAACACTTACTTTTCAAAGTTCATCTGGAACAATAAAAAACCTAGACTTAAATTTACCAACTTAATGAAACATAAAGAAAATGGGGGTGCAGGTGTACCAAACATGCAACTGTACTATTGGTCAGCTCAGGTTAAACACATCATTAGCTGGTGTACCAACAGAACTGACTCACTGTGGGTTAATATGGAATCCAAATCATGCTTCCCTCTTTCACTATCTCATTTACCTTTTATTAATAATGTGGAAATGTTGAAAGATGTATCTGATTCTTTTGCTATATCCAATACTCTGCTGACCTGGAAAGATGTTAAAAAGTATTTAAAAATACCTGTTTGTCTCTCTGTGTCTTCCCCATTCGCACTCAACCCAGACATTCCCTCTCAGTTGCATAACACAGGATTCCTTGAATGGTTTAAACGAGGAATTAAGTGTATCTCTTGTCTATTTTCAGATGGGACCCTGTTGCCTTTTGGGGTCATTCTGGAGAGGTATAGTCTATCAAAATCAGATTTTTATAGATATCTCCAGATTAGACATTTCTTTAAGTCTCTTCTAGATAAGGGGGAGTTGCGGGTCGAGATGACAGAGATGGAAAAACTTTTTTCTAAAAAGTACGATTCAAAAGGCCTGATTTCAAGGGTATACACTATGTTGTCTAATGAATCCTCATCCACTCTGATAAGTTTAAAGGCTATTTGGGAGAAAGATCTGGAAATTGACTTGGATCAGAATTTATGGGACTCTGTTTGTGTGAACTTGTTTCCCAAGTGCACTTCAATTAATGTGCATGAACTTAATTTTAAGTTCATGCATAGAATCTATTTAACACCAGTACGATTACAGAGGATATACCCAGAGAGATTGGACCTATGCTTCAAATGTCAGACACAGAGAGGTACATTTATTCACTCTTTTTGGACCTGCAATAAAATTAAACCATTCTGGAGGGAAGTGCATCTGGTTATTGAGGATATTTTCAGTGTAAAGTTTGCTATGTGCCCCGCACTGTATTTGCTGAATGCTCAGTTGGATGACATGTTTGATGCCCAGTTGAGACAAGTTTTCATTTTGTTGGTTTTTATAGCCAAAAAATGTATTTTGTTGCTTTGGTCTTCCAAACAAGCCCCATCATTGACCTTATGGCTCTCTCAGTTGACCTCTCTCCTTCCTCTTGAGAAACTGACTTATGACCTCCGCCAGAGGTCTGAGAGCTTCTGGCGGGTATGGTCCCCTCTTTGGAACTATCTGGAAGATCTTGGGTAGAGCCTATGAGAGACTACCTTCTGTTGTTTTGTATCCTGTGTGTGATCGCTATTAATGTATGAGGGTATGGCGCTATCAGTGTAATTTTTTTTTTTTGTGTGCAACCACTAAAAAAAAAAAAAAAAAAAGTGTTAAACAAACCAAAATACCGTACTTAAATGTGAAACATTAAAAAAAAAAAAAAAAAAAAAAAAAACAACAATGTTCATTTTACTCAAACATAAACCTATAAATAGCAAAATCAGAGAAACTGATTCAGAAACTAAAGTGGTCTCTTCATTTTTTTCCAGAGCTGTACTTTCTCTGAAAAATAGTACATTTAGTATGCATTTAAATACATATTCATTATAGTATTTGTGTTTCTACATTAAAAAATACAATTAAATGCACTTTTCTTCTTTTAAAAGGGAAGCCACACTGGCCTACTGTGGACAGGTTTGACAATACTATTCTTGAATATTCATTTTATGGTTAGACAGTTGCTAAACTGTTTTAATTAAAAAAACAAAAACAGCCCTGGAGAAGCTTTGAAGCTTTTAACCAAAGCCCCTGATTTTAGCTCAAATATTAAAAATGCTGGAAAATGGGGGGGGAGTACTTTGGAAGGGCCATATGGTGATGTATGGGTTTAGGGGTGGAGCAGGAGAGGGAACTGATTGGCCTGAGTTGCAGCAGTGGCAGTGTGCCTCTGATAGCGATAAGGCTCTGATGGTTAGTTGTCACCAGGGGGGCGGTGTTATTGATTGATTCATTTATTGATTGATTATTTTTGCATTATGTGAGTGTCCGTCTATGAAAGTACATCCTTGTCTAGAGCACAGTTAGGCACATTTGAGGGCGCTGCAGAGGCGGAAATTACAACAATAAAAGCGTTTTTTAAAGGTTAGGAAATGTTTGTAAAAATTTTAATTCAAAGGAACACATTTCAGCTATTAATGAAAAAAAAATGGTTTAGGGTTTAGTGCTTCTTTAAAGAGTATACATTGGCATACATCACGTGCAGCCAATAAATAGTCCTGCACAGTGCATAGTGATTCCCCACAGCTATACACCCATCTCCATTGGGGTTGATAATTAGCTGACACACAGAATCAGGTGGGCCGGAGTGGTGAAAGCACAAAGCCATCCAGAACTAAAGCCGTCAAGGACAGGAAGCACCCTGCTTTGAACTTTGAAGATCATCTGTGATGGCTGGAAGCGGATACAACCCTGAAACCTTTCCATACATGTACCCCCACACACTCCCACAAGTAGGTACTTAGGTTGGCAGGGATTATGAGGGAATGCAGCTATTTGATACATGATGCTCGTGACTTCGCATGTTGGGATTGCAATCCTCATTGCAGCTATTTATGTCCAAAGTGACACTGATATACACAGCGTAGAAGCCGTAGGCCAGAGTTGAGGGCCAAATCAAAGATAAGTTTAGCTCTTTGGAACCTGAGGAAGACTGTTCTCTCTCACAGCACCTGGCTGTAAACCAGAATAGCATTCTTTAACATTATTCCATAGCATCTGGCTTTAAGCAAAATTATACAATATAAATACATTTATAATAATAAGGTACATAAATCCAGTTAAAATCGCCACTCCCTAATGAAATGAACACAACATTTTATTGCATCCAGTCAGAAAACACATAATAAATGATACCTAATCCAAAGTGCATCCCTTGCAATTAAGTGTTGTTGATGTCTTTTTGCAGTGTGCAGTCAGTCAGGGGCCCTTTCCCACCCCCCTCAATCTGTTTTCTAAATAGCCTGTGTGTAAAACAGTCAAGGTACACATTCCAACTTCCTGGCTAACATCTAGTGTCACGTAAGGGTCGTGTAATAGCATGTAATGAGGCGTGCCGCTCACTATGGCTTGTTGGTGGTGTATTCTGATGCCGGGGTACACTGAGAGATGAGATGCCTGCACGTCTTACACTGGTTTCAACCCCCTGAATGGCGGTCTGAAGTTTATTGGTCGGTCATGTGGGAAGGTACTGCAAATCTTACAGCTTTAAAGGGTATTAAAGTCTCCATTTTCCAAATCCCATGAGATTTAAAAAATTAAAAGGTCATGAAAGAAGGAGATAGGCAGCGATTCTATTTGTTTTATTCCATAGAAATAAAGCCAAAAATTGTCGCCATGTTGTCATATTTGCAATCAAGTCTGTGCTGTAGAGATCAAAGTGGATTTTTTCCTTTGTATACTCAGTTTGTCTGGTAAACATAATAAAAAATAAATGTTTTGAAACATATAAGTATTTGACAGAGCTACACATCATAGTGCAAAAAGCCACTTCTAGTGCTTGATTTCACGGTGTCCAACAATACACTTCATCTCAATCAGTTCTTTCCCAGTGTAAACACCCTAAAGCACTAAAACTAGTCTGTAGCCTACGAATGCGCAGACACATGCAATTATCCCCCTGCAAGTACTGTTGTAGCATGTCACTGCCTCATCCAGACACACCTCTGACTAATTACTGCATACTTGTCAAGACATTTGGTCGCCAACCCAAGTGTTGCAGCATGGGGGCACTGGTTTTAACAAGCTTCTACCCTGTTAAATAAAGCTTAGCTGGAATATTAGAATCATATCAGCATGTTGGATTGTGGAAGGATGAATAAGGTCCTTCTTACTTAATCTCTAGGTCAGTGATTCTTCTCTATAGACTTTTTGTGTGTTTTTTTCCATTGCAAAGTGCATTTACAAAGAATTTTGCAGTCTGTTCTACCTATTTGTTTGTGCTCATCAATTGATTCCTTGTGACTTACTTTCAATATGGCAGCACCCAGAAAACCACCTGAAGTTACTGTGTGTATAAACAGCGTTTTTAATTAACTACCTGTACCCTTTCGAAGTTTTCAGTATCTCGTTTTAAATGTCCGGGCTCTCAAAATTCTACCAATGAAGTTTAAGAGCTACTTTGAGTTAGTTAATGGTGTAAAAAATGGTGATTTATATGCATGGGCAAGGCTATGCCCATATCACTAGCATTGTAAGCCTGTTGGGGGCATCGGCACTGGAGTCCTCCTTTAAAAAAAAAAGTAGCTTTTATCTGATCACACATATGCTAGTGTGAATGGAGATATTCGCAGGCTAGGGCTGGAAACAGGGAGCTTTAGAAAAAACTTCTGTATCTCTACTATTTCACATTTTTACTTCTGCTGTCAACGTTACCACGTTAATACGTCTGATTAATGTGAAAACATTAACATGTTTAAAACATGAATCACGTCATTAAGTTTGAATGACATCCTATAACTCACTTCTTTTACAGAGCCTGGTGATGTATTAGCATTTTAATAGCATTTTTAGTGTTTTTTAGCAGTATATTTAGCGACATAAACAATGTGGTTTACTACTACACACTACTACTAGTTTAGAAGGTAAGTTACTTTATTATTTATGCTGATATATGGAAAAAAAAACTTTTGCCAATCTAGCATTGATTTTTTTTGTATTTAAATATCCATTATTAAAATTAGAAGAATGCTGATAAAGATTATCTGATAATCCTTTAGCGATTTACCCCACAAACTTTTACCTGTACTAACCATCAGATCCAACATTAGAAGGCAGTAATTAATGAATTATATGAATAATGAATTAATGAATTAATTAATGAACAGTTCTAAGGTAGAAGTCAGCCTATTTGGCCTATTGCCGACCCCTGTTTTGCTGCACACCTGGCAGTTCAGGGGCATTCACAAAACCACATACAACCATAGTTTGTTCATAATATGTACAATATATTTGGCTCAAGGTACATCAAAGAGTAAAAAAAAAATAGATGACAAAATTTCTATGTGACAGCGATAAAAATATTGCACTGAAAAAAAGTCCCTACATAGTTTCGGCAATATCATATACTGATGAGTGTAAGCGTTACTTTATATGACTTGATTTAACGCAGTCCTTGGCCAGACAATCTTATGACCTGCTACTTTATATCTGTTACCCTAGTCTAGCCTGGGAAACTGAAACCAGACCACTGGAGACACAGTGAACTTATGTACCTTGCTCTGCACGTCCACATATAGATCACAGGTGAGGTATTTGAAAAAAATCTGCAGATTGTGGCAGCTTGAGTATTTATGCAAAACTAAAATGTCCTTGAAGGCAGAATAACTTGAAATCTTAGCAAAACAAAGCAGTATTTTGTAAATACCCAACAAGATGGGGAATTCATGGGTCCTGTTGTCTTCCACATATAATTCAACACACTAAATCCTGTATCTGTAAACACTCATTACTGCTATTTATTCTATATATTCTTATATGTTATCTATTTAACACACATGTGTATTTGAAATTTGCAGCTGCAGAGACCCACCCAGTGTTCTGATTGGTTAAACAAACCCCGTAATCTGATTGGTCTAGATAAAGCTTTCCTATTGGTCCATCAATCAGGCGTAAAAACAGGGTCAAAATTCGCAACTGCAGCTAGAGCTTTGCACCCGCAGCAGAGAAGCTGAATGAGAGGATTTTTAGCTCCACAGTGAAAAACGTCCACTGTCACATGTAATTTTTGGTCTGACCCAGCTTAAGCCATTTGAGCAGTACTGATTCACACATTCAAGAGATTGGATTTACAAATTTAAAAATATATATTTATATATAATTAAAATATTTTTTTCACATTTGTACATTTGAGTTATTATTAATATTACTTTCTGTTTCAAGTTTGCACATTCCAGTTAATTTGTGGATTTGGATTTTCGTGCATGTAGCTGTTTAAATGCAGCTACAAGTTTCAGTACATTTGTGACTTCTGTTTTACAAACTCAAAATCTTTTTTGACTCCATACAGCTCAGCTAACATACAACATTATAGGAATGTTTAGCAACATTTTGCAAAGGTTCCATGAATGTTAGCCTGAAACGTTACAGAAATAATGTTCCTGGAATGTTGTTATTAGGTACAATGTAATAAGAGCGTTTCTCACATAATATTCATCAACCTCTTTTGATCATTCCAAGTCCAGTGCAGGTGTTTTTTTGTCATTGAATAGGAAAGTATTAGCTTTCTTGCATTTCCAGATTCCAAAAAGTGAAACCATCACTAAAAGTTGATGTTTGCCTCTGCAGTCCTGTTGGTTTGGCCCAGAAGTGAAAAATGAGAGCCTTCATTGTGCTCTCACATTGACATTTTTTGGGGCAGTAGACTTATGGAGTTAATATTGTGCCTCAAGTAAAAATGTAAAAAATAAAAATAAAATAAAATAATAATAATAATAATTATTATTATTATTATTATTATTATAAAACTGGCAAACAGAATAAAAATATATAAAATAAAAAGTAAAAAAAAATACATTTTTGAAAGAAAATCATTAAAGACATAATTAAAAACAGAAGCAATTATAGATTTTAAGAATAGAAAATTATCTACAACATCTGGATTGATATACAGTGAAGTTATAGAGTGAGGAATTTGCACAACACAATCACGAGATTAACCCTGCAGAAAACTTGTGGGACTGTGGTGGGAAATGTTTGTAGCAGAAAAAACCCAATCACTGTGGGAGGTGTGTGTGTGTGTGTACAGCAGAGAAGAATGTGTGGGAGGAATACAGAGTTGTGAGACAATCATCAAGGCCAGAGGTGGCTGCACAAAATACTGACAGACCCTTATTTAAGCAATTCTTTTGGACTGCCAGTGTGATTTGTTGGAAAAAACGTTACAATGGTTTAAAGTTACATTATAAACTGATAGTATATATTAGACAGTATTTTTCTAATGCCTTTTTTATACATGGCCTATTTTTATGGAGATATTAAGATTGAAGTACTTTGCAATGCAAAGGAAGGAACTAGACTGTCTGGCTTCATTTAATCTTTTCTCTCATGTGAACACTGCCATCTACAGGACACAAAGAGCAACAGTTAAAACGGGATAAAATAACCAGTAGTCGTGTTGATAAAACGTTACTCTAAATTAGAATTTATACTTTTTCTAGTTTTATTTTTATTTTGTCTGTTACATACACTATTTGTACATAAAAAACTTGAAATTTAGGATATAACTGATGTAACTGACACATAAATCTCAGTTATTTTAAATTCAAATAATACACTAAACTTCCTTTAACAAAGGGCCTGTGAAAACAAGATTTTACAGTTTTAAAGTTTACAGCACATGTAGAAGCTTCCAGAACCTACATGTAGCTTAGCATTGCTGCCAGTTGTTAACATATGTTAACACAGGTTCTCATGCAGTTTTTTTCACTTTATTAATTTATTTACCTGTTGAATTCCCTCATTTTTTGTCCATTACATAAAATGAAAATAATGTGTTATATTGTTTTGTTTGTATTAATGCTTGCTGCTGCCACTGCACTTCCATCACTGTCTGGGCAGGGCATTATATATATGTAGATTTTTCTCAAACCCTGAATATCTATCTAGCTAATTCTAAAGTTAAGCTAACTGAGTCACAAGCTGTATTTTATTAAACACACAATGGGTTTAATTTATGTTTTGATTCAGAGAAGAGTCTTTTTAACCAGCTATCAGAAACAATCTCATCACAGTTTACATGGTTAGTTACCTTTCTTTTAGAAAAATCTCAGTATATCCAGATTAGTTTTAACGACAGCTGCTCCGACTAGCTGCCTGAACTCACAGCGAGGGGAGGGGCGGGGCTTTCCCCACACTAAACTGCGCTCCGCAAAACCAGCTAGCTGATTGGCTGTTTCTCCTGAAAGGCGGGACTTTCTCCTTGAACCGGCAACACGATTGGTTAAGAGACACACAGCGGTCAGTGCATTGTCGCCTGCGGCCTATATTTTTTTTTATTTAGTATAATACGGGAAATTTACGGGAAAATACTAATACGGGAGGACGGCGGGAAAGAGGAGTAAAATACGGTAGTTTCCCGGCCAAAACGGGAGACTTGACAGGTATGCATCTGGAACCATATTAGAAAAAAAAAAAGAACATTATTTAAAAACACACAAATGAAGCAGCTCATTGCATTTCAGTGCAACAGATTGCTGTAAAACTATTATTTATTATTATTTATTATTTTGTATTAGCAACTTGTAAAAACGTAAAACTTTATTATCATCATACATAAAGGAAATAATGGAGGAAAATGAAGGAATAAAAATTGCTTCATGCATCAATTATTAAATATTACTAGTATAAACCATTGTAATCTACAATCATTGTGACTAGTAAAAAAAAGAAACTAGCGTTGTCATTAGCTAGCTATTAGCATTTTAGCGCAATAAAACAGAGTTTTTCTTGTTTTGTGTTTTCTTTCTTGTTATATTTTTTACATTGTGAATTTAATATTGAAGACATTAAAGCTATACAGGAATTCAGAATTTTTGTTTTTAGAAACAAAAAGTGTTAAAAAAAAAACAGTGTACTCCAAAATAATAATAATAATAATAATAATAATAATAATAATAATAATTAAAAACATTAAAATATCTTCTCTATAAATAGTTATCAGTCTCTTTTTATCATAATCTGATTTTGCCATATATTTAAAAGTGGTGCATGCTTACATAAAAACACACAAAACAAACTTAAACTTAACCTAAAGTGTGAAGATTTTGGTTTATACCCTGGGTAGGCTCCAGTGGAACTTACCATGCAAAAAGAGGGTCTCCAACTGAAATGTTTGAGAACTGCAGTTGTAAAAAGCAGCCTAAAATTATTTATTCTTTATAATCTTATTTAAGGCTTTTTTGACCTTCCAGCTAGCTAGCTTGCCGCTAATGTTAGTATTTTAGCATGTTAAATAGCTTACTACTTATGTAAGCTAGCTCTCTGTTAACCTTAGTTCTCTCCCTGGTAACATTAGCTAACTCATCGCTAATGTTAGTATGTTAGCTAACTCATCGCTAAAGTTAGTATGTTAGCTAACTCATCGCTAAAGTTAGTATGTTAGCTAACTCCCTGGTAACGTTAGTATGTTGGCTAACTCACTGCTAAACTTAGTATGTTAGCTAACTCGCCACTAAAGTTAGTATGTTGGCTAATTCCCCGGTAACGTTAGTATGTTAGCTAACTCATCTCTAAAGTTAGTATGTTAGCTAACTCGCCACTAAAGTTAGTATGTTAGCTAACTCATCAATTTAAGTTATTATAGCTAAAGTTAGTATGTTATCTAATTCACCGCTTAAGTTAGTATAGCTAAAGTTAGTATGTTACCTAACTCACCGCTTAAGTTAGTATATTAGATAACTCAGGGCTAACCTTAGTATGTTAGCTAGCTCGACGCTAAGTTAGCTAGCTCTCCGTTAATCTTAGTTCTCTCCCCGGTAACATTAGCTAACTCGACACTACAGTTAGTATGCTAGCTAACTCACTGCCAACTTTAATATGTTATCTAACTCACCTCTAAAGTTAGTATGTAACCTAGCTTGCTGCTAATGCTAGATGTTAAAAGTGGGCCATTGTGCTTTCCTGACATTAAACACACTATCTGAAAACATAGTACCTACAGCAGACTTACAGTACATGTAAGACAATTTATGTTAACTACCTGGATTTTAATTTTAAGACTGTTTAAGAACCTGCAGGAACTCTGAATTATGCCAAGGACTATTCAACCATGTAAAGAAAAAACAATATTTAAAGACTTAAAGGCCAGTCAATACTCAAGTGCAATCAAAAAGACGTTCAAAAATGTTAAAAAGTTACCTCTGTTGCACAGGATTAGTTAGTCCGACTTACCAGCTTCAGAAACTGCAAGTTTACAGGATTCCCCCCTCCCCACCCCCCCTTTTTTTTAAAGAGCAAGACTTTATCATTGAAAGCAATGCTGAATTGAGCATTAAAAGAACTCCACAGTAATATTTAAAAGGTGAATAACATATTCTGAGGTAAATACCAAGGTTTTCTACAAATTCAACTACAACAATCTACATATAACTAATATATAAAAATATGATTTATATGATATAATAAATAATTTTATACATTTGATAAAACCATAAAGAAAGTTACGGTCCCCAGAAGTCATGTCACTGATTTAACTAGAGGCTGCATATGTCTTGTATGTAAAACTCAGAGACTAGTGTTTATTTTCTGTATTTGCTTTATTTTCTGTAACGTCTATAGAGATGAATTAGTGCCAAATTGAAAAGCAATCACTAGAATGGAAAAAAAACATGAACTAATACAGAAAGTGTTGCAGCTAACAACCCATTCCCTGCACCTAAGCTGAGTGCACAGATCTAACTATCCCATGGCAATGACATGAGTATAAATAAATAAATGCACATAAAAAATTATAGATATATAAATTAATAAATATGTGCATAAATAATTGCATAGCTTAATGAATTAATTAGTACATACATTAATTTTAAAGATTTGTTTTACTATTTCTACATTTATTTATTTCCTAATTTCTCCATGTACTTATTTATTTCCACTTTTCTTTATTCATTTATTTATTTCTGTATTTCTGCATTTGTATGTTAATGAGCTAGGCAGTCCTGTCCTCCCTCTAAAGCATGATTGGTCAACTGGTGAATCCAACAGAAGCAACCAGTTTCTAACTACTCTAGGTGCTGACCGAAGCTACCCCACACCCGTGATTCCCAGAGACGGGCAGGAGCCCGGAGGGAAGACGCCATCCTGTCGTAGCACCATAGCCGGGGAGATATGTGAGACAGTACCTACACACGCCCAGAGTCGTGAACACTGCTCCGCGGCCCGCCCGTAACCTCCCGCCGGCCCCAAGCGGCACGAGCGTCACCTCCCGACCACCATATGAACGCAACAATGTACACATGACATTTCTACAGATATCAGGGTCCGAGCCTCTTTTGAGTAAGCTGAAGGCGGCAGCGGCAAGGAAAAACTCCCTCAGTTAAATAGGAAGAAACCTTGAGAGGAACCAGGACTCAAAAGAAGAACCCATCCTCCTCTGGTCGACACCAGATATCTCATCTACCAGCATGCAGAATTTGTGCCAAAATAAAAAACAAAACCAGTGTTACATTTGTTTTACACTGCTTGACTTCAGTGTGTAAAAAATCTGTGGAATTAAATTGGGGCACTGCTTTACTGACTTGCCCCTTGAAGTATTGAACATAAACTCATCTTTGAAACAGAATGCACATAACATTTTGTTGTAACCAATGACTGTATAAAAACAGGAACACTGTGATTTCATTTATTTTAACAGTAAACCTGCAGTCCATGTATTTTACATACAGAACCATTTACATTTACATCAAATTACTTACCGGAGCTCAGCTCTTGTGAACTAGAACTACTACAGTCCACTTTCTCTGTATGAAAGAAAATGTAAATTAAAAGTGTACATAGAGTACTGCAACGTGACAATTGTTTTTGCTTTTCATATTGGCACATATTTTGTTTCTATGAAAAAATGTAAGTCATGTGTGCATTGCATTTCATATTTTTTCCGCTGTAGTGATTGCCGTTTACTTTTTCTTCTCTATAAAAACTGGCAAAACCGTTCCTGGGCTGGGAAGCTGGACTTGAACCACTTGTGATCCAGGATCTGCTGCAAATTAGGTCTTGAGGATGGCTGGGCCTGCAGACACAACCTAACCAGTTCATGGAATTCTGTGTAGAGAGATGAGATTGGATGGGAGAAAGATGTTTCAGTATGACATTTACTTGCTATATTTTGTTTTCATGATTTCTGCATAAAAAAAAAACACTACCATCAAAAGTAAATTTTACTCTTCAGGACAGCTGTAAAGTTTTAGCTGTGCATATTTTTACCAAACTAAATACTTTTGGATTGAGCCTCTCTCTAATTAGTTACAAGGTCTGTTTTACTCTCATTTACTAGGATGCTTTCATTTATCTTACCATCTGATAGGCCATCTTTAAAGTTGAGCTGACCACCAAGGATCTCGTCCTCATCTTTAAATGGAAAGGATGCACTGACAACCTGGAACAGCATCACCCCTAAAGACCATACGGTTGCAGGAATGGCGCAGTACCTCCCTTTTAAAAAAAACTCTGGGGGGCAGTATTCCAAGGTGCCTGAAATCATAAAAGTGGAAAGAAAACAAGCAAAGATGAGCACAGAACTTCATTTCTACTGTATATTCATTTAAATGGCCATGGGACACTAGCTTATTCTCAGGACCATATTTTTAAGGTAATTTTATTTTATTTTAAAGTGACCAAGACTCCATCTTACCCTCAAAATAACTATATCCGTATCTTCTGATCAAATCACCACAGCCGAAGTCGATCAGTTTGAGCTTCAAAGTGTCCGTGTTGATCAAAATATTATCAACTTTGATGTCTCTGTGGAAGACACCTCGCTTCTGGCACTCGATCACCGCCTCCACTACCTGTATCATTAAATGTCTTGCCATCTGTTCACTGACAGATCCTCCGTAGGTTTGAATGAAGCCATTCAGGTCCATGCAAGGATAAAAACGCTCCAGGATCAAAATATAGCGCTCAGGCTCATCGAACCACTCGATGAGTTGAATGATGTTTTTAACAGGTGGCTCGCTCATCTTTTGCATCAGGGCCACTTCTATTGGAATGGACCTGGAATCATGAGGCTGCAAGAAATACATGTAAGACATGTTAAATAGTAAATGCAGAGAAGAACACGTCAAGCGTAGGACTTAAGGACTATGATGTTGCAGAGCTTATATGATTTTTGGCCATGTATTGAAAGTAAAATTTAGTTACAGGTTTACTTACGCTTTTGAAGTATCGGTCGTCCTCCTGTTTTGGGATGAATTTAATGGCCACCTATGCAAAAAGACAATAAAAGGATTAAAGATCATGAGGATTAAAAATGAATGTATGTGAGATAATGATGTTATGGAGCTATATGGTCAAGAACCTGTAGGCCATCAGAAATGCGTGTTCCACCGAAGACCACTCCAAAGCCTCCTTCTCCGAGTCTCTCTCCAACAGTGTAGAGAGATTCGTAGTTCTCTGTGGAAACTAATGTTAAAACTGAATGTTAGCTCTATTGGATTAATTTAGCATATATTTACACATTAATATTCCTGGTTTTGCAGGATGCAGTGGAATGAAATTTCTGTTAATATTCAACATTTTAATCATTACAGTTCACTCAGCCTAAAATTTTATTAAAATGTACATTGTGTGCAATGATCTGGACAATGAGCTGACCTGGCTTGTTGTTGACCTTTGGCTGTTTAGGCCTTCTTCTCCTATTTCTATACTTTTGTTTCCTGGGCTGTTGTCTTTTCTCTGCCTTCTTTTTCTTCCTTTCTGGGGATTTGATTTTAGGATCGTCCGTTTGCTGTGGAACCGTCGGCAAATCCTCCTCTTCTTCTCTCTTCCTCTTTTTTTGTCTGAATATAGACTCCTCCATCTTCTTCTAAGAAACGTTTCTCACAATAAAGCTAATTAATTAAATAAATTAAACTTCACTGTAACGAGCTGCACAGTTCTGCTGCTTCTTCTTCGGTGAACTGAGGAGAGATGTGAGGCTTTAGAATTTACAGTTCTTTACAGTGACACTGGATTGTGACATCACGATTAGAATGCGGTGCTTGGTTGCCGTGGTGATAATGAAACTTGTGTTTGAGCTCCACCATTGTGCCCTCTATTGACTTGTGTTAAACTTTTGAGAAATTATTTGCCTTTCCAAAGAAAATATATATATAATTATATATAATTAAAATATTTTTTTCACATTTGTACATTTGAGTTATTATTAATATTACTTTCTGTTTCAAGTTTGCACATTCCAGTTAATTTGTGGATTTGGATTTTCGTGCATGTAGCTGTTTAAATGCAGCTACAAGTTTCAGTACATTTGTGACTTCTGTTTTACAAACTCAAAATCTTTTTTGACTCCATACAGCTCAGCTAACATACAACATTATAGGAATGTTTAGCAACATTTTGCAAAGGTTCCATGAATGTTAGCCTGAAACGTTACAGAAATAATGTTCCTGGAATGTTGTTATTAGGTACAATGTAATAAGAGCGTTTCTCACATAATATTCATCAACCTCTTTTGATCATTCCAAGTCCAGTGCAGGTGTTTTTTTGTCATTGAATAGGAAAGTATTAGCTTTCTTGCATTTCCAGATTCCAAAAAGTGAAACCATCACTAAAAGTTGATGTTTGCCTCTGCAGTCCTGTTGGTTTGGCCCAGAAGTGAAAAATGAGAGCCTTCATTGTGCTCTCACATTGACATTTTTTGGGGCAGTAGACTTATGGAGTTAATATTGTGCCTCAAGTAAAAATTTAAAAAATAAAAATAAAATAATAATAATAATAATAATAATAATAATAATAATAATAATAATAATAATAATAATTATTATTATTATAAAACTGGCAAACAGAATAAAAATATATAAAATAAAAAGTAAAAAAAATACATTTTTGAAAGAAAATCATTAAAGACATAATTAAAAACAGAAGCAATTATAGATTTTAAGAATAGAAAATTATCTAGAACATCTGGATTGATATACAGTGAAGTTATAGAGTGAGGAATTTGCACAACACAATCACGAGATTAACCCTGCAGAAAACTTGTGGGACTGTGGTGGGAAATGTTTGTAGCAGAAAAAACCCAATCACTGTGGGAGGTGTGTGTGTGTGTGTACAGCAGAGAAGAATGTGTGGGAGGAATACAGAGTTGTGAGACAATCATCAAGGCCAGAGGTGGCTGCACAAAATACTGACAGACCCTTATTTAAGCAATTCTTTTGGACTGCCAGTGTGATTTGTTGGAAAAAACGTTACAAGTTACAATGGTTTAAAGTTACATTATAAACTGATAGTATATATTAGACAGTATTTTTCTAATGCCTTTTTTATACATGGCCTATTTTTATTGAGATATTAAGATTGAAGTACTTTGCAATGCAAAGGAAGGAACTAGACTGTCTGGCTTCATTTAATCTTTTCTCTCATGTGAACACTGCCATCTACAGGACACAAAGAGCAACAGTTAAAACGGGATAAAATAACCAGTAGTCGTGTTGATAAAACGTTACTCTAAATTAGAATTTAGACTTTTTCTAGTTTTATTTTTATTTTGTCTGTTACATACACTATTTGTACATAAAAAACTTGAAATTTAGGATATAACTGATGTAACTGACACATAAATCTCAGTTATTTTAAATTCAAATAATACACTAAACTTCCTTTAACAAAGGGCCTGTGAAAACAAGATTTTACAGTTTTAAAGTTTACAGCACATGTAGAAGCTTCCAGAACCTACATGTAGCTTAGCATTGCTGCCAGTTGTTAACATATGTTAACACAGGTTCTCATGCTGTTTTTTTCACTTTATTAATTTATTTACCTGTTGAATTCCCTCATTTTTTTGTCCATTACATATAATGAAAATAATGTGTTATATTGTTTTGTTTGTATTAATGCTTGCTGCTGCCACTGCACTTCCATCACTGTCTGCAATTTTTTTGTAATGGTGCATTTTAATATTGTACTAGTTACTAATACTAACAAGTTACTTCTTACATCTGGAACCATATTAGAAAAAAAGAACATTATTTAAAAACACACAAATGAAGCAGCTCATTGCATTTCAGTGCAACAGATTGCTGTAAAACTATTATTTATTATTATTTGTTATTTTGTATTAGCAACTTGTAAAAACGTAAAACTTTATTATCATCATACATAAAGGAAATAATGGAGGAAAAATGAAGGAATAAAAATTGCTTCATGCATCTATTATTAAATATTACTAGTATAAACCATTGTAATCTACAATCATTGTGACTAGTAAAAAAAAGAAACTAACGTTGTCATTAGCTAGCTATTAGCATTTTAGCGCAATAAAACAGAGTTTTTCTTGTTTTGTGTTTTCTTTCTTGTTATATTTTTTACATTGTGAATTTAATATTGAAGACATTAAAGCTATACAGGAATTCAGAATTTTTTTTTATAGAAACAAAAAGTGTTAAAAAAAACAGTGTACTCCAAAATAATAATAATAATAATAATAATATTAATAATAATAATTAAAAACATTAAAATATCTTCTCTATAAATAGTTATCAGTCTCTTTTTATCATAATCTGATTTTGCCATATATTTAAAAGTGGTGCATGCTTACATAAAAACCCACAAAACAAACTTAAACTTAACCTAAAGTGTGAAGATTTTGGTTTATACCCTGGGTAGGCTCCAGTGGAACTTACCATGCAAAAAGAGGGTCTCCAACTGAAATGTTTGAGAACTGCAGTTGTAAAAAGCAGCCTAAAATTATTTATTCTTTATAATCTTATTTAAGGCTTTTTTGACCTTCCAGCTAGCTAGCTTGCCGCTAATGTTAGTATTTTAGCATGTTAAATAGCTTACTACTTATGTAAGCTAGCTCTCTGTTAACCTTAGTTCTCTCCCTGGTAACATTAGCTAACTCATCGCTAATGTTAGTATGTTAGCTAACTCATCGCTAATGTTAGTATGTTAGCTAACTCATCGCTAAAGTTAGTATGTTAGCTAACTCCCTGGTAACGTTAGTATGTTGGCTAACTCACTGCTAAACTTATTATGTTAGCTAACTCGCCACTAAAGTTAGTATGTTGGCTAATTCCCCGGTAACGTTAGTATGTTAGCTAACTCATCGCTAAAGTTAGTATGTTAGCTAACTCGCCACTAAAGTTAGTATGTTAGCTAACTCATCAATTTAAGTTATTATAGCTAAAGTTAGTATGTTATCTAATTCACCGCTTAAGTTAGTATAGCTAAAGTTAGTATGTTAGCTAACTCACCGCTTAAGTTAGTATATTAGATAACTCAGGGCTAACCTTAGTATGTTAGCTAGCTCTCCGTTAATCTTAGTTCTCTCCCCGGTAACATTAGCTAACTCGACACTACAGTTAGTATGCTAGCTAACTCACTGCCAACTTTAATATGTTATCTAACTCACCTCTAAAGTTAGTATGTAACCTAGCTTGCTGCTAATGCTAGATGTTAAAAGTGGGCCATTGTGCTTTCCTGACATTAAACACACTATCTGAAAACATAGTACCTACAGCAGACTTACAGTACATGTAAGACAATTTATGTTAACTACCTGGATTTTAATTTTAAGACTGTTTAAGAACCTGCAGGAACTCTGAATTATGCCAAGGACTATTCAACCATGTAAAGAAAAAACAATATTTAAAGATATAATATTTCAATACTCAAGTGCAATCAAAAAGACGTTCAAAAATGTTAAAAAGTTACCTCTGTTGCACAGGATTAGTTAGTCCGACTTACCAGCTTCAGAAACTGCAAGTTTACAGGATCCCCCCCCCCTTTTTTTTAAAGAGCAAGACTTTATCATTGAAAGCAATGCTGAATTGAGCATTAAAAGAACTCCACAGTAATATTTAAAAGGTGAATAACATATTCTGAGGTAAATACCAAGGTTTTCTACAAATTCAACTACAACAATCTACATATAACTAATATATAAAAATATGATTTATATGACATAATAAATAATTTTATACATTTGATAAAACCATAAAGAAAGTTACGGTCCCCAGAAGTCATGTCACTGATTTAACTAGAGGCTGCATATGTCTTGTATGTAAAACTCAGAGACTAGTGTTTATTTTCTGTATTTGCTTTATTTTCTGTAACGTCTATAGAGATGAATTAGTGCCAAATTGAAAAGCAATCACTAGAATGGAAAAAACATGAACTAATACAGAAAGTGTTGCAGCTAACAACCCATTCCCTGCACCTAAGCTGAGTGCACAGATCTAACTATCCCATGGCAATGACATGAGTATAAATAAATAAATGCACATAAAAAATTATAAATATATAAATTAATAAATATGTGCATAAATAATTGCATAGCTTAAAGAATTAATTAGTACATACATTAATTTTAAAGATTTGTTTTACTATTTCTACATTTATTTATTTCCTAATTTCTCCATGTACTTATTTATTTCCACTTTTCTTTATTCATTTATTTATTTCTGTATTTCTGCATTTGTATGTTAATGAGCTAGGCAGTCCTGTCCTCCCTCTAAAGCATGATTGGTCAACTGGTGAATCCAACAGAAGCAACCAGTTTCTAACTACTCTAGGTGCTGACCGAAGCTACCCCACACCCGTGATTCCCAGAGACGGGCAGGAGCCCGGAGGGAAGACGCCATCCTGACGTAGCACCATAGCCGGGGAGATATGTGAGACAGTACCTACACACGCCCAGAGTCCTGAACACTGCTTCCCGGCCCGCCCGTAACCTCCCGCCGCCCCCAAGCGGCACGAGCGCCACCTCCCGACCACCATATGAACGCAACAATGTACACATGACATTTCTACAGATATCCAGGTCCGAGCCTCTTTTGAGTAAGCTGAAGGCGGCAGCGGCAAGGAAAAACTCCCTCAGTTAAATAGGAAGAAACCTTGAGAGGAACCAGGACTCAAAAGAAGAACCCATCCTCCTCTGGTCGACACCAGATATCTCATCTACCAGCATGCAGAATTTGTGCCAAAATAAAAAACAAAACCAGTGTTACATTTGTTTTACACTGCTTGACTTCAGTGTGTAAAAAATCTGTGGAATTAAATTGGGGCACTGCTTTACTGACTTGCCCTTTGAAGTATTGAACATAAACTCATCTTTGAAACAGAATGCACATAACATTTTGTTGTAACCAATGACTGTATAAAAACAGGAACACTGTGATTTCATTTATTTTAACAGTAAACCTGCAGTCCATGTATTTTACATACAGAACCATTTACATTTACATCAAATTACTTACCGGAGCTCAGCTCTTGTGAACTAGAACTACTACAGTCCACTTTCTCTGTATGAAAGAAAATGTAAATTAAAAGTGTACATAGAGTACTGCAACGTGACAATTGTTTTTGCTTTTCATATTGGCACATATTTTGTTTCTATGAAAAAATGTAAGTCATGTGTGCATTGCATTTCATATTTTTTCCGCTGTAGTGATTGCCGTTTACTTTTTCTTCTCTATAAAAACTGGCAAAACCGTTCCTGGGCTGGGAAGCTGGACTTGAACCACTTGTGATCCAGGATCTGCTGCAAATTAGGTCTTGAGGATGGCTGGGCCTGCAGACACAACCTAACCAGTTCATGGAATTCTGTGTAGAGAGATGAGATTGGATGGGAGAAAGATGTTTCAGTATGACATTTACTTGCTATATTTTGTTTTCATGATTTCTGCATAAAAAAAAAAAACACTACCATCAAAAGTAAATTTTACTCTTCAGGACAGCTGTAAAGTTTTAGCTGTGCATATTTTTACCAAACTAAATACTTTTGGATTGAGCCTCTCTCTAATTAGTTACAAGGTCTGTTTTACTCTCATTTACTAGGATGCTTTCATTTATCTTACCATCTGATAGGCCATCTTTAAAGTTGAGCTGACCACCAAGGATCTCGTCCTCATCTTTAAATGGAAAGGATGCACTGACAACCTGGAACAGCATCACCCCTAAAGACCATACGGTTGCAGGAATGGCGCAGTACCTCCCTTTTAAAAAAAACTCTGGGGGGCAGTATTCCAAGGTGCCTGAAATCATAAAAGTGGAAAGAAAACAAGCAAAGATGAGCACAGAACTTCATTTCTACTGTATATTCATTTAAATGGCCATGGGACACTAGCTTATTCTCAGGACCATATTTTTAAGGTAATTTTATTTTATTTTAAAGTGACCAAGACTCCATCTTACCCTCAAAATAACTATATCCGTATCTTCTGATCAAATCACCACAGCCGAAGTCGATCAGTTTGAGCTTCAAAGTGTCCGTGTTGATCAAAATATTATCAACTTTGATGTCTCTGTGGAAGACACCTCGCTTCTGGCACTCGATCACCGCCTCCACTACCTGTATCATTAAATGTCTTGCCATCTGTTCACTGACAGATCCTCCGTAGGTTTGAATGAAGCCATTCAGGTCCATGCAAGGATAAAAACGCTCCAGGATCAAAATATAGCGCTCAGGCTCATCGAACCACTCGATGAGTTGAATGATGTTTTTAACAGGTGGCTCGCTCATCTTTTGCATCAGGGCCACTTCTATTGGAATGGACCTGGAATCATGAGGCTGCAAGAAATACATGTAAGACATGTTAAATAGTAAATGCAGAGAAGAACACGTCAAGCGTAGGACTTAAGGACTATGATGTTGCAGAGCTTATATGATTTTTGGCCATGTATTGAAAGTAAAATTTAGTTACAGGTTTACTTACGCTTTTGAAGTATCGGTCGTCCTCCTGTTTTGGGATGAATTTAATGGCCACCTATGCAAAAAGACAATAAAAGGATTAAAGATCATGAGGATTAAAAATGAATGTATGTGAGATAATGATGTTATGGAGCTATATGGTCAAGAACCTGTAGGCCATCAGAAATGCGTGTTCCACCGAAGACCACTCCAAAGCCTCCTTCTCCGAGTCTCTCTCCAACAGTGTAGAGAGATTCGTAGTTCTCTGTGGAAACTAATGTTAAAACTGAATGTTAGCTCTATTGGATTAATTTAGCATATATTTACACATTAATATTCCTGGTTTTGCAGGATGCAGTGGAATGAAATTTCTGTTAATATTCAACATTTTAATCATTACAGTTCACTCAGCCTAAAATTTTATTAAAATGTACATTGTGTGCAATGATCTGGACAATGAGCTGACCTGGCTTGTTGTTGACCTTTGGCTGTTTAGGCCTTCTTCTCCTATTTCTATACTTTTGTTTCCTGGGCTGTTGTCTTTTCTCTGCCTTCTTTTTCTTCCTTTCTGGGGATTTGATTTTAGGATCGTCCGTTTGCTGTGGAACCGTCGGCAAATCCTCCTCTTCTTCTCTCTTCCTCTTTTTTTGTCTGAATATAGACTCCTCCATCTTCTTCTAAGAAACGTTTCTCACAATAAAGCTAATTAATTAAATAAATTAAACTTCACTGTAACGAGCTGCACAGTTCTGCTGCTTCTTCTTCGGTGAACTGAGGAGAGATGTGAGGCTTTAGAATTTACAGTTCTTTACAGTGACACTGGATTGTGACATCACGATTAGAATGCGGTGCTTGGTTGCCGTGGTGATAATGAAACTTGTGTTTGAGCTCCACCATTGTGCCCTCTATTGACTTGTGTTAAACTTTTGAGAAATTATTTGCCTTTCCAAAGAAAATAAAACATGTTGACAGTGATACGCGTTACCGTCATCACATTATCATAGTGCTGGGCAGTATACTATAGGGGAAACTACAACGGGTATGTATTTCTCTCATACCGCCGTACCGCTAGAGGTGCTGTGGAGTGCACACACACACACACACACACACACAGCCTGTTATAGTACTGCTTAACACACACACACACACCCACACACAGAGTCTTATTCTATTGGCAACATTTTTCTACATGGACTGGATAAGCTGTGTGTGTATGTGTGCGTGTGCGTGTGTGCGCGCGTGTGCACGGGGGTCTGTGTGCAACAGGGGCTTCACAGTGCACATGCACCTCCAAGCCACTTTCAGAGTGATCTAGGAGATATTTTTGTGATGGTGATACCATTTATTTTGATTCCATGTACTTAATAAATATTTTGACTGTCAAATATGAGTTATAACCCTATCTGTGTGTCGCCTCTTCAGTTAGCTAAGCTAGCTAACTTAGCAGCATATCAAGGTGATATTATCTGAAGCGAAATTATCTCAGAATGTAGCATTAAACACATTTCATGTTAATGTAAATGTTAATGTAGCTATAACAGTTACTAACAGACAACCAAAAAGTATGGTTTTACTTGAAATTAAAATTGTTAACTAGTGTACAAGGCCAGAACAGAAGTACTGTTTCGGTAACGTTATTTACGTTAGCTAAGCTAATAAATAGTTAGCTAGCTAGGATAGAAACCAGCTAGTTTGCTAGCGTTAGCTTAAATGCTTTTATAAACATACTTACTGTAAAAGCATTTAGGCTTGCTAGTTAACCAATTTGGTAGTTAGCTTGCGAATTGTTCTTTACTAGCTAACCTAAATGCTTCCACAGAACTTTTGTTTAGATGTTGTACATTAGCTAGCTAGTCAGCTAGGTTAACTTAGTGGTTGTGTGTCTCTACAAGTCACTGTGTAATGTTTGTTTTAGCTAGCTTTTTAGTTAAATAAAATGGTGCTGTGTCTGTGAGTTAATACAAAAAATCTTTATTTGTTTTGTTTATTCCAGAGTTCAGTAATATGTTCCTGCACACTCTGCTACTTCGTTAAAAATGTAAGTACTTTATTAACTTAGCTAGCACAGTTTTATATAAACACACTCACTACTACCAAAGAAGCTTTAGTCAACATTTCTCTAATTTGTAAAATCACACTAGAAGTTTGTGTATGCAGCATAGTATACTAGAGACAAATGTGTTTTACTTAAAAAAAATTAAAATTACATACAGTTATCTATAACTAGACACAACAGGAGAATTTAACAGCATTAAGCGAAATAGTGGAGCTTTTCAGAGCAATTAACTTATTCATGTTTTATATTGGCAGAAAATGAAATAGGAAAATCATAGATGCATTTTATTAGTCAGTAAATTAATATATGTTTTAATGTTGCTGCCCCTACTTTCGCTTCTGCTGGTGCCCAATTTTCCAAGTACTTATTTCAAGAATGTGATGCTGAATTTAAAATGGTCATGTCATACAAAAGAAAAAAAAACATAACAGCATTATATTTGCAAATATGACTGCAATAAACATATTTAACATTAAACTATTACTGTACTTTGATTCTATTAGTTGATAGTTGTATCTAGAAACAAGCGTACAATTAAATATGTGTAGAGAAGGTCTAACTTGCTTTTAGAGCCTACTCAGGAAATATAAATAAGCAAAACTATACTGGTGTGTAATGCTCTCAGGCTAATGTTAGGTGTTACATTGGACGCTAATGCCAACTTGTTCTCCAAACGGGAGTAATATATAAATTTACTGAGGAGGAGACATCAATGAATATCTTTATATTACTTTAATCTCTATAATCAACACATTTTCCGTATAATTAATGTAGATGTATTTATATGGACCAAAATTTAGGTGGACCAAAAATGACATGTATAAATAAATAAATAAATGCATACATAAATGTAGAAATAAATAAATACATGCATGAATTATTGTATAGCTAAATAAATAAAATAATACATACATTTCTTATTTATTTTTTTATATATTTTTTAATTATTCATTTATATGTGCATTTATTTATTTTTTCATTTATTTATTTTAACATTTGTTTATTCATTCATTTATTTCAACATTTATTTATTGATTTATTTCCACATTTATTTATTTATTTATTTCCACATTTATTAATTTATTTATTTCTGTATTTCTGCATTTGTATGATAGTTAGGTAGGTGGTCCTATCCTCGCTCTAAAGCAGGATTAGTTTTTGAGCTGCAATAGTTTTGGCTCTACTGCTCCTGTGTTGGCCTGCAGCGGCAACATTTTGAAGCTGTTGCCCCTCATTCATTTTCAGCAGTTGTTACTGCAGTAGGGGTTATAGCCGTGATGTTGCTGCGCCGGGACACACAGCAGCACAGCGGGGTGTGCGCTGGTACACCAGTGTGTACTGGTGTATACACCACTGTCCTGTTGTGTACTGGTGTGTAAAAAAATGTTCTGTAGGGTGTACTGGTGTATACACCACTGTCCTGTTGTGTACTGGTGTGTAAAAAACTGTTCTGTAGGGTGTACTGGTGTATACACCACTGTACTGGTGTGTAAAACACTTCTTTACTGGAACCCCCATGTCTGTTCTCTTGTGAATTACTGTATAAAAGACAGCCGCTGTACTTCTGTGTCCTGGCACGAGCGAGCCGCAACCAATCCTGCTTTAATTGCTCTAATTACCATAGAAATGCAGAAATACAGAAATAAATAAATGAAGAAATGTGGAAATAAATAAATAAATAAATGAAGAAATGTGGAAATAAATGAATAAATAAATGTAGAAATGTTGAAATAAATAAATGAATAAATGTTGAAATAAATACATGAATAAATAAATAAATGTTGAAATAAATAAATTAATAAATAAATGCACATTAATATATAAATGTTGAAATAAATAAGAAATGTATTTATTAATTAATTTATTTACCTATGCAAATATTTATGCGTGTATTTATTTATTTATTTATTCATTCGTTTATATGTGCATTTATTTATATATTTATTTATTTCAACATGTATTTATTTAATAATTTATTTATGTATATATTTATTTATTTCTACATTAATATGTGCATTTATTAATTTATACTTATGTCCTTTTTGGTCAAACACACACAAAAACCTATACAGTATGTGTGTATATGTATATTACTGTGAAAATGTTTTAGGCCGATGCAAATTTCTTAAAACCAATTATCTCAATATTAAGAGAGTTTTACGTAGCAAAGGTACCACGTATTAAAACAGATGCAAATAAAAATAAATACGGTAAAAAGTAACAAGAAGTCCACAGGTGCTAAACCTTTGTTTGGGCTAACCTATTAAACCAATGATTTTTTTCTGATTCTTTCAAATCGGTTGGATTTCTTTTTCTTCATCCTCCATACTTTAGCGACGCAACAACAAACAGTGTAACACGACACTACATGCCCCTCTGTAGCCTAATAGGGAGAGGCAGTAAGAGCACAGTGTAACACGACACTACATGCCCCTCTGTAGCCTAATAGGGAGAGGCAGTAAGAGCACTGTCGTGCAGAGCTTTTTAACTGTACCGCGGAGCTCAGCTAGTTAAAGACACAGTCCGCAGTCTCCGTTCTCGTATTTGGTCTTCATAATGCATGCATAATGTTCTTACCCCCGTCTTAACTTTTTTGGATTATGTTACAGGCACCAAATTCAAAATGAGTGAATATTTGCAACATTAAAATTCTTGTCTTTGTAGTGTATTCAATTGAATGAGTTAAAAAGGATTTGCAAATTGTATTCTGTTTCTATTTTCTTTTTTCCATTTTTTAAAATCTTTGTTTTATGTCTTTCTTTGAGCTTCCAGACAAACAGTTTTTTTTTCTCACTAATTGAGTAAACAAAATACTTTATTTAAACCAATGGTGAGTTCCTTATTAGTGTTTCCTATAATAATATATAATAATCATATTGATGTACTGATGTACGAAGTGGTTATTTACGTAAATTTTATGTACAAATAGCTTGTAGCTTGTAGTAGTAGGAATAACATTGTAGGTTCCTGAACCTCCTAGTTCAGGTCATGATGGGGGTGGGGGCTCCAGCTCTTTCTCCGCAAGCTGAGAAGAGCTGGAGCCCCCACCCCCATCATGACCACCTTCTACAGAGGGGCCATCGAGAGCATCCTGACCAGCTGTTTCACCGTGTGGTAAAGGGCCTGCACAGCATCCTGCCGCAGGACCCTCCAGCGCATCGTGAGAGCAGCTGAGAAGATTGTTGGCACCTCTCTCCCCTCCCTTCAGGACTTGTACAGCTCCCGCCTCACACGGAAAGCCCTCCGTCTGGCAGGAGATCCCTCTCACCCACTACACAGCTTCTTCAGCCTGCTGCCATCAGGGAGGAGACTGCGGAGTCTCGGGGCGAGGACCAGCAGACTGCGAGACAGCCCCATCCATCAGGCTGTGAGGATGCTGAACTCTCTTCCTGCGCTACCCCCCATCCCAATCCTGCCCCCAGCACACACTCACTCAGCATCCTGACCCCCCCACTAATAAAGTACTGAGACTCTGCACTACAATGCACAAAGTACTGGTCCCTTCCAAACGGACTTGCACTACACAACACCTGCACTACTGATATACTTGCACTGTCAATACGCACTTTAATTCCACTTAATTAAACTGTGAACTTTAAGGACTTACGCACCCATTCACTTTACCAGCCTTAAGCTATATACCATATACCGTATTTGCACTACTGTTATTTACTATTTTTACTGTCATGCCATCTCAATCACCATCAATATTGCACTATTGTCTTACGTATGTTTATTGTGTCTTGCTGTATTGAACATATAGTGTCTCCCACTCTTTTATATTATAATTATATATCTATTTTTACTTATTTACTTATATTTATATATCTATTCCTCCCCCACACCACTGAACCTTGTTTTTGTCTCATGTATGTCTATTTGTGTCCCTGCTGTATTGTACACATAGTGTCTCCCATTCTCCTTTATTATATCTATTATCTGTACTTGCTGTAAAATTGGGAAGGAGAGTAACGTAATTTCAATTCTCTGTATGTCCTGTACATATGCAGTATTGACAATAAAACTACTTGACTTGACTTGACTTGACTAGTTCTTAGAAAACAAATTCACCAACAGTAAAAGACAAAGTAGCTTTAGTTACAAGCAGTTTGCTTACTCTATTCAGCCCAATGTTGGGCACTGGACCAAGTTCGGTGGCAGGATCTCAGCCAGCTTCAAGAACAGTCAGAAACCAGAGTAGGCCCAGACTTGGTCCTACGTTCAAAAAGACACTGGACCGAGTCCGGTGACCGAATCTCAGCCAGCTTCAAGGAGTCAGAAACCGAAAAAGGCCCAGACCTGGTCCTACGTTCAAAAAGACACTGGGCCGAGTCCGGTGACCGAATCTCAGCCAGCTTCCAGAACAATCAGAAACCGAATAAGGCCCAGACCTGGTCCTACATTCAAAAAGACACTGGGCCGAGTCCGGTGGCCGGTTCTGGGCCAGCTTTGAGGACAGTCAGAAACCAGCTAAGACCCAATTCTGGGCCAGCACTCGGTGGCTATCTGGGCCGTTAATACTAAATTGACAAAGTTTAAAATGCACAGTTTATATATCATCTGCTCAAGGCCAAAGAAAATTATTAATAATTATTATCCATTATGAATTATTTTCTGGTTTATGTTTGTATTTTGTGTGTAATTTATCTCCCAGTCTATCTAGATTACAGAAAGATTAACTAATTAAATGTGAAGTAGTTTATAGAATTGGAATATGTAAAAATAAATAAATAGTTAAAAACACCACAGGCTTGTTAACAGATTTTTTTCGAATTATGATTAGTTTAAACACCTATCAGTCTATCTAGAATTCAGAAAACGGAAGTTAAGCTTGATCAGCGATCTCGCAGCGCCGAAAACTGTTGACAGCTGTGGCTACCCGATCTGTGCGCATGCGCGGCACAAATCGACGCAGTGCTCTCATCGCAGTGAGAGCAGGTCCTTGCCCAGAATGCACGGGTCGTTGATGCGTCCTACCCAGAACTGTTGTTGAAAGGGCCCCTTGCCGACATCAATCGTCAACTCCGTTAATCCTAGGAGACCTATAGGATCCCCGGTGACTGCAGAGAGAGCGATGCGCTGGCTGTTGTCAGTCACAAACTCGGCCGCTACCTCCGTCGCTAGCTCAGGCCGTATCAGTGAGACTGACGAGCCCGTGTCCACCAGCGCGTTCACCGTCACTCCATTCAATGAGCATTTCAGGAAATAGCCGCTGAGTCCGGCAGTTCCGGAATCAGATCCCGAGGGTAAGCATAGCGTTCCTGGGGCCACCGTAACCCTCACTGGGTGGTCCCGGCTCCGTTTCCCGGCCGGCTGCAGTGCGCTCGCTTGTGGCCACGCCCCCCGCAGCGCCAGCACTCCAGTTGGGCATCAGACCGGCTCCGACCCCACCTCTGCGAATCACGGGCAACCGGCGATGCCCCCCACGGTCCAGGATGGCTTGAGAGGATGAGTTCGGACCGCTCCGCCACCTCCACCGCGGACTCCAGGGTCTGCGGGTCGGCCAGCCTCACGTGTTTGCGAAGCTCGCTCGGCTCGAGGGCGCGCAGAAAGTGATCCAACGCGAGCCTCCTCTGGGCCGCTCGCGGAAACGTTGGGTAAGCTTGGCGGGTTAGCAGGGCCATCTCCGATGCCAGCACGCCCAGTGTCTTTCCCTGCTGTCGGCGTCTGTCCGCCACTAGCATTTTGGCGGCCGCCTCCGACGGTTGGCGGCTGAAACGTGTTCTCAGCGCCCGCGTCAGTTCAGGCAGCTCGCAGCGGCACTCGGCGGGGAGCTCGATCAGTACCCTCAGCGCATCGCCCCGCAGTGCCAGGCAGAGGTTGGCTGCCGTTTCGGCGTCCGTCCAGCCCGCACCGCCCGCTACGATGTCAAGCTGAGCTTCGAAGGCTGTCCAGTCAGCGCTGCCGTCGTAGGGGGTAAGGCGCGGTTGAGCCGTCAAGCCCGCCATCCCGGAGGCTTGCGCCGCCATCATCGTGCCGTCCGTTCCGCGAGTCGGCGCCGCTATCCTTGCGCCATCTGCTCCGTGAGCCAGCGCCGCCGTCCTCGCGCCATCCGCTCTGGGAGTCAGCGCCGCCGTCCACGCGCCATCCGCTCTGGGAGCCAGCGCCGCCGTGCTCGCGTCGTCCTCTCCCCAGCTACGACCTCCGAACAGCCCGCTGGCGCCGCCAGGTCCGAGTCCACTCCGCTGGAGAGCCTTGCCTCTAGTCCGTTGGTCCGCTGTCTTCCTCCTCAGCCGTTCGATTTCCCCTGCCAGCAGCTCAACATCTTCCAGCAGGGTCACTTCTGACACCAAATGTGGCGTGGAAGAGGAAGGAAGACCCGTGAGACTCATGCTGAATGCTCAACAGCTCCTTTATTGAACCGGCTTGCCACTCACTTATAGTCTTTAACAAGACTAGGAGAGCTAAAACCATCCCCACAGAGCTAAAATAGCCCAAAGGCCACCAACCCAGCTGTGTGTCTCCCAGATGGCAGATCCAGAGTGGTGCCCACCCTCTCTGCATAACCCCTCCCAAGGGAGATGCCCCACCCCTGTCATCCTCGCACACAGGAGAACAGAAACATGCCTGCAGGCAGCCACACACACAACCCAGAGCCGCCACAATATTGTGTCTGATTTTTGTATACTGTAATGTCTTTAAAGGCTTCAGGAATAACACTTTTTAAAACATGTGTCTTACTTGTGCAAAAGAGCTTTTGAGAAATATCTAAATACTTTTAGATACATTTAGGCCCATTTATAGTCTTTATGGAACTTTTTAAAACATTTAATTTTGTAATGGAAGCAGTGTTAAAGTTGTTGGCGTATATCTTTTAATCAGCCACCGGACTCGACCCAGTGTATTTTTGAACATAGGACCAAGTCTGGGCCTTATCCGGTTTCTGACTCCTCAAAGCTGGCTGAGATTCGGTCACCGGACTTGGCCCAGTGTCTTTTTGAACGTAGGAGCAGGACTGGGCCTACTCTGGTTTCTGACGGTTCTTGAAGCTGGCTGAGATCAGGCCACCGAACTTGGTCCAGTGCCCAACATTGGGCTAAATAGTCCAGAGTAAGCAAACTGCTTGTAACTGAAGGTACTTTGTCTTTTACTGTTGGTGAATTTGTTTTCTAAGAACTAGGATGTTCAGGAACCTACAATGTTATTCCTACTACTACTAGTGCTGTAACGATACATCGATACAACTATGAACGATACGATGCATCGATTTGACGTAAAAACATCGATGCATGTGTTTTTCACGTGCGTTTAACCGGTTACTGCAGAAGCGGGTCGCCGGCGGGCCCGTTCTGGCTATGTAAAGTAGAATTCTTCAAAGCGTCAAATAATCTAAACAGAGCAACCAACTAACCAACTCATATTCTTTAGTACTACTTTAACTACCTGCATGCAAATTTACAGCCATCTACATGAGACCAGTCGCCAGAAATCTCCAACTGAAAACAGCCTGTTTTTTTTTTACATTGTTTACATGAGAAACAGGCCTCCCCAACAAAACAGCCTTATAAAATATTATGTGTATAAAATAACATCATATTACATTATAGAAAATTCGCTTACTATCACAGCATCCACAATACAGCACTGAACCGCAGATAAAATATCCATAAAGTCCTTTATTCGCCTGCTCACTTCTCCTTGCTTGCTTTAGTTTCAGCGCAGCCGCAACGTCATATTCTCAAGCTCCTAGCGACCACACATGTAATGTTTTTACTTAAAGTTGTACGTGAATCCAAAGCTAAGACTGTCTTCTTCTAGATTCTGTGGTTTTTATTGGTCCACAAACAACTACTTTTCTTGAGTGATCGTCTTTTGCACCAATGGCGTGAGCGCTGGATCAGGTGGGTGTCCAATCAAATCAGGTCACAGCCTTTCTCCAGAAGGCTTCTCCTGGAGAGATTTTGAACACTTTGGAGACGCCTGGTGGACACCTAATATAATGCAGTGTAACTTTGCTTTGTGATATAAATTACAACCACTGAATCAGCAAATGTAGAGAATGATTGACTATTCCTCACTAACATCCATACACACATTGTAAACTCCAAATATAACAGGTGATTTTTTTTTTTCATTTTCTTCTGCATTTGATGTTCTCAAATGGAACCTAAGTAATGAAAATGAAAGTCTTGAAGTGAATTATTGTTTTGCCCCAACTGTCTACTTCAATTTAAGTCCTGAATGGTCATTGTGCTATATGTAAAACTTAAAATATTCATTGTTATATCGTAGTAGTGCAAATCGCATGAAAATGAGCATAAAATTGGATCTGCAGTAAGAGGTTTAAAGATTGCATTGCTCCGCTCTGTGTTATTCTCCGCCTATTCTCCGTTACTCTCCTCTGCTGTTTGCCAAGCACATGTTTGAGTTAAGAGTTACACAATGCAGGAACCCTCAGCAAGTCGAATCGTATCGTATTATATCGTATCGTATCGTGACATAATTTGAGGTATCGTACATTATCGTATCGTTGACTAAAATAATCGTATCGTATCATAATGAATCTACTACAAGCTACAAGCTATTTGTACATCAAATTTATGTAAATAACCACTTTGTACATCAGTACATCAATATGATTATTATATATTATTATAGGAACACTAATAAAGAACTCACCATTGGTTTAAATAGAGTATTCTGTTTACTCAATTAGTGTTAATGAGAGAACTGTTTGTCTGGAAGCTCAAAGAAAGACATAAAACAAAGATTTATATTAAATTTATGTTTAATTCATAAAGTTTACATATTTAAAAAAAGGGAAACATAGAAAACAGAAACAGAATACAATTTGCAAATCCTTTTTAACTCATTCAATTGAAAACACTACAAAGACAAGAAGTTTAATGTTGCAAATATTCACTCATTTTGAATTTGATGCCTGTAACATAATCCAAAAAAGTTAAGACGGGGGTAAGAACATTATGCATGCATTATGAAGACCAAATACGAGAACGGAGACTGCGGACTGTTTCTTTAACTAGCTGAGCTCTGCGGTACAGTTAAAAAGCTCTGCACGACAGTGCTCTTACTGCCTCTCCCTTAAGCTACAGAGGGACATGTAGTGTCGTGTTACACTGTTTGTTGTTGCGTAGCTAAAGTATGGAGGAGGAAGAAAAAGAAATCCAACCGATTTGAAAGAATCTGAAAAAAATCGAATTGTGACCCCAAGAATCGATTCTGAATCGAATTGTGGGATTCACAGCCCTACTCTGTACTATGAATAACATTGGTTTAATAGGTTAGCCCATAGACTGTAAATAGCTGGACATAGCATCGTCTCTTAAAAGTGAAGCCACCACAGGTCGGGCGCCCCCTGCTGTTCGGCTGCAGAAAGCTGTGTAACTCCACCCATTCCCATAGGTTTCAATGGCAAAACAGACAACTTTCAATCACGTTTTTTTCTAATATACTGTAATTCTACCTCCATTATTTAAATGCAACAGCTATTGTAACCTCTGCTTATATTGTCACATTTTTATATCCCCACAGAATTCGGTTTTTAAAACTTTATTCGGCTCTATTCAAAAAAGGTGTGGTTATATAAAGGTCTGCTTATGGGCCGGACCAATAGCAGGGGCACCGAGGTAAATATCACCTAGATCACTCTAAACGTGATCACACACACACACACAGCTTGTCCAGTCCATGTAGAAAAATGTTGCCAATAGAATAAGACTCTCTGGATATGTGTGTGTGTGTGTGTGTGTGTGTGTGTGTGCGCGTGTGAAACAGTACTATTACAGGCTCTGTGTGTGTGTGTGAGAGGAGCATAACCGCGGGAGTAGTACTCTTACTGACAGGAGTTATCTGTAACTGTAAATAAAAAGAAAATATACAAGTCAGCTTTGGTAGAAAAGTGCTAACAGTGGGGAACAGTCAGTTTTCCACTTTGTTAGTGCAGTGCTGGTACAGGGTCGTCTGCTGTATTTGAGCCAGTACACACCTGTGTTCAGATAATCAACAGGTAAGGTGCGACAGTCGTTCACCAGCACAAAAACGACTGCTCAGTGACACTGATGTAGAACAGTCAGAAAGTGACACTGGGCCAGCTGTGGGCAAGAACTATTTTTCTGCTTGCGACTCTAAACCAGCAGTGCCGACTTAGAAACGAGTCCGGGCCAAAGTCGCTGGCTATCTGGGTATTAGCTAACATAGTTTTGACACTGTAACAAAACACTGTAGTTAATGAATTACAAGTCCTTTCACCAGAGCTACAGAAATTATAGCTAGTTAGCACTTAGCTAGCCTTAGTTTGCCTTCTCCAGTAGTAGGGACATTCCAGGATTTTAGTACATTTCCTGTCCCACCACTTAAATTTCAAATGTACATATCCAAAATATCTAAATGACTATTTTTGTGAAAGATGTACTTGTTATAAGACAAACTGTAAAATATGGTGGAAAAATAAGCTCCTTAGATATTATTCAAAAGACCGAATACCTTTGAATCACCTCAAAAAATGACAAATTTAACAATTAAAATAAGCTCTAAATAAAATAAAATATCTCCTTTACTTATGAAAACAACTTCTTTGGTCTGCATTGTATTGCATGTTACAGTTTTTATGCTATTAACATGCGCGCAACCCTGTTACCATAAGGAATTTTACCTGGCAGAGAAAGAGTTAAAAATATTTGTCAACTGGCACAAAGGAAGTCACATTACTTTTTGGTAGTCTATTACCTGAATTTAATAAATATATTACTAAAAATGATCAAATTGAAGATCAAATTTTCAGAAGTGTCTACCCCTGAAATGTACCAAAATCATGGAATGTCCCAGTAACAGAAAAGAATAATCTTTATCTAAAAACTTTATCTTCTGTTGTGTGTGTACCTTCAGTTCGGTTCACCCGAGAAAGTCCAGTTGTTTTTTTTTACAGAGCTGATAATGAAAAGAGAAAAATGGTCAAAGCTAGCATTAGCTTTCAGCTTTGTGCACATTTTGTCTCTTTTGGCTTCACCAGCTTCTGCTTCATTGTTTGCTATGGAAAAAACTCAAATAGAAGGCCTGGTTTACATTGAAACACATATTAAAAACACAACATGTTTATTACCATATTTTTTCGTACTATAAGGTGCACTTAAAATCCTTTAGTTAAAAAAAAAAAAACAGCACTCCTTATAATATGGTGCACTTTATAGTGTGAAAAAAAAAACAGTTAGCAGATAGTTACCAGATATTGTTATGGTTTAAGCTGCTCTCCAGTATCAGCAACTCCATATTCTCCAGCTTCTATTATTCTGCAGTCTACATGCTTTGGCTAGATCTTTCACTAGTAGACTGGTTTTATGTGCATTTTAAAAGACATGAATATAATAAATTATACATTTTATGTAACAATTTGGGGGTTGTGCTGTGTTTTCAAGACCTGTTTTAGTCTTTTTTTTTCAATGAAGAAACAACAGTCAACTATGGCAAAGAAAATGCAATTTGACATTCTATGGTTCATTCAGATATTGAGACAAATCAACAGAGAGAAGATGTAGTGCATTTCAGAAAGTCATTTATTTCGTTATTTTTAAATTACGTATGTACGACAGAGATACAGTACCAGCCAAAAGTTTGACACACATTCTCTTTCAATGTTTTTTTTCTACATCCAGACTATGAAGGAACACATAAGAAATTATGTATTAACATAAAAGTATTTTAGAAACACAAAATAATATTCAGAAGGGCTGTTAATGTGTGCTCGCTGAGGCTGGTAACTCCTGATGAACTTATCCTGTGCAAAAGAGGTAACTTTTGGTCTTCCTTTCCTGGGCCAGTCCTGATGAGAGCCAGTTTCATCATAACATTTTTTTTAATCTTTGCAATGGTCTGCATTTGAAGGTACTTTAAATTTCTTTCTTGAAATTTTTCAGACTGACTGACCTTCATTTCTTAAAGTTTTTTTTCTTTACTTTGAGCAGTTCGTACCTCATAAAGCTGACAGAGACAATTGAAAAAGGTGCAATTTTTTTTTCTTCAAAGTTTGGATGACTATTATTCATTTACAATGCAGAACATTATACATCTAATGAAAAATAAACACTTTAAGGTGTGCACAAACTTTTGATTGATACTGTAGTTGAATATGGGTCTTAATGTTTCACAGTTTCTAAAAGCTCAGCTTAACTAATGCGTACAGAAACTAAAAACAAATAAATGAACTACTGGCCACAGATATTGTAGAACCCACACCACACATTAGAACTATTTTTTTTCCACACAGGAAGTCTACAGTGGACAATGATTAATATACTGTAAACAATATGAACAACACTATGGCACAGTTCATCATTAAAAATACCACCGTTCAAAATAGTTATTTCCCTTTTTATATATACATTTATCTACTCTCAAAAATAGTGCACTTGCAACTTGTGATGTTTCCAACACTAATAACTTAGACAGTTAAGACATTTAAACACACAATAAAGCTATGGCCTAGCTCTATACGCAGTTTATTATTGCACTAGTAGCTGCTAACAGCAAACTTGGCACTTTTCACAAAAGGCTACGGGAAGTTCTTACTAATCCAAAGTGAAGGTTCAAACCAATTACTTGTGTGAAGTGTATTTCTTTCTTCTAATACCAATAAAGACAGTTTAAAACTCTTTAAAAAGGGAGCTATAAATGGTTCTTAGGTGAAACCATAAATAAAAAAAATTAGTTTGATAAAGTTTCATTTTTGAGACATATGAGATCTGATTTGAGATGTATCTGCAGTGTAACAGTCCTTAAAAAAACATTTCTTAGTGTTTAATTAAAATTAAAGTTAAAGTTCATACATTTTTGTATCTAAACTTGTTGTGGTGGCACAGCCATTCTTCTTAGAGGGGTTTAATGTTGTTTGTGGAGGTTAGGTGCCTGTATGTATTATATTTGCTGAGTTAGATCATTGGGATTTCGTTGGGGTGGATAGAATTGATGGAGTGTTATTTACCCTCTTGGTGTTGGGTAGGAGGGTGGACTTAAGTCTCAACCAATGGATCGCCATTTTATACGAGAACCACTGCTCATTTTGTGGTCATTCATACTTTCTCCTTATGTAAAAGAAGTCTAAACAGAACTATGGCCTTTTCCCCATGTTGACATTACAGTATTAGAACTACATTGTTATTTATCCAGATATATCTCCATCTTATTTCATAGCATCCCACAGAAACTCTATTTTATACTCTTTATTGTGTTGTGTTGTGTAATCAAAAATTATAACGCTTGTGGTAGTTCGTAACTATGAAAAACCATTTATAGCACCTTTATTTTTAAGAGTGTACACTGATAAACACATTTGCCACTCCTCACACTGTTTTGGTAAACTCTCCCTTCAGCTGTGAGACGTTTATGAGAATGTATCCGTTAACATTTTGGCGTTACAACGTATAGTATACACAATAGCATTACAGGACTACAGAAAAATGACATTTACTACAGCTGGACCAACAGACTTGCATGAGACATCAACACATCAACATGTTCACAGTGAAGCAGTTCAGAGCTTCACAGATATAAACTCACAGTAAGCACACAACCACCCCCTTCCACTTATACCCAGAGGTAAGAGGTCACAGCTGATGATGAAGGTGATGAGCTGCACGGTTTCCACGGTTACATGGACATATGCTCGGGCAAGACGTAGGAAATGTCGTCCCACGGGTGACGGTACAGACCCTGTTTCAGACGCTTCTGATCCAGATAGTGGCCTGTGGACAAGACAGAGACAGAAATGAATTAAATACATAAAAAGCAAATTAAGAAAAGCAATAAATTAACAAATAAATTAATAAAAGAAAGAAAATAGTGAAGAAGATGTTGGGGGGAAAAAAAGAAGAAAGGATATAAAGAAAATAAATGAACAAAAAAGTAAAGGTTAAGTAGATGGTGAGGGAAAAAAATATGAATAAAAAATTAACAAAAAAAATAACAAACAAATAAATCAACAAAAGTAAAGATGACCGAAAAAAGAGTGTGAAGAAGATTAGGAAGGCAAGAAAAGAAATAAGAATATTAACATGTATAATTTTAATGATGTTGCTAATATTAATGTTTAAAATGTTTTTATGTTTTTATTGTTTTTAATGTTTTACAAATAAGCCTATTAGCAAACCTATTTAAAAAAAAATGTCAATAAAAAAATTACTTTTTTTTTCTTTGACAAAAAGAAGACACTGACCAATAAATCCCATACTGCGTCCCAGTACAAAGATTCCATTCAGAGCTCCGATCTCCACAAACTCATCAGCCTCGTCTCTGTAAAACACCAGTGAGAGAATTCTTCTTTCATGCAGGTATTACAATTATTAGGAAAGGGTTAATTGTAAGCTGAAGCTAAAAAAATCTTACAATATGTCAACAACGGTACAATCTGGAAGTTTCTTACAATTACTCAGAAATTATTGTCTGATATGTTATGTTCTGTTCCGAGAAAGGAGAATAATTTGTTGATATAATTATACTAACACATAGACTAGGTTCACACAGAAGGTAATAAATATATGTAAATGAAGTTTGGTGCTCTGTATTCCTTATTCTCACCTTGTGAATCCACCACACGTTCTCAGCAGATCCACAAACGCCACACCAATAAAACCGTCTACATTCAGAATGAGGTTCGGTTTCTGGAACAGATACAATTACATAAAGAAAATTTTTATTTTTTCGTTCTTTCGAACATTTACATATCATCAATTTTTTTTTTTTTTTTTTTTTTTTTTTTTTTTTTTTTAATTTTATTTCTAATTTTTCCCATTTTCTCCCCAATTTACACAGCCAATTACCCAACCCATTCATTAGGACTCCCCCTATCACCAGTGATACCTCAACACACCAGGAGGGTGAAGACTAACACATGCTTCCTCCGATACATGTGAAGTCAGCCACCGCTTCTTTTCGAGCTGCTGCCGATGCAGCATTACCGAGCAGCCAGCGCGCTTGGAGGAAAGCACAGCGGCTCGGCTCTGGTACATCAGCTCACAGACGCCCTGTGCTGCAGACATCACCATAGTGATGTGGGGAAAGAGCGCCATCTACCCACCCAGAGGGAGCAGGGCCAATTTTGCTCCCTCTGACGCCGGCAGCTTGATGGCAAAGCTGCATGAGCTGGGGTTCGAACCGGCGACCTCCTGCTCATAGTGGCAGCGCTTTAGACCGCTGGACCACTCGGCGCCCCATATCATCAATTTTAACAGAGATCTGAGACCACACACACAAACACTATGAACTTGTACCTTAGAGGTGGTGATTTTTTCCACGTCTAATGCATAGTCCAGTAGCTGAGTAGCAGGGAAGTGCTGCTTCACAAAGTCTTTCAGGATCTGCACCCGCATATCAGGATTATTGATCTGAAACAGCACAAATAATAAGATTTAATAAACCATAACCTTATATTACACTCATTATCAAATAAATAATGCTGTATTGCAATGCTATTCTGAAGGAAGGTTAACAGTTACAATAAATGGTACAAAAAATGTAAACTGATATGAGCAACTGGGTACAACTACTTTTTTGAGGATGAGTGTACTATACAACAAAGAGAGGAAGTGTACATGTTGCCACGTAAGCCGAGACTAAAGCTGCAGCTGTGTTTACATCTAGCTTAGTGTTTACTCACAGATTTGACCCTGTGCCCGATGCCCATGATCAGCTTGCCTTCCTTCTTCATCTTGTTGACGAACTCCATGGGGAGCATTCCACTGTCGAATGCCTTACTGAACTGCTTAGCAGCAGCATCCAGAGCACCACCGAACCGGTCCCCCTGAACACACACCCACACACGCTTTTGTTATTAATATGCATCGTTGACTCATTTGTGACTGTGTTTTAGGACTTTACTTTACAATAAGACTATATAAAAGTTTACAAAAAACTTTTTTTTCTTCCTTTTTTAAATCCCATTTTCTCCCCAATTTACAAGGCCAAGTACTCAACCCACTCATTACGACTCCCCCTATCACTAGTGATGCCCCAAACCCCAGGAGGGTAAAGACTAGCGCATGCCTCCTCCAATACATGTGAAGTCATCCACCGCATCACAGTGCTCTTGGAGGAAAGCGCAGCAACTCTATTCCGATACATCAGCTCACAGACGCCTTGTGCTGATCAACATCACCCTTTCAAGTGATGTGTGGGGAGCGTGCCATCTACCCACCCAGAGAGAGCGTGACCAATGTGTCCGCTTGTGGTGAGAACGTAACCTTCTTGCTATATTAACGCATTTTGGTGTGTTTAAGTTTGTGCCTGGGTAAAACCAAACCAATCAGAGGGAGAAAATGCTCCATCAACTGATTTGGACCATGGAAACTACAGGTGTAAAAAAGGCCCTTATGCTTTGACTTCTGAAAGCAAAGGAGTTGGGATTTATCAGGCTAGTATTGAAAGATGTATTAAACAGTATTACCATGTTTTGCAGCATCTAAAGCTTATATCACTTTATGTTATATGTTTTTGTTTCAAGGATATTAAAAAGAGAGTTTATACTTTTTTTAAATAGATTAAATTCATTTTGGAGCATTGCTGTCAGGATTTAACTGCATTAATCAACAATTAAGCCACAACTCTCCACATCTTCCACAACTCATGCCAGAACTGTTGAAAGGATCATTGGATCATCATTCCAGAGAATACAGTTCCACTTCTCCACAGGTCAATGCCTCTCAAATCCCTAGGTATTATGCTATACGTGCATGTTTTATGCTCCAGAGAGTCATTTCAGACAACTCCCTGGGAATTATTTTAACAACACTCATTGTTAAAACATCCACAGTGTTGGAGTAATCTGTCCCCACTGTGTATTCTGTCCCAGCATGCTCTGTAGCCACTGGTATTCTTTGTTTGGGTTTTTTAGAGGTGGTATTTTGTTTATGGGGGTTATGTGTTAAATGTGTGTTTGTTTTAAATACATTTTAAGGTGAACACATTAGCTGTGGTGGTTCCATTGCTAGAGTGGCAACCACGCTTTCGTATTTGGTTGGAAGGAAGTAGGGATTATGCTGCTTGTATGGTGTTTTTTTCCCACAGTCTCTCTAGTTTTAAACAAAGTTTGCTCAGGGTAAATATATTATTCATCCTGCAGTAAAACTAACATATTTTGCAATTTCATATTTTTTCACATGTACCTTCTGTAATTGCCTTTTTCATTTAATTTAATTAATTTTCCTATTTATTTTCTGTTTTGTAAAAGTAACAGGGTGCAAGTTACCAAATGATTCAGAAAAGTAAAAGTAAATTCTAATTAATATTAAGTAGACTTATAAGAAGAAAAACACTAAGTTTTGTTTTACATTAACACTTTTGAGAGTAGCTTTACCTGTGGGGTAAAATTTTATTAACACAGAGGAGTGTTACATAAAGTTTTTATCTAGGACAGTGTTAAATTAAACTCATGAACTAGACTAAAAGCAACAATGGGTGTAACATTAAGTAGCCGAATTTATTCATTAAAGCTAAACAAAGAGAAACTGGTCTTACAATGGTTAGGAGGCCAGACGTGAGGCTGGAGATGAGGTCTTTTCCAGCACGGGCACACACAATGGTATTATGAGCTCCAGATACTGCAGGGCCGTGATCCGCAGTGACCATCAAACACATCTCTATGAACTGGCAGGCGTATCGTGGAAGCCTGTCCAACAAAACAAAATGTAATATGTTTTCTTAGTATTATGGAATACTGAAAACATTTACAAACATCATTTATTTTCATAGGTTTATAGTAGGGCTGAGGAGATTAGTCAGTATAATCGACAATAGATCAATAGTTAATTTATAACAGCATAACAATACACAAAGTGCTGGGGACAGAGATACTGTGGCTGTCTCTCCAAAAAGTCCCCAAACACAACAGATTGCATATTTACTTTCAGTACTTCAGTACTTTCCATATTTACACATCATTTGGGCATTTAAAAGACATTTAAATTACATGTTCAACTGTTTCTATTTTTACAGTTTTTTTAAATAATTTTACATTATTAGCAGCAGCCCTATTTTATAGGTTACCCTGTCATGATTTCTCTTTAGGAATGTATTGTATTGACAATGCATTTAATTTTCACAGCAATGATCAAACCTTTCATACACACTCACCTCCTCTGGAACCAGAGCAGGCCCAGAGTTCCCCCCAGACCAATCTCTGATTTGAAGACCTCTGTGATGGGCATTCCAGCGTATATAAGCTCCTGACCTCTCTCATCACAGATACTGGTCATGAAGGACGCCGGCTTACGGATCAGACCCAACTCCTGCAGACAGAAGTGAAGGAAACAGGAAAGAACCAGTTAAAAGTTTAGATACACCTTAAATTCAGTGGGTTTTCATTATTTTAAGATGTCCTGCATTGTAGATTAACACTAAAGTCATCCAAACTATGAAGAAAAACAACTGGAATTATTTAGTAGACAAATGTATTAAACAAAGCAGAATATGTTTTATATTTTACATTCTTCAAAGCAGCACCTCTTGCTTAAATAGAGACAGCTTTGCACATGTTGGCTGGATTTTCTCAGACAGCTGTATGAGGTAGATTCACCAGGAATGGCTTTCAGTTAACAGCTGTGCTGAACTCGTCAAGAGATAACTACTTGAATTTCTTGTCCTCTTAATGTGTTTGAGAGCGTCAGTTGTAAAGTTGTGAAGAGGTAGAGTTGATATACAGTGACTAGCCCTATTTGAGTAATGTTCTAATCCATATTATGGCAAGAACTACTCAACTAAATAAAGAACAAATGATTAAAGGTCTGTCTTTGAAAGTATCCTCAACTCCAGCTGAAAACCATCAAAATGTTAAATGATAAATCTGGCTCTCATCAGGACTGCCCCAGAACACATGATAAGGTCATTATATTTACCAGCCTCAGAAACTGCAAGTTAACAGCTGCACCCCAGATAAGAGTCACCTAAATGCTTTACAGAGTATCTTAGTTTGTTTAACACTTTTAAGTTACTACATGATTCCTTATGTGTTCCTTCATAGTCTGAATGACTTCAGTATTAATTACAATTACAATGTAGAAAAAAAAAATAGTGTCCAAACCTTTATAATAACTAAGCTTTAATCACAGTATTAATATAAGATTCTGAATGTGATCTACTCACTCTAGCCCAGGAGTAGTCCATTGGTACCGTGGGAGGGGGAACTTCCTTAGCAGGCACAATCACACCTCTGCAGACCAGGTCATCATAAACTGATCTGGAACATATCAATTTAAAACAGATTTAAACTTAACTTTTTTTATGTTGTAACAGAACCTTGGAAAAATTATTTTTATTTAAATGGTTATTAATTCAACACATTTTCAGACTCCGCCCCATATTGCCCTTGTGTCTGCCTTGTTTTCTGCTCTGGTTTATGTTTATAGCTGTCATGTGCTCTGTCACGTTTGTTTGTACATGTTTGTATACGCACCTGACTGTACTTGTGTTCTGTGTTTACCTAGTCTAGTAGTTCCTCCCTGGTACTGTTTTCTCCTTAATGTTTCTGTTTTGGTTTTTGGAAACCATGACAGGGGTTTCCTGATAGTTCCTGTATGTATGAATGTGGCTCTTCATTCAGTCTTTTGAGGGTCATGTTTATGTACTGTACAGCATCGCCATGAGCTTGGTGTGTATGTTTACCATATGTCTTCTTATTATGGCAAGAACTACTCAGCTAAACTAAAAATAAATACTAAAAAATAACTAAAAATAAATACTTTAAGGAATGAAGGTCAGTCAACTTAGTATTACGCCAGACCCACTTAAGAGCGTTTGTGACAAAAAAGCTCTATCTTGGTCTCATCTGACAAAAGCACACAGTCTCAGGTAAAAAGGCCTCTGTGTAATGCCATATTTACACCCCAGAGAAAGTGGAGAATTACTAATTAAAGGGTTCTAGATACTTTGATTCACTTCATTAACTACAGTATAAATAACATAAATTATTCAAATACATTTATTTCCAAGGGTGTTAAGGGTGCCAATAATTGTGGAACAGTTCATTTTATGAAAAATAATTATTTCTTAGTCAGGACAATGAATGGACAATGAGTGTATCAACAAGGAGGTGGTGTTACTTAAGTGGTCAGCTGATGTGTACAATATATGTTCAATGGGATTAAGCTCTCATACACTCCAGTGAGTCCCAAACACAAACTGATTTTGACTGTTGCAAATTTATTAGGGGCACCAGAAGGTCCTAAGCTGATCGTAAATAATATGTCTTACTTAATGATTTCTCCCAGTTCATCAAAACTGTTGGGCACAAAAGCTCCAGCTTCTTTCAGGGCCTTGTTTTTGGCCACTGCGGTTTCAGAGGCCTGGTTAGCACAGGCTCCAGCATGGCCAAACTGCACCTGCAGACAAAACCAGGTCAAAACTGGTCTTGAATTTCTTTCATATTTGGTGAGCAAATCGATTAAGGGATTCATTTAAATATACACACTTACCTCAGAGGAGAACATGGTGGCACAGGTGCCGATGCACCAGCAGACAACAGGCTTATTGATCCTTCCCTCTTTAATACCCTGACAAATCTTATACTCCTCTGTACCTCCAATCTACAAAGAAAGAAAGAAAAACAAAATATTTTTAGACAGACCAAAAATGTTTTAAACAAACAAATACAGTTATAAACTGTATTTGACAGAAAGTATTTGAAATAAGCCTTTATTAAAGAGCTTATTCCACCTTAAAGTGCTTAAGGTGTAAAGGTCCCCTTTGAGCACAGATATTATAAGAAAATAATCCTAAAAGTGGAATCCTAAAAGTTCAAAAATAAATATTTGGTGAAATAACCCTGTTTTTTTTTTTTATCACAATTTTCATGCATCTTGGCATGTTCTCCTCCACCAGTCTTACACACTGCTTTTGGATAAATTTTCCCCACTCCTGGTGCAAAAATTCAAGCAGTTCAGCTTGGTTGGATGGCTTGTGATCATCCATCTTTCTCTTGATTATATTCCAGAGGTTTTTAATTTGGTAAAATCAAAGAAACTCATTATTTTTAGTGGTGTCTTATATTTTTCAGAGCTATTTATGGGAAATATGCTTATTTTGTCTTGTCTAAGCTGACTAAGCTGAAACTGCACTACTACCTCTACCTCTTTACTGAGCAAATAAATAAGATGTCACAGCATGTGTGGGTGTGTGTGATATGTCTCACCTCTCCCAGCACAACGATCATCTTCACCTCTGGTGAGTCCTGGTACCTCAACACGTGGTCCATAAACACAGAGCCTGGGTACCTGCAGCGCAAAACAACAGTTTACAAAACACACGTACAGTATGTTCATCATATCCTCTCATATACACTTCATTACACACACAGACAATATATATACACACAGATATAAACATGTACACACGTACCTGTCTCCCCCGATGGCGACGCCCTCGTACACTCCGTCAGTGGTGCGGGAGATGATGTTATTAAGCTCGTTGGACATGCCCCCCGAGCGAGAAACATAAGCCACGCTGCCAGGGCGGTACAGCTTCGATGCCAGGATGTTGTCCAGCATCCCTCCTGTATTTCCGATTTTAAAACAGCCAGGCTTTATACCTCCAACCTGAAGAACACAAATACACACCCACACATGTTTAATAAAACACAATGATTGTACAATATGGACATGAACATCATGGCAAAATGGAGTCATGCCATGATAAGTGTATGCCAATAGCCAACCACAAATGTGTGTTTATACATATACCTATTTGTATATAGGCAACAATAAACACCAAATGAAATGAAAGGTAGTGTTTACCGTTGCTGGTCCAATGATAGTCACTCCTTTTTCATCTGCTTTTTTGATGATCTTGCGAGTCAGCGCTTCAGGAATACCTTCAGCTATGATTGCAATAGTGTGAATCTGCACACACATACACACACAGAATGCCAAAGAACAAAATCTGAGTCAGTGTCCAATTAAAATACAAAAATAAACCCACTCCTAATAACTGCTGGTCTTTTGTGCTATTAAAACAATAAAAAATGAATAAATAAATAAATTACATTTAAATTGAAATTGAATGAACAATAGCATAACTAATATCTAGTTATATAGCGGTTCATCATTAAAATGTTCACATAGTGTAACAATCAGCAAGCATTATACAAATAGTAAAAAAAAGCAAAAAAAATAAGCAAAAACCTCAGTCAGCTTAACACAGCAAATCCTGAAACATCAAATAAATTTATAAATAACAATATATATATATATATATATATATATATATATATTTTTTTTTTAATTGTAGGGTTTATTTGACCTTCTGACCAATTATGTAAAATCTATGAATTTACAGCTTACAACATATTTTAAAATAAAAAATTCCAAGCTTCGAAATCGCTGGTGGAGCAAAGGGAGCAGCGAGCAAAAATCATGTATCTGATTTTATTTTCCTTATTATATACATTTAATTTAATGTATTATTTTCATACACTTTAAAATAAATAATACTGATTTAACTGTTGATGTTGCAGAGGCCTCAAAAATTAGTTTTACAGGGTTACTATGGAGGATGATTTTGTAATATGATGATGATAATTCATTTTCGCCATTTAAACTCTTCAGGTCAACTGAATAACCTGAAATAATACAAAATCCACTGTATAAAAGTTAATAGTAAACTGCCATAGGTTTTAAGGGAAAAAATACAAAAAATAGAATAATATGTTGTAAAAATATACTATATTGTAAAACAAATGACAAAAATCTATATTGTAAAAAAAAGGGGGGTGGGTGCTTTTTGGGAAACAAGTCTTTGGGGAACAGCTTATAAGCAGGTCTTTAGCAATGGAAAAAAAACTGAGCTTTGAAAATGGAAAGTTATAAAGCCTTCGTCTGTATCACACATCATATTCAGACTTTCATTATAATCACTAGACAAAGACACAGAAACACAGATAACTCTGTAACTAATTAAAGTGTGTCTTTTTCTTTAGGGAAATTAGAAAGCAATATGAAACTAGAGAAAGCTTGTACAAGGGGTCTGGCTGACCCACATGGCAACACCTTTAGCTCAGTTTAACAGTGCATATGTCTCTGTTGCAGCAGTGAAGAAAAGACTAAGAGGTCTGACAGGTGAAGTGGCAGTAATAAAATCATTGCATCTAGATCAAGATGACAAAATAATGAAAAAACTTGTCTGTGCCGTGCAACGCTGCCACTGGACTTCAAAAAACAGGGGTGATGTAAACTTCTAGGTTCAGACCTGTGGGTACTGTAACGTTTCCATGGTGCTATCGAAGGCAGAGCGCAGAGAAGCGAAGCTGATGAGCACGTCGACCTCTGGATGTTTCTTCATGGCATCTGACATGTTCTTATAGACAGGCAACAAAATCTCCTTATGACCCCAGTAAAACTTCTGCTTATGGTCTCCACTGCAGGAACACACACATACACAGACACACACCACACAATGCTGAAATAAGTACTGTCGGAGACATTACTAACAGCTTTGAATGCATTACTGTTAGAAGAGAGTGCATACTGCAGCTGTAAGGTCAGAAGAGTGTGTGAACTAAAACTGAAAGGCTGTGAATAGCATGCAGAAGAGTTTCCTTCCCCTTTAAACTCTCTGACTAAAAGATCTCAGCAAAATCTGCCACATACTGTAAATTGGCGAATGAAACTCGGGTGAAGAGGGCAAGACAACACTGGTGAGAATTGTGTGGCATTACATCATATTTGTGTAAAATCCTGCCACTTTTCTTTATTGCTTCAGTCACATGCACCATTTACTTTCAGTGAAGGTTTTCTGTTTCCCAGCTTGTCCAGAAATGCATGTGTAAAGCGTGTCCTTTAGTGATGGCTCATTGCAATTACTAAAAGCTCTGAATGCATACTTGTTAGAAGAGTGTGCAGACTGCAGCTGTAAGGTCAGAGGAGTGTGTGAAACTGAAAGACTGTGAATAGCATGCAGAAGAGTTTCCTTCCCCTTTAAACTCTCAGACTAAAAGATCTCAGCAAAATCTGCCACATAGGTTTTGTGGGCGTGCATGTGATGCCACCACCCTGCTGACTATTCAGTTTCAGTCTGTCATGTAAAGAGAGAGGCTGTGTGCAATACAAGCACACAATGTTCACCACAAAAAATACCCACCACAAGACACTAAACGCTACCATCAAAGGGGTGACAGGGTCTGGGTGAGCTGCATAAATGCAATAAATGTATTCAGCAACTGTGGGATATACCCATTGCTGGCAAACAGTTTGTCTAGTCCCTGTTGAGTAGTACTGCCAATAGAGTGGGATTCGCAGACAGTGATTAAGCCTAGTTCTGGTGTACACAACATTTTGAATAGATTTTGCATTGAAATGAAAGTATAGGCTTCCTATATACTTTTTAGGGCGCTAGTGTGTATGTTTGCCATTTGTCATTGAGTGTATGAATCATAAAGTGAAATTCAAATGTGATTTTAAGGGCACTGTAAACTCTATAATAAACTAAATGTCCCAAAATGCACTGTGAAGCTTGCTACTAAGCAACAGATTATTATTACAAAATTACAGTATTTATTAAGACATAAAATTAATTTTATCTTAAATAATTAACAGATCAGTAATTACAAAAAATTGTTTAGTGCACTGTATTACAGGACACATGGGGCCCTATGTTAGTGACCTTTAGGCGTGGGTGTGTTTTGGGCATAACGTGAAATAAACCAATGCTCTCTGCCTTTGGTGTATTGGTATTTTAACAGTGCAGTGCACTGCACTTCTCAGCAGAGAAAACTGTCCTGGTTGTTCACGCTGTAAAGGTGATCGCATGTGGCACGTCTGCATTGCCAAGATAGCAATGAACGTTTGACAGTTGACTGTAGTCTATGCAAATGTGAATATTTACTTAAAAATAGTAAATAATTTTCATATATCAGAATGTCATTTTATTATACAGCATTTTATAGCATGTTGTCATTTTATAGCATTTGTTTCTTTAAATAATTTATTATTATTTTTTCACTCTTCAATTAACATTTCCAATCAATAAATACAGCAGATGATGATGTCTGTATTACTAGTGGTGTTAACATTAGAGCTGATATATGTATAGAAATTAGGCAGTGTCATTAGACTCATAACTGTAATGGAAAATTTAAGACACCAGCTTTGGAAGGACTTCACTATGAACTGAGAAAACAGGAAGCTTACGTAAAGGGGTAGACCATTGCGGCCACTGAGGGCTCAGCTCGAGAGCACACGTAGTCAAAGTCCAGCATTCCCTGCACTGCCCGTGTCTGCATGCCCCATACGATGGCCTTGGTGTGTTTGCTGAACAGAGTGGTGGCTTTCGCTAAAGAAAGAAAAGATAGCAGATAAGAACAAAAACAATTTAAAGAAATCTTAAACAGGACTGCATGTGCTTTGTCTCGTGAAAAAAATCCTGGACAGACGGTAACTGAAACTGTTGAATTAAGTAAGAATACTCTAATTTGACATCAGCCCACAATTCCTTTATCAGTGGTTCCTTAAATAAGATAAAGTATCTTTCCAGGTTTCCAAGCTAATATAAAATAAATATTTTTATATTCTGAAGCACTTCTATAAACCCATAAATTATAACATGCTTACATGTAAAGGTCCCATTTCTGACATGTATAATAACAAGATTTTTTTCTCAGTGATATTGTCATGATATTAAAAAGGGAAGAAATGCTAAATGATGACCAGGGACACTCTTTTGATGCTATGCTCTGACATCTAATTCACAACATCAGTGAACCAAAATTGTGATTGTTGTAATGAGATTTAAAATGCAAAATTAAAACGCAAATAAGTGCAAATAAGCCCCTAATCACATACACATAGTCTGAGCAACTGATTTGGTCTGGAAGATGTCTGGACTGAAAGTCACACTCACAGCAAGGGCATTTAGGAAAAGCCATGCAAGGACAAGCAGCACTTCTTAAATTACAGTATGTGCGACTAACCAAACCCAGCATATCAATATAAATGTTCAAGAAATTACTGCAACAATGTCTTCTAAATGAATTATGGCTAAAAAATTAAGTCTCTAGCTATTCCAGAATTTGCCTCTGGGATCAATAAAGTATCTATATATCTATCTAGCTAGCATAAGGTGCTTTAAGGTTCTTTGAGAAATTTTATTGAAGATCTATATTTGTTTCATATGTATGTGAGTTGTATGCATGAACTTTTAAAGGTTTAAAAAAGTGAGTGTAAAGATTATCTATCAGCTTAAAAACGCTGCTTCTGTGGCATTACTCAAAGTAACATTTTGAGGACCGTTATTACTGGTATGTTAAGAATGTTATAAGGAATATATAGACCGATATCATAAATAGCCAGCAGGGGGAGGGCAAAGCCTGTTCTTAACACTTGCATAACAATTTGTTAATGTGTGTACTGTATGTGATATAATGTGTGTGTGTATCTAACCTGGTGGAGCCCCTTGTTTGGCTTGACAGGATGTTGAAGACCCTTTTCCACAGTTTACCTCAGAAAAAGATGCAGTCCTGCTGGAGTTGGGGGTCTGAGAGAAAAACAAAATGAAAGACATACAGAGAGAGAGAGAGAGAGAGAGAGAGAAAAGAAGAGAAGAGTAAATTATTTTAATTATATAAACAAAATAATTTTTGCAGCTTTTGCTGCTGCTACTGTATTATTCTTGTTTCTCGCTGTTTGGAAGAGATTAGGTGGTTAAAGCCCACCAGATCGCGCAACACAAACAGCAGATGCCACATTTGGCTCCCAATGTTTCCAGTAATCCTCAGCAGTGGAGAACCATCTTTTTCAAATGTCATAATGTATTAAAGAGGATGAGAACTAAATAACAGGGGAAAGTCCACAACATAAAAAATAATTTTTGCTACATGTACTTCAAATTAAATAATTAAAATTATTGTCACCGCTGCTTCAGAATTTTATGAAATTGCTTTTTGAATTTGAAATAAAAAAGATACAGAGACACAAGTGAAGACATGATGATTCCCATCCCTGTCTTTTTTTCAATCGCTATGCACCCAAAAACGGGTAAAAATAAAGAAAGCAAGAAGAGAGAAAGATAGATTAGATTAAAGTACCTATAGCTAGGTTAGCTATACTTATTACAGCAGGTTTTTGCTGCTGGGTGGCGCCTAAATTGACAAAATTCTATAAAAAATATTTTCTTTCAAAGGCAAACAAGTGCTGGATATTAATCTACACACATTTATCTCCTGAAAATAATTAATTCTGGTGAGTACAGTATTTCCGTTTATTCATAGTAAGCTTAGATTGTTCATGATATAGGAACACACCAGTGCTAACACCACATGCTAATTCACACAAACGCTTTAGGGCTCATTTTGACAGTACAAAATTAAATTAATGCCATCCTGAGACAGAAAAAGTCACATTAGTCATATGTGAGTTAAATTTATAAAGATACAGTCTTTTGGCAAACAAACAAATGCTAAAACTATGTTAGATAATGCTAGCTACCTCAGCTAATGTTACATGCCCCTGTACCTCAGCCCAGGTACAGATTGAAAACAACCAGTTTGATAAGAGGTAGTACACTGAGTAAACTGATATAAAGGTAAAACGAATGCTGATCACTTTATTTCAATCTATTAATAAAAGTAGAGTGTAAAAATGAACTTGAAACAAGAGATATTCAAGTTTCCCTGTTAGCGTTGGGATTAATATTCACTCCAGAAATAGAAAACAAAACTGTGGTTTAGAGGTCTGCCTTATTGCAGTGGTTCTCAAACTGTGGTACGTGTATCACTGGTGGTTAAGCACACCAAGGTGGTACACCACCAAATAAATGTTTTAATGTATAAAAAAGGAAAGATTATAAAGATAATACAAGTAAATGAATGTGGGTACCAGGGGATTTCCGAATCAATAATAATATTACCCAGCTTAAGAATATTATTGGTTTTATTGGAGGAAACAACACATTGTCACTGTTAGATAAAAACATAATTTTCTCCAAATGACTTTCATTAGCATTTTTATTGGAATTTGCAGTATATATTTCAATACCATTTAATTTATTGTGGTATCAGGATATTCAACAGCATTTTTACACATTGCATTTTTGTCCACATCATTTACCTCTGTGGATGACTTTCAGATGGAACCACAGCCATATTATATCATACAATTGATATTGTTATAAATTAAACAATAAAATACTATATAATAAAAATAGCCACATTTTGTCTTTATTTTGTGTTTAATTTACTATTTACTGTTACAGAATATTTAAGAGAATTTTTGTATAACTGTCTAAATTGGCAGTTTATATACATGCACTACATTTCCTGAACTTTAGTTTTGTGGATAATATATTTTGTTACATTACACTGTGTATACAAATTTTAAGACTACTAGTAAGTTACTGTTGTTTACAAATTAGACAAACATTTACATTTTATTGTTTCTACTGAAAGTTTGAAACTGTTATACACTTTTTGATTAGTAGTTATATATATATATATATATATATATATATATATATATATATATACATATAGTGTGTTTTGTTATATCTATAAGAATACTGTTATCGCAAAAGTGCCTTGAAATATTGTGATATTATTTAAAGGCTATATCAATCACCCTCACTCTAGTTATATTGTACTAAAAGTATAATAAATAGTATATACTAGCCCTTTATTAATTATTATGCTTTTTGGGTGCTTTAATTTACCCAAAACCCCAAACATCATCAAATGATTGGTCAGAATGTTCAAAGCATGCAATAAATAATTTAGTGAATGATTAAATGGTAATTTGCTCATTGCACACATTGTGATACCTATACATACTTTAAAGTTTGCCATTGTAATACTTAATAAGGAACAATATACTGTGCTGCTCGACCAAGATCTGTGATTCTACAGTCGTGTGCACAAAAGCATACCTTATTCAGCCACTTTGGGGACACAGACTCAGGAACTCTCACAAGAGGAAACGACAGAAAGAGGAACAGAAATAATGAGGATGCACTTCACTGAACGCTCAGCTGCTCAGCTCACATCTAATGGCACGCTGCAGGCTACAGGAAGGCTTACTGCCAACACACTGGCTTTTCAAACCGACAGACCTGCTGAAACCACTGCCCCTCGAGGGCACTGCCAGTTAAAGCACTGCTCTGAAATATGGGGATGTATGCAGTGCAGTATGGTTGGTGTGGGTTTCTCCCATCAATGTAACCACTGGCCACTTGGTTGGTAGTTGCTTCTTATCAACTTATACACTTATTGGCAAAAAAATAATAATAACACACCCCAGACTGCTGTAAAACTTGGCTTTAAGTTATGTGTCAGGCAGATATGTAAATGATTACAGGTGTGGTCTGATTAGACACTTGGATTTGCCACAAGAGGACATAAAACTGCTTCTTGTATCCAATTATAATAACTTGTAATTGTACTCACTTGCATATCATCATTATATTCACATATAAGGTTTCATTCCACTCCAACAACTTCTTTATGGTGTGTAATTTTTTTGGCACTGAATAGTATACACACCTTCAACAAGCAAATTATTAGGAACACTAATGATAATACTGATTAGGGCCGCCATGTGTTTAAAAAAAAAAACTTGATTTTTCGTGGCATAAATTCAATTCACATAATTCCTGCAGATTATTCAGGGTTATGTTCATGATGCCAAACTCCCATTCTACCACATCCCAAAACACATTCAATTATATTCAAATCGGTTGACTGGGAAGGCCACTAAAGAAAAGTCAACTCAGTGTCATGAACATAAAACCAGATTAAACTGACTTTTGCTTTGTGACATGCTGCATCAACATGCTGTAAGTAGCTGGTAAAAGAAGATACTGTGACAATAAAGAAAATCACATGATCAACGACCATTCTTAAATAAGCTGTTGTACTCAAAGGATGATTGATTGGTATTACTAGACCCAAAGGGTGCCAAGAAAACCTTTGCCACATCATTGCACCCCCTCCACCAGCCTGGACTGTTGAGACAAGGCAGGTTGCATGCCAAATTCTAACCCCACCATCTGTGTACCTCAAAATAAATTCATCAGATTCATCAGACCAAACTACATTTTTTCAGTCTTCAACCATCCAGATGTCCAGCCTGTGTTCACTGGAGCCTTCAGCTTTTTGGTTTTGGCTGACAGAAATGGAACCCAGCTTGGTTTTCTGTTATTCTAGACAATGCAACTCAGATTGTATCACAATTGTACAGAGTAGTACAGAAGAGTAATCTGAGGTAGGTAGCCTTTGTGGCAGCTCCAACAGGTCTGGTCATTCATTGGTGACCTCTCTTGTAAACTGACACAAACTAGATGTTTTTTTTTCTTATATTTAATTTTGAAGTACTCTAGAAACTGTTGTGGGAAAAATCTCAGGAGATTAGTAGGTATAGAAATACTGACAGAAACCCTTCTGACACTAACAATGTTGGGCTACTTATCTGAAAACTATATAAATAAAAAAAAAATGCTTGTTTGGTCATAAATCTGGCGGCTGAGTACAGCAAAAATCACCTTATCACCTTTATCCATTAACTTGTTATTGTATGTGCCCAGCTATCCCCTTGATAGGTGGACCATGTAGTTTTGCTGTAATTTATGTTCTGGCAGGGCAATAACATGGTTAATGTGGGCAGTGCATTGCTGTCCGGAATTAATTGAGAAAGCCTTAGCGTTCTCACTGCAATAATGATGTATTTTTGAGATTCACTGTATTGCGTTCACGCTATTGATGCCACTTACGTCAAATCACCCAGCATGCACAATATTGCCAGGTGTGAACAGGGCCTTAACTGAGGGTTAAGAAATTTCTCTTTCCTTTTTTCAATTCTCAAAAATAAAACATGTATGTTCTGAAAAAGCACATTTTGCAAAATTATGTCTAAAAAAACACACAAATATACAGACCAATGAGCTGCCACTGGTGTTGAGCAGGAAGTTGGCAGTGTGGGCAGCGACGCGTGGCTGAGTGGCTATTGGTCGATGGCCCAGAGCCATCCCAACAATGGCCGTCATATGGGTCTCGGTGCCAAAAACATGGATGGGGATGCCTGTGGTTTTACCTACACACACACACACACATACACGCACACACATTGAATCAATTATGTATTATTAATGTATTACATTCATATATATCCAGCTTTTGCATATTTTTGAAAAATATATCACCGTCCCCAATATTACTGTCATTACCACCACACTACTATATTTCTACAACTAATCGCCTGTCAAAAAGGAATGCTTATATTTGTATATATGTATATATGCAATAAAAAAAAAAAAATGCATCTTATACTAGCTGTTAAATGCCGACAGGAAATATATGAGCTATGGTCTATTTTTCTAATACATCAGTAAAAAATTTCATTACATATTATTACATATATTACAAATGTTAAATGCAAGCAACAGTTTCTTACATTCATAACATTTTTCATTCCTAAAATTCTTCATTCAATACAGATGCAAGATATAAGAAGAGAGCTCTACAGAATACACAAAAAATGTGAAGAAAAAAAACTTATCAGAAGTAACCTGGATTTCTGCATTTTGCCACTTAAATCTATCTGCAAATACATCTAAAATATTTTCATCCTTAGCTCTATATAAGCTCAGCTAAGTCTTTTCCTTAAAGCCACTAATAAGAGTCCCCAACTAAGGAATCCCTCAGACACAAAAACACATACACATACACACAGGCTTACATACCCACTTCTCCCATCACTCTCAGACCCTCCTGGTAGTTTGGACCACCACGTCGCACAAAGATGGAAACCTCATGCTCCTTCAGAGGTTCCTGATAGTCTCTGATTGCCCTGACAATACCCTACACATAAACACACATACAAATACAAAATTACATATTTATTCAAGTTATATTTTCATGTCACAATACAGTTTCATAATATTAGCTTTTCTTCCATGCTGTACCTTAAATGTTGCAGCTACATTAGTGAAGTTGGCAATGCTTCCTCCAATGATCAGCACCTTTCCTACAAGAAAAAGCACATAATAAGAGTTATTCAGAGTTATTCACTTTGTACACTTGAATAACACACTGGATGCTATAAATAATGACTGTTTACACAATATGGACACAGATACCACACAAGATGCCACACGCCAAATTAGCAAATTCCACACATTGTATATGTATTTGTTGGTGTCAGTTTTACAGAAATTGTCATCAAATTGTTTTTCACTGCAGGTTTCGCCTATTCATTTAATTAGCACCCATACGTGGCGTAATGAAGCAGTAACTTTAGTCAGTCAAATTGGGTGGCGCGTCTTGGGGAGAGCACCTATGTTTCAATAAAATATAAATATTTGATGCAAAATGTTGATACTCGATACAGTACAGTCGAAACGATACAATATAGCGATATATCAAGATACAGCTTTGGAAAAAATTAAGAGACCACTTCAGTTTCTAAATCAGTTTCTCTGATTTTTCTATTTACAGTTATATGTTTGAGTAAAATGAATATTGATGTCTTATTCTATAAACTATAGTCAACAAAAAGTATTGGGGAGAATAACTACCAAATTCCAAATAAAGAAATTGTCATTTGAAGCATTTGCAGAAAATGAGAAATGGCTCAAATAACAAAAAAGATGCAAAGCTTTCAGACCTCAAATAATGCAAAGAAAACAAGTTCATATTCATAAAGTTTTAAGAGTTCAGAAATCAATATTTGGTGGAATAACCCTGGTTTTTAATCACAGTTTTCATGCATCTTGGAACTCCTCCACCAGTCTTACACACTGCTTTTGAATAACTTTATGCCACTCCTGGTGTAAATATTTAAGCAGTTCAGTTTGGTTTGATGGATGTGATCACCCATCTTCCTCTTGATTATATTCCTGAAGTTCTCAATTTGGTAAAATCAAAGAAACTCATCATTTTTAAGTGGTCTCTAATTAGACAGCATTAGGCCTTACCATCATGGTGTTTCTCTCGGGTCATGAGAGATAAGATAGTCTTGGCGTAGTCATAGGTTTGCTGTTCACTTGGAGCACCTGAATACTCTCCATAATTGGCCAGCTCATTCACTCCGCCCAGGTCACAGATTGTATCACTATGGAGACAAAAAGACAGCCAGTTAAACTAAGAATGAACATAATTTAGTCCTGAGTAGCACAACTGTCTAAACATTTAGGATTCAAGGATTTAGCCACAGTTGCCTTGTTTTGAAGTGGTGTCAAGGACAAGAACCAGATTTTTCACCAGGACAATGCCTGCCCACACACAGTAAAGGATTTCCAGGATTGCCTTTTACAGATTGCAGTTTTTCCTTGGCCAGTTTAAGCCCTATCTGGATGGGATTACTTTCTCAGGGGGACGTCCGTAAAAAATATTTCACACTTCTACTCAGTGATAAAAAATCTGCATCTGGACTGCAGTTGAAAAAACAGGAGGACCAGTTAGTTTTTTAGCTTTCTCGATCACATGACATCACGTTCAGTAGCTCCTCCATTTCCACTCGCTGTTGTGTTTACGTGGATCTCTGTGGAAACACAGGCCCAAAGTGTGGCAGTGGACAAATAGCTATTTTATTAAACGCAAGGAGATGAACCTCAGAGATGTTGATGGGACTGGACTAAAATAGCGGAGGACCACAGAGTTCAGTGAAAAACAGTAGATAAGATCAGAGGACGTCTGAGAAAAACACAAACATGGTCGTTCCGGACGGGAATAAAATCATAGAGGACCCCCCATAAAAGAGAAAATAAACCCAGGACCCACTGAGAAACTGATCCCCTCCAGATAGGGCTTTAGTCACCAGATTTATCAAGCATTTATGGGCCCAGCTGGGATGCCAGCTTAGAGCAACAGCAACAACATATTCATCCTAACAATAAACAAAGTAATTGACAAACCAATAAAGCTTACAGACATTTTGTAACAATATAAAAGAATAAAAAAAAGTTTAAATTGGTGAGAGATTGTCTTTCAGGTATTGCATCTGCAAAGTGGTTTGCAGTAACATATTTTCCAATACACACAGATGCACATATCATGCACACATTCCTGAGACAGTTCTCATGCCTCTTAACTTTCCTCGTAATTGAGTAAACACATCAAGGTAAAACGAGGGCTCCTGTGAGATGGCACCACACACCAGTACCCCCTAATAAGTCCCACCACTCTCTCCGGTTCCATATTTTGACAGACGGCGAGAGGGAGTGTTGGTGTAACAAGCACAGCCTTCATTCCTCTAGACACAGCTTTCTCAGGCATGCACTGGCTAATGTAATTCAGCCCTCACTGCTAATGAGTACCGGCATCTGCCAGACAGCCACTGCTGCCATCTCTAAACTAATGAAGTATAAGACTGTACACTTCTCTACTATGCAGTAAACTCTATAGAAAACGGCATAGTACATTCTTCATCAAAAAAACTGATGCACAGAGAAGGAATTAATAGACATTAATGAAATTAGTAGGGTAGGTATTCATGCCAGACTGTCACTGAGGGACTCAGTGTGACAGTGGGTTATCTTCAGTGACAAGTTTTTTTTTGTCAATTTTTTTGTCTTCTGTTGAAGAGGTCTGGTGTCATGGTGTGGGGGTAGCCCAACGTTAGATTAATCTATCAAAATGCCTTGACCCATATAAAGGGCTACAGGTGTAGGTGATACACAACCCTTCTTCTCTGCAGTAACATAACTTATTAACACTCAACAAAATCAACAAAAATTCAGCATGATTGAAAACAGATGTACAAACTAGACAACCATAATGAAACGAAAGGTTTGGAGGACATGAACAGTTTGATGTGTATTCAGGAAAATATTGATTTCAAAATGAAGTCCAGAAAAGAGCCAATTTTATGATTTAATTCATTATATTTTGACAGTTGCAGATTTCCTTGAATATTTTTCTGTACTTTCTATTACAGTTAAAATATTGATTTTCAGTAAGCCTTGGAGAGCTAGATCCTTTGCCATGGCCAGTTGCATTGCCAGAAGCTTCAGGACACCATTAGGAACCTCTACAACCCTATGCCAAGACATTTGGAATGTTGTGATATCCATGTATTACTCATGCATTACATACTACTTCTGTTTGGGTAACTTCTGTTCTGAGTAGCACTGCAAACCTTCTCATTTAATGTTTTTATTTTTTTCCTATATTGTAAATAAATACTAAAGTCATCCAGACTATAAAGGAACACATAAGAAATCATGTAGTAACTTAAAAGTGGAACATTTAGGTGGCTCCTTTTCTGGGGCAGTCCTGATGAGAGCCAGTTTCATCATGACATTTCTGATGGTCTTTGCGACTGCACTTGTGGAAACTTTCAATGTTCATTAATTTTTTTTGGATTGACTGACTTTAATTTCTTCAAGTCATTTTTTCTATATTTAGTCAAGTATTTCTTGTAATAATATGGATTAGAACATTATTTTAAATAAATGAAAATGAATAGTAAACTCCAGCATTTCACTTATGGACTATAAGGTTTAGTGCAAATTTAGTGTTAATTTTAATAAATGTATTGTCACTTTTTTACAATTCTCACTGGGAAGTACAATATTGGAACAAAAGAAAAGAAAATCTGATTGGCCCTGTACCTGTATACAACTGAAGCTCCGCCCCCTGCTACCATGGTCCAGATGCGTCCACGGGGATTAAGAAGAGTGAGCTTCAAACTGGCACCACTTTTAGCATCCAAGTCTGCAATATATGCTTCCTATTGGAAGGAAAATTACGCAAATATGAACATTAATATTGAACCACAGTTAATTTAGAGCATTTTGCAAAACAGTTACACATCAGTGTTATCAGTGTTATCACAAGATATCACCTCACAACTTATAGAGCTATGGGCATTTACAAGCTGTTCCCTGAGGTAGCACAATTCATGATCATACAGTACATGCTTACACACTGCTATCCCGTGACTTTTGGCATGTCATTGTAAATTATAACCATCCAATAACAGAATTTTAGTCTCATTAAATCGATAGTGGTGATATTGATTGGAACGAACTGGATAGAACATAAAACATAAAGATCGAGAGACAGCAGAGGGAATAATAAATGATCTCTCGCATAAATAATAGCAATACACACAGCTGCAGAGACAGCTCGGCCAATCAAAGGCAAGCTTACCCACCCATCCATCTGGCACAACCTTATTTAGAATGTGTGTGTGTGTGTGTAAGTGCGTGTGTGTATAAACTGAAAGCCCAATTAATCCTGTCAGTCTGTTTTTCAGCGCTTACCCAGATACTGCCAAATTGAATATGCGTGTATCACACTGGCCAATAAAACACTCTGACCCTCTGGAAGGGGAACAGGATACATATATATCACTGTGTTCAACAGCGGCCACACTGACAGCTCAATCTCATCACACCTACACAACCACACCTACACACTCTGTACGACACACACCACTTCCTTCCATCATTTTGTGAGCCTGTTTACCAGCATTTTGACACACACACACTGTTCTGACACAACCCTGCGCTGGTGAAACTATGAATTATTCATAAAGCAGTGCTTCCAACTAAATGTACAAACATCTTGTTTGTAACAGAAAGTGAAAATATAAAATTTGGTAGCATTGATGCCCTCCATAGATGCCATCGTGTTAGTGCCAGCACCATTGGCAGACGGCTGCACGACACAGGACTACACGCACACAGACATTTCATTACACTGGCTATGTTTACATGCAAAGCTTTACTCCAAACTGAATGATCTCATTCATATTCTTGGTTTGATGGCTTATGAACATCCATCTTCCACCTCTTGAATGATCTCTTATTTGGATTAGTAGTGGTTGCAACTATTTTGTGATAATATTTAATGATGAGTGTATAAACACTCATTATGGTGAGTTTGAGATATACAATGAGATATACAGGTGTACATGTGGCGGTCCTACCTCAGGATAGGCCTCTCTGCCAAACGGAGGAGGAAACTCCACATCACCCCATTTAGCCTTACACAGGTAGTCAGCTGTAGCATCAATCTTAGCAGCCATGTCCAATACATACACTCCATTCTTAGTCACCACTGTAAGAGTGTAAGAGAGAGAGAGAAGGAGAAAAAAAGGGAGAGAGAAGGAGACCGAAAGGAAGAGAGAGAGAGAAAGAGAGAGACAGAAAAATTTTAAAGTCTAAGTCTGAATGCACTATGGTCATCCTAAAGCTTTAACTTCAATTCTTAAGAATATGTCTGTAAGTGCCTTGAGTGTTAAAAAACAATACACACATACATATTTTACTTATTATTATGTATTAATTATACATATATACATGTGTATATTTATATGTACTTATTTTATTTTATGAATTATCCTGCATTTATCTATGCAGTATATACATAGATATGTTCATATCTGTTTTAATTTCATGTTATTTTAGGCAACGTCAACGCTGATACATTATATGTATCAGCATCTGCAAATACACATAAAGTATACATTACATATATATAAATATACATATACTGTACATGTATAAAAAAGAATCATAATACACAGTTACTCTCTTTCATAGCATATTAAATAGTTGTTACATTTATATAGCCATTTATTTATTTATTATTTTCTGACCAGAGGAGGATGGGTCCCTCTCCCTATATATTAACATTGAGAGAACATGTGATAGTATAAGGTACATGTGAGCCTTGGTTCCTTCCAAGGTTTCTTCCTCCTTCAGCTCTGAGGCAGACTTTGTGAGGGAGTCTTTGCCTCTGTTGCTCACTGGGGAACAGAACTGTGGTGTGTGTTCAATGTTTTGTCTGATTCTCTGTCCTGTTAAAATGTTTCTGTAAAGCTGCTCTGTGACCTTAGTAAACATCAGTAAATATTATATATAAATAAATTTGGTACCACTTTAAAATAAGACTACCTTTATAAAGGGTTTCTAAATGATTTACAGTTAGTTTATTAATGGTTACTAATTAGGTTGTAAATGCCTTAAAAATAATTAATAATCAGTTATAACACATACAAGAAAGAGCAATAATATAGATGGCTGTGGGTTCACTATTTGGCAAACAACAGGTCATTGTTGCCCTTTCTACGTATGTGTTATAACTGATTATTAATGCTTTTTAAGGGATTTACAACCTAATTAGTAACGATTAATAAACTGATTTTAAACCATTTATAAACCCTTTATAAAGGTAGTCTTATTTTAAAGTGGTACCATAAATTTGATTTGATTTGATTTGTTTATACACTTTTCACTCATTTTATTTTAAATCTTAAACTATAATAAAAAGTATTATTGACTATTTATAATATACAATTATTCTTATGTTCTCCTTCTTCTAATTATTATCATTAATTAAGACTCTTTAAAAGTATAAGAAAGCAACTCTAGGAAGAACTAGGATTGAAATGAGGGAGAACCAAAAGGGGGGTTTTAAATGTTCTAGTAACATTTCTGCAACATCACTCTTATAAACGTATCATGCTGTTGGTATCAGTAACTCAGTCTGTTCTCTCTCTCTCTCTCTCTCTCTCTCTCTGTGAGTGAACGGGGCGTGATTGGATCGTGCGCAGGTGAGTCAGCAGCATTCAGTCAATGTTTGTTCAATCGCTGCTTACAAAGCATGCGGGTTCAGCATGATCAGAGAGTGTGTGTGTCCAGAGAGCAGTGTGTATAACAAGGTAGCAGCACAGAGAGAGAGAGACTACACAGAGGGTTCATCTTGGGTCATGCTCATTTCTTTATTTATTTGCTCTGTGTGTGAGACTGTATGTGTGGAATATGTTACAGCTCTGAAAAAAACTAAGAGACCCCTTCAGTTTCTGAATTAGTTTCTCTGATTTTGCCATTTATAGGTATATGTTCGAGTAAAATGAGCATTGTTGTTTTATTCTATAAACTACGAACAACATTCCTTCCAAATTCCAAATAAAAATATTGCCATTTAGAGCATTTATTTGCAGAAAATAAGAAATGTCTGAAATAACAAAAAAAAGATGCAGAGCTTTCAGACCTCAAATAATGCAAAGAAAACAAGTTCATATTCATAAAGTTGTATAAGTTCAGAAATCAATATTTGATGGAATAACCCTGGTTTTTAATCACAGTTTTCATGCATCTTGGTATGTTCTCCTCCACCAGTCTTACACACTGCTTTTGGATAAATTTATGCCACTCCTGGCGCAAAAATTCAAGCAGTTCAGTTTGGTTTGATCTTCCTCTTTATTATATTCCAGATGTTTTCAATTGGGTAAAATCAATAAAACTAATCATTTTTAAGTGGTCTCTTATATTTTCCAGAGCTGTATAAATTTATGTACTGTAAGCAAGATGATACATTGCATTTTTTAAAATATCAAATTTAATGTAATTAAAAAAAACGATCATAAATCAGAACAGTAGGATCTGAAGGTAGGATCTAATCTAGTGGTCCAAGAATAAATACAATATGAAATTAATCACAGCCCAAGCTTTTAATAGTGGATATTTAAATGTAAATAAAAGATTCAATGTTAAGATTATGAAATTGGTATTATACTTATATTAGTGTTGTTGTATTAATCAAAACATTACTGTCTGATTAATCATGATTAAGATCCCTTCCTGTATCTAAGTTTAAGGGTATTAATAATCTTCTTATAGCCTAGGCCATCTTTGTGGAGAGCAACAATTCTTTTTCTCACATCTTCAGAGATAGGAGTTCTTTGCCATGAGGTGCTATGCTGAATTTCCAGTGGCCAATATGAGAGAATTGAACCCAAAACACCAAATTTAACAGCCCTTCTACCCATTTACACCTGAAACCTAGTAACTTGGAAACTGTGAACAAGTAATCAGATGACAATTGAGCACAATTAGGACAGATTCACTGTGAGGTGTACTCACTTGGGTTGCCAGCTATTAATGATTAATAAAGGATATAATAAAATATTTGCAGAAATGGGACTTTTTTTGACTTTTGTTTGATACTTTGTATACACACATATGTGTGTGTTTGTATGCTGATTATGCTTTATTTAGTCTGTTTACTTGGAATGAAACATCAAAGTAAGAGAAGGAAACAGAAAAACAGATGCTACAGGGCACAAATCAATGGCTAATTACCACACACACACACACACACACACACACAAGATACACAGCAACATGCACAGAAAAAGCCCACACGATCAAAACCACTTCTAATTCATTTAATAAGATATCTCTCTTAGCCATTCAAATTAAATTATGCCTCCCTCTCTCTCTCTCTTTCTCACATTCTTACTCTCCCACTCTTTCATAATTTCTCTCTCACTCTTTTTTAGTCTCTCACTCTCTCTTTCTCAATCTCTCACTCTTTCTTACACTTTCTCAATCTCCCACTTTGACTCTTAACCAATATCTCTCTCTCAATCTCTCACTCACTCTCAGTCTCTTACTCACTCTGACTCTCTCTCAATCTCTCTCACTGACTCGTTCTCTCAATCTCTCACTCTCTCTCACACTTTTTCAATATCTCTGTCTCCCAATCTCTTACCCTTTCTCCATGTCTTACTCTCTCAATCTCTCACTCTCTCTCACTCTCTTTCACTGACTCTTTCTCTCAACCTCTCAGTCTCTCTTACTCTTACACTATCTCTCACTCTCTCTTCTCTTTCTCAATCTCTCTCACTGACTCTTTCTCTCAACCTCTCAGTCTCTCTTACTCTTACACTATCTCTCACTCTCTCTCCTCTTTCTCAATCTCTCTCACTGACTCTTTCTCTCAACCTCTCAGTCTCTCTTACTCTTACACTATCTCTCACTCTCTCTCCTCTTTCTCAATCTCTCTCACTGACTCTTTCTCTCAACCTCTCAGTCTCTCTTACTCTTACACTATCTCTCACTCTCTCACTCTTTCTCAATCTCTCATACTGACTCTTTCTCTCAACCCCTCAGTCTCTCTTACTCTTACAATATATCTCTCTCACTCTTTCTCAATCTCTCATACTGACTCTTTCTCTCAACCTCTCAGTCTCTCTTACTCTTACACTATCTCTCACTCTTACTCAATCTCTCATACTGACTCTTTCTCTCAACCTCTTAGTCTCTCTCACTCTCACACTTTCTCACACTATCTTTCATTCTGACTCTTTTTCAGTATCTCTCTCTCCCAATCTCTCACTCTTCACTTTTCCCAATCTCTCAATCTCGCACTCACTCTTTCTCAATCTCTCAATCTCGCACTCACTCTTTCTCAATCTCTCTCACTGACTCTTTCTCTTAATCTTTCAGTCTCTCTCACTCTTTCTCAGTCTCTTACTGTTTCTCAATCTCTGACTCTTTTACCCTCTCTCAATCTCTCTCTCTTTCTCTCTTAAAGAGTAACTGATTACAGGGTGTTGAAAGCCTAGTAAATGAGCTGCAGCTGAAGTTGGTTAAAAATAGTTTAAGATGGTTAGTCTTTAGGAGTTCCCCCCATCACATGATGTTTCATTCAGATTGAATTTAAGAAATGATTGTGTGGATAAAACAATGCTTCTTCTTGTGTCGAAATCTGTGTTCACAGTAACCGAGAGCATGCTCACTTTTACTAACATTGCCTAGAAGTTGTATTGAGTCAAAAATGGGGAAAACACAATTAAGTCCCTTTTAAAAATCCAGTAATAATAAATATTGAAGATACACAGAACTTTATTGATTGAAAAGTGTGGAGGAGATAAATTGCTCGTACTATTGTATCTGGTATATAGTATCCGGATGTGTTGGCATCCAACATTTTTGATATCTTCCTTTGCAGAATAAAGTGACCTGCTTAAACCTGGTTGACCTGGTTTTGCATGTGGTTTGTTGTGATGAATGTTGTTGCATTTGCGGTTTTCCTTGTGTAAAAACAAACCAAAGGGGAAACCACTCCACCCTTCAAAGCCTAATTTGTAAATTAGGCTGATGAACTACATGCAGTGGAAGCAGGTATTGCAGGTCAGCGATTAGAGAACACTGCTCTCTGTGTTGTTAAAGATGGAGGCAGAACTGGTTATAATGGTGACTCACCCAGTGGGTTGATCTCCAGGTAAGTGAAGTATAGATCCTCATACAGGTTAAACAAGCCCACCAGGAAGCTGGTCAGCACCCTGCACATTCACACACACACACAAACAAACAAAAAAAGATAAATAGTTAAACTGGAAAGTAGACGGTAACTACAGATACAAGCCTTCTTTGAGGAGAAATTAAAAAAGTGGTTAATACGCTCACACTAATTGGAATTGTGGGCCAATATTTATATTCAGCTCCAGAAAATTAAGAGACCACCTTAAAATGATGAGTATCTCTGGCTTCACTATTTAAAAATACATGTTTGAGTAAAATTAACATTGTGGTTTTATTTTATAAACAACTGACTGATATTTTTTCCAAATTCCACATAAAATTATTGTCATTTAGAGAATTTAATGACAGAAAATAAAAAAAATGATCAAAATATTTAAAAAGATGCAGAGCTTTCAGACCTTAAATGATGCAAAGAAAACAAGTTAACATCCATTAAAAACAAAAATACTAATGTTGAAACTCAGGAAGCACTTCACCAGTCTTTCACACTGCTTTTGGATGACCTTATGAAAAACAATTGAGATTTGTATGAGGACTTGTGACCATCATATATATATATATATATATATTATTTTACAGAAGGTTCTTTAGTTTAATGTATGTCTATATTAGACTTCTGACTGCAGTCTGTAATCTTTAAACTGAACAGCTGGGGTTCAGTCAAGTGGGGAGCGATTGAGATGCAGATGAAGAGGCAGGGAATATATGGTGTTTAGTAAGGTATGGTACACAAAGCAAGTGAGAAAGTTAATTTCTGTGAAAAGAAGGGAATTCAAATACATAAATAAACAGTTTGTTTTGTCCCAGTTGGACGCAGACGGTCTCTCCACGCCTCAGAAATCCAGCTTTACACTGGAGAATAAAGAGCTGACAGACTGAGAGACGACTGGGAGGGACGGAGGAGTGGAGAAAGAGAAGAGAGAACAACATGGTACAATTGTGAATAAAAAGACAAAGGGAAAAAAAAATCTGAAAAAGCCAAAAATAAATGTTATGGTAGGCAAATAAAAAACCTGCCTTTTCTTATGTGACAGGAGAGTGACTATGCAGGCTTATGCCGGAGGAGTGTATTTGTTTGTTTCAGAGACAGAGAAAGAGAGAGTTTGTGTGTGTGTGTGTGTGTGTGTGTGTGTGTCTTGTTCCCATTAGCCCATTACCCTCCTGAGAGTCGGGCCGAGTCTGACTTTTACAGAGCAGACAACAGTAACAGCCCAAAGAGAACAAAGAAAGAAAGACACCCAGGAAAGAAAGAGAAACAGACAAATATAAAAACAGCAAGAAAGGAGGTCAGACATTCAAAAATAAAATACAAAAGTAAAAAAAGAAAAAAGCAGACATTTAAGATAGTAAAAAAAAAAGATTTAAAGAATTTAAAGAATAAAAAATAAATGGTAAAGTTCAAAAAACATAAAAAAACACGAAAAGAATAACAATAATAAAAAAAGAAAGGAAGAAAAATTTAAGAAAGAAAACTAGAAGGACAGAAAGAAAGACAGACAGAAACAAAGGAAGACGAAGACAGATAAGAAGGAAACAAAAAAAGAAAGAAAAAAAAGAAAGACAGAAACCAATAAAATAAGCACTAGAAGAAATGAATAACACTCAAGAAAATAAAGAAAGAAAACTAGAAGGACAGGAAGAAGGACAGACAGATGGAAACAAAGGAAGATAAAGACAGGAAATAAATACATAAATAAATTAATTAATAACACTAGAAGAAAAGAATAACACTCAAGAAAAGAAAGAAAAAGAAAGAAAGAGAGCTAGAAGGACAGGAAGAAAAACAGATGAAAACAATGAAAGAAAGAAAGAAAGAAAGAAAGAAAGAAAGAAAGAAAGAAAGAAAGAAAAAGAAACACTAGATGAAAAGAATAACACTTAAGAAAAGAAAGAAAGATAAAGTGAAAAAAGAAAAAAAATCAAGGAAGGAATACAGACATAGACAAATTAAAAGACAGACCACAATGAAAGAAAGAAATATAGACAGAAGATAAAAATAAAGAAATATAAAGAAAGAAGAAAAAAGCCCTGATATTTCTGAACAATTGTCAAAGCATCAAACTGACAATTTCAATGTCAGCCAAGACAGTGAGTACAGCCAGAAAGAGGTGTATGTGTGTGTGTGTGTGTGTGTGTGTGTGTGTGTGTGTGTGTGTGTATGTGTTTCATCTAGCTAAGAGACAGGCAGGCGATGCGTGATCAGAATAACAGTAGGGTAAATGGGAGGGAGGAAGAGTTTCATTTGTCTAATGGACTCCTCCCCTCACCACCACTCCCTCACTCTCATCCCTCAGTGAACGGGTATGACGGCATCATCCCTCTTTCCCTCCCTCCACTTCAGTTTTACTTCTTTATTTTTACTTAGTCATCACTTTTAGGTTTTTTAGCGCCAAATGTGTGCGTGTGTGTTATCTCTTTACGCCACGGCCTGTGATCTATATCATGATCATCATTCACTGACATTGCGAAGCAATTGTTTATTATTCATTAATTTAATACTCATTAATTGAAATAATTTAATATGTGAGAGACAGAGTAAGTGAGAGATCCCTTCATTGTCTTCTTTTCTTGCTAACAAGCCGTTAGAGGCTTATAAATGGGAAAGCTAGTGATGCTGACAGTTAGCTATGCTAACAGCTAGTAAGCTGTTTTTCTGAGGTGGATTACTCACTAATAGTTAATAACAGAATGATGGCACTGCACAGGTTGTGTGTGATTATACGTATATCATGTCTGTACATTACTCTTGGCTTCAGTTATGAAACCAAGATTATAGAATAGCGACATAATAGAATAGCTGCCGGCTAAATGTCTTTAAAAAATCTCAATATTTATTGATTTTTGACTATTAGCTCTAGTTTAAAATCTATGAAAATAAACCTAAGCTATCCTTTGAGCAGAGGAATGAGATTCGTAGGTCCAAACTGTGATGTGAAATGAATTATGACTTGTACTATTGCAAACCTACGCCAAAAGTATCTCTCTCTTTTCCTCATGCTCTCACACTCACTCTTTTTTGTCGGCAGGGACGTGCGTGAGCAGCTTCTGTTTGACGTCATCTGGCCGGAGTTTCTCATCCACACCAACCAGCAGCTTCTGAGCTTTAGAATCGACATCACCAACATCGACACCACCTTCATGATGAAACAAGACGTAATCACCCTCACGCGCTGCGTAAATACACACGTAAAACTCCTCCTCCTGCATAAAAAGACAGACAGACAGACATATGCGATATCAGTCAATTGTAATGTACTTATTTCTTGGTTTTTGTTCTGTTGAATAGAAATCATTTCTAATCTAAAGTAATATCACAGCTGCACACAAACACTACAAATCTCATCAGGTCTTAAGTAGAAGGGTCTGGATCTTCCTCATAAATATGCTAAGATGCCAAAACAGCAGAGCTCACAGCTTCTTGAGAAATCATCCTAGGGCTAAGTTCTTAATAACTCATTCCACATTCTCTTTCATGCAGATTAATTCTGGGTTTTACCTGCTTATGGGCGACAAAAGGCTCTATGAGGAAGTTCTTCAGAATGCCTTTAGCCTTCCCCACCTGAGAGAAACAGAGAGAAATGAGTCAGTCTTCAGCTAAAGATTAAAATACATTTAGAGTCTTTGTCTCAGTTCCTTTTAACTCATTAAAATCCTCCCACATCCAAAGGTGTCAAAAGTATTTGTTGCACAATTTGTTGCACTTATCTTACACCCTGCGCAAGGCGCGTTGTGATGCTCTTTGCTATCTTACACCCCGTCAACAGTCTATTTTTACAACTTGTGCCCACACCTTTAAAATAATGTCAGAGTTTAGGAATACATCTACACTGATGGGTGTGGTGGTCTGGAAGTGAGGTGTGTTCAGGTAAATATCTGGTGTGTTGCTATTTTGGCAGCAGAAAACACAGGTGCGCCACTGACTGAAATAAACCTAGACAACAGTCAATTGTCAGAGTCCATTCCTATAGATGTGCCATACACCCCTGCTCATTAAACATGCACACACGAACGCACTCCAGAGCCCAAACCCGACTTTTAACTCAACAATAAACAGAATAAAGGATAAAATAGCATTGCTGTTCCCTTAAATGAGCTGCTGGCGCACCTTCACAATGTGAAAGAGCAGGTCCGTTTCCTTTGCTGAGACGCACAAAGCGTCGCACTGTTAAGATACGAACGTGCCGAAGTAAGAGCACGCCTGGCCTTTAAAGGGAATGGCAAGTAACACACTGATTGGTTAATTTCATGTTACACCCAAAACACACCTATGAGTAATTAAGGGAATCAGTACATGCCTTTTGCGTGTTTTGAGCCACGCAAGGCGTATTTTTTTCACCCTCAAGATACCAAAGACACAGGGACTAAAACCAGTTGTCTAGTAAATTGTACTATTTGTTCCATGTTGCACCATGATTCAGGTGGAAAGTAGTTTCAAAGCCTCTGGACTTGACATGAGAATACTGGATGTGCACCTCAACTATACCCAAAAATATCAGATGGAGCACAAACCATCATTCCAGACATCACAAAATGCCATGGACCTAAAGGCTCAATGCTTCAGACAGGGTGAAAAAAAAAAAAATTGAATGCCTGTCGTTGCAAGCGGCTCTCAAACAAACACACACACACCAATCTCATTGCCGTGCAGTCATAACAGTGGAGCAAGAGGGCTCCAGATATAAATCAACAGGAGAAAAGCGGCGAGGAGAGGTGACATTTCAGAGCGAGCGCTGGACGATAACGAGGGGGAAAAATGAAAAGCTGAGAAAGGAGTCTGCAGTCGTTTAAGAGCCTCCGGGGACAAGAGCCAATTTAGAGAGAGAGACATTACCATGCTACTGTGCAATATAGTGAATAAATTAAGGAGGGAGGAAAGAAAAGGTTATTTAAAAAAAAAGAATGAATGAAAAAATATCTAAAATAATAAATACATTATGAACAAACATGCAACAAAAATAATGAAAAGAAAAGGAAAAGGAACTTTTTTAACACATTGATACCCAATGAAGCGGTCAGACTGAGAAGGTCCTTTGTCCCCATAGGCATCAGGCTTATTAACAAAGTAAAATCGCATTCAATGTCTTTCTTTCTTTTTATGATTTTTTTAAATTGTAAATTTAATATTGAAGATATTAAAGCTGTAAAGGAAACTAAGCAGAAATATGTTGTAAACTAAAAAAAATCTTAGTAAACTTATATTCTAAGTAGCCAGACTTAGATATGAAGGCAGATTTGCACACTCGTGGTATTTTAAACTCAGTGTCTTCATGATAGCATCACCTGGAATAGTTTTCTCAGCATCTTGAAGGAAGGAGTTCCTGGAGGTGCTGAACAATATTTGCTGCTTTTCCTTCATGCTGTGAAGCTTTAGCTCATCCCAAATCACTCGTCTCAGTTGATCAGGTTTAGGTCAGGGGATTGTGGAGGCCAAACACTACGTAATTACATATATTGTCCTTAATTGTTTTCCTGTCTTTAATATTATTTTTCCAATATGCCGGATGGTGACAAAGTGCTAGATGTCGACTGCTTCAATGCGAAAAAAGGTATAGATTTTGTTAATTATTATTAATCAAAAGTGTATTGTCTATAAAATTGTGTAATTTCTTTGTTATGATATGTTATCATATTAGTAGCATTGCATGGTCTTAAAATTTGTTATTTACAATGTATCAAAAAATCATGGCAAATGTACAAATAGAAATGCTCAAAAATAAGGTTTTCCTAACATATATAAACATATATATACACTGAACGCAGGATCTTTGCACATTTGAGCAGAAAGGATTTCCTTCTACTACACATTAATTCTGGAGAGACGTTAAGACATCAATCTTTGTTTACAGCGTCCTACACCAGCTGCTTCCCTGCCCACTGAATGATGGACACACTCGCTCTCTGAGACACACTTTGCCTTAATGGTCAGCTACACACAGAGTACAGAGCACTGGCAGCACTGAAATGTGTGTGCATGCAAGTAGGAGGCACTGTATGTAAACACACCTGTACATACATACTGTACATACCTCACTCTGTCATACTGAGAAATAAACAGATAAATGGATCATTTTTAACTGAGTGTATAATATATGAGTGTGAAGTGTGTGTGTGTGTGTGTGACCTCACCGTGGTCTCTCTCATCAGGCGAGGTCTGAGCCATTCTTTGACCCCCTGCAGATCAAGATTCACCCCCACCAATCCCAGCTTCCCCCTGCGCTTGATCAGCTGATCCGGCTTCACAACCAGTCGCTGCAGAGAAGAATAAAACAGCATCGTCACAGTCATGATCATATTTAATAACTATATGGATGTTTCATAATAAAATTAATTTAGTGTTACAGAGATTAGATGCTTGTATGACTTACTTACCTGTCCAGAAAAGAAAGAGAAAGAAAGGGGAAGGAATGGAATGGAAGGTAAGAAACACAAGAAAATAAAGAAAAGGAAAAGATGAATGAGATATAACAGAAGGAAAGTAAACTAAAGTAATAAAAATTAAATCAGTGAATGAAAGAAGGAAGCACTGAAATGAAAAGAAGGAAAAACAAAGGAAAAAAACATAAAAGAAATAAAATGAAGAAGTAAAAGGAAAGGAGGGGCATTAAGAAAGAAAGAAAGAAAGAAAGAAAGGAAGGAAGAAAGGAAAGTAAAAAAAAAGAAAAAGACAGAGGCTGACCACTGAGAGGTTGCAGAGAGAGGGCACAGAGAGGACGGCCAGGAGGAACGAGAGGGTGGACCTTAATTCAATTTACTAATCAACCCTATCTCTACACCCACATCTCCCCAGAGAGAGAAAGAGAAAGAGAGAGAGAGAGAGAAAGAGAGAGAGAGAGGGATGACTCATATGTAATATGATTACTCTCTGCTCTCCTCTATAAAGGTGATTAAGAGTGCTTTTAGAGCTGCTCTGGAGGGAGATGCCTCAGCAGTGATACGCTGTGAAAGGGCTCTTAATCTCTGCTGCTTTTACTTACATCATCCTTAGCATTCGTTTTCTTCTTCTTTGTTCTCCTGTCCCACCACTGCTCATTATCTCTCTCTGTCTATCTCTCTCTCTATCTTTCTCTCTAAATCTGGAAAAGCACACTGAAACATCCCCTACTGATCACATTGATAGATGTTGTTCTCTGGTAGAATGCAACAGCTGCGTTCCAAAGCTTAAGCTGCAGTCACACACATATGGAACAGTCTAATGAGGTTAGAGGTTTTTGTTCCCCATTTTCTCCACAATTTACCTTACCAATTACCCAACCCACTCATTAGTACTCCCCCAACACCAGGAGGGTGAAGACTAGTACATGCCTCCTCTGATACAGGTGAAGTCAGCCACAACCTCTTTGCTGCAGACATCACCTTTTGGAGTGATGTGGGGAGAAAGCGCCATCTACCCACCCAGAGAGAGCAAGGCCAAAATGCCCCGGTAGCTGATGGCAAGCTACATGAACAGGATTTGAACCGGAAATCTCCTGATCATAGTGGCAGCGCTTAGTCTGCTGGACACCACTATTTTTCTTACGATACTGATACCAGGTTTTATTAATACCAGATTTTTTCCAGATCTACTGGGGTATTATTTTTTTCTCCTACCTCCACTTTTAATTCACTACTTATTTTCAATGATTTTATTACTTTTATTCCAATACATTTTTTTATTATTAAAATGTTACGAATTATCACATTATCACTGCTAGAGCAGTAGGTGCTCTGCACTGTCATTGATGAAGCTCCTCATCATTGAGCGAATAAAGCGATCAAGCTGTCGTATAAGAAACGCACATGCTCCTATTCTGCCTTTCTCTCTGCTGCCCTCCTGCAATATGATATTCACTTATTTCACTATGTAGGTATGGTGCTTAAAGAACACTTTTTGATATAGCACTTGTTACTTTATTTAAGTCTGGGTCTCTAGTACTTTATACATGTCTGCCGATACCAACTATAACTACTTCACAACTTCAGAGATTTTTTTTCATAGATTAATGTGCCTTAATTTGTTAAAGAAATTGACAAAAGAATTTCTAGGAAACAATTACATGTGCAAGATGAGTAAGTTCAGAGAGATACTGAAATATCGAAAATGTGTTTTTTTACCTCAGTAAGAAGCCATGGATGATCCTGAACCAGCTGGTCCCAGCGTGTTTCTGCAGTGACGTTAGCATAGCGAAAGTGGTTCTGTACGGCCGCTGTGGTGCAGATGTGCTTATACAGGAAATCTTTTCCTGTCTGCTCTGAGATGGCCTTTGCTGACATAGTGCTGGATCACCTAGACCTAGACAAAGAGGAAGAGAGACAGTGAGAGAGAAAGAGTTGGAGAAAGCTGAAAAAAATGACAGGAATAGGATGCATCACTCCTAGGGTGGCATTACTTATAAATGAAGGATAACAATAATATTAAAACTTTTAAAAAAATATATATTAAAAAGTATATTATTATCTATATGCAAAAAGTCATAAATGATACCAGTTAGGGGTGGGACAAAATATCTATATTTTTAATTTGCGATACATTATTCATATGTGGCTTCAAATATCAGGATTTTTTTTTAACCGTAGGTGCACCAATTTGCCTTGCTAAAGTGGATACAACATTCTGAACATTTATATCTAAAGTTGTGCTAACATTTAGCATTCCTTGATCCACACGCTGTCACATCTCTACTGGAAATACATTATACATGGCATTATTACCCACAGTGGACTGTGCAGTGGGTGGCAATTATCGTGACACGATACTAGTTCCTTTCCCATAACATTTGGCATGTTAATGTAGTGAACATGCATACATAATTTTTCATATCTGCAAATGCCCATAATTCCCAAATATCACTATTAATAAACGTTTATTTTCTGAACGGCCAAAGAGCTAGTGTTTAGCGTGGTAGTAACGCTAGTACTGCTGGAGAACTAAACTGAAACTCCTGTATAACGCAGCACTTCAGCAGAGTGGCTTTACTGCTTCTTACAACCTGACTGGTAAAATTCAATCATAAGGTGCACCGGATTACATAAGGCGCACTGACGATTTTTGGGGAAATTAAAGAATTTTAAATGTGCCTTATAGCGCAAAAAATATAGTAATAATCCTTAATATTCTATATTTATTCTCTGTATTACACCACTGTCTAACAGTGCCACAAGTCACATGTGGGAATTTTGCTAAATAATTCTGAATCCTACACAAAATAACCCAATCAAACTCATTTCCAACCTCTAACTGAAACCTGTATTCATCCTTCCAGCTAATGGATTGACTATTCAAACATGATAAAATGATACATAAAGGTTTAGAGTCTTTGTATACACATTATTAAACAATATACTTTCCTAATTCTTTTTTCTTCAGTGCACCTTATCACCCCATAACCCCATTCCATCTTCTGCCAGCCTTTCGCTTTCTTTACCTTCCACTAAAAAAAGAAAAGCTAAAAACAGCCTCCATGCTAACGCTAACATGATTAGCGCCCAGCCCCAGCCCAGCCCTAGTTAGAGAAAATTTCCTTAAGCCAAGGTCCAGAACACTGTAAATGTCTAACGCAAAATTTAAATACAATATCAGAAATATTTGTATGTACAGGCACATTTATTTAGTTATTTAGCAGCAACAAAACTGCAGTCAGTTTTTTTCTAATCCATACTTGAAAAGAGTAAGTATAAAAGAGTAGGCACTTGATTTTAAGTTGAGATGCTAATTAATTAATACACTCTACTCGGATACTTAAAATTAAGAAATGCATTCTGTACTTATTCACAAACTGGCTGTTTTCCACCTGAAAGGTATGTTGTAGCTACAAAGATAACACAGTAACTTTAGCTTGCTTAGCTAACTTAGCTCTAGCTCATTTATTTGTTTACAAAAGACTGCCTGCCTTTCTCAATAGACATTCCACGTTGACTTTGTCACGTTGAACTGTTAATTGTACAGTTATATATGACTTGAGTAGAACTACTGAGGTAAATGTATGATTAGAATAGCACTGCTGAGGTAGCAAGCTAACCATTTGCTAAAAGTGTGACAAGAATAGCACTATCTATCTATCTATCTATCATGGTAAACTGAATCTATACTCTATACTATAACTTGCTTAATACTAAAAGAAAAAAATAACTATACTCATTGTCCATGACATATCTACCAGAAGCAGATTTTATATAGCCAAAGATTAATTTTACTCTACTTTTTTAGTAGAATGAGGCATTATTAGTATCATGACAAAAATAATTAATAAAATTAAGTCCTGTATTGTTAAACATTGCAATGTATATCGCAGCACAACAAAATATCAAAATGTAAGTTTTTTCCAGTATCTGGCAGCCCTATTCTAAATAAATGTTTTTCAACTGAAATTTAAGAAAATTACTAAACAATGAGTGCAGAAACAAAAAGTTTGTCTTTATGTTATGACTGATCAGTGTATATACACCATATACATAAACTTGCCATCTAAGAAAGAGAACATAGCACATGGCTTTCCTCTGACGAGGTTAAAAGCTCCACACTTCAGCAGCCCTGTGACGGGCAGGCTGTCATTCTCCTCTGATGACATCACAGTGCCCGTCTGAACTCTGTCAGGATTTTGTGATGCAGTGTGGACAGTATGCTGTCAGTGAGGGCATCACACTGACCTTCTATTTCTGACACTTCTCGCTGGAACAGCCGGATAAAAAACATCTCAGAATTATGACAGAAAAAAATGCCATAGGCTCTGAGAGTCTGAGACACTACAACTGTTAGTTATAGAGTTTGCTCAGTGATGGTGTGTATTTCATACAGCCCCAGAGTCCCGGGGTTATATGTTTAATCCTTGCTTTGTATCCACTGAGCTTCCTCTGTGTACTATGATTAGATAGTGATAAGAAAATTAGATACTAGTTAATGTTCATTATTGGTCCCACTAGGGCTGTGCAATTAATAACATTATAATAATGGTTATTACACTCTTCATGCTCTTCACACTGCAGACTGTGCTCAGAAAGCTGGAGGCAGAATGAGGTAGAGCATGGTAGAGTAAGGTAGAGCAAGGTAGAGAAAGACAGAGTGAAGTAGAGTGAGGCAAAGCGAGGTAGACTGCGGTGAAAGTTAGTTAGAGCAAGGTAGAGAGAGATGGAGTAAGGTAGCGCAAGGTAGAGGGAGAGGCAAAGTGAGGTAGTGCGAGTAAGGCAGAGAAAGGCAGAGAGAGATAGAGAGAGGCAGAGCAAGGTAAGTGAGGTACAGCAACGTGGAGTGAGCTCGATTGAGGCAGAGCAAGGTAGAGTGAGAGGCAAAGAGAGGTAGCGCAAAGTAGAGTGAGACAGAGTAAGGTAGAGAAAGGCAGAGAGAGATAGAGAGAGGCAGAGCAAGGTAAGTGAGGTAGAGCAACGTAGAGTGAGCTAGATTGAGGCGGAGCGAAGTAAAGGGAGAGGCAAAGTGAGGGAGAGCGAGGCAGAGTGAGGTAAAGAGAGATGGAGTGAGGTAGCGCAAAGTAGAGTGAGATAAACTAAGGTAGAGTGAGGTAGAGAAAGGCAGAGGGAGGTAGAGAAAGGCAGAGGGAGGTAGAGAGAGGCAGAGCAAAGTAAGTGAGGTAGAGCGAGGTAGAGAGAGATGGAATGAGGTAGTGCAAAGTAGAGTGAGATATAGCAAGGCAGAGTAAGGTAGAGAGGGGCAGAGCAAGATAAGTGAGGTAAAGCAACGTAGAGTGGGCTAGATTGAGGCAGAGCGAGGTAGAGTGAGAGGCAAAGTGAGGTAGAGTGAGGCAAAGTGAGATAGAGTGAGGTAGAGAGAGATGGAGTGAGGTGGCGCAAAGAAGAGTGAGGTAGAGTAAGGTAGAGTGAGGAAGAAAAAGGCAGAGCAAGGTAGAGTAAGGTAGAGTGAGGTAGAGCCATGTTGAGTGAGCTAGATTGAGGCAGAGCGAGGTAAAGGGAGAGGCAAAGTGAGGTAGAGCGAGGTGAAAGTGAGCTAGAGCAAGGTAGAGAGAGATGGAGTGAGGTAGCACAAAGTAGAGTGAGGAAGAGAAAGGCAGAGCAAGGTAGAGTAAGGTAGAGTGAGATAGAGCAATGTTGAGTGAGCTTTATTGAGGCAGAGCGAGGTAGAGTGAGAGGCAAAGTGAGGTAGAGCGAGGTGAAAGTGAGATAGAGTCAGGTAGAGAGATGGAGTGAGGTAGCGCAAAGTAGAGTGAGGTAGAGTAAGGTAAAGTGAGGAAGAGAAAGGCAGAGCCAGGTAGAGAGAGGTAGAGCAATGTTGAGTGAGCTAGATTAAGGCAGAGCGAGGTAGAGGGAGAGGCAAAGTGAGGTAGAGCAAGGTGAAAGTGAGGTAGAGCAAGGTAGAGAGAGAGATGGAGTGAGGTAGCACAAAGCAGAGTGACGTAGATTGAGGCAAAGCAAGGTTGAGTAAGGTAAAGTGAGGTGAAGCAAGGTAGAGAGTTTGAGCGAAGTAGAGTGAGGTAGAGAGAATCAGAGTAAGCTAGAGTGAGCTAGAACAAGGTAAAACAAGGTCCCACATGGAAATATATCAAAGGCCTCCCTATAATTTAAATACTTGAGGCAGGTAGCATCACTCACAATAACAGGCATACACAAAAACACACAGGCAGCAGAGAAAAACAAATGAATTCTTTCTAATCAATACATTTTCTCCATCTATTCATTTTCTTTATTACCCACCCAAACTCTCCATAACGCTGCCTTTTCTTTCTGCCTCAAAATGAACTGCATTCACTGGCCTTTGAGATGAATGAGGAAGAGACCCAGATCTTCAATTAAGGCCCAAGTGTTTCCCTAAGAGATACTAGAAATCCTTGACCTGTTCAATTTACTGATTAACAAACAGCAGCAGCCCGACAGCCTGCAGACCAATACAACCATCATAAATCAGCAGTCAGAAGCAAGGAGAAGGTCAGTCCATATCAGCTTTTCAGAACTGGGAAACCAGGCTGTGTGAGATGCTGGAACACACTCTCACCACACACACACACACACACACCATTTTACGACCAAGGAGCTGAAACTAAAGAGTTGATAGTATTATTGCACAAGCAGGTAATGAGTCTCTGCTTCCACAGTACCCACCGGCAGTCTTGTCTTAAGGTGAATTTACACAATCTTAGCTCAAAGACAAGACAGGTTTACTGCACTCATTCACTGTGTCACAGTTTAGCCCGTGTCTGTCTCGTTGTGTCTCCTTCTCCTGGTCTATTGTGCTCCTGCCCCTCTGTTTTCCTGTCATGTGTCCCAGCCATGTGCTATTGTTGTGTTTTTGTCCTTGTCTCCGCCCTAGCCCTGCCCTAGCCATTAGTGCTGTAACCTCTTGTCTCATTTGTAACCCCGCCCCCTTGTTAGCTCCCACAGGTGTCCCTTATGTTTGCCTGTATATAATACCCCATGTGCTCCTTGTTCTGTGTCGTGCTTTGTTTGATCTAGTCCTGTTTCTCTGTCAGAATCTTGTTTAGTTGTGTATTTGCGCCTTTGAGCCTTTTTGTCTGCAGTGTTCTGGTTTGTTTTCTTTAGTTTATTTATTTGTTTGATTATTTTGTTTGTTTGTTTAAGTCTTTTTCTCATATCCTCATAGTTCATAGTGTTTTGTTTTAGTTACCTTTTCTTTATACTATTTCATAGGGTTTTGCTCTTTTGTTTATTTTCTTGTTTAAATGGAAAATAAAACTAACTTGCATTTGCATCCGGCCTCCTCCTCTCCGTTACACACTGTATATAGCTACGTGACTAATGTAGCTAATGGACCCCACCATAAACCCCACCAATTAGCACCATAAATTCCTTCCTGCAACACCACACACACCTAAACAAGCAATTCAGGCAATTAAGCACAGCAAGTTGTCATTAATTTGCCACTTTTTCACCTAATTAAACAGCCTAAATGTATTTTGTCTTGCTTATAAAAGCAGTTACAAAAACTACTACTTAAAATATTTATTGAATTCTTAGCTTTTTTAATATCCCAAGCAGCCAAACACAGTTAGCACAATATATTTACCTCAGTACATGTATCTCACTAGTGTTATTCTAATAATAAATGTACATAAACAGTGATATTCAAATTTGTGATATTTGAATTTACATCAGCAGTACTATTCAAATCATGAATTTACATCAGAAGTGCGATTATAATCATAAATGTACTTCAGCAGTGCTTTTCTAAACATCAATTTATGTCAGCAGTACTATTCTAATCATAAATGTACTTCAGCAGTGCTATTCTTAATATCAATTTATGTCTGCAATGCTATCCTAACCATACATTTACATCAGCAGTACTTTTCTAATCATAAATGTACTTCAGCAGTGCTATTCTTAACATCAATTTATGTCAGCATTGCTATTTTAATCATACAATTACATCAGAAATGCTATTCTAAATATATTTTAACATCAGCAGTACTTTTCTAATTATAAATGTACTTCAGCAGTGCTACTATAAACATCAATTAATGTCAGCAGTGCTGTTCTTATCATACAATTACATCAGCAATGCTATTCTAACCATATATTTAAATCAGTAGTATTTTCTAACTATAAATGTATTTCAGCAGTGATATTCTAAACATCAATTTATGTCAGCAGCGCTATTCTAATCATACAATTACATCAGTAATGCTATTCTAATCACAAGTAAACTTTAAATTTAAGTAAACAAATTAATGCTAAGGGTAAGTGACCTCAGCTAACATTACTATTCCAGCCCTGTATATCTCTTATCTTGAAAGATGTTTTAAATTAATTTTAATCTTTCAGTATAAATTATTTGGTCTTTTTGCTTAATCAGCCAAACCTAAGACACCAAATGTGACTTGACTGAACTACAGCATGTGCAGTAGGCGTAACATTGTGTATCTTTGTGTATCTTTTCCACTGCACCAATGTGTCACTTTACCGCAATACTCCAGAGCTGCTGAGTTCAATCACTTATATTAGTGGGAAAGGCCACAGCATGCTCTCGGTATTGATCAGAAGGAGACAGTAAAAGAGAAAGAGGAAGGGAGGTGGAACAGGAGGCTAGCACTGCAGATCAATTACACTATCCATCTGAGCAGGTTGTGCAAGTGTTGAGAAATATTCTCACATAAAACATCAGCAGATGCAATAACTTTATATCTATCAAGTGTGTGTCTGACCATATATAACCAGGCCTAACTTAAGGGAAGATTAAAAAACTACTAGTATTCAAAAATGCATATGACTATGGTGCCAAAAAAGCTACTGTATAGGTGTTTTCATTTTTTACTAATGGACGCTGTTCTCTTCATCAGCCACAAGACAAAGCACTAGCTTTTTGGCCATTAAAGAACCAATAAGGATTATATATTTTTTATATTTTATATTTATATAAAATATGATAAAATGATAAAATAATGATAAAATAATCAGGATGTGTCAACAGATGGAAACATACAATGTTTAACCACTGTCAGCTCTTGTCAGCAGTGCTAAAGCCAGTATTTGCTAACTAGAACCAGGTTTAAACACATAACAGCGATGCAGCAGTCATGGAAGCTAGAAACTTCCAGGAGCAATCTTTGCTGCTAAACAGCCTAAAAAGCCTGAGGATTCATCCAAAAAGCTCAATGACAGGAGTAAATATTGGCAGTAAGTTCGACAGTTGCAGAAGACCACAAATAAGGTTGCTGTACTGTGGTTTCCATCACTTCCAGTCCGCAGGCCACAGCAACTGAAACTGAAAATTTGCCAAACCCAGAGTAGGTCTAATTCTTAACTAAATATATGACACTTAACTGTGAAAACCACAATCCATATTGCCATAAGTCAAGTGTAGATGCAATCCATGTTCTGGAATCATGTCAGATTTGATATATAGACATATATAGCAATATTTGTAATGATATTTGACATGAGTTTTAATTAGCACAAATGCAATTATAGAGAAAAAATAGTAAGAAAATCCATTTAAATCAATGATAGCATATGACCAGTCAACACTGCATTAAATATATGTTGTCCTGGTTATATCTATTCTAGTCAGAATGGATTTATAGATCTCTAAATCTGATATTATTACTATTAAATATTTTATTTGTCTCTGCAATGAGAATTTCTACTAGAGATCTGTAATTTGAGTGTTTACTAGTAAAACCAGTAACACCCGCAGCCTCAGCAAGAACATTTATTGCATTTGTATTAAAAAAGTAAAAACCTCTGATAAGATCACTGTACTGTGGTTTTCACCACAACTAGTCACAGACCACAGCAGCTGAAACTAAATATTACCACTTACCTATTTCCTAGATCCAGATTAGATTAAATCTAATCCTAAATTAAATACGATATTTAATAGTGAAACACTACCACCCATATTGCAATGTAGTCAAAGCTTCTTGCAATCTATGTTTCAGAACCATGTCAAAGTGGATAAATATATAGATACGTGTAATGATATTTGTGAGAGCTTCTACAAGCAAGTTATTATAGAGAAGGGGGAGTGCAAATTCTATATAAATCAATGATAGCACCAGTCAATACTCCATTAAGGATATATAGTACTGGTAATATCTAATCTAGTCAAAATGTATTTAAAGATCTTTAAATTTGATATTATTACTAGTATAGTAATGGTATTCTCTATGTCTCTGAAATGAGAGTTTTTTTACTAGTAAGATCTAGTGACAAATTTGCTATAGCAGCATGGATAAGTGTGAATAAAGAGCTGTAACATGATAAAGTGTCTTAGTGCGGATAAGGAGTCAGTGTTGTTTTAAATATGTAATTGTCTTTGAAGTGTTATCATTGATTGATATAGGAATTCACTCTCTCTTCCTTACTAGTAAACACTAGCGATATTAAATATCATCATAAATTTAATTTTTCCCAGAGCTATCTGTATGTCAATATTTTAGAAAATAAATTGCATCTAGTTTTGACTACACTAGAGTATGGAATGATGGTGTTTGATTGATTATTAATTGTCAATTGTTAGTAGTTATTGTTTTTATTATCATATCATTACAATAGTGCTCTGCACAAACTGCACTAAACCAAGCATGGATTTGTTTATGTTGTGTGATTGGTGAGTTCTGCAGTATGACTGCATGCTATGAGGAGAAATGAACTGGTTTAGTGCACTGGTGTTAACGATATGATAATAAAAACAATTCACCACTATTTCCTTATATACTCTTACCAGAACAGGATAGACCAGAAAATCAGTGCTGCTGGATGTGTAGGCATGTGCTCTACACCTGAATTCATTCATTCATTTATCCATTCATTCATTCATCAGTTCAGAGATTTAACAACTATTTTAATTTTAATAGAGGAACCATAACACAGGAACACCCCAAACACATCAAACTAAACTAGTTAGATCTATTTAAACTCATGTTAGTTAATTAACATCATTCTTTTTACACTAAACTGCATGAAAAATATGATTTAATATAACTTACCAGTGAAGAAATGAATGAAAGAATGAATGAATGAAAGGGAGGATCAGATGATCAGTCAGGGATCAGTGCTGTAACTCCTGGGAGATGCAGATTAAGGTGCACACTGCTCCTCTGCTCTTCTTAGACAGCGTGCTTTAGTTTCCTCCTCAATGCTCCCTTTTCTTTTCGCCCCCCACCCCCCTCCGTGTCTGACGATGGACTGAGCCGATCTCCCCGCTCTCTGATTGGCTGGTTCCGCCCAATCAGCGCCTAGTTTAAGCCCACTCCGTTTTTACAGCGAAAACAGCGACTCATTGATCGGACCAAACTCTGATTGGCTCAAATCGCCCACGCTTTCCGAGCTGGCCAATCAGGTCGAGCCTCACCGAGCACGTGAACACCGCCTGCCAGCATGAAGTTTAGATTGGTGAATAAATGATGGAATGTAACCCTGAGCTGATGTGGGTTAACTCAGTGAGGAAAGCAGTGATTTCTAAAACGAGCCTGCAATCAGATAAAGTGTGCTATAACTATAAATAACCACGTAATAATCAATAACACTTTCAACATCAAACATGTTGCTTTATAAGAAAAGCAAGTAACACCCAGATTTTTCCTTACCTTACTTATAAAATACAGCTCTGGAAAAAATTAAAAGACCACTTAAAAATTATGAGTTTCTTTGATTTCACCAAATTGAAAACCTCTGGAATATAATTAAGAGGAAGATGGATGATCACAAGCCATCAAACCAAGATGAACTGCTTGAATTTATCCAAAATCAGTGTGTAGGACCGGTGGAGGAGAACATGCCAAGATGCATGAAAACTCTTGACTTGACTTGAAACTGTCATTAAAAACCAGGGTTATTCCACCAAATACTGATTTCTGAACTGTTCTTGATTTCTGAATTTCTGAAACTTTATGAATACGAGGTTGTTTTCTTTGCATTATTTAAGGTATTTTTGTTATTTCAGTTATTTCTCATTTTCTGCAAAAAAATAAAATAAAAATCCAGAGCTGTACACTATACTCTCAATAGGTTAGTCACTCTCTAAAATCACTGGTTATTATAGCTATGTCAAGCTATTTTAGCCTAAGAGGATGGAATTTAACTTATTTGCTTACTTTAAATCTAAATATGTAAACCTACTTAAAAAGAATAACCAGTTTCCCAGTCTTATTTACAGTTAAATCAACATTTAAAAGTATAGTGTCTCTCTATATGCAATGATAAGAACTTTTTTACTATTTTATTTTATCTGCACTATTGACAATCTTTACTGTACATCTGAAAACATATATACACTACAGGTCAAAAGTTTTATTTCTGTTTATTTCTGCCATTTAATCTTTTCAGGTCCAGTGAGTAACCTGAAATAGTATAAAATGCAGTTAAAAATTAGCAATAAACTGCCAGTAAAACACATAACTAAAAAAATGTATATTGTACAAAAACTAAAAAAAAATACAGTTGACAAAGCATTTCAGTAGTACAGCAAAACAGACTGTTTTACTGCACTCTCTCCTGCAGCATTTACATAAAACACAGCATGTTCACACTTTCCTCATCCATCACTAGAAAAAGACACAGAAAGAAAAGTAACTTTGTTACTATTAAAATAGCGTTTTCTTTAGAGAAGTGTTTTCTTTAGAGAAATTACAGATAAAGCCAAAGTAAGGCCAGTACTCTTTCGTACACATGTCCATTTCTTGTACAATAAGTTGATAATGTAATTATCTTGACAGGCCTATTCACAGCTGTATACACTCTAAGCAGAATCTTTCAGTGCCCAAGGACCTTCCTTAAGTAGTTCCTACAAAATAGGAGGTGATTTAGTGGTATTTAAATGTGTGTCCTTACTTTACAAAAGGACAGCTGTTCTAGTACTTGTGCTCCTTACCTTCCAGAGCATATATCACTTCCACAGGGCTGGATTTATATCACTGAGACCCTCTTTCTAAGGTAAGGGTGGGGAAATTAATACATTGGCCACTAAAGTGGGCAGGCCTGACTGGCTAATGCGCAGCCTGGCTCTTTATCTTCACTATGATTACTTAATGCAGTCTGAGAACTCCAGCCAGAAGACATGAGTCAGTAATAAAAAAGATACAAGCTTTAAATAGGACTGTTCCCATTGATCTCTGGGCATCGACACTGACTAAGCAAATACAGAGATTAAACATTTTCATTACAGGTTTCATAAGTCAGATAAGACAATGTGGAAATATCAGTGCATCAGACGTGATCAGACAGTGATCTGAATTGAACTAACACGCATGCTGAACAAGTGTGGTCTAATTCATTTAAAAATGTATCTGGATCTCTACTTTTTTAATTTGTACCTTCAAAATATTTCTTAATATTGGGTTATAAAGATCAATGTATGATAAATTGTGCAGATTACAAGGTTAGATATTGAGGGAGGAAATCCCACATTTCCAGACAATGGGGAAAAGCCCCATTTAACAAACAATCAAAGTAATACAGTTTAATTTATATCATTAAGGGTAGGGATGCACCAAATATTCAACATAATTGAAAATACCAAATAATTTATACTGAACAATGACTAGTGCATTGTCAGTTATAAAGTGCTTTATTTTTATGTCTGATGTTGGAAAAAAATGTGTTATAAATAAATAAATATTTTTAAATTGTATTTTGGTCATTTTTTTCTGTTAGGTACAGGACAACATACAGTACCAATAAATATATAGTCGGACCTTAAATTCCTTAAGTGTTTTTTCATTATGTGTTTAATGTGTTTGAGAGCATCAGTTGTAAAGTTGTGAAGAGGTAGAGTTGGTATACAGTGCAAAGCTCTATTTGAGTAATATTCTAATCCATATTATGGAACAAACTAATGAACTAAGTAAAGAAAAGAAAGTCAGTCAATGTAAAACATTTTAAGAACATTGAAAGTATTCTCAAGTGCAAAGGCCATCAAAACTGTTATATTGAAACTGGCTCTCATCAGGCCCACCTAAGGAAAGAAAGACCAGGAGGTTAGGTTATCCAGATAGGTTAATCTGAGTTACCAGCCTCCGCAATAACGAGTTAACAGCATCCCAGGTAAGAGCCACCTATAAATGCTTCTTCACAGAGTATTTTGGTTTGTTTAACACTTTTAACATACTACATTTTTACTTATGGGTTCCTTCATAGTCTGAATGACTTCAGTATTCATTTACAAAAGAAAAACATTGAATGAGAAGTGTCCAAACTTTTGACTGGTACTGTTTATTTAATTTTTACAGTGATGGGAAAATTGGCTAAATTAATAAAAACCTGGTATAAAAAAAAAAAAACAGTGCATTCCTAGCTATATTAACTGGAGTAACTCTGCAGTTCAGTGGACTTTTTTTACTAGCATTGACTGTCCGGCAGATAGCTAACAAACATTACAAATATACTCTGTTGCTAGCATACCTGCTGCTATATCCTTTAATTTGTAAAAAAGATGTGTAGGCTTAATTTATACAGCACAAATTATCACTTACCGATGTCTTGTTTTTTTTTCTTCCCTTTCCTTTCTCTTCTTTCTTTTCTGGCTTCACGATAGCTGAAGTTTCATATTTTGCCGGCTGCGGGAACCATGAACCTGGCTGGCTACTATGGGAGGGGCCCTTTCCTCTTGAGGGGGAATTACAATAACAAATAACAACTTTGTTGTACTTTCCTGCATTAATTGTCACAGAATTCAAAGGGGCGCTCACACAGTTTGTTGTTGCATTCAATTCATTCATTGTCTGGCAGCCCAAGGCCAACTCAGGGCCCTAAATAATTGATTGATTTGCTTGCCTTGTTGCAACGGGCCTAAAAAAAAAACATCTCACCAGAAATTAGTGAATGAAAGTGTGTGAGCACCAATAAACTAAAAAACAAATAAAAATTAACTTCTTCCCCTCTAAAACTTTCTTTAAATAACAGGGTAATTCAACAGTGCTACATAATATTTTATGTTAAATGAGGGACAGTCCAAACTATTAATTATGAAATGTGAAGTGGACACATCCCAATCAGAATCAATAGTGGCAATGCCCATGGCTATCTGACATAAAAACCTATAGACAACAAATACAGGCGTTGTATCTGTGGAACAGAGGTCAATGACCTGTCTCTATTTCTCCCCTTTCTGTCTGTCTGTCTGACAGGCGTATGCATTCACACACTTCCAGAGAGATTAGGTTGGCCTGTTTTGGCAGGGAATCATCAGCTGAGTAAGTAGAGGACAGAAACCACGAGATTTCAGTGAGTCAGTGTTGGGAAACTGAGAAAACAAATGAACCAAAAACGTGAACTTCAATTCAGCTACATGAAATGATTTAACCAGTATATAAAGACTTACACAACACACACAAAAAAAACACTAGTTTATATGGAGTTTACACGGCAGGGTTTTCAGGACACGTAGCTAAAAATAGGAGGCTCTGAAGAGGTAAAAATGTGTTCTGTGGAATAATAGATCTGAATCAAATATATTTTAGCTAGAAGAGTTGGTGTTTCAGAATTAATGATCTACCACCGTTACTTCACCATACTGATGATTTCTTGGCTGAAATCTTTTCTAAATCTCTTTATTTAAAGCGATTGGGAGACAGGATTGAACAGACTTCCAAACTATCAGCATTACTTGCAGTAAAAAACAGTGGGTATGATGTGATTAGAGCCCCCTTGTGGAAGAACTTTGAAACTGAACTTGGACAGAGATACTCAGTATTTGAATATAACTACATGTAAACTGCACATGAGCAAATCCTTGGCTTCATTTTCAGGATTTTCATATCAGGTTGGTTAGGTTGCAACTTATCAGTTAGGAGCACATTTAAAGTTAATGCAAATGACCCTATAACCATGCCTGAGAATTTCAGTTACTTTAAAAAGAAGCATCTTGCTTCATCTCTGACTTCAGAAATCAGGAAATGCTCTTTTCTACTACTTTCATTCACGGCCCAGCCCTTCCCTGCCACAAATCAATAGTGCAAACACAGTCAGCACTGGTGTGCCACCACACAATAGAGCAGCTTATTTTAGTGCAAAATCCCATGTGAAACAAATGGTTACACACACATTATGTGCTTGGAAGACAGACTGAAACAAAACGCAAAATGAAAAGAAAAGCCTAAAACCCCATAATGAGGAAGTGTAAAGGCCGCAGCTGACTGTAGAAGAAAACAAAAGGAAAGAAAGAAGCGGACACAGTTTTAGAGCCAAGCAAATTCTTTTATTAAGTGTACAAAACAAACGTAAAAAAAATGTAAGTGCAAAAAACATAGCGCCTCATAGTGTCGGAGGCCTACATGAGCACAGCTGCTGCCTTCGAGCACCCAACTGCGGAGAAAGGCAGGAGGCAGTGGCCAGTCACAGTATTCAGAGTGCACCTTTTGTCGAAAGTGACAGCGAAGGGAAAGAACGTTGCTTGTGTGACACTAGCTCTAAAGCTAAACCGACTGAATAACTAACCAACGATAGTGCTGGCGGTCGCCATTCGAATCGACAGTAGAAAATCTTGGTTATGTGAAGATATCATTGTGGCGTGTTGGCTAACATTTTTGCTAACGTTTTTGCTAACATACTGGCTAAACTGCACATTCAGAAAGAAAGCTTCCATGGAGCGACAGCTGCTGCAGCACCACATGAAGGCTTGCCGAAAAGATATTGTTGGTACTTAAACACCACTCTTAATGATACACAGTAAATAAGCCACTGTGTGCATTAAGTCTGTACTAAATTTAGGACATTTTGGTAACCTACATCTGTCCACAGCTATAGGCTTTTTTTCTTTTTTTGCAAAGCATTTTTTGTTAAGACCAAGATGAGACCAAATTTAATTAAATTAGGCAAGCTGTCGAAACTTCAGAGGCTTTCAAAATTCAACCATGATCTACAGGTATTCAACTTCTTGGAATTTTTCCTTAAAAAGGAAGGATGAGTACCGACGATAATACTGCATCACCATTCAGATCAGCAGAAAAGATGATGATTAAGTGAAGATAACATGATGGCTAGACGGCTCATTCATAAAGAAAGCTCCTGTGGAGTGGCTACTGCTGCAGCACCGCATGAAGGCTTTCCGAAAAGACATTCACAGTTTCACTCATTGAGAATAAGACTGAATGTGTGGTCAATGATTGATACAGAGAGGAAAAGTGAAGTAAAAAATGCCTGTGTATTGGAGGTTGATGTCTAAATTGAAATTGAAATGTGCTAAATTTTTTTTTTGATGCGGCATGCAGTCTTAATGAAGTTCATCACAAAAGTCATAATAGGAATAATAATACTATTGTACTGCAAAAAGAGAAGAGAAACACCAAATACTCCAAACAAACAAACAAACAAAAAAAAACATGTGCATACACACACACACAAACACACGCTCTCACCAGTCCACCCAAACAAACAGTCAGTCAGTCAGTCAGGTCATACAAACAAACAAACACACAGTATTAAACCATAAGCAAATTCATGAAGCAGACTAAACAAACAGGAGTATTAATGAGCCAAAAAATGTACAATTTGGCACTGATATTGGCTGTCAAGTTGCAGAATCTGACAACCTGACCTTCTAGAACTCCAGTCTGCTCAAATACAAAAAACAGGGCCCAGTTTTCCAAAAGCATCTAAGCATGGAGAACATCTTAATATGGCGAGAGAGTGCTCAGTGTGAAGCTCACTCGACCATTTAGGCTAATCTAAGTGCTAAGAATCTTTTGAGAAACCCACCCCAGAACTAATCAAAATTAGAACAAAACAAACAAAAAGAAAGTGACCGGTGGTGACCACAAAGCTGTGTAGCTGTTGACTAAACTAATGAACAGAGCTAAACACGTCCCAGTAATTAAGCTAAGCTAAGCTAACCTCATTTCAAGTGCAAGGGAAGACTGACTGAATACAGCAGTGCAGAAGAGAACAGATAGGCTAGATAGTGCAGCGGCCAAAGCCGAGTGAGCTAGTAGTAGCACCTAACGAGTGAACTATGACCTACAGCAGGGTGTGAGAAATGACCTTAAGGCAGATTCTAAGGCCTCGGAGCTTGCGCTGCCAAGCGAAAGGGAGGGGAGGAAGAAGGCACCTGCTAATGGGGAGGGCTGGGGGCCAGTAGGCTGCTTTGGAATGATAGGGGCTTGCAGTATGTACCAAAAACTCCCCCAGCCCTATGCGTACACTAAAGCTGAAATAGTACATACACACGCATACACACACATACAAAACCCACGGCAATCACACAAGAAAAATCAACCGCACATATACAAGGGAAAAAACCAGCCTCAGGCAAACTGGAAAAGAGGGTGGGGTTGGGGATCAGGATCTCTTCTCAAGCTCCCTCACAGAATGGAGCACTTTGGCTTCTTCTTCTTCTCGCCTCCCTCCTTCTTGGCTGGTTCTGCTGGACGCTTGTCTTCGGAGAAGCTGGAGAAAGTGGTGTCGCATGTAACCGCCTCCCTCAAGGTCAGGTACCAGCGGCCCCCGCCCAGGTAGGAGAGCGTGCCCAGCTCCAGCTCCTCCACAGTAGATGCCTCCTGACCACCCTTCTTTTGGGCGAGGATGTCCAGGAGGTCCGGGCCAGTCTGAACTGCCTCCACATTCGCAGCGCAGCCCAAGGTGACGTGAGCACGGCTTCCCACTGGGAGGGCCTCCACACTGGGAAGGGAGGCCTCGGGGACGCCTTCTTTGTCGGCCCCCTCGGGCCACAGCTGCAGCTGTTCTGTGGTCAGTGCCACGTGGGCTCCGAACGTACGAGGGGTCACCATGAGACCCACGACGGACAGCTCCGCCGAATTGCCCAGCGCGTCCTTCACCACCTACAGAGGGGAGGAAGGAAATAAGTATTTGAAAGATTGCTTGTCTCTGTTTCTGAAATGTTATGCAGTTACATCGTTTGAGCACCAGAGGTCGCAGTTCTGCTAGTGCAGGCCAAAGAAACAGTGGGCGTAAGCAAAGGGCAGAGGATGCATCAGTAATTTTTTCCGGCTATGGAGGGGTGTGGATGGGGATGGGGGTCATTGTGGTTGCTGCACAAGTTTTGGCTTTCCAGGCTTTGACTCTCTTGGGCCAGGAGAGACGACAGATCCTCCACCCAGCTCTCACAAGCCAAAATGTACAGCAGATTTTTAAGTAACGTATTGGAGTGAAAAGTAAGATACCTGTTTTTTTTAATGCAACCAAATTAAGGTAGAAGTCACCTAGAAACAGAAATATTAGTAAACTAGTAAAGATAGTGCTGGGCGATTTTCACGATTAATTCGGATCATTCGAATTACAGTTTTAATGCGATTTTCAAAATAGGATCATCGCGACTTAACATACAATGACGTGCGGAGGCGGGGGAGCCCTGCCTGTCCCAGCTGGTCTGCATCAGGACTGATTAAGCAGTCAGCTGAGACCGGCATAAAGACTCAGCCTCATTTTTTAGACCATAATCACCCAGCACCAATTAACGATACAAAAAAAAAAAAAAAAAAAAATTAAATTAGAGTAATATTATATTTCCTTTGTTACTGTCCGTGTAGACAACAATAGATTCACTCTAGATTGCCTAAACAAACATGTGATTAATTAAGTAGTAAAACAGCACGTTAGTTTGTTTACACTTAGAACAGTACAATGAGCTTTTATACAAGGAGCATTTTTTACTTTTTATACACTTGCGTAAAAAGAAGAAAAAAAATTGTCGTTCAAATTTTGTTCCAAATATTGTGAGAAAATCAAAATCGCATTGTAAGCAGAGTGCATCATTACACCCATAGTGAATGCTCTACAAACCTTTCCTACATCTGGTCATCAGCTGCATTAGCTGCTGGTACAAGTCTCCCTATATTTGCCATTGATTCATTTGTAGAACAGAATGTGTAGAACTGTGGACGAGTTGCAAGTTCAGTTAATTGCCTTTCCAGATGTCATGCTGAACTCTGCCTCCTCGCCAGAAACCGAATCGCTTTGATAGCATGTGTATTGCGTGGCAGAATTAGTCAGATTCCTTTTATTTATTTATAAACAAGAATTAATCTGCAGTTCCAGTAGACACAGAAACAGTGAGTGTAATTTTAACTGTTGCACTTTTATGGCAATGTGTGGCTCAGCAGTACTTTTTCTTCTTTTATTGTTTACTGACTGATAACAGCCTGCCTTAACTTCCTATAACTGATGGGAAAGTCTTAACCATACAAAAAGTATTAACACTGCAAACATACCACAAACCATGGTGTAGTTGATTTAGACCATTTGTTTTGGTCAGATCCAATTTTTGACCTTTGGTCCAGACCACAGCCTGTGGCACTTCTTATACCTGCTATTTTGGTTTTGGATAAGTTTGGGATGATACACTTAATAATGCAAAAGGATCAAACCAGATTTTAACTCAAAACACATCTCTACATAATGCACAGTAACTAAGCCACTGTGTGCATCAAGTCAGTACTAAATAAATGTCATCTTGGTAACCTACAGCTGTACACAGCTATAGGCTTTTTGCAAAGCCATTTTTAGCATCATGATATTCTTACAAATTCTGTTGAGACCAAATAGAGTGGCATTCAAATTTGGCAGGCTGTCAAAGCCTCAGAAGTCTTTCAGAAAACCTTTTTTCTTCAGCTGTGATCTACGTATATTCAATTTCTTAATTTCTTCTTGGAAAGGAAGGATGAGTCACAAGTAACACACTAACCACCAACTTCCCCTCCCCCTAAAAATGGACCTTCACTGAAACTGACCTGTTGTTCAGCATATTCTTTCGACCCTTCTGCCTTTCCGTAGTCGCAGAACTTGGTCGTGCAGTGGAGCGGCCCTTTGTTCTGGAAGTACTGCTCAAGGTCCACCTCTTTCTCGGCTTCGCCAGTAACTTAAAAGAAAAGAATAATAATAATAATAATAATAATAATAATAATAATAATAATAATAATAATACAGACATTATTAAAAAGAATTATTTAAAAGTCAGATTTAATTTCTTAAAAAGGAAACTAAAAAGAAGTCAGATGTTTCTCCATTTCCAACTGGATTAAATATGCTGTTTCCCAGACATAGATCTCTTTATTCATGAAGACACAAAAATAACTAATTTCCCTTTAAAAGGGAGAAACGGTTGATATATGGTTCATTGAATGAAATGTTACAGTTAAACAGAAAAAAACAGTAAGATTTTAATAAGCCATTTTTTTTAATATGAGGATGTAAAAGTAAGCCATCAAGCTTAAAATTCTTTAAAACTACACCCACAGGAAGAACCACACCACTTAAATCACATGATACAGTGCGTGTGTGGCTATTTCAGGCTAGATTTGTTACACGATTTGATCAGATTCAGCATTTTTGGCAGAAACTGGCCCATAACCAATTCTCGTTTACTTCTACTGTGTACGCTTTGCTATTTTTTTTAGCCCGTGTTATTTGGAGTTAGTTTGGCCTTTCTTTCCTTTCATATTGCTAGGAGTCTTTCCACAAGCGGTGTGGAGTGAACAAAATATTATAATAAAATTATAATGAAAATATTATAATGCAAAGCCAGATATATTTATTTGAAAAACAGAGTGGTTTGGATGGATTTTCTTTTTTTTCTGGCCATGACTGCTTTTACTGATTGCCTGAGCAACTCTGGCACTGCTAATGGCTTTGATACAAGAGTTACTGCGAACACTGAGATAGATATTAGTATAACAAAAGAAACTGAACACAATTAGAACTGAAAAGAGCTGATTATCTAAAAAAGAGTGACATTCTTACCAAAAAGATTCCTAAAAGCTACACTGTCAATGCATTTTAATAATTATAAACAAATAAATCCGTAGACTAGTTCATAATTGGCATTCTAATCACTTCTGACAATGAAAGCCCTGATCATAGTGAGTTGAGATACAGACCCACAAACCCACTAACCCACTGTCCACTCACATTCATTTAGATGAGTCTTAAAGGCCTCCAGAGTGTCCAGGGTCTTGATGAAGTCCATAGTGGAGCACTTAATCCTCTCCTCAACCTCTGAAAGCAGGAACCAGCCGAAGAACTCTGGAATCTCTGGCTCTTTTGGCTGCTGCGCTGCCTCTTTGGGAAGCTCTGCCTTGTCCCCCTCAGCCTCTGCTGGTGGCTTTTCACCTTCTGCGTTTGGTGCCTCACCACCTGCTTTCTCTGTTGACTCTGCCTCCTTTGCTGCAGTAGGTTCTGGTGCAGCTGCAGCCTCTGCTTTTCCAGCATCCCCTGCTTCCACCTTCTGCTCCGATTCGGAAGCTTCTGGTTTCTTCTCTGGTTCTTCAGCGGCCTTTTGCTCCACAACCTCAGCAGGCTTCTCCACCTCTGGAGCCTTTGCCTGTAGTTCCTCAGCTGCTGCTTCCACACTCACGACTACTTTGACTGAGTCTGGGGGCGAGTTGGCTTCTGCAGGCTGCACCTCTGGCACTTTCTCTGTGGCCTCCATCTCTGGTTCAGATATTTTTACCTGTGGTTTCTCTTCCTCTGGAGGACTGGCGGAGGTCGATTCCTTATCTTCGGCCTGCGACTCTGCGACAGCCTCTGGAACTTCCTGATTCTGTTCGGCTTCCATTCCTCAAGAACAGCGAGTCTAAAGAGAAAACACAAACAGAAGATCCTTATCAGAACCGATGGGACTCCAAATAAACAGCTTTAGGCAGGCGTTCAAAATATAGCCTAATTCGAAGCATTTGACATCACATGGCCTATATTAATTCTACAACACAGAGCTTATGGGTCATGCTTAGTCTGGCGCTCTACATTTAGGGGGAAATCCATTCCATTCCAATTTCTGCATATTTTAGAGGTATAGCAATATGAAGTATGACTGCAATGATTCCTAGATGTAACAGACAAGAACAATTTTAAATAATTGTCATTGTTAATTGTTGCTCGTAAACTAATTGTCAATTAATAGCACTAAACAAATTACTGGGGACAGAAACACAATGGGAGAAAGGAAATGGGATCACTCACACAGTATACACTCAACTTGACCTGCGTCTCCAAAACTGGCCATATATGTAATCTGGTCATAACAGATTACATATTTCCTCACTAAATAGCAGCATTTCCCACATTTAATAGGACATTTTACAACATTTTACTACCTCCTAAAGCTGACTGAGAAAAAAGCCAAGATGTGCAAATCAGTCATCTAAGCAAGAGGTGCTACTTTAAAGATTATGTAATATAAATCATTCTAGTTTTAACTTTTTTGTTTACTTACGAATTTAACGTGTTTTCCATATGATCTATATAGTTTGGATGACTTTAGTATTAATCTTCAAATGCTGAACATTTTAAAATAAAGAAAACACACTAAATTTAATGTGTATCTCTAGTAAATCTGAAAAATAAGCTTCTATGTGGACTAATTACTTTGCCCTATTCTTTGCCAGTAATATGTATTTTTCAAAAACACCAAAAACTTCTCAAAGCCCTCAAAAAGCAATAATAAAACATCATTGCTGTAAGCAAGCTTTCAAAACTACTTAAATCTTCAGATGTCTTGTTCCATGAGCATCACTGTAAACAATTCTGACTCAGCAAGTTTCTCCAAAACTGAGAATTACACCCCAATCCACGACGAATACCTCCGTTTACACCTTAATGAGCAAATTCTGTTCAAATTAGTGGAATTTCCCTTTATCAAACTGTGACAGTCCCACATTTAATGCAGAAATTTACAGCAGCTGTCACCCAAATCGGTTATTTCCTTCCACCACTTACCGTCACAGTGACTTGGTCTGGCAGCATATGGCTAATTAAAACGTTTCTAGCGAATAATCCAACATCTGTCACCAGAATTTATTCATAACGGTATTTAGAGCATAAATCCACTGGTTTACTGATTATCCTTGTTCAGCATTCAGTTTTCATCTGCTTTAGAAGATAAACTGAGGTGTTAATAAATTTTGAGATACTTGCAACCAATCAGGAAATGTCAAAACAGAACCGCAAGCCACCCCCGTATTAGAGCCAAGTTTAGCAACAGAGTGTGTTTTCAACTTAGTCATAGAAAGACAGGGGCGGGGGTGTGAAGAAAAGCCTTTAAATTGGTGAAGAATATTTATATCATATATATTTTTATCACAATTTTTAGACTTTTAAAAGGGTCTGTAACCGAAGAGTGGCTTTTGTATGGCACTTCTCAAAAACAAATTGAAGAATTATTATTTTAATAAATGTAGCTTTATAATATTGTTCATGCTTAAAAATAAAACATATATGCCCATGAACCGGTGATGACAAACTTAAAAAAAAAACTTTGTTAAAATGTTAAGAAAATCAACTAATCTAGATTAGTGTCTCCTGCATCTGTTAAGAAATATGTAAAGATCTTAAGCAGTTACAGTCTCTAGACCTAAAGAACCCTTATCGCATTTTACTTGCATTTTATTTTAAGCAGAGTTCCTCTTCTCATGTGTATTTGTGTGGGGTGTTTATGCACTTCATCTATTAAAATAAATAAATTATTTACGATTTGTGTTAAGAGGACTCTAGACTTACTTTTTGCACTGGTGCACCGAAAGTTTGGTTGCACCCAAATTTTCAACCGCATTGCATTTAACACTGCAGGTTTACCGCTTCACCCTAGCCCCTGCATTGCTATACATTTACTACTGTTTAATATAAATGTTCCGCATTTGAAGCACAGTTTTACACGAAAGGCAACTTACTGAAAACAAAGTTAGTGCTTAAAGTGCTTATGTTTAAATTCAACCCATTGGGCTGTAAGGAGCAGTAAAGCTACTCTGATGAATTACAGAGGATAAGGGAGTTAGCCTGTGCTAACTGTGACCAACTAGTGGTGCTGGATAGCGCTGCTAACCGGGGCCGAGTAGCCCTGCTAACCAGGGCCGAGTAGCGCTATTAACCTGGGCTAAGTAGCACTGCTAACTGGATCTGGCTAGTGCTAGTGAACCGCAGGGAAACTTTCATAGACTTGTTTTCTGGCAGGTCACACCGGTGTGATCTAAAAAATTTTGTAGTGCACCACTAAGAAATTAGGTTGCACCAAATTGGTCGCACTCTAGAGCCCTGTATAAATAATAAAGCGTTTCATAAACATGTTAAAAGATGTGCTGCTGATTAATACTGAATTAATACTGGCTTTCAAAGATCTGCACAATGAATATGAATAAAATGAATGCAGAGTGCAGACAGAAGGATCAGCCTATAACATATGTATTAAATGTTGAGCATTAATAAGCATCAAGTTAAAACACTTAATACAGGTTTGATGAGTCAGCAGTTTTGTAAAGAAGCTGATCGAACAAAACTGACTGTATTTGTATGGACTGAGGAGCAAAGGGTATGTTTTTAAACATCTATAAACAAAAAGAACATTTCAAAATTTGGGCCCTTTAATAAATATGGTCCCTGCAATGCATTTTTTCAGATCCATTTGATTTCCCAAAACCTTACAAAATGCAAGCCAGCTGACTCTTCTCCCACAGACATGAGCTCATCCCCTGAAGCCTCAGCACAGGCCTGCCAACTCAGGTAAATTCAAAAAACAAATTTCCTCCATCTCTCAAGGGATTTCAGGCAGAAACTTGAGGAACCACCCCTGATGCAGTCAGCACAATTCCCGTAGCTTAGTGTCAGCTCTTCCCCGGACTTCATATCTCCTTCCCTGACCATGTTTCTCCTGCTGCCTCAGCCTCAATCGCTTGCTCAATCACTCTCTCTGCTCAGCCAGACATAGAGGGTTAGAGCAAAATGCATCACCCTTTATCTCAAACATCTATTCAGGAACAGCCAACTGTCCTTTTCTCGATTTTACAGCCACGGCCAGAGCCAACTGCGGCCAAACATGAAAAGTAATCAGCTGACCAATGTTCCTGTTTAACGCTCAGCTATTAAGCAGAGACCCAGAGGCACTGACAGTAATCAGTCAAGACTAGGGTTTTTTTTTTTTTTTTTTTTAGATAGTACTGTCTACGTGTGGTACAACAAAATCAAATACCTGCAAAAAGATTAAATCCAGTTTTCCACATTCACGAGTAACTCCACTAGAATCCATACTTTCCCAGTAAACCGCATGCACCCAGTAAACCCACTAAAACCTGTACAGACCCAGTAAACTGCTCAGTTTCCCCCCAATAGTACCTATATTACTAAATGTAAATCCACTTAACCAACTATTACCTATTTGTTTCAATAAAACGTATTAGGACCAATATCCACTTACTAAACCCACTAGGGTCAACACAAACTATATTTATATTCTCTATTATTAAAATGTATATTCCCCCCAGTACATTATTTAATAAACCCAATTGGATCCACAGACATCAAGGAAATATTCCAGTAGAATCTCTATGGACCCAGTCAACTCTCTAGATACTACAGTATATTCCCAGTTAAACCTAATTAACCAACTGGGTCCCATTTGTACTCAGTAAAACCATTAGGTCCAATATTCATCCAGTAGACACACCAGAACACACATCATCCAAGTAAAACCACTAGGATATATACTCCCAAAGTAAATCCAAAACCAACAAGTACCCCATTTAGGACCAATATTCACTTAATAAACCCACAAGAATAGATACACATTGTATTCCCCCAGTGTGCGTCATCCACAAAACCCACTAGGATCCATAGTCACCCAGTGAACCCACTATGCATGCAGTAAATCCTCTATGTCCTATGTGCACACACAAAAAAAACCATAAGGACATATTCTCCAGCCTAGTAACACCAAACATATGGTAAGCCATGTAATTAGAAAAGCTATTTGGACCAATATCCTTTACAGTAAACACAGTAAATTCACCAGTGTTAAATCAACACTGTTAGTGTAAAATCAACACTCTCAGTGTTGATTTATAACACTAACAGTGTTAATTTAACACTAAAAGTGTTGATTTAACACTGGTGAATTTACTGTGAAGATACTGTAGATCCCATAGGTACCCAGAAAACCAATTAGGGTCAGAATGATAGTAATATCTTATCAAACACTCTAGGGTCCATGTGCACTATATTCTTATAGTCCCAGTGAAGCCACTAGGATTCACTTCCACTCAATCCTCTAAGACCAATACACACCCAGAAAATTGTGTTTCCAGATTAAGACCAATACACACCCAGAAAATTGTGTTTCCTATTATTAGGACATATATTTCACCCATATACCAGCCACTTAACCCACTAGGATTCATAGCCAACCAGTAAATCAACTCAATCCTCAGACCTTTACACACCCAAAAGAACAGTAGGACCGATAGTCCCCACCCTAGCAAAGCCACCCATATGGTCCCATATATATCCAGAAAAACGGTTTTGACCAATATACCTTTCCATAAAGCAACTAGATCAACTAGATATGTATCCAGTAAACCCGTTAGGGCCAAAATCTTAATAAGTTCTTAGTAACCCCTCTAGGATCGAGGCACACTGTATTCTTCTATTATTAGGACATATATTACCCCAGTATATTATACACTAAACCCAATAGAACCTCAGATCTGTACACACCCAAAAAAACCTAGTAGGACCTATAATCCATCCCTCCCAGTACATTTACTAAACCCACTAGAATCCATATCCACTCAGAACACCCATTAGGACCAATAGTGCCTAAAAGACCCAAGTAAATCCAAAAATTAAAGCCACCCATATGGGCCCATATGTATCCAGTAATCCTATTAGAAGCCATATGCATCCATCCATCCATCCTCCCATCCCTCCCTCCCTCCCTCCCTCCCTCCCTCCCAATAACCCCATTAGGATCATATGCAGCCCAAGCAGGAGGCCTGCTTAAAGTGTGATAAAGCCCACGCTGAGTAAACCTGCAGCAGCAGCTAAAGCTGAGTTTTACCTTGAACGCAGTCCAAAACAGAGGGGAAACAGGGGCACACAAAGGGGGACCGATAGATATAGAGAGAGAGCAGGAGCGGAGGATATCTGACCGCAGGGACCAGGCCAGCCAGGCTGCCAGCGTGAGACTGGAACACCTGCAAACGGTTTGCGTCGCTTTCTTTCTTTCTTTGTGCGACTAAATTAGATTTGGGCCACGCCGCGCGCTGCTGCTGCTCCATATCAGACAAAGAAACGCAAAGAGCTCCAAACAACCAAATCCGCCCAGCCTTCTTTCAGCCTCACACACAAACACACACTAATGCATTAATATAGGGGTACTACAGTTGCCTCACAAATGTACAGGTTTAATAATAGTAATAATTAAAAAACGAGGGCAGCTGGAAACAGCTGTAAATAATTAACTTGCTGTCCAAAAAGAAATGAAAGGCGGCGCGAGGAGGGGATTAGTGTAATTTGGTTAAGTGTGTAAGAAAGCTGTTAAAACACTTTAAAAAAGGGAAGAAAGGAATAGATTTGGATTTTGGAGGAGATGATGTGGGGAGTGGCTGCGCACCACACACACACACACACACACACACACACACACACACACACACACACCAGCGTGGCACAACGGGGCAAAAAAGCGCTGCGTCTGACAGAACCCAGGCCAAAAAACACGCTGGCCCAAGCCACGTGATGCCAACAGAATACATAGAACTATTAAGAGACTCCATTAAAATTAACAAATAAACAAAAACAAGAAGAGGAAGCTGAGCTCAGCCAGGCGGACTCGCAGCATAAGAGAAAAAGTAGGTCCTCTTACCCGGGCTGGAGGTTTGAAATTAACTCCCGAAAAAAGAGGGGCCGTGCAGAGGCGAACAGCAGCGCTCCTTCTTCTCTGTGTTCTTCCGCCCCCTCGTTTCTCGCCGGGTTGAGAAAACGAACCCCCGCCTGGCCGAGCAGAGATCAGGGGAAACGAAGCACAGGCCACACGGCGCTCTTGAGCTGTGTTGGGGCACGGGCACGCGGGCGCGGGCACGACTCTCGCGAACGCGCACAGTGGGTGTGGTCAGTTGTCAGGACCCCGCCCATGAAATCTGCATAATAAGCTGAAAGCGTAGATCCTTTGGTTTGGAGAGGTAGGGCGTGGTCACGGAGGGTTCAGAGAGACTCATAAGGAGGGGAGGAAGGAGGAAGGAGGATGGTTTTTATTGTGTGAAAAACACAAAATATGAGAAATAAAAATTAGAATTTTATGATATGGATGAAGTCACCAAACCATGGATTCAAAAGATAAAACAATTATTACTTCAGTAAAAGTAACAGTCCCCCAATTTAAATAAAGGATATTTTCTCTATTTTGATTTTAAAGTGCTACTGTCGTTTTTTTGGATGTGGATAACTAAATAATTAATTATATTTAGCTAAAATAATTCTCTAATATCCCTGTTAGTTTAACAATAATTAGGCCTGTCACAATAAAAAGAATTGTGGAGGATATATCGTTCCAGAAATTATTGCAATAAACAATATTATTGTCCTTTTAAAGGTCTCATTCAATCGTTTTTTCATTAATTAAAAAAAGTCAAGTATGAATGAATGCCAGGGGAGCCGTTTTTTTTCAGAAAAAAGTGCTCCGGTGTTTCTATATAGCTCTGCTTTAGCTCACTGAATTACTGGTCTCTGAAGAAAGATTTTTTGCTCATAAATATTCTTACATATGTTGAAAAATTTTGTTTTCTTTCTGTAATGCACAAAAAAAGAGTATAATACTCTAATATAAAGTCCAATAAAATTCAAATAATTTTTTTTATAGAAGCCTGTGTTTAACATTTTATATTTGATATTGACCTTTAATTAAAATGCCACTGATCTAAAAAAAATGCTGTTGATGCCTATTTTAATAAAAAAAGTGGGTGTGGCCAGCAATTAAGACCAGGCCTCCTACATTAGCCGATATGCACTTAAAGGGCACTAAACCCCTTGAGTTTAGCTGACTCCATCCTCAGCTCAAATTTGAAAAAGGCTAAAAAACGAGAGGGGTCGTTTGGGAGGGGCACTGGGTGATGTATGGGTTTAGAGGCAGGGCAGGAGGAAGAGCTGATTGGTTGAGCTGCAGCAGCAGCAGTGTGCCTCTGATAGCGGTGATACCCAAATGGTTAAATGTCAGCAGGGGGGTGGTATTATCGACTGACTGACCTGCATATTGTGATGTGTCCGCATACAAAAGTACATGGAAACATCATCCTTGCCTACAGCACAGTTGAACCTGTGAGGGCGCTGCAGAGGCAGAATTTACCACAATAAAAGCGTTTTTTAAAGATTAGGAAATATGAACATTTAAGCAGGACTGGTATGTTTCATTACGTTAAAGGAACACATTTCAGTCAATACTGGAAAAAGTATAATTTAGGGTTTCGTGGTTCTTTAAGAGAGACAAATTGTTCTTGCGAGTTTTTATTGCGTAAAACAAAGGACAGTCAAGATTTGATTATTTTGATGGTATCATAATTTTATTTAGCACTAATAAAAAAAACTATCGCACTTAAGAACACAACATTTAGTTCAGTATTGCAGATTCAAACTAAGTTTCAAAACATTAATATTAATAATAATGGTACAGAATAGCGTGGATATGACTTTGAAAGCTGTTAATTGATGTTAGGGGCATGGTCAAACTGGTCAAATGTAATGTTAATGTTAATATGTCTTGCTTGCCAATATTGCATAGCCACTGAGCTGCACTTGTCTGCTTGCATGGACAATTCAAGCCACAGGTTGAGAAGAACTGGTCAGCAGCAGCCCTGTTATTTTAGCCTACATATACTCAATATGAAGAGAGACAAAACTCAGGAAAAACCCTGAGTGATGTTGCAGAAAAGAACCGTTTAGTTACACAATCTACACCAGTCAGGTCTTGTCAGTTGATACTGACTCTGACATCAGTGCTGCAGAGTTGCATATAGCTGGGTTTTTCTCGTCACACTGTAATTCTGCTAGAGGAGCATTATAAACTGAGAATTACAGCATGATCCAGTGCTGGAATAGCTTAGACCTGTGTTCAAAAAAGCCTGAGCTGCTGTGAGTGTAAACCCTAAGCTAAACTAATCTAAGCTAAGGTAACCAATGTTATTGTCCTTAGACTATATACAATACACAAAGCATCAAGCCTAATCAGCCGATCTGTATCTCTGGGTTTTTCACAGGCTTCCAGGACAAAAACAGACAAGCTGAAACTGCCTTCTCACAGGTACTGGTATGTGATGTCCTTGCATAACATTTTACAAACACAGAGCAAGTTTACACACACGCACGCACGCACACGCACGCACACACTCTTTCAATGTTGAGCAGTCAGTTTTTGAAGTTTTGATACTGTAATATCCTGCAGACAAAAATAAAATGTGTCTATACTATTCTGTCTACAAAAATAGAACTCATAAAAAGAGGGGAATCTTTAATGTGCTCATCATTACAGTAGATCAGAGGCCTTGTTTTGCCTTTGGAAAGTTCACAGAACAAAAGTGTGAACTTGCAAACAATAGAAAAACTAGAAATGGATCAAAACGTAGGAGGTTTGAACTATCATCCAAATAGAAAAACAAATATACTGTATACTATATGGACCTATGTTATTGGGACACCTACAGTAGCTTATTTTATGACATCCCATTCAAAATCCATAGGCATTTATACAATGCACTTATGCGATGCTCATTGCTAACATTGCTAACACCTCACCAACAGTCTATTTTCACACCTTGTGTATCATCGTTTAAATATCGTTCAAACATAGTTTGAATATCTATCTACACTGGTTGGCGTGGTAGTCTGGAAACAGGCTTACAATAAAAAGAAAACAATATTTTTACATCATTAACAAACTTTAAGAAGCTCCACACACACCAAGATTGGGGAACAGATTGCCAAATTAATTCTTTAGAAACACATGAATATTATAGGGATATTTTTAGCAACAGCTGGAATTTATGCATTTCTACACAATTAATTTTGCAATATGTTCCCCTATTCTATCTATTGGTTCATTCTCATCAGTTGATTTATTCTCATGATTTTCAAGATCCCTGAAAAACCTGCTTATGGTACTGTGTGTATATACAGTGTTTCTTAATAAACTAACTGCACTTTCAAAGTTCTCAGTGCCTCTTTTTAAATGTTCTTTATGCCTGTTGGGAGCATTGGCTAAAAGTGCTGTATTTCAGAATGCTGGGGGTGAATGGCTATTCTATATAACTTTGTACTCGTCATCATGTTTTACTACACCTCAGGTCCATTTCACACCGGATTTTTCCTTTAACAGTGTAACTGAGTTTAGATAATTGTTGTGTAAAAAATAGCTGCTTGGAAAAATACAGAATAAAGTGGGATATGGGCACTTTAAATCATTGTATAGATTCTAGATGGTCTCAATAGTAGGAACAGGTTTAGACATTTAAACGACCTATGGCTGAGCTTGAAACTACAGAGACCAAAAATGATAAATATATAAATGCACAAATAAATCATGATATCAACAATAAATTAATTAATAGTTTGATTTGCTTTCTACATTTACAGTAGTTGTGTGTGTGTGTGTTAATGGCATAGGGAAATCTAACCTGAGACCAAACCAGTTTGGTTACAGTGGTGTCAGGTGGGGTTTAGTGACACCTAGTGGCAAGCAGAGACAAGTGTCATTCACTCAGTTGGGGTTTAGACTGAACCATAGACACACACATAATTTTTTTCTTCTTTCAGGCTTTATTCAGGAGTCCGCAATCATGTAAATGAACAGTGAATAGAATTTGCAGGCTTTACTTCAGTCACAGAACAGTCAATCAGTACTAAGTTTCTTCTCACTTTGTCACTTGTTGTCTTGTTTCATGAAGAACCTACAGTGGCACAAAATCAGAGGTCAGTCCAAGGCATTTAAATTCATTAAATTCAATGACTTAATCTAATCCAACATAAAGGACGTTGAATTTTAAATTTGAATTTAAAAATGACAGAAAGTAAACTCACAATTCAGAGAAATTCATACTTATCACATATCAGCGAGAATGTGATACATTTAACATATATATTTTTATCCGAATGGAAGTACAGACACTAACGTTAAGCATATATTCCCTTAATGAACGAACATTAACTAACTTTGCATATTGCTTTAATAACAAAAATCTAAAATACATAACAGCTCAGGCCCTTGATTAGCTTTTTTCACTAGAGTGTGATTCAAAAACAGTGGCCTAAATGTTTGGACAACTTTTTAAAAAAAACCTAGATAAAGCAAGATATTTTGTGAAATGTACAATTTAAAAGTTATTACGATTTTCACAATCTTTTTTATAGTATGATTGTCTAGAACATCAGTGTGATCTAAACATTCCCATTCATCCCATGAGTATATTACTGTGACACTGTGCTTGATTACAGGGACAACAGAGAAACATTTTTGTAGCTGAGTCGAACCCTCAGTAAACTTTAATTAAGTAAATTAAGTAAATTAAACTTAGTATAAATGGGGTGATAGAAATATTAGGAGTTAAAAAAGTGCAGGACAGAGAGAGGAATGTCTGTGTTGACCTTCTGGATGGCGTCTCTGGCAGCATTGTCCTGCAGCAGTTTTGCCCAGTCCAGTGCCCTCTCGAAGTGCAACACACTGGCCTGATGGTTACCGAGCTTCACTAGCAGGAATAAAGGGGAAACATCAGATATTGGTAAAATACCTGTATTATACAACAACCCCAAATAAGAAATGGTGGTGACAGCATGGGAAATGCTAAGTCAGCAAAGCATTCAGCGAAGATTTAACAGAAAAACACAAAGCTGAAATATCATAAAACACTCTAAAACCCACTCTCTGAAACTGTGTGGGCATGGTCACAATATTCTAATGCATGTGCATGAGTGACAGTTGTCTATCACTGCCACAAAAACGCTTGTTTACATTACCATGATAACGCATACAGCCTTATGATGGAAAAGCCAGGCCAGACTTTGGCTGCAATTTTAGCTTTTCAGCTAGATGGTTTGTTAGTCGACAGCTTAGCAGTTCACCAGTTCCAGTTGCTCAGACTCAAAGTGAAGGCAGAGCTATGTTAGCCTTGTGATTGTTAAGGGTTCTGCTGATGTTCGCCTGTCCCAATTTTAGACCTGCCCATTCTACATCCAGAGGAGAGATAAAGATTACTTTAGTTTCTGAATCAGTTTCTCTGATTTTGCTATTTATAAGTATATGTTTAAGAAAATGAATATTATTGTTTTACTCTATAAACTATGATCAACCTAGAATATTGTGATTTAGATTATTTTTGTTTGCAGAAAATGAGAAAAGGCTGAAATAACAAAAAAGATGCAAAAAATTGTAAAAGTTCAGAAATCAATATTTGGTGGAATAACCCTGGTTTTTAATCACAGTTTTCATGCATCTTGGCATGTACTCCTCCACCAGTGTTGCACACTGCTTTTGAATAACTTTATGCCACTCCTGGTGCAAACCTTCAAGCAGTTCAGTTGGTTTGATGGCTTGTGATCATCCATCTTCCTCTTGATTATTTTCCAGAGGTTATTTTGGTAAAATAAAATAATTTTAAAGTGGTTTCTTAATTCTTTCCAGAGCTGTATGTTTCAAATGTGATGATTCATCACATTTGCCTCCAAGCCCCGAAAAGTTTATCTCACTTTCTGGCATGGTTAACATAAGGCTTCTGTTTGGCACATTAAAGTTTTAAATGGTATTAGTGAATTTAACTGTTATTAAATAATGGTTCTTGATGCAGTGTCATCTGAGGGATCTGAGATCATGGGGGAATTACCTACTGAGGTTCTGTTATGCTATTCAGTGTAGAGGGAGAAATATGCAATTTTCTTCCATTCTGTTGAAGAAACATTTCTTTTAACATGTCAATCATTTTCTCATGCATTTGTTGGTAAAAATGAACACTCTGCACATCATTGCTCCCCAAGCCTTCCTTTTGTACCAAATCATGATTACGGTACTATCACTGTATCACATTATTATTTTTGTGTGTTTTTGACATTATGACTAGCCCAAAATTTCCCTGGTTTTAGAATGTGTAGCAGGCCTGAAATGCATTTTGAACATTGTATTGCATTATGGGAAATGTAGTTCAGACTCACTCTCAGCCTGGGCTACAAGTACACTTGCATTGAGCTGCCATTTCTCATCACCAATGTCATCAGCCATGCTAAGGGAGCGGACGCCATAATCTCTTGCTTCTGTGTGACGCTGCAGCTCCAGATAACAGCGGCCTATCTCATGAAAGAGCCAGGCCTTCTCCTGCTCCTCCTGCACCATAGGTATCCTTTTTTCCCAGCTAAAGACACAAAAAAACACACATACAATTAGGCTTTACAACTGTAATGCTGTGAATGCATATACTCTGTGTAGAACATTCAAAATAAGGAACACTTACGCTTCTATGGCTTGCTGAAATTTGCCAACACGCGTGTATGCTCTGCCTATGTTATCAAGAGCCCTGGATATACTCTCTATTAATTTACTGTTGGAGACAATCAAACAAAGAAGCAAACTATATTCCAATCAAAACACTAAAGCAACAATACAATAACTCATCAATTAATCAGATATCACAGCCATTCTAAATCACCCTAAACACTCACCCTTCTTGAGACAGATCTAGGGCTTTCTGGTAGTTTTCCAGTGCCTTGTCCACGTCGTCCAAATCCATCAATGCATTACCTGAGGACAGAGAAATAAGACACATCAGAAAAGATTAAATGCATCATTCAATGAAAACGAAAAATGTATACCTCCAAAACAGAGAATGTATTAAATCATTAAATAGTATTAATGTTTAAATAAACATAACTTTTTACAACTGATGTCTCGAAAAAGCTTTACAGAAATCAGGGAGCAACAAGGAAAACCTCCCTTAAAGCTGGAGAAAGAAAACTTATGAGGAACCAAGACTCCTCCTCTGGTCAGCTTACTGATAAATGAATGATAAAAATTGACAATTCATCCACACAGGTCTAATATGTTCTGGTGTACTGATACTGTATCTTAATCATAATATTGATCATATAAATAGTGACAACAGTAATGATGGTTAAATATAATAAAAGTAATACTAATAATAATTAAAACCTTCTTAACCCAATTTTCCAGTTATGGAAAAATATAAGAATGCACACAAAATAAGACAGTACTATCCTATTAAGAAATCTATATAAAATAAATCCAATTAACACAATTTTTTATTCTTAAAATGTATTCTAAATAATAAATAATTAGTAATAACAAGCTTGTATTACTTTGCCTCACTTGTTCTCTAGTGCTGACATGCCCTAATTTCTGATTTGCTGATTTTTTTTTTGTCCTGTGCAGTGGGCGGGGCTAAGCTACTGTTTCATTGGCTGGTTTATTATCTATTCTGCTGGACAACAGTGTCAATTAGTGTTCTGGGGAACAAAACATTTTAAAAAGAAACTACATGATGTCCATCCTTCATAACCGTTTCAGTCAAATGTTCAGCATTTTTATTGGTCTATTCATGATTCATTTTGACACAATGTAAAGATCAACTACCAGACTACAAGAATCACATTAACAAATTCAATACAGATTTAAAACAGTAAAAATTAGGGGTGTGACGAGATATCGTGCCACGAGATCTCGCGAGATTAAATATAACGATATTTCTCGTCAAGCTTAAACCTGTCTCGCGGGAGAAAAAAAAACAACTACCCCTCGCTGCAGAACCACAAGTCCAGGGGGTGGGGCTGGATCTGATCCAACTCTTCCTACGTCGTGTTTTCATTGGTCTGAGGCAGATCGGACTCTTCCCCATCCGGTTTTACTCACTCGCCTTTCGGAGTCAAGTAAACAATCACGAACGTGAAAGTAAGTTCATAATAGACACATTTTCATTTTGCTAATGCTATTAATTAGTTTCGTTGGGTGATTTTACTTAATTGAAAATCTGATTGCTTCTGTTTGCGCGAACAACCTAAGCTATCTAGTAGGTGGCTAACTGACGGTTAAAGCTGATTTAACTTTGACTTTGTTCGCCGTTTTGAGTGTGTATTAATATCTGTAATAATAAATGAACATGGTAGCTGGTAGATACCCACTAAACATTAGACGTCTTATGGACGTGAAGATCATGTCTATATTGCGTCGGTCGGTCCAAGACCAATTCTGTACGTCTACACGACGTGCAAACTAGGTCCGCTATTTGGACGTCTAACTATGACCCCACTTGGACGTCAATATGCAGTTAAACATTTGAACGTCGGACTAGGTCACTTTTTTGGACGTCATGGGGACGTCTAATACAGGTGCAGGAAATTAACATTATTTAAGAATATATTTATTTTTAAATGTATGTCAAAATTGTTGTTATCAATATTGTTAATCACTATGAATATAGATTATTTATGATTAAGCATCATTTATTTCTAATTATTTATTTGAGTATTATATTTTTTATCTATTTAATTAATTAATTAATGTAGGTATTTATTTACGTATGTTTTTATTTTTATTTGGAAATGCAATTTATGTGGAAAATTGTTAAGTTGATTTCAACCAGTCAACGCTACTCTGATTTGCTGAGACCGCACGTCATCATAAACTCCACTCTGATATGCCGAGGCAAAACACGCTAAACATTTTTTGGCTGCTGCAGTAGCTCAGCTCAGCTCATTCAGTTCAGCTCGCTCAGCTCAGCTCCGCTCCGGACCGGACTCAGCTGCCAAGCTATAAGGTAAGACGATATGTATAAGTTAATTGCTTATAGTGTTAGTTGTTTTAGCTCTGTGGTCTTAAATCATCTGAACCTGCTGGCGTTGCCTCTCTTCCCAGGCAGTTAGCTAACTAGCTAGCTAGCTAACGATAGCTAAACAGTGGCCATAGTTAAAATGGAATTGGAATTACTTTTGAGAACGACCGTAATGCAAATAATATTTACTGTAACCGAAGCTTTAACGTAGAAGCATTGTCCGGTCATTAAGTCAATGCACTAACCAGAGCTAGGCTGATAAGCCAATCTAAGCTAAATCAAAGTACCGTCTTTGGCTAAATTCGCTAAGCTAGCGCTAAGTTATATAATTTGTGGCACCCACAATTAACCTAGGCAACTGGGGGCAATATCAAGTGCATTTTGAATAGCCTGAAGAAGTAAGTTTATGTTAATATTACATAAATAAGGCAATTTAAAATAGTTTGTTGTGGGAGAACATTTATTAAAATAGCTTAATATGATGTGTGAGAATTAAAACAGCACGATAATTCTGGTCAGGTGTTAAATGTGTATTCCCGCCTTTAGCTTAGCGTTAGCTAAGCCATAGCATGAAGAAGTAAGTTTATGTTAATATTACATAAATAAGGCAATTTAAAATAGTTTGTTGTGGGAAAACATTTATTAAAATAGCTTAATATGATGTGTGAGAATTAAAACAGCACGATAATTCTGGTCAGGTGTTAAATGTGTATTCCCGCCTTTAGCTTAGCGTTAGCTTAGCGTTAGCTAAGCCATAGCATGAAGAAGTAAGTTTATGTTAATATTACATAAATAAGGCAATTTAAAATAGTTTGTTGTGGGAAAACATTTATTAAAATAGCTTAATATGATGTGTGAGAATTAAAACAGCACGATAATTCTGGTCAGGTGTTAAATGTGTATTCCCGCCTTTAGCTTAGCGTTAGCTTAGCGTTAGCTAAGCCATAGCATGAAGAAGTAAGTTTATGTGAATATTACATAAATAAGGCAATTTAAAATAGTTTGTTGTGGGAAAAAAATAATTAAAATAGCTTAATATGATGTGTGAGAATTAAAACAGCACGATAATTCTCGTCAGGTGTTAAATGTGTATTCCCGCCGTTAGCTTAGCTTTAGCTAAGCCATAGTGTGAAGAAGTAAGTTTATGTGAATATTACATAAATAAGGCAATTTAAAATAGTTTGTTGTGGGACAAAAATAAATGGCCATCTTCAACATTTTCTGAGATTTCTAATTTGTCTTTTTCTACTTGTGCAGATGGAGTCATGAAATGTGACGGGACAGCCACCGAGGACTTCATACTTCGGAGCATCTCAAACATGCACCACAAAGACGTGGAGGACACACCGCTGTCTCTCAGGACCTAGAATCTTAATGAAAGTATAATGATGTTAAGGGAAGGTGTAATGGAAAGGTGTAATGTAAAGTTGTAATGGTGTTAAGGGAAGGTGTAGTGGAAAGGTGTGATAGTGTTGAGGGAAGGTGTAATAGTGTTGAGGGAAGGGGTAATGTTAAAGGTGTAATAGTGTTAAGGGAAGGTATAATATTGTTAAGGGAAGGTGTAATGCAGGGGTCTCAAACTCATTTTTGCCGAGGGCCACATTGACATATTGGCTGTCCTCTGAGGGCCAGATGTAACTTATAAATATAAGAAAATGTAACCAGATGTAATATAAAATGAATGTAATTACTCCTTAATGTTAAATAACTCTCAATATACTATTTATTCAATCAAATATTACAGTTGCATGGAAAAATGTTTGCTTGTTGCTCTATTAACATAAATCCTTTTAATTTGTCATGTTATGAAATCCAAAAACTCCATCAATCAAGAACCAAACTATTCAAGTGAATAGAAATTACATCAAGTACAAGTTATATTAACTTTGATCAAAACGTTTGATACTGAAATAAGGCTTAATAAATATAAAATCAAAAATTGTGAGCTGTGACAGATTTAGCATTTCCTCAGATTTAGCAGTTCCTCATCCAACCACTAGTCGGAGCTGCAGCTGCAGCACCACAAGCCCGCAGTCTTTGCTTAGTCAGAGCTACAGCCCAGCCACGGGCTACAGGACTCAGCTGAGCCAGTCTGGAGCGTTTTGAATTTTTTTAAGTTCTTCTGTGTATGAAATAAAATAACCCCACTAACCGGATAATACAGCTCTCTACAGTTCATCTTTCAGCCCAAGCAGCTAACAGCAGCAGTTTAGAGCAGCGTCACGGAGGCACTGCTGGGATTACATTATAAACAGGTCAGTTAGCGCGCTGCTAACCTCAGGATGTTTATAACTACGGAGTTTAGTGGACACACCACGGCTGCAAGGTTAGACTGTTGAAGGCTACTGAAGACTACTAAAGCAGGCAACGCAGCGTAAGCAAAAAAAAAAAAAAAAAAACACACACACACCAAAATACAAGTTAAGATAAAATATGAAAACGAACATAATAAAGCATAAATAATTAAATTGAATTGCGGGCCAGATGTATGTTTATTTTGTTAACCCGTGAGGGGCCGTATGAAACCGCGTGGGCCGGTACTTTGAGACCCCTGGTGTAATGTAAAGGTGTAATAGTGTTGAGGGAAGGTATAATATTGTTAAGGGAAGGTGTAATGTAAAGCTGTAATAGTTTTAAGGGAAGGTAAATGTTTAGTGAAATTGTTATGGTGTGAATCTAAGGTGTATGTTATGTTGATGTAAAATAAAGGCATTAACCCCAAATGAGATTTACTCATTATGTTTATTATTATATTAATGTTTCCCCAAACAGAAAGGGTCAATTTAAAATCAACAGTGGTAAGATGGGGGTAATTAATTTATCCCTTGCTTTTACTGGTTCTTTGCAGGTTGACATGTTTTGGAAAAAGTGAGAGGGTTGAAATTCAATTTATTTGTAAAGCATATTGTGTATAACTAACGTGCATAACTAGTTCCAGAAGGTTGTGAACCTGTTCCAGTAATTGTTTGGCTTAGCTTTGTATGCGTTTCCAGTTAACTGCTGAAGCTGGAACAATGGAACAGTTGCCACCGTCTGAAATGGCACTACAGTTATGCAGGGAGCCTCAAAGTAGTTGGTCTATAAAAACGTATACATGTAAATTTCACGTAGAAAAGACGTCCACAACGACTTAATTTAAACTAGAATTAGCCCTTATCCGGAGGTCTGGGGGACGTCAATACTGGACGTGCAGAAGACGTCAGAAAAAAGACGTCGTCTGGCGTCACAGTCTGCACCTTCAGGAGACCAAAATTGGACGTGCAAAAATGACCTAGAAAAGACGTCGTTTCAACGTCTCTTTGTTTAGTGGGTAAGACACTCATTGGCATCCTTTATTTTAATTATTTATTTTTTATTTTGTCTTTAGGCCCTTTTTATTAAAGATAAAAAAATGAAATAGTTAATTATTATATAGGAAATGTACAGCATTTTAGTATGTTTGTAATCACAGACATGTTCCTTCTTTTAAATCTGTATTGTGTGATTTAAATGTGCTACGTAGCAAATAACATTTTGATCTATAAACGGTAAAAGTCTTAAGGTTGGGTTCCAGGATTTATTTGATAAGATAAAATAAGTCCTGGTCGGGAAACGTAAGCGACATGTGCTAAGTTTAACGAGGAATTGAAATGCGATGACTTAAAACCAATGAAAAGAAGATATGGGTGGTCAGGAGGTCAGGCTCCACCCCTTGGATCAGATCCAGCCCCACCCCCTGGACTTGTGGTTCTGCAGCGAGGGGTATCTCAAAAAAACAGTTTAATGTGGACTTTTTAAGAGGGATCTGGCAACCCAGTAGCAGCGAGTGTGAGAGTATAGAACAGAGGTCACTAATGGGCGGACCACGGTCCGGGTCCGGACCCAAACGTTGTCCAATGCGGACCCAAACCGATAAACTACTGAGAAGGATTTAATTGTGCGGCGCAGTAAACTCACAGACCAATCACGTGTGGGGTAAGATCACCAAACGCTCTCTTCGGTCAATCAGATCTGTGCAGACGCGGTAAGAAAAAAAAAAAAAAAAAAAAAACACACCGCTCCTCACGCGGGATCGAGCCCGTGTTGTCAGAGTCGCGGTACCGCGGCCGTGAAAAACCGCCTTTATAAGGAGATAGGGAGCCCGACAACGGGTGGAAAAACGAGAACGGGCGGAAACTAGTCACGCCGAGCGCGACATACAGACAGGGGATAAATGTAAACAAAATCTCTTCTTCTTCTTCTTCTTCTATATTTTTTACATCACATCATTCAGTGCAAACAACCTTACAGGATATTGCACTTAAGTTAATTATTTAACATAATTAAGTACCCCTGATATAGAAGATGCTTCTGCTACTTTTAAGTTGAATGTCTGGCTGCATTTTGGCTCCAGTGAAAACAATAAACAGTAACAGAGTGACCAACAAGACACAAACTATATATAAATACTATAAGTAAATCCTACACGTGACTGTTTCATAGGCAGGTGTACTAATCCCTTAGCGCTGTACTGTATTTAAAAAATGTTCTGTCTCTGTTTGCACTTCAAGCATAGTCTTAATCTAACTGGTTATGGTTATGAATAGTTAAATTACAAGAGATTTAGGAGAAAAAACACAAACCATAGTCTTAATATGACTGGTTGTGGTTTGTACTTATTTTTTGCACTATATAAGACCTAGAAAAGGTTTATTGTTTTTATTCTCATTTCTATTCCTTATAGAATCAATGTGTGAGAGAAACCAGTCTGTTAAGTTTGCGGCATATGATTTTGTCCCAAAAAAAAAAAAGTTTTCTTTAAAATTTAATTTTTAAATCTCGTCTCGTCTCGTTATCGTGAACCCAATATCGTGTCTCGTCTCGTGGTATTAGTGTCTCGTCACACCCCTAGTAAAAATGGAGATACAATACATAAATCTATATTGCGACACACTTCACTTCTTAATTATTGAATTTAGGTATCATAGGTTTTATTCAGTCTCATTACCACAGGTGTATTAATTGTATAATAAGAGAGTTGGGACAGTATGGAAAATGCAAAAAGTAACAAACAATTATTGACAAACTGGAGATCCTCAGTCCATGTTTGCTTCTCAGATACTTTGTGGATACTTACTTTTGTATACCGAATCATGGGTACAGAGAGCTGTTGATTTCAACTGTTTGAAATCACAGAATTATTTTGTTTTTGTTATTATTAAATCACTAACCTTAAATTATTACCTGTTCAATGTTTGATGCAGGAATGGATGTATATTAACATATTAAAATGAAATTTAGCAGCCAAACCTGAAATGATCTTGGGTTCACACTGTCTGCAATTAAACAAAATTTACTCAGCTTATGTTAAGGCAAATATAAAGTATTACCAATGCAGCTGTGCAGGTTTTCCAGCACCTCGCTTTTATTGGGCAATACCTCCTCGGACCAGCCGTGCACGTTCTTCAGGACCTCCTGGGCCTTTTTCAAGTACTTCTTTGTTTTGCCTGCACTCAGTGCTGCAAAATAAACATTTTTATAAGCATGTAATTCTTTAACCTCTTGAGACCCTGCATCCTTATAAGGAAACATGTCTGGTTCTCTGCACCAAGATACTTCCTTTTTTTAAATGTTGGCCCTTTGGCCTTGTATGTAGACAGTGCTTGTTCCATGTATTGGTCACATGACAACATTACGCTTAATTGATTGAAAGCAAAATGGCAGGAATCCCAGTGAAAAGTTTCTACAGCGAGTCCACCAGGGCCAGGTAAAAATTCTCATCCAATTTTAAGTTTGAGACTAGTTTATTTACTTTCATTAGAAAGCTTAAATTTTATTTATGGACAAATTGCAAAGGTAATTTTTAAATGTTAAAATTAACTACTGCCCCATATGAGGACTTTGTTTTTTTTGCTAAATGACTTTCTTAAAAATATATATTTTACAGTAACATTTAACAGTTAACATTTCACTATAGATGTTGTATGAAATGTAATCAATATATTATTATATTATACAATATTATAGTGAAAATGACCCCACTATGATGTTGGACAGTTATTGCTGCTAACTGTTTAATTAACAATGAAGCGTAAGGATTATCATGATCAGCCAAATGGCCTAAAAGTTAACCTACAGTTTATATAAACTTAATCATGACTACTGAAGTATTATAAAAAAAAAACACTGTAGAATTTCACCTGCATCAATCTCCTCCAGGTTTTTAAGGATGTAGCGGGTGGGGTCAGTGGACAAGTGGTTGCGGGTACGTTTCCACTGCTGCCGCAGGAGCTTTTGGTCTCGCTGCCGGGCGTAGATGGGCTTCTGCTGATGCCAGAATTCAGTCCGTGTGTCCAGATATGAGATGCAGTTCAGGATCACATCCTGCAGTCGCTCGCCATTGCGTGTCTTTCCTTTTATTAGATCTAAAGAGAGAATATAAAAAAGTCACATAAACAAAACATATGTAAATAACACATCTTTCATACTTTAAAGACTTACAGGATTATAAATAGGCATATTTAATGATATCTGAGCATTTTCACACCCAAACAAAGCTTATTTTACACTGTATGCCAAAATTGTTGATGACATCCTTCTTGTAAAGAATCAATCCTGGAATCCACCCATTAAGAGTTTACACGCACTGAGAAATTGTTACTCCGATATAGGAACGTAGAGTACGATTGTACGTATAATCAGATAACTCGATACACATGCATACACACACACACCTTCATCTCTGAGCAGTTTCTCCAGGTGCTCTTTGTCAGTGTAAAGCTCTCCCAGTAGCTGCCTTGCTGTTCTCTCACTCATGACCGTCTTCTGGGCCTGCTGTTTCAGCTGCACCTTCTTCACAGGCTTTGGTGGAACCTTTTTCAGCTTTCAGCCAAAATACAAAACACACAAACAAATAAACACAAGTAAAATGGAATAATGAACCACATAACATTCTGTAATGAATTAGTCATTTATTTTAGCATATAAACCATCTCTCTGTGAGGACCGTACACTAATAGGGTTCACAGCTGAAACCAAATTATCTTACAATGAAATTCATAATGAGTTTCACCAAAATACAGCTTCTGGAAGTGCCTGAAGAGGATAAATAGTTTTGAACTTGCCTCATCAGCTTTCTGCAGGGAGAGGTCAGATGTATTCTCTAGCTTCACAGATGAGGGACCTGAAAAATTAGAAAAGTATTCTGTTTTAGAAGATTTATATGAATTAATGATTGGCATAAATATCAGGATTTATAAGCAGGTATCACATTTACTATATGGACAAAAGTATTGGAATACATGCTCATATATAGTTTCTTCTTAAATTAATGGTATTAAAAATAATTTATTCAGCTTTAATTGCCAGGATTTGATTGCATTCGGCCACAAGAGCAGTAGTAAGGTTAGTAAGGATGTTTGATGATCCCACTTCCTCCCTAACCCCCCATCTCATCCTGAAGTACTGGATGGAGGGGCACCATCATTTTAGAAAACGGTTGTATGTTTTGTTTTGAGTGTGGCGCCAATCGGTTCACTTTTCTTTGCTGCAGAAAATCGTTTTTTTCTTTTGGCAGTACTTCTTTACAGAGACTGAGACAAGCTGTGTGTGTGTGTGTGTGTGTGTGTGCATTTGCATATACATTTGGACACATTGTGTCGTTTTCAGTAACAGGAAACAGTGTTATCTGTGCATCATCACTGAGAATTACTGTAGAAAACCGTCTATAAGTACTCACTGCCCACAGAGTTATTGATGGCCTCTTGAGCTTTCTGTATGCCCAGCCTGAACTCCTGCAGCTCTGGACGCAGCTTATGACCACGGTGGTAAAAGATGAGTGCAAACTCAAATTCACCCTTAGTGTACAGAGCTTCTGCCTTCTGATACAAACCCTGGAAAGACGAGAAAACCATGTGCTCAGGACAACATTAAAACCAAGATGGTCAATGACTCTTAAATCACATGTAGGTGTTTTATTTTCATCATATCAACAATATTCTGCAATATTCTTTTATATACTGTTTTATATAATTAAAGTTTTTTGTTTAGAAGAACTCTAAATGAATTAAACCAGATTAGGAAAACCTATGCAAATTAATTTAACTAGTGAAACATTTACATGCAATTTATCTGGAAATCATTTTACCAATTTGACCTTGAATTTGATATACTGTCGTTTTTAACTATATTGAGTGATGTGTTTTTCTGCATTGTAGATTAATACTAAAGCATCCAAACTACCAAGATAAACATATTTAGTAAACAGTCATGTTTTATATTTTATATTTTTCAAAGTAAGCACTTCTTGCTTAGGTAGACACAGTTTTGCACATCTTGGCTGGATTTTCTCAGTCAGCTTTATGAGGTAGAGTCACCTGGAATGGCTTTCAGTTAACAGCTGTGCTGAACTTGTCAAGAGTTAATTACTTGAATGTCTTGCCTCTTAATGTGTTTGAGAGCATTATTTGTGAAGTTGTGAAGAGGTAGAGTTGGTATACATTGAATAGCTCTATTTAAATAATGCTTGAATACATAGTATGGCAAGAACTACTCAACTAATTAAAGAAGAGAATTACTTTAAGAAATGAAGGTCAGTCCATCTGAAATATTTAATGAAACTTTGAAAGTATCCTCAAGTGCAGTTGTAAAGACCATCAAAAATGTTATGATGAAACTGGTTCTCATTAAGTTTTTTGTTTTGTACCATTTCTGGTTATTGACAGGACCTGAAGAGCTAAGATAACAAACATAATCAGAAAAATGTTTTTTTTTTTTTTTATTGTAAAACTTTTGACCGGTAGTGTGAGTGTACTTTTCTTTCTGAAAATAGCACCTTGAAAAATTTCTTATCCTCTTTGAGAGAAGCCTCAGCATCTTTCAGTGCATTTTCAGAATCCCCCAATTTCACATAACACTTAGATCTGGCAACCAAGCAGTTCTTGTCCTCAGGCTGTAATGTCAGAGCCTAAAACACACATACACACAACGTTACTGTACTTTAAACCAAACTGTAGTTATATTAAACAATTCAAACTATACGTCTGCATCCATTTCCTTTTCTTTATTTAGTAACGTTAAATATGAAAGACACAGTACGGGACACAGAAAAGTTATTTGTTTCCACAGAAGGAAAGCGGAGAGGACTTACCGTAGAGTAGCTCTGGATGGCTTTAGTGTATTCTCTTTTGTTGAACAGCTGCTCTCCCTCAGCTATATAGATAGAAAACGTGCTTTTAGGACCCTGTTCTCCCTCGTTATCGGACATTTTAGCTGAAATGCAGCTAAACGGGGCTAAATGACTGACTGAGGTAGGTTAGTAAACTAGGCTGCTTTAGCCTGTTTGGTAGGACTGTCCCGTCTGTGGTCTCCTAGCAACCGCTTAACAAAACCACACTTTAGTGTTAGCTTAGCGGCTAATCCGGTTCCCCACAGCGGTTATTTAATTATACTGTTTTTTATTTATCGATACCAAGCATATTTACACACATTACATATTAAATAATATACACATAACAGTTTGCACAATACAGAAATAATATTGCTAGGGAGGCATGGCAAAAGAAAAATGTATGGCCATTCTCGTCACCTAAAATTTAACATATATCTTTCATTATTAAGTATATTATATAATTTCATTATTTTGACATACCTAAGTGGTTAGTCATTATTTTACATACCAAGTCTTCATTTAGAGATACCAAGCAGTTATTTTGAAATAATAAGTCATTATTTTAAAATATTTATTGTGAGATATTAACAGTTAGTTTGAGATAGTAATTATTTGAAATACTAACTTTTTAAAGATACTAATTATTTTGAGCTATTAAGTCGGTATTTTGAGATACTAAGTAGTCATTTTTGAACTACTAACTCGTTTTTGAGATACTACGTCATTATTTTGACATATCAAGTCGTTAGAGAAATACCAAGTCGTATTTTGTAATATTAACGATATTTTGAGATATTAAACAGTTACTTTGAGGAAGCAATTACTTTTACAATAGTAACTCGTTTTTGAGATACTAGGTAATTATTTTGGAATACTAACTCGTTTTTGAGATACTTAGTCGTTATTTTGACATATAAAGTCTTGATTTAGCTTGATTTATTATTTATTATTATTTATTATTATTTTGAGATACTTAATTATTCTGCATTATCAAGTTATTATTTGAGATACCAAATCGTTATTTTGAGATACCAAGTCAAGGGTCCAGTAAAAACACAGTGGTATAGGGTTTGGGCAGGAGTATGAAGGTCCTCACAGCTATGCTCCAAAATATGGTAAAATGCTATAGAAAGTAGAGACACGGATACTAACAAAAGCAGGATAACATCTTTTCAGAAAAAAATATTCTTTTTGTGATTAGTCATTTAAGTCTGTGTTGCTTATGTTTCTGACTTTACATGACTCCTCTATGTCAGTGTCACTGCAGTTCAGAGAATATCCAACCACCCAAATAATATCTGCTCTTTTCTGTGGTGGCCTCGATCATTGAAGAACAAAAGGATAATAAACGTATGCAGAGAAATAGAAGGACTAAAGCCTGTGCTCTTGTACCGTATAAGAATTGAACTGGACAAAAAAGGACAATGAGTGTAGAAGCCCACATCTGAGAGAAACAGTCATCCCAAATACTGACAAAAACACAAGAGTCAAATGGAGGGGAGAAACCAAAAAAACTAACTTTATTTACATGGCTATTTGAAAGCGGTCCATGGTAAAGACTGTTCCATTAGCATGAGCCACACCAATGTGGACATTATCTTTCGACTGCACCACAAGGATCTTAGGACAGGCAGTTAACGCAGCATAAGGCTTTTTAACAAGAGCCAAATTGAAGCATACTTCAGGCTTTAGGCGAACAGTAGGTAATACTCAAGGTCACATGCAGGAGGGACACTTGTACAGCAAATTTCCAGAATTTCAATTTCCTGGCACGGCCTGGATTTGCTCCCAGATCCATAAGCTATACTGGTATCTATTTGCGCTAAATTCTTCCACTGGCCAAAGGCAAATTCTAGCAGCTTTAGCTTCCACCTTTCAGTTATATCATTTAATTACAACCTGAAGGAAAAGCAGAAAGCTACTATAATCTCCAACACAGGCCCTGCCATCTCTAAAGTAAGAGATCCTGGTGCATCTAAAGATCATTTATCCACACATCTTCAAGTGCTCAGTGGCTCACATCTGGTTCTGTGAAATTACAATAAATATTGATATCAAAAAAGTGAATATATTTCATAGTTTAAAAAAACAAAATTCAACTATCAACACAAAGAAACACTATACATTCCAGTAAAATGTACAATGCAGCAATGGGTGAATGGCAACATTGAGAAATGGACATTGCAGAGAGTGAGGAGACCACTACAAGGTGCTGAATCACCACCAACACTTTCTGCACTCGTGTATACAGTAGTGTTACTGAATTGAACCCAGCCAGAAGGACAGAGTATTTTAACTGAACAATGCTGTGATTTTCTGTGATTCTATTTTGGCATGGGACAGACGCATGTATTCACATAGCATCACAGCATCGAAGAAGATAAAACCAAGTGAAATGACAGCTCACAGTAATCTTAGAACTGTTATTTGACTTGTTTTGTATGATTGGAGACGTGTGGTGCTAGACGTATTGTGCCTTTTGAATATCACAAGTGACAGTAAGCAAATAAGCAAACAGAGTGAGCTGAGCTGAGCTTCAGTGGCATCAGGAGCCACAACTGAAGGTACTCTTCTTTTGTGAACCCTGCTTTGATATCAGAATAAATGATGTGAGACTTCCACAGTCTGTGGTAGCCCTGAACCATAGCACCTTACTTCTACATTCCACATTACAAGAAATTCTGAACCAAACGCTGAACAAACCATGTTTAACCATGAACAAACGACCCAAATGTTGTTGTTGTTTTGCGAGAGTGGTTTCTTAACTAGGGCCATTTCTTACTTAGCACTTATTCAAATCCTAATTGTGCAGATTACAGTTGTTCACAATACAGTAGTGGAAGAAAAGAAACCCTATTTAAAAAGACTGCAATCAAAACAGGAAGGGACTAGTCAGAAAAAGGCTGACGCACTGTGCAGTGTTTTCTTAGTGTTTCGGAAATGCTTGTTTACAATATGATCACATTCTGGCCGTAAACGTCTTGTTGCATCAGGTCAAGTCAAGTCAATGGCACAGACTCAGGGTCCAGTACAGAACAGAGTGGTATAGGGTTTGGGTGGGGGTGTGAAAGTCCGTTTCGGGGTAGTTTGGAGGTCGTGTGGGTCTACTGCATACGTGTTGGAGAGTGTCCAGTTAGCCGAACTGGAAGAAGAAATTTCCAGGTCCGGATGCTGAAGAATGGAAGAGAGAAAAAGTTAAGTGTAAACAGGTAGAAACCATGGCGAGTATACAAATAAATCAGTCAAAATAACACAATTTGTCAAGACCACACAAGCCACCCTGGGATACAGCAACTTTCTTAGCAACCAAAATAGGAAAAACCTAGAATAAGCTAAAAGACTGAATATTTTACAGAATAAAGACTTAATATTTATTTATTACTCATTTATTTCTATTTTCTCAACAGCGAAAGTACTTTACAGGATTCCAAAAAAAAATTAAGCCAAACAGACATTAGAGTTAACTTAAATCCATCAACCAACAGGAATACCCCCTATAGCAACAGCACTGTGAAAAGACTGTGGTTGTTATTACACTGAGAAGACCTTCAAGTGTGCTAGTCTGCAGGACCTACCTTCAAAACTGAACCCGCCAGGACCACCAAAGAACGCTTTGAAGATATTATTGGCATCGAAATCTAAAAAAAAGGGAAACAAACAAGACAGACAGACAACAAGTAACTGGCATTATTCTCAGACTTAAAAACAGGATGTCTGATTATGTTCATGTTTGTGTGAGAGAGAGACAGACCCATGTTCATGTCATCGTCCTCCAGGTCATGGCCGCTGTCGTAGCGTGACTTTTTCTTGGGGTCTGAGAGCACCGTAAAGGCTTCTCCAACTTCTTTAAACTTCTTTTCCTCCTCCTTTTGTACCTCAGCACTCGCTCCACTGTGACGGTCTTGGAAAGAAAGAGGAGAGTAAAAAGTAGGAAAAAGCGAGATGCGTTTAAAAAGAGGAGAGAAAGACCTTCAACACATGCCCATTGGGTTCAAAGATGTGTTAAAGACGGTGGGTTTTAATTCTGATCCTGAAGTATCATTGCAGGTTTAGGAGTAAATCCTCAGACATGGATAAAGCTTGGTCTTGAAGTAATATAGCATAATAAAGAGAGATTTTTCCACTGAAAGTAAGTAGAGTTGAAGACTAGGCTTGATCACTATCTGCCCCTTAGAATACCAGTACATGCATTGTTTATTACATGGAGTTCACTTTCTTCTAAGAGCCCAAGATATGTTTTGTCTAACCAACCTATTAGCCATTTTACTTGTTAATAAACATCTATTTTTGTATTGCTGATCTGAGACACAAGTTGGGATGTGGTCGTTTCGAGCTAACAATAAAGTACAAATATATAAATCAATAAGTAAATAAACATGCAATTTTGAACAGATGTTAACATGTGACTGTACGCATGATTTGATACAAAAACAGTATGCATAAAAGACTGAGACTTTAAGGAGCAAACATGTGTCGAAATCTCCATTTTGTTACAAATAAGTAAAAAAAATTAAAAAATAATAAATTTAAGGAATTGAAAATAATTTTTCAAGCAATTGTGAGGATTTTCAGTGATTTCTGATGGCACTACATCAAAAAATGGCAGATGTTTCATGTGATAAACAGAACATATCTTGGGTTCACACTGTCTACATTTAAATAAAATTCAATATAAATGTAACAGAAGTAAAATGTTCCTAACTTTGAGAGTTACATTGTATGAGAACAAACTTGCACTCAAGGTGATAATGTCAATTTAAATTTTATGCAGTGCTAACTTTACCTGGATGGTGCATCAGGGCTCGTTTACGGTAAGCCTTCTTGATCTCATCTTCCGTGGCGCTCTTATCCACTCCGAGAACTTTATAATAATCTTTTCTTTTACTCTTCTTTAGCTCCAGCTGGGCAGTCTTTAACAAGTGCTTATGTTCTAAAAGACATAAGAGATTTTCAGGGGCAGTAAAAATTATTTTAGGCCTTAAGAATTGAAAAGGTCAGTCCATTGCATTCAGATCTCTTACTTACCTTTAGTTTTCTCTGTCTGATAGACCTTCTCATAGTCTCGGACTGCTTCTTCATACTGCTCTGTGTCCATGTAACTGAAGATACCCAACACACAGATCAGTATCCGTCTATTCCCGATCACACAAACACCAAACACATACAGTAAAATGTGCTCACCACTGGGCTCTTCTTAGATAAGCTTTAATATAGGACTCATCCAATTTGATAGCTTTTGTACAGTCTTCTATGGCCTGCTCCAGTTTCTTCAACTAGAAGAGATTGAGAGAATATGGTTTTGAATGTCTATTTCCATCTGAGTGTTTTTTTATTGATCAAAGGAGAAGTATGACATAGTTTAATGTTTAGCACCTGTAAACAAACCTGTAAACCTGGCTAGACAGCCATGGTTAGTGCTACTAAATGCCGCCCGACAAAGGTAGACTGAGGAACTGAGTGTTCTGGTAACCCAGATTGCTATCAGCTAGCGGTTTGTCTCATGTAGCTTGTTTTAACATGGTAAATGAGCAGACTACAGTCTGATATACTCGCCTCTAAATGGCGAAAGGGCTAGCGCCTAGCGCTAATGCTGTTCCAGCCTTGGTGCTGAAGAAACTTTTCTGAAAATCCTTTATAACGCTGTACTTTAGCTGAGTGGCTTTACTGCTCCTTACAACCTGACTGGTAGAATTCACACATAAGGTGCACTGGATTATAAGGCACACTGTTGATTTTTGGAAAATTAAGATTTTTTGCTAGTAGTTTGTCTTAGTTGCTAGCTAACTAGCCAATCTTTCCTTTCCACCTGATGCAATGGACATCAGGGCCTGCAGCATTTAAGGCGAAATCAAAGCTAATTTTCAGTTCCCCATCACAGAGGAAGGCATACAATGCACTAAAGTTAACTAGTTAACAAGCAGCTCCTAATGACGTATCACATTATTTAAGGGTTGTCCCATTTCTTAGGGAAAGGATCTCACCCCTATCTACTTGTAACTCTGTTCCAAGGGGAATGGTTACACTTGAAAAGAAGGGGTAGGGGTAAATGGTAGAGCCAAGGGGTGCAATGGGATTGGGCCTTAGTCTGCCTTACTGATCAAGTAATTTAGTCTAGGCTTAACTAGTGTATAAGAAACAGGCTAGTGGTATTCAGTGTTAGTATTTTTACATATTTTCACAGTTTCTGGCATCAAACATAATGATACTATACTTTATATTAGGATTTGTGACAACTTAAATAAGACTACAACCTCATGTTTATGATTATGTAACCAACAGAATACAAGATCACTAATACTTAATAATAGTCAAGGTTAAACCAATGTAAGTGTGTGCCCAAAAAGGTAAGTCAAACTTTTGAAAGCCTGTTGAATTAGTTCATATGTGAAGCTGTGTGTGCATTTGTACATGTGTCAGAAACAGGTGCAACATATAGTAGCTTAATGCATTCATTAGAAAGGATGTCCAAAAACACTTGAACATACAGTGTACCTTTGAGCCAACAGTGGCTCGGTTGCAGTAGAGCTTGGCATTGGTTTTAATGTTGTTAGGATCGATGGTCAGAGCCTCAGAGTAGAGATCATAGGCCTCTTCAAAATTGCCTTCTTTGAATGCTCTGTTCCCCTCTTCTTTCTTAGCTTTCAGTGCTTTGGCATTCTAGAAGAAACCAATAAAAAACACATCAAGTGAGTAAGAGAGCAACTTCCACACTTCATGTTCTCTTCATGTTCTCAGTGATTTCCTTTGAATAAGGAAAACTATATGTTAGGTCAAAGGGTATTACAGCATTATATCTTATCACAATGAAGTGTTTTTCATTCTTTACCAGAAATTGACAATTAGCTGCATGTAAACACCAAAATGTGCACCACAATAGTTACTATGGAATTTGTTTAAACATATCTGTAATATGACACATTGGTAACCAAGCAAATAATACAAAATAAATCATGCAATGTAGAAAAAAGTGACTCACTCTGCAGGCCAACCGGGCCTTTTCGTGGTCGGGCGCCATACGGAGCGCCTGAATAAAAAACTGCACAGCTTTATCAATGCAATCTTCATAATAAAGACACAAGCCCCTCACATACAGGGCATCACCGTTAGTGGCGTCCATCCGCAAGATATCACTGTGGGACAGAGAATAAACAGCTGTAAATAAAAACATATAAAAAAACAAAAGGCAAGATTTTTAACCTTCTTTAACTTACATTCAACAGAAGGTTGATTAAATTCGAAATTTCTCTACGCACAATCCCAACACTTACTCTAATCTAACCTTTACCTTAACCCAAAACCTACACATAACCCTTTATATCACCAAGGCTATACACTTTCAGTTTTTTCCTCATAATTTATTATAATCAGTTGTAGAACATGTATTTATAAGCTGTAGGGGACATCCTTTTGGACCGGTCCTGTAACTCACTTGCATATAGAAGACTAAAGAGTCTCCACAGGGGGCGCTAAAAGACCTCAGGTATCTTTTGGCACATTGTATGTAAGACACATGCATGAATTCATTACTCAGGAATACCTCAATACACAAACACAACATAAATATCAGCTTTATTGTGATCTAATGAAGCATCTGTGAGAAATCTATTGTGAAAAAACAACCAAAAAATAGGTGATCCTTAAAAGTTTGGGGACTATGCCTTCAATTTAATTCTCATTTTATTCCCAGAGCAGAGATCCAGGCTGATAGAGGGAGGTGGGCAGGAGTGGGGGTGCTACATACGCAACATACTTTTAAACACACAACTTGTTGGCACCTGGGCCAAGATATATAAACAGCCTGTGCATAACCCCGATTATTATTGTCAGGCAGTGCCCAGATATTTTTTTAAAAAGCTCCTTAAATTAATTAATTTCGTGTACAACATTCAGACATAAGACAAATCCAAATATAAGCCTATATTACAGCATGGAACAAACTGCTTTTAACTTGTCACTTACCTGCCCACCTATTGTTTCACTTTTTCCCCTGAACACATCAACTTACATCACACGTTTGTTTTGTCACAGTACTGGTTTTTTATTATTGTATGTTTATAAAACTGTCTAAGAAAAGTCTGTGAAAAACTGTGATGCTTTAACACAGTTACCTGGCAACAGACTGGGCCTCAGGGTAGCGGCCGAGAAGCGCCAGGCACTCCGCCTTCAGCACCTTAAACCTGTGACATGCAGATGCAGATTCCAACGCCCGATCCATACAGAAAACCACCTACACACAGAGACGCACCACAGATCATGAAGGTAGTTAAGAGTTTCTTGGCAGAACAGCATTTTCTTTTTGTAAAGCATCTGGATGTGGTAGAAACTCACCATTCTGAAATCTCGCTTATCAAAACCAATCTCTGCCATGCGCTCGTACTCTAGAATGGATTCTGCATTCTTCAGCTACAACACAAAACATACATACCACTTTTTTTTTTAGGACACACAACAAATAACTCCTTCAATTGTTTAAAAAAATGATTTTACTATCAAATTACACCATATGAACTAAATGTTTGGACACCTGCACTTTGATTTATTTTCTTCAGAAATCTAGGGCATTAAAAACTAAATGTGTCCTGCTTTTGTTAAAATACAGTCTCATGTTTATCTGCTCCAGAGAGTCCTATTCTACTGGCAGCACTTTTCTACAAGGTCTAGACAAGCTGTGTGTATTGGTGCAACTGCCATTGGTGCAACTTAAACTAGATAAAAACATTCATTAGAAAGGGTTTCAAAATATATATTTAATCATATAGTAGTGTAATAGTTTATGTTATTGCTGAAGATATGCTACTACAGTTTTTACGAGTGTTATATAGGATGTAGCATGATTTACAGTGTCACTGTGTAACTGGTTGTCTTACTTCTTGTTGAGCCTGGCTGTTGTCGGGCTCCAGCTCCAAAACCTTCTGGAAGCAGCGGCTGGCAGCCATTGCATTGCCAAGCGACAGGTGGCACTTGCCCTCCCGTAGGTGACCCTGGTGGACAAATGACAAGATTGAGCACATGCAAGAAAACAAACAAATTATAAAACACTCATTAAAAATGTTTTTATGTTCATGCTAAAGAAACAGAAAAGTCCGATTTGTATTATGCATTAAAAAGTAGTCATAACCTTTTTTTTTTTTTTATCCCAGTGGTCAACTTAAGATCAGTTTGCATGGGTTTAAGTACAAAAAAGTCTTAATATATATATTTTTAAGGTGACAAAATTTAAAGCGCCCGCTGTTTTATTTAGTGATGCAACACAATGTGGCTCATTTAGGAATTCAGATGGGGCATTCTCTTTTTTAAAGGGACTGTATGTAATTATGTCATATCAACACAAAAGCAAAATTTTAAAACAGGTAGGGCCCTATGGAATCAGTTTTATTTTTTTTGGCAAATTATGTTTAATTGTGTTTCTGTTTTTATCATATTTTTTTTTGGTCACACTTCGATTTGCAGAGACAGCGTTTGTTCATAACAGTATATTATCTGGCTAATATGTCAGATTAAACTGTACCTTATCAGCAGTTTAGTTCAATTAAAAATAAGTATATTTAATAGCTGGGTTGAATTTGAGACATTCTCATCACAAACAAACAGACAGAGATGAATAGCAAATGTGTCTCTTCTAAAGTGTGGGGCTGTGGTTAACTGTAGGGTAGATGTCTGTAGTAATGCCAGCTCATGTGAGCTGAGATACAGTATGGGAGTATAGAGGTTGAGCGTAACTATTACAATTAAGCTTGAAAAGACCAATGGTGCTGTTTGCTGCTATAATGATTAAACATTTGTATTGGATACCTTCCTCATAAACAATCCCGTGTTCATTTTGGGATATCAGAGTAATGCACAGAGCTGATGTTAGTTTTACTTCGCTCTTTGTATTTCATGTTTATATATGAATTTCACATTTATTTCTCAATTCTGTCTATTCTCTGCATCACAGGAATCATTTCCATATATGGACTGTATGAACTGGGGCTGGAACTTTATGATACAAGAGAGGTACAGGATCGCTGCATCATTCCTTCACTAAATCTGGGTTTGCACATTCACAAATCTAAGCTTCAGAGGGACATGATGTCCTTAAAGCTGTAAGAGTTCTTGGCTTTAGAACACATTGAGCTTTTCTTCATAATGAGGTCATGTTCCAGTAACACAGCATCTCTGCCTTTTTTCAGCAGTCCTCCTCTCAGTACAGCTCAGCTGAGATAAGAGACACTTGCAAGATCACATTGACTTTGAATGCAGCAGGCCCAACACACAAATACAAATACTGTTCCCTGATCTGTGGAATATCAGTGTAATAAAGGTTAGGACATTTTAAAACTTCTAACCCTCACGAAGGTGTCATCTAGCCGCACGGCTTGTTGGGAGTCCTCCAGCGCCTCTCTGTAGCGGCTCAGCATCATTAGCGTAGCCGCACGGTTGCCATAGTAACTGGCATTCTTCGGGCAAACATCTGTTAAAATCAAAACAAACAAAAACACAGTATAGCTAAACAAGTACAGAGAGACTGAGAGTTAAATAGGAACAGCTTTTGGAAGAAAAAAAAAACACTCTGCCATATTTAGCTCTAGAATGAAGGTTACAAAAAAACTTTCCCAAAACAAGACCGTTGCCATGGTGAAAAGTTCTATTTTGGTTTTGCAGTTAGATAAAAGACTGCAGAACTGCACTCAATGGGTAAACATGTTTTGTATCAGTATGAACTAATGGCAACTTTATATAACAAATATCAGTCAGTGAAAGACGCTTTGTCTTTCTCAATTTGAAACAGAAAACCTGATTGACTTTTATTATGTGCAGTTGCTAATTATTAACAATATTTGACTTGAGGACTCTAATCGTGAAATTAGAACTTTTTTGATTGATTTGAACTAAAGCTAAAGTGATGTTAACAGACACTGCAGATGGCCTCTGTAGTCTTGGAGCAGTTAGCCACAATGCTATGCCCTGACGCTGGTCTACGATGCCAAAAACAGACCAGCTCCTATATGGACAAGGTCAGATCGGAACCAAAAGCTCTTCATGGTTCCAGTACAGTTTGGTTTAAGCCACCATTCCTCATGTCATATGGAATACAGACATCCCAACTCTTATTTGTCCTGGCACCAAGGTGGTGGATTGAAATTCCACTGGGTGTCAGAACAGCACTCACTGTCCTCAAACTCTGACTAAATTCTCTTTTTTAAAGAGTTCCTAACTAATTTGTTTTGTCCTAGGTGTTATGATTGATGATATAAGTTACTCTGGATAATGGTGTCTGTAAATAAGTTAAATGTAAATGCTAACAGCCTTGAAGCAGGTTAGCTATAATGCTAACTGATATTCCAAGCTGTATTACTCACTGTTGATGGCAATGCTTACGCTAGTTATCTGCAATGTTGCCCACATTCTGAGCAGGATTACTCGCTGATAGTTTATCAGAACAATGGTACTGCACTAAATGGAAAAGGGCAAGTCTTGCAATTTAAAATAAAATAATATTATATAAAATACAATACAATTCAATACTGTACAATACTCTAGCTGCCATTTCAATGCAGCCCTAGGGTCTTCTGCAAAATATCAAAACAGATTCCATCAATCCCTGCTTCCTCCTGTGGGTATGACTCAAGTTTCCAACTTTATCGATCACTTCAAGACTACAGAAACAGCTGAACATGGGATTTAAACACAATTTAAGAGATTTAAATTTTTTAAAAATGTTCCGATAGTGAGTAAATACAGTGGGGGAAAAAAGTAATTAGTCAGTCACTCTCACTTAAAAAAGGCGACATCATCATCAATTGACATCATAAGTAGACATCAACTATGAGAGACAAAATGAGGAAAAAAAAAAGTCAGAAAATCAGATTGTCTGATTTTTTAATAATTTATTTGCAAATAATGGTGGAAAATAAGTATTTGGTCAATTACAAAAGTTCATCTCAATACTTTGTTATACAGTGCCTTGCAAACGTATTCACCCCCTTGGATTATTTCCCTATTTTACTACATTACAACCTGTATGCATTTTTTTTATCTGAATGCATCTGCACAAAATAGTCTACGTTTTAGAAGTGAAATGAGAAAAAAATATATGTATATAAAGAAAATATGAAAATAAAAAAATGAAAATTGGCATGTGCATATGTATTCACCCCCTTTGTTATGAAGCCCCTAAAAAGTTCTGGTGCAACCAATTACCTTCAGAAGTCACATGCTTAGTGAAATGAAGGCCACCTGTGTGCAATCTAAGTGTCACATGATCTGTCAGTATATACACACCTTTTCTGAAAGGCCCCAGAGGCTGCAACATCATTAAGCTAACCAAATAACACCATGAAGACCAAGGAGCTCTCCAAGCAAGTCAGGGATAAAGTTGTAGAGAAGTATAAGTCAGGGTTGGGTTATAAAAAAATATCCAAATCTCTGATGATCCCCCGGAGCACCATCAAATCCATCATCATCAAATGGAAAGAACATGGTACCACAACAAACCTGCCAAGAGAGGGCCGCCCACCAAAACTCTCAGCCCGGTCAAGGAGGGCATTAATCAGAGAGGCAGCACAGAGACCAAAGGTAGCCCTGAAGGAGCTGCAGAGCTCCAACACATCTCATCACCCCAAGAACACCATCCCCACAGTGAAACATGGTGGTGGAAGCATCATGCTGTGGGGATGTTTTTCAGCAGCAGGGACTGGAAAACTGGTCCGAGTCGAGGGGAAGATGGATGGTGCTAAATACAGGGATATTCTTGAGCAAAACCTGTTTACGTCTGTCAGTGATTTGAGACTAGGGCGGAGATTTACCTTCCAACAGGACAATGACCCAAAGCATACTGCTAAAGCAACACTTGAGTGGTTCAAGAGGAAACGTGTAAACATATTGGAATGGCCTAGTCAAAGCCCAGACCTTAATCCAATTGAGAATCTGTGGTCAGACTTGAAGATTTCTGTTCACCAACGGAAACCATCTAACTTGAAGGAGCTGGAGCACTTTTGCCATGAGGAATGGGCAAAAATTCCAGTGGCAAGATGTGGCAAGCTCATAGAGACTTATCCAAAGCGACTTGCAGCTGTAATTGCTGCAAAAGGTGGCTCTACAAAGTACTGACTTACGGGGGTGAATAGTTATGCACACTGATGTTTTCAGTTATTTTGTCCTATTTGTTGTTAGCTTCACAATAAAAAAAAAAAAAAATGTTGAAAGTTGTATGCATGGTCTGTAAATTAAATGATGCAGACCCTCAAATATTCCCTTTGAATTCCAGGTTGTGAGGTAACAAAATGTGAAAAATGTAAAGGGGGGTGAATACTTTCACAAGGCACTGTATATCCTTCATTGGCAATGACAGAGCTCAAACATTTTCTGGAAGTCTTTACAAGGTTGGCACACACCATTGCTGGTATGTTGGCCCATTCCTCCAGGTAGATCTTCTCTAGAGCAGTGATGTTTTGGGGCTGTTGGCGGGCAACACGGACTTTCAACTTCCTCCAAAAGTTTTCTATGGGGTTCTGGAGATCTGGAGACCGGCTAGGCCACTTCAGGACCTTGAAATGCTTCTTACGAAGCCACTCCTTTGTTGCCCTGGCAGTGTGCTTGGGATCATTGTCATGCTGAAAGACCCAGCCATGTTTCATCTTCAACACCCTTGCTGATGGAAGGAGGTTTGCACTCAAAATCTCACAATACATGGCCCCATTCATTTTTTTATGTACACGGACTGGTCGCCTGGTCCCTTTGCAAAGAAACAGTCCCAAAGCATGATGCTGCCACCCCCATGTTTCGCAGTTGGTATGGTGTTCTTTGAAAGCAACTCAGCATACACTCTCCTCCAAACAGTTCTCTTTGGTTTCAGCTGACCATATGACTTTCTCCCAGTACTCTTCTGGAACATCCAAATGCTCTATAGCAAACTTCAGACACGCCCGTATATGTACTGGCTTAAGAAGGGGGACACTGTCCCTGGCCGCGTAGTGCATTACTGACGGTAGCCTTTGCAATGTTGGCCCCAGCTTTCTGCAGGTCATTCACTAGGTCCCACCACGTGGTTTTGTTTTTTTTGCTCACCGTCCTTGTGATCATTTTGACCCCACGGGCTGAGATCTTGCGTGGAGCCCCTGATCAAGGGACATCTGCAGTGGTCCTGTAGTCTACCATTTTCTGCTTATTGCTCCCACAGTAGATATCTTCACACCAAGCTGCTTGCCTATTGCAGATTCAGTCTTCCCAGCCTGGTGCAGATCTACAATTTTGTTTCTGGTGTCCTTCGACAGCTCTTTGGTCTTCACCATAGTGGAGTTTGGAGTGTGTCTGTTTGAGGTTGTGAGCAGGTGTCATTTATACAGATAACGAGGTCAAGCAGGTGCCATTAATATAGGTAATGAGTGGAGGACAGAGGAGCCTCTGTAGCAGGTCTGAAGTTACAGGTCTGTGACAGTCAGAAATCTTGATTATTTGTAGGTGACCAAACACTTATTTTGCACCATTATTTGCAAATATTTTTTTTAAAAATCAGACAATGTGATTTTCTGATTTTTTTTTCTCTTTTTTATCTCTCATCGTTTATGTCTACCTATGATGTCATTTACAGGCCTCTCTCATCCTTTTATGTGGGAGAACTAATTGGTGACGGACTAAATACTTTTTTCTCCACTGTAAATAATGTGTTGTGTTTGGGCACTTTAAGAGACACCGACTGAGCTGAGTGTAAACTGCATTTCTGTCCCCAGCACTTTGTCTAGTGCACAGCAATTGCAGATTTCAGATTAGTAGACACTAAAATTGGGAGTCAATACATTTTTATAACAAACATTGTTGATTAAACTGCCTAATCATTCCAGCCATAGTTCCCACTGCCACACAAAAATACATACAGTAGTCTAGCATGTGTCATATACTGGAGACACGAAAAGAAAAAAAAAAACACACAAATAATCTACATTCATATGCAAATAAAAGTTACCTATGGCCTTGGTGTAGTAGTTGAACGCTTCAGAGTATTCCTTCTTAATGTAAAAAGCATTGCCTTGCTCCTTGTAGCCCTCGGCTTCCCTGGGGAGACACAGACAAGTCCGGAAAGATGAAAAACAAAAAACAATAACAGGACAGAAAGATTTTTCAAAGTCAAAGAACAGAAATACTGTTCTAGCATCTATTCTTGCCTGCACCAATTTTCATTATGACAGTACAGTTTTCATACTGTTTTAGGTTCTCTTTCAAAAAGAATCACCTAAAAGAAGGCCATGTGCTTAAAGGGACACTAGGTACGATTTTTCTTGACAAGCATCCCTCTCATGCCTGATCTGGGTCCACTGAGCTAAAACAAGTCTTTGAACTTCTGTGTGACGAGTGTGACAAATGTTTTTTATTATAATTTAATTTATTGAACTGCTGTTGGACAGATTTGGGATTCGTTAAACACTGTACACTCGCTCCTTAAAGGGTAAATGGTGCTCTATCCCCTCATCACTCTTTCTGATGCATCAGCAGCAGTTCGGCTGACGTATCGGAAGAGGCATGTGCTAGTCTTTACCCTCCTTGTGTCCCCTTGTACAGCTAAGTAGCAGCTAATTGGGTGGGACAATTGGCCTAGCTAAATTGGGAGAAAATGGAAAAAAATTGTAATAAAAAAATAAAATAAATCACCACAAGCTAAAGGAAGTTCTACAGAGCCTTGTCCAAATATTTGTGTACACCCCTTTTTAAATTAATGCATTCATCTATGTTAAATTGCATGCATATATATATATATATATATATATATATATATATATATATATATTCTTAAACACAACTGAGCTGTGGAGCACTGAAAATATGTTGTCTGGAATGATGGTACACCAATCCTCACAGCAGTTCACAGCAGCAAAATCTCGCAGAAAGAGAGTTACTCCACCAAAGACAGTATAAGCTATTATTCATATCATTATCTACGGAAGAAACCATGAATGAGCAGGTGCCCCAATACGCTTATCCACATAATGAATTGAATTTTTATTATCATTATCAGCTAAAATCCTCTCCAGGCTTTCCAGTTTCATAACATGAATACACAGTAACACTAGGTTTGTTTGTGTGCATAAGTATATTTGGGTTTAGGGGGATGGGTACAGTACTCCAGCTGATAAAAATAGAATCTTGGCTATTTTCAGACTGAAAAGACCTGAAACAGTCATGTGGTTTGAAAGCAGGACCAAAACCTGGTCCTGTATGTTGAATTTTAAAATATCAGATTCATGAAGTGGGTTTCTGTTTTAAGAAAACTTTGAGTTATCACACTCATTTCTAACTGCTCTGTACTCCTTACTCTGCCTTTAATTTAAATGACCTCTATTATACCATAGTCACAGTAGTTCCTACCCTGCAATCTGATCATCTGTGAGACATTCTAGTAGTGCCAATATGGTGCAATAACAACAGTTCTTCAAGTATAGCACAACCTAAACACTGGAGATAAATGAATAGGGTGCACATTGATTTCTGCTGTGATTTGGGCAGCCGTGGTTTTAGGTTTTTGGGTTTTGGGTCCGGGTTAGCACCCGAACATCCCTTTCAGACAGCTTTCTCTTGCATCCACAGTAAATCCTGTTGCATCCCTCTTGGTGTAATGCTGACGTTACCCTGTATACTGTGGCTCTTGGTACATCACAAAGACTTGCTGTCTTGGTCACAGATACGCCAGCAACACGTGCACCAACAATTTGTCCTCTTTTAAACTCTGGCATGTCACCTATAGTGTTGTGTGCATTGCAATATTTTGAGCAAAACTGTGATCTTACCCTGCTAATTGAACCTTCATACTCTGTTCTTACTGGTGCAATGTGCGATTAATGAAGATTGGCCACCAGGCTGCTCCAATTTAACCATGAAACCCTTCCACACTAAAAATGACAGGTGTTTCAGTTTCATTGTATGTGGACTACATCCTATGCTTGACACTTGCTTATTTGCAGAATGTTGTCAGTTCTGGGAGTTGCTTTCCAGGTGTTCCAGAATTCTGCCTCTCTACCAGTGCCCCTTATACCACATCACACAAAGGTCTAAATAGGCCTGATCTGAAAGCACCACAACACACATTCTAATGCAAGCTGCTAAGTGCCAGAGAGCACTAAACACAGATACACACACACAACTGAAGAAAGAGAACAGCTGAGGTCAGCACGTGTTCCTAGATGTACTGTAAGTATTGAGTTGCTCTTCCCATCAATTACATCAGCCTTCTCAATCTACACCCACCCAGCATCCTGTTTACCACACACCTAAACACAGCAGCACAAATTAAACCAGTATCAGTAAGTGTCAAATCAAATTGTCCAAACAACGTCACCTTTTCTGTCTGTATACATTTTTGGGAATATGAGTAAGAGCATTCTAGATCAGAAAGAAAAACATGGATCTGATTCAATCCAACATAGGGGTAGTGCTTAGGGCCTACATTATTACACAAACCAGGGCTGATGTGGTCTGACCTAACAGACCTGTTAAAACCTGGCAATTACCAGATAGGTTGAATCAGGTGTACGTGAGCATTTATTGTACAGTTATTGTACAGCAAAAACTTTATTTTTTGCATAATTTAATAACTAAATTCAATATTTAGCACTTTTGGAACTCTGATATAGTTTTTATTACATTATGCTATTGTTTATATGTATGCAAAATAAACCTTGCAATTGTTTATTCTTGAAATTTATTAAATATTTTAGTGCTTTGTCATATTGCCAGGTATATTGTTGATTAACAGTTAAATACCCTAAAATCCAGATTTTATTTAAGAGCCATATTGCCTGGTCCTAACAACACTTTATGAACGTTTTAGGGATGTGTATTGGCAAGAACTTGCCGATACAAAACAGATCAAATATAACAGTGATTAAATAAATATATTGCGATATTTTCTATTATTGTAAGCAAGGTGATGTATTTTATTTTTTTTACAATCAAATTTTTGAAAAAAAAAAAAATAATAATAATAATAATAATTAATAAATAAATAAATACAAAAAATATATATATATATATATATATATATATATATATATATATATATATATATATATAGCTAGCATTAAGAAAATTGTCGGCAAGTCTAAATAACATGATTTCACAGCTTAAATGCAGTCCTGGCATTTAAGTGTCATCTGATCATCCAATATAACAAAGTGTTAGATATTCAGCCCAAGTCAGATCAACTCTATGTTCAAGTTTGCGAATAAGAGATCTGCTCCACAGAATCACAGATTTAACTGTAGAAGTCTTTGTGTAATTCAGCTGCATCTCATCTCACTGATACACTGGTTTAAATTCTGAACAGTGTGTGATGTGCCCTCTAAAGCAATCTGTGGTTAACATCCTTTACACAAGTGCACAATGACAGCAGCAGCTGGAATGCCATCAGCTGGGAATGAACCCATGACCAATATTCTTTTGGGATTTGGTGAGGTCAACAGGCAGTGTGATAAGGCCTTACACCAAAATAACTAAACGACTAAACAATCCAAAAGGTGTGGCGTACATGAATCCAATTATACAAATATGACTTCTGGAATTACCACATATTTCTTCCTGTATGACTGAAAATCCTAAATCCAAAAATCAAAAATCAATTCAATATTGTTTTGTTTTTAAATATTAGGGGTGTGCCATATCATATTTAACTATACACAATATTGCACCAAAAATAGTTTACATTAATTTTACAATTTTTATTCTCTGTAATATTAACAAGAATATTATCATAAACACCCTGAAAAATTGTGCTATTACTTTAGAGCCATATTGCTCACCCCTAATGAATATGATTCCAAATCATTACTTGTACTTTCAAATGAATAATGAAGAGTAAAAATACATTAGGACACGACTGTATTATTATATGTGTGGCATAAAATTATCTTAAAATGACAACATCCTTCATTGGAATTGTTTCTTGGACAATATCATGCAAACAATGTGGTTATTGTGACAGGCCTAATAAATACAAAAAACAAAATCAACTATACACTGATTGCAGACAAGCGGAGAAAGCAATAACATCACATAAAACATTGCACAGCATTGACTATATTATGCAATGTGTGTGTAAGGACCACAAACTCAGGCCTGAGCTTTGCTAAGATCTAATGTCTTGCTAGGCTATCGCATTTCTCAGTTAACAGAACTGCCTGTAAGCACTACTGATCCACCACAGTAACTACACTTCACACAGCTGCTGCTGCTCCTGCTACTGAATAACTATGGTTGTGTCATTCATGGTTGCTGGACATTTCCTGATGGATAGTGTTACAGTCTCAAAATGGATCGCATTTAAATGTGCACTGACAGTTTGTGTCATGTGTGCTCCTCGCGGAAAATACTTCAGGCTACTTCAGAAAGTTCCAGAGCTGTGCTGAGCTCTCCAGTAAGGTGTTGCCTTAAGTGGAGCATTTCTGCTTCTGCTTCTGTTCATACTGGCTGCAAATCTTGAAAGAAAACACAAAATATGTACAAACGAATAGCAATTCATGGTTTACTCTGAAATTATGTATAGTTTTTTTTAGCTTTGATTAGCTTTGCTGTGAGGATTTCAAGTTGGGGTCAGGATGTTGGATGATCATCCTCACATCATCGATCATTCCAGAGAACATAGCTTACACCCCTCTAGACCAGTGTTACTTAACCCGGTGGATTTTTACTGGTTCCCGTGCTTTGAAATGGTAATCTGGTGTAAAATGGTCTAAGGTTGTAAAACATGATACCTAGAAGATTTTTTTTTGTAGAATAGCCCACCTCCATTTGCCCTCACATTCCAAAAAACAGCACTTTCAGCTGATGCTCTCAACAGGCTTACAATGCTAGAGATAGGGGCATAGGTTGCCCATGCAAAGAAATCATACTTCTAAAAAAATAATTTCCGAAATATTCATGCATTTCCACTGAATTAATTATGCAATCAGTTCCTATTCAACAAAAGTAGAACATGTTAAAACATGCCATGTTTCACTACACATGACACTACAAGTCCATTTTACGCCATATTTGTCCTTTAACACATCCACTGCAACTCTGAAACAACTTCTTAATGAACTGCCTAATTCAGTTTTGTGTGATTTAAGGAGAATGTAAAGCAATACACGGGCAGGGTGCCTCCAGGATCCAGAATTGAGGAGGGCTGAGAAACAGTTACCTCATGTTTATCTGCTTCAGAGAGTTTTATTCTAGTGGCAGTACTTCTTCAGCTACATGGGCTAAGCAAGCTGTGTGTGTGAGTCATTTGCACATCTTTGTGAGCAATGGAAGCAACTTTGCTGGCCTTTATTCTGGAGCTTCTGGAGGAGAGGAACACTGGCCTATCCATAAACTGACAGGTACACTGTTGGCTAAAGTATTGCACTGTTCTCTGGATTCCAGAAGTAATCACTTACTCAAACATTTCCTCTGAACTGTAATAAACCTTCTAGAAAGGTGTATAAGTAGGCTGAGTGAACACAGCTGCGTGAATTAGAGGGCTGGGCTATTTAGGGAGGCGTGTGGAAGCTCTTAGGGGTAACAGTTGATCTAAATGGGGACTGCAGTGACAGGAGCGCCTGGAGAACATCCCTGACCACCAGCCAGGTTCAACTAGGTGCCTCCACCACACACCGCGGCGACATTACCGGCATTTAAAACCACTGTAACGACATTTCTAGCTTCAGTGATTCAACAAACACTGACGTTTTTACCGAGCTGGCTGGTTAAGTAACAAAGCCAGTGAGTGTTTCCATGCGGCTGTCATGGCTGTTCTTATCAGCCAGCCATCAAAATAACTGCGTTTATATTCAAGTTGCTGCAAACAATCCGGACAGTTAGCTGGTTAGCTATCTTCCACAATACAAAACATTACCCAGTGACCACTCAGCCAACAGCAGACAGTCTCTCCACTACAACAACAACCACAGCAGCAGCAGCAGGGCTGAAAACAGCCAGGCCTGCTCCGCTACTCAGGCACCCGAAAACCCGAGCCCTCTGCTCGGCTCCAAGGCCAGCGGCACCCCGCAATTCTCGAGGTCTCCGTTCGCCCGTACCTTCGGGAGAAGGTCGCTCAAACACCCGCATTCTCGCCTTGACACTACTAGAAACTTCTGTCGCTTAACCACCAGCCCCGCTCCCAGCTCTTTTCCCGTTCCTCTAAACCCTCGCTCCGTTAGTTACCTCTCCATCTCCTCATCGCTCAGCTCCATCTCCGGACCCGCAGCCGCGTCGTAGTCAACGGTCGCCATTTTGCTGTGGTGGGCGGAGACTGAAGCCGACGCGTGCACGCGCATCATCAAGCGAGGGTCCCCCCGGGCAGAGCCAATCTATATAATGCTGCAGGCCGGAGCCGGTTTATGGTTGTCGCTGCAGAACCACACAAGTGTAAATCCAGGGGGCGGAGCTACATATGATCCAACTCCTCCTACCTCGTGCTCATTGGTCTGAAGCAGTGGCCACATTAGAAATTGGAATGGTTTTATATAAATATAGATATCCTCGGTCCTTTTTCTGTTTAGTGAGAGACACTAGTAGCTTGTTTTGGGCTTGGACAAGTAAAGTGTGATATTATAACCCCTTGATTTTCATGTTTACTAGGACTCCAGACTCTTTTATTATTTTTCAGTATTATTACTGGGAACATACATAATGAATACAATTAACCATGTTCTTCAAGACTTCATTGGTATCATTTGGTTACAATTTGATTATTTTACAGGATTCCAAACATTTCTAAAATGTTAAACCGTTCTACAGATGGTAGTTGTGTTTCTGGTTTATATTTGTTGATTAGACCTGGACATTTGTTGTATATTCGTTGATTTATGTTTTTTAGCTGTAAAACTGGTTTATGTTCCATTTTCAGTCTCTGCACAAGAAGCGCGAGCCTCTGTACCCTCAGCACAGGGCTACCGTAATACACCGTTAGACGCGCATTGTTTTCATATTTGGTGCCCCTATCACAATGAAATAAGTGGAGCTCACGCCGGTCAAAGATAGAAAGAGGGCTTGTTGTGGCCCGCGGGAAACCCCACACCTTGGATTTATAGGAGGAGTTGGGTCAGATCCAGCACCGCCCCTGCACTAGTGGTTCTGAAGCGAGTGGTATATTTGGTTTATGGCGAGTTTATGGTGTGCATGACCACTTCATATAACCTCATTATAGAAGAAAATGACTGCGAATCGCTAGAGGGAGCCAGCGAGTGAGTGCAAAACTAATAGAAGTCAGAAAATGTACAATGTATCCATAATGGCTGTACACTGATTTGCAGAGATGTTGTTATTATAAGCCTAGTATCATCCAAACAACTATGTTGGAAAGAAACAAGTTGCAGATATTTTTGGATGCAGCATAGAAACTCAGTGGTCCAGATTCTCAGTTATCCAGATTCTCTGTGATCCAATGTCTTAAGTTGTCCAGGGTCTCAGTGACCCAGGGTCTTGGTGATCCAGAGTCTTAATTATACAGGGTCTCAGTGCTTCAGGGTCGCAGGGAGTATCAGCGATTCAGAGTCTCAGTGATCCAGATCCAGAGTCTCAGTGATTCAGAGTCGCAGTGATTCGGGGTCTCAGTGATCCAGTGTGATGCTCTCCGAACAACAGGGGGCGCTCGTCCCTCCGCCTGGCTCTGCAGTGTCGCACGTCAGGGTGAAAACAGGAAAACAGGAAGACTGGATGGTGAGATTTTGGGCTGTCGTTCGTTCTTTTTCTTTGTTTTAGTTTTATTTCAGAATTATTGCATGTTTAGTGGTGTATGTATCTGTAAATCAGCCTGGTGCAGAAGAAAAAAACGCTAATACAGTAACGCTACCTGCTTTAAAGGGCTGTACAGCTACACTGTGTTTTCCTGAGCCTGTCTACAGTAACCATATCAAATGTTTTTATTTTAAATATCTAAGCTAGCGTTAACTCTACTACAAAAAACATATTCTCATGAAGTTCATTGTTAATGTTCTGTCTTGTAAATCACTCTCTCTCTGTCATTCTCGTTATCTTGCTCTCTCTCTCTCTCTCTCTCTCTCTCTCTCTCTCTCTCTCTCTTAGTGTAAATGAGGTGCTAGTGAAGTGAACTGATCATGGGTAAAAGCTGTAAGGTGGTGGTGTGTGGCCTGGCGTCTGTGGGAAAGACTGCAGTTCTTGAACAGTTACTGTACGCCAATCATGTTGCAGGTGAGAAATGTTTCCGTTGAATAAACGTTGAATCAACGTTGATCAACGTAGATGTTATGGTTGAATTAACTTTGAATCAACTATTGATTTTGAAAAGTGAATCAACCTTGAGATAGCAACGTTGTTTCAACGTCATACGTTCAACCTTTAATAAACCATAGCTCACTAAAATGAGAAAATCCTCTGGTCAACAAAGTGTTAACAATAAACTTACATCACTGTAGTAAAGCTGAGTATAAAGAAAGTTACCCACCACTACCAATCTGATCAACATCTGATCTCAAAAACACTAAAACCGTAAAACTATTAGAACACGAACATGATGTTAAATTAAAAAGCGGTTACTGCACATAGAAGTAAAACACTGTTTTATTCCTTTATCCAGCTTTTTTTTTTTGAAATTATATGGTGATGAAATATAAAATGCTGATTCAAAAGGCGGAAGGTTGAGGACATTATGTTGATTCAACGTTAAAATTTAAATGTTAGCACAACCATTGAACATTAAATGTTGATTCAATGTTGTTTCAACGTTTAAACAACATACAATACTTTAGTCATATTTCAACCATATTTCAACGTTAAAGGTCGGTTGTGTGCCAGCTGGGATAGTTTAAATCAGCTGTTTAAACAAATACAAGTTATGAAAATGAATATGAACGGGTTCCACAGATAATGCTGCTTCATTATAATAATATTGATCGTATTGCTGTTGGAAGGTTCAGAGCCTATGGAGACACTGGAGGACATTTACATTGGCTCAGTGGAGACGGACCGCGGCACACGTGAGCAGGTGCGTTTCTATGACACGAGAGGTCTGCGGGATGGCATGGAGTTCCCACGCCACTACTTCAGCTTCGCAGACGGCTTCGTGCTGGTCTACAGCGTCGACAGCAAGGAGTCCTTCAAACGTATGGAAGTGCTGAAGAAAGAGATTGACCGCTGTCGTGACAAAAAGGAGGTACATTTGTCTTTTTATTTATTATTTATTTTTTGGAAGCCTATTAACCCTTTGATGCGCAAAAGGGGTCAAACATGGGAGGGGTCACATGGGGGGGCGGAGTTTTTATTTTCTATTTGCAATAATTTAATTAATTTGTTTAGAATTCAAGGTATTAATCAATTAAATAGTTTTTGACCATAGCACATCCTTTGGAATAATTTTTCAATAAAAGCCCTTTTTGTATCACTACTCCTTTAATGCACAACATAGGTGAAAAATCACCCTAATTCGTTATTTCTGTAACTTGCATGCATGGCTGAGGGTTGCTATGATTGAATTTAGGGTATTACTCAGTTAACTTTTTCATAAATTAAGAAAGGAAAATAAAAATGAAGCTTTGTAATTTGGTCATTTTTGACCCATGTGTGAACAAAAACGATATATTTTTATTAAGTATTAAAGTAAAAATGAAAATAATGATCAGTGGTAATCAAAACAACATATTTCAAGAAAACGTGGAATATTTAATCATAAAATAAATAGATATAAAATAAAAGAAAAAGAAAAAACAGCATGAAATAACATGGGAAATGTTGTGCAATAGAGGGGGTGTGCATGTGTTGAGCACACTATATAACTGTACACTGTGTTGAAACAGTGGCGAATAATAGTATATACGCTATATTTCCAAAAGTATTTACTCTTAGATCTGGCTTTGGTATATTATGCGATTTGGGTGAATGCTTCCATCTTTGCAAGAACAGTTTGGGGATGGTCCAACCATGAAACAACTGCAAAAACTTAAGTATGGTAAAATGGCAAAAAAAATGGTAAAAAAAATGGTAAAATGGCAAAAACATGGTAAAACGACAAAAATATAGTAAAAACACAATTAAAATTTAAAAATTCGGTAAAGCTTTAAAAGCATGAGAAAACTTCAAAAACATGGTAAAATGAAAAAAAAAAAAAACATGGTAAAACGGCAAAAAACATGGTAAAACTTGAAAAATATGGTGAAACTGTGGTAAAATGGCAAAAACATGTTAAAACTAAAAATATGGTGAAAACATGGTAAAACTTAAAAAGTATGGTAATAATGTAAAAACATGGAAAAATGGCAAAAATATGATAAAACGACAAAAATCTTTAAAAACATGGTAACATGGCAAAAACATGGTAAAATGGCAAAAACATGGTAAAACTGCAAAGACATGGTAAAACTTAAAAAATATGGTAAAACATTGTAAAAATTTTAAAACATGGAAAAACAGCGAAAACATGGTAAAACTTTAAAAATATGGTAAAACATTGTAAAAATTTTAAAAACTTGTTAAAACGGCAAAAACATGGTGAAAACATGGTAAAATAGCAAAAATATGGTAAAACATGGTAAAATGGCAAAAATATGGTAAAACAGCAAAAACATGGTAAAACGACAAAAACATGTTAAAACTAAAAAAATATGGTAAAACATGGTAAAAATGTAAAAACATGGTAAAATGGAAAAAAAATATGGTTAAACGGCAAAAACATGGTAGTGAAAATGATAGTGTTTTTGATGGAGGATACACACATTTTTTTAAGGTAGTCCACCTGTATTATTCCATTCCCGGTAAGCAATGTACCAGTTCCACTAGCGGTAAAACAGCCCCACCACTACCATGTTTAACAGTTGCTGGAACAGTAATTTTGGGCTTTATTGCCTCTGCTCTTCTACTCTCCGTCACTCTCTCTCTCTCTTATCTTTATCTCTCCCTCAAGGTGACGATTGTAGTGCTGGGGAATAAGCTGGATTTGGCAGAGCACAGGAAGGTGGACAGTGAGGCAGCGAAGCAGTGGGCACGTCAGGAGAACGTCCGGCTGTGGGAGGTTTCGGTGACGGACAGACGGACGCTCATCGAGCCTTTCGTCTACCTGGCCAGCAAAATGACTCAGCCACAGAGCAAGTCCACGTTTCCCCTCAGCCGCAACAAGAACAAGGGCAGCGGCTCGCTAGACAGCTAGAGACTGAAAGAGGGACAGAGGAGCAGATAGAACACAATGCTGGCTGTTTATATGCACCACTGATCACTTCACTATCAGTGACATGCCCCTAGTACTGATCACTGGCAAATGCACTACTGTTCAAAAGTTTGGAATCATTTTTTTCCGCAAAATAAAACATCACTACATTTTATACTACGTGTCCAAATGTCTGTGGACAGCCATACTAAGAATGCATTCTGCTACATCTAGTAGTCATGCTGCAGTTGAATTGATTTCTTTGGACCAAATAGACATGAACCTGTTGGCACCATGCCTAATGCCAGATTTGTTCTAGAGGGAAATAAAGCCCTCAGTGTTGAGCTGTAAAACAGTATTCTCTGAAATGATAGTTCTCTATCCAACACTTTTGGTATTGAATTAGGGATGAGGTGAATGCAAACCATCACAGCAATGCTCCGAAATCTAGTCAAAAGCTCTCGCTGTACAGTAGAGACAGTTACACCAAGAATTGGGCCAATTTTAGTTTTTAATACCCTTGACATAACATAAAAGCTGTCTTAATTCTTTGTTCCATATATATAAGAACAGCATTCTGCATCGCAGACCTAATAGGGCCCTATTAGTGTAAAAATAATTCGTAGGAAGTAATGAAAATGATTCCAAAAGTTTGAACAGTGAAGTTATCCACTGTTGCTGTCATAGCAAAACCTCTTAAAACACCATGACTTTTCTTTTATCTTTTTTTTAAAACGCTATTTGAAAACCGTCATAGGAACCCTGAAGTAGCCAAGTAACCTTTTTTATTTATCCATCCAATGTGTGCACTGTGACAGATCCTCTGTCAGGAAAACCCCAGAGTATGATGCTGCTACCACCACAATGTTTAGCAGTTGGTGCAGTGTTCTTGGATTTAAGCTGACTACACTGTTAAATAATTCTTTGCAAGTTTTAGTGTTTATGCCTACTGATGTTGCAAAAGAAAGGAATTCTGAAGAGGGGCTTAGAACATGGGTTTTAATTTTTTTGACATTGTGCCCCCCTCTCTTTGTTTCTATTTTAAAGGTCAATTTCAGACACAGCTTGTCAAAAATGCTAATCGCTATTCAGTTATGTTTCGGATTTCAGTACCACATATTAAAGTGGCCCAGATTGAAATGGATTCAAAGCATTTTTTGCTTTTTCCACAGCTACAAACCTGTGTCAAATTTAAAGTAAAATGTTGATTTTGGCCCAAATTTACATGCTGTTTAAACATAAAGTGACCAGGTGTAAACAGGTATAAATTATAATGTAAGTTCATTACTTAAAAAAAAAACAGCCACCTTTTACATAGCATTAACATTCCAACACATAACACATCCTGTTACATTTTTCCTTCTGTAACATTTACCAGGTTTTCTTACATAAGTGATGTTACAGAATGTGTATAGAAAGATGTGGGTGGATACTGATTGATGTCAACCTTTTTCTAGGACTGCTGTATGTTCCTGATGTCCTGTTTTTCTAGGCTAATGTACCAAAAGCCTTACCTCAATTGTTGAGTCTTTTACTTTATATTAATGCCTTATTGTTGCTTTTTTTCATTATATTTGGAATTAAGTGTGTGCTCACCAGAGCTCATGAGTTCTTACTTTTTAACAGTATGTATGAAAACATTGTTCAAAGAACTGTTTAGTTAATATTTTTAATACTATTATTATTTTTCATGGAGAAAAGAGCATTGGTTCAAACAGAATGTGCTTGTAAATGCAGGGCTGAATCTGTAAAAGGGAATCTGAAAGTTACTGACACATGACTATATATATGATATAAATTTTGATTGGTCACCTTATGACATATGTTTCTTTATCTTTAAAATATTGTAAATCTCACTGCTTGACCTTATATGTTTTAAAATGTGTGTTTTTGTTGTTGAACAGTTCCATTTATCATCGCCAACAAATGTTGGTAGCACAGATCAGAATTTTTTCTTTGTTACTGAATTTCTGCTTTAGCTTCAGTGTTGATTCTGTTCATAATCAGATGGATAAAGTTATCTGATTTAAAATCAGATAAAAAAATATTCAAACATTCAAAAAATAGATTTTAGTTCAGTAAATGTATTTTCCAGTTCATATATACTCTAATCTAGTGCTGCAACTAATGATTATTTTGGTTGATTATTCTTTCGATTAGTTGAATTGTCAGTGATTATTTCTGCAGCTTTCTCTATCGCTTTAAAACAAGAGAAACAGCTGCTTGTGGAATTTACATGGCCTTTAAAATGCCCAGAAGATGTTTAATTAAGAAATGTTCTGATATTTAGTGAGTACCATATTTTTTGGACTGTAAGGCACACCGGATTATAAGGCGCACTAGTAAAAATGTTTATTTTCTGGTGTATTTTCATACCTAAGGTAAGGAACACGGTGTTGCCATGTTTTCTTTCTAATTTAGCTGGCCTGTAAAGCTAAAAGCTAAGTAAACAAACATTTTAAGACGAGTCAGACAAAGCAAACGAGTGCTTAATGTTAATCAATACAGATTTTTCTTTTGAAAACTGTATATTTCCGTTCATTTACAGTAAGCTTAGATTTCCAGACTTCCACTAAAGCTGGAGCATTAGCGTCTAACCGCTAGCACTTAGCGCAGTTAGCGGGTAATGCTAATCCTGCTTCAGCAGTGCTAGCCAGGGTTAGCAGTAGGCTACAAAAAAAAATAAAACTCACCTCTGAAAAAAGGCTAGCACTTAGCACACTTAGTGGGTAATGCTAATGCTGCTCCAGTTCACTCCAGCGGAGTGCCTTTACTGCTCCTTACAACCTTATCTATATATTAGGTGCACTAAATTATAAGGCGCACAGGCAACTACAGACTACATAACTCCAGCTTCAAGAAAAGACAATCCAATTAAGTGAAACACGTCTTTACTTACTTTTTTCAAATACAATACAATAAAAATTATTCATTTACTCACTCTTTGAGCTGCTTACGTCTGTTTAACATCAACAGAGCAACAAAATCAACGCAAACCTTTACATTCTGACGTAAATCATGCTATAATTGAGCTTTTGAAATTGTTTCATCTCTCATTATTTAATTACCATTTTGCAATGTATCAGTTCCAGATAGCCCCAGTGTAGGATGCTGCCACCACCATGCTTAACAGTTCAATGCAGTTTTCTTGGGACTGAGCTTGTGTTTTATTTTGTTTCATATAACTTAATTACAGTCTCAAATTTAAGATGTTTTGCCTAGAAATTATGCAAAAGGGGCCTTGCTTTTTTGTTGGGTTTTTGTGTTTTGGACAATTTCTGAAAAAAAAAAAAAAAAATATATATATATATATATATATATATGTTTATGAGTTATGTTCCAAATTTCTTTCATGCTTTTTTAATAGGTGCTATTCAAGTTTTACCCATCTGCTATAGTGTCAGCCACTAATCTACAGAATGAAAATTTAATTTACATTCTTCCCTTATCTGGGGTGCTGTTAACTTGCTGGTCTGAGGCTGGTATCTCTGATGAACTTATCCTGTGCAACAAAGGTAACTTTTGATCTTCCTTTCTTTTTTTTACTGAAATAAGCAACTTCTGCTTTTTCCTGGGGCGGTACTAATGAGGGCCAGTTTAATCATAATGATTTTGATGGTCTTTGTGACTGCCCTTGAGGATACTTTTAAAGTTCAGATTGACTGACCTTTATTTCATTAAGAAATTCAAATAATTAACTCTTGACAAGTTCAGCACAGCCATTCCAGGTGACTTCATAAATCTGACTGAGAAAATCCAGCCAAGATGTGCAAAGCTGTCGTCTAAGCAAGAGGTGATATTTTAAAGGATAAAATATAAAACATTTTCTGGTTTGTTCAACATTTTTAGTTTATTAAATAAAATAAAAAAACTGCACTCAGTAATCTAAATGGGAATAAATAGTGTTGTAATACATATCGAGGGAGCTGTAGTGAATCCCACCCTTACCCACAGTCAGTGTAAATGTGGACAAATCTTAGTTAAGGTCAAGTACCATTTTCACTCTTGTAACACGGCGTTCTGCTCCAGAACCTCTGTAACTGCCCTTTTGTCTGACCCCTCCTGGAAGCGTGCCAGCAGTGTTCCTCGGGGAGAAAGCGACAGAATTGTTTTTTATTTGCCCTTTATCTCTCTTTTTATGGAGCAGGTATTTCATTTCATTCTTGGTGAAATCTGCAGTGACCTTAAAATGGGGGCCGGTCCCTCTGGGCAGCATATCTCTGATAAAATGCCTGCCTGTGTGTGTGTGTGTGTGTGTACATGTTTTGGTACCTTTTGTGAGGACCTTAGAAGCATAGCAGTATGTCAAAAATTGTAGATTGTGTGAGGACAATTTAGTGGTCCTCATAATTCTAAAATGTCTAGTTGTGGTCTCTAGTAAAAAAAAATCTCCGGTGTTTCTGTATAAACCTGCTTTAGTTCACTGGATTAGGGGTCTCTAAAGAAGGACAGGATTTCGGCTCTTGCTCATGTATATTTATACATGCAAACATATTGCGTCTAATTGGCTAACAGCACTGCAGCAGAGAACGCCTACAAGCCGTCCCCCCCACAGTTAATTTTACAGCTCTAAATCTCAAAGGACAAAATGTTTTCAGAGATACAGCCTTAGTTATAAAGATACAGCACTAGGTGCTGAGTGCTAGGTCAAGTTTACCCTTAAACTTCGCTTAACGTGAAACTCTCAGTGGTGCTAGTCTCCCCGCAGCATTGATAACATTTTTTTTTTTTTTAGTAGATTTTAGCGGATATAGACCTTTAATTAGAAAATTTAAAAGAGTAAAATGATTTACAATTGGTTACTGAGGTTAAGCTACACTTATTTATGACATGAATGAACAGTCCTTACAAGGATAGCAAAACCCAACGTGTGTGTGTGTATGTGTGTGTGTGTGTAAGAGAGAGAGAGAAAGAGAGAGCGAGATCAGGAATGTAAGAAAAGTGAGAAACTGTCTAAAATATCTTAGATCTGAGGCTAAAGAGACTGACCCCACCCATTCTTCTCCTACTACTCCTACTCCTAAGCTCTAAATATTCTTTCCCTTACTCACTTCACCCTTATAATTACATCTCTCACACGTTTTTCTTTGCTTACCTCAGCAGAGGGGGTGATTCCATGCATTCATGGTCATAGTTCACGATCACAAACTCACTTTATTTAGTGCTCATTTCAAGATGAATCAGGAGTTTTTTTCAGCCACTAGAGGGCCCCAGGAGCTTGGGTAATGGTGGTACATCACAGCAGCAGTAGTTGTTTTCAGCAACTAGAGGGCATCAGGAGTTTACCATCAGTTTACTTTGAAGGCCTACAGCATGGATTTTGGTCAGAGATAATAATGTAATAATGCAATGATGTATATTAATGGTATATCACATGTTTTAAATGTGCAGTGTGCTCTTTTGCTCCACATTTTCGAATGAATTTGTGAATTTGGCTATTATGTTTTCTTATTGTGTCAGAATTTCATGATGAATCACCCAACAGACCATTTTTACACTGATATTACTTTTCCTGCAATGTTGTGCAAATATATACATCAATCTATAAATTTTATATTTATAGGTATATGTTTGAGTAAAATGAACATTGATGTTTAATTCTATAAACAATTCCACATGAAATATTGTCATTTAAAGCATTTATTTGGAGAAAATGAGAAATGGCTGAAATAACAAAAATGATGCAGAGCTTTCAGACCTCAAATAATGCTAAGAAGTTTTGAGAGTTCAGAAATCAATATTTGGTAGAATAACCCTGGTTTTAATTACAGTTTAATGCATCTTGGCATATTCTCCTCCACCACTCTTACGCACTGCTTTTGGATAACTTTATGCCACACCTGGTGCAAAAAATTGAGCAGTTCAGCTTGGTTTGATGGCCATCTTCCTCCTAAAATATATTCCAGAGGTTTTCAATTTGGTAAAATCAAAGAAACTCGTCATTTAAAGTGTATCATTTTTTTCCAGAGTATAAAATAATTTATTACACTGATCCACCATGACATGAAATCCACTAATCCACAGGTGGACTGATCAACACGGTTTATCACTTTAAAGGGTGTGGCCATATGGGTGGCAGCTGCCATGTTTTAAAGAAACCTTGTCCTAAAGTCCTAAAATTAAGTAACATAAATAAATTAATTAATTTAGCCTGAGTGGCCTGAGAGTTTTGATGCATCTGTACTGTATGCCCAAAGTCAGAAAAAATTTTTGAACGGGAGGTGTGAATGCAGCCATAGACTATGTTCTTAAATAAGCGAAGTGAGACGCCTGCCTGGACGTTAGGAGCATAAGCGACAGAGTGGGTGTTGTGACACCTGTCATTCTCGAGAAGGGCCTCATTATCGGATGTCTTATCTCACATCATCAGTCAATCATCTCCTATAAACCCCAGAAACAACAGGCACGTGCTTTAGTGGAAGATCTAATTGATTTATTTTCCTCTCTCTCTCACGTTCATTCACATTCCCATTCACACTCTGTACAGAGAAACAGCCAAATCAACAGAAAGACAAGCAAGGGTCAAACAGTTGAAAATACGCTCACCTTTTATAAACTTTGATCACCTTATACTGGTTTTTACTGGTCAGACTCAATGACACTAGTACAGTGAACATAGAACACATGGGTTTCCATCCATGAATACTGGCCATGTCCCTTTAGAAGAATACTGGTCATCTTCTCGTCTGACCGACATGTTTTTAGAAGTGTGGTAATTCACAGATGTTTGAACATCACAGTTCACATAGACAGACACACATACATACATACATACGTATGCGCACACACACACACACACACACACACGTATATTCACACTCACACAACACAACGTCTTAGAATTATGACTTATGAATTATTACAGAGGTATGTATATGACAGGCTGGACAAAGAAATTTGTGCTTTTTTGACCATGTGCTCATGTCCATCTGTGGTGTGTTTATATATGTGTGTGTGTGTGTGTGTGTGTGTGTGGATGATGGAGATGACTGTGTATTCACTGTGTGAAATGTGTAAAATGTGATATCTCGGCAGCTGGAAACATCTTTAATGAAGGTAATCTGATTTAATTTAATATTTACCAATTTAACGATCAATATCTAATTGTTTGTGATACAAAAAAGTTTGGGCATTCCTGTTCGTATGACAAGTACTTTAGTGATTTTGAGTCTGTGTGAAAAAAACTTGTTGAAAGTTGAAATTAAGCACTAAACACAGGATTTTAGCAGTGTATGGGCCTAACAATTTACTGTACACTGGAATGGATAATGAGTGTATTTTTGAGTTTTTTTCTTTAATATTTAATCAGGAAATGGTGCAACAACTTTAAATTGTATTTATATTTTTTTTCATTGTTTTTTATTTGGAAAGTACTGTATTTTACGCACTATAAGACACATTTAAAATAGTAAAAAAAAGTGCGCCTTATAATCTGGTGCACCTTATGTATGAATTTTACCAGTCAGACTGAGACTTAAGTGATATTAGCATTAACAGCTAAATGTGCTAAGCGCTAGCTCTTTCGCCATCCAGAGGTAAAATAATCACATCCGGCTAGCACTGCAGATTACTAACTGCAGTGGTAGCTCTTTTGTCGTTCAGAGGTGAAATAAACACTTTTCAGGAGCGAAATCTGTGTATATTAACATTCAGCGCTAGTTTAAAAATGTTTTTTTTTTCCTTCAGAATTACAGTTTTGTTTATTTAACTTAGCTTAGCTTTACAGGTTTTGCCACCCAGTGGCGAGACATACTGAATGAGAAGGAAAACATACAGACAACCCTGTTTCTTACTAGAGTCGCATAATGCACCTTAAAATCCGGTGCGCTTTATGTATGGAAATAGACATTTATTGATAGTGCGTCTTAAAATTCGGTTCATCTTATATATAACCATGTATCAGATCCAAATGTAAATAGCTGGACATAAAAGCTGTAATTTGCTTTCTTTCTTTGACTTGTATTCATGTTTTATTTTTTTTAGGCTACTGAGATGATTTTTAGAGTTTTGTGTGGACAGGCAAAATGCAGCCTTTTAAAAATGCAGACTTCACTTTGTAAATGCAAGTTTGTAAAAAAGCTCCTGATTTACTTTTGCACTATGTTGTGACAGACTCTCTACTCAGATATGAAAAAGCTACTAAAACTCTGGTTATCTGGTAAGAAATGTGTGAGTGATTAAAAAAACTAGAAAAAAAGTTATTATAGTTTATTTTAATGATTATATATTTTTATCTGATGCAATTCTGGTTCCTGGCTTAAATCTGGTAGGAGATGGAAATGATAAGACCTGCTGTGTAAACACATGGGCTTGTTTTGGTCTTTACACATTTTTTACAGTATATTTGTATGTGTGGGCCCGCATTGTAAGATTGTAAAAAAAAGCATTATGTGCTCAGTTTTTTGCATATGACTTTGTTTTTAGATATTCGAAACTGTAAAATCTTACAATTTTACATGCTGTAGCATTTCCCAAAAGAAGCTACATTATCTCCAGGAACTCATATCAATGTGATGCTGTTATTTAATTTGAGTTACAGCAATTAAAATAAACATTAATAACAAACGCCAAACTTGCAGTAGGAAACAGTAGATGCCCACACTTGCCTACATTTACGATGCAGTATGATCCGTTGCTGAGGCACCATATTTCACAGTGTGTGAAGAATGGAAATATAAACAGTACTGTGTAAATGTTTGAGGCACCTGAGCTAATTAAAATTAGCCAACATTTAAATGTCATATATGTGTCATAAACGTCATATACTCTGTTATTGTACATTTAACACTAATATAGGTCAATGACTTCTATTCTGATTGGCTGTCCTATACTGAGCCTCATCCTAGAAGCATGTCTGGGCCAGTAGAACCAAAAAAGTGTTTACCGGATTAATGAGCTGCAGCAGTTCACTGGCTGAATCAAAACAAGAATTCCTTGTGTATCCCTCTCTGAAATAAAGATTTTAATTGCTCCCACCCCAAATTGTGTAACACTGGATGACCTATATTTGTGTTATATTTGTGTGACATTTGTCTGTCCTATCCCAAATTCTTCAATCACTTCAGACACCGAATCTGTATCTCTCAGCTTGTCAACAAAAGCATGTGTACAGCTGTACTGTACATCACTTAATTTGTCTTAACTGCAGAGGAGTGAAAGTTAATTACACTCACCAACTAGAGGGGCCGTCCAGGATCAAGCTGCTTTAAATCATGCAATCTGCTGCTGAATTATAATAATTTAAACTAAATGCTGGGGCCATCAAGAAAGAAGATTCAAAAACCACTGTTTTATTATTTTTTTACCAGCATAAACACCTATTGGCCAGATAAATGCTCTTAAACAGTTTGCACAGGTGCCTGAGACTTTTGCACAGTACTGCATATGTATGTAGTGTCTATGTATGTGCATGTCTAGCCACAAAGGTAGTGTTAAAGGTATGTGTACAACTGCCTGTACATAGATCAGTTATGTTAAGCGTAATGTTAATGTAAATCAGTAATGTTAACGTTGTGGTGCAAAAAAAACACATTTATGTGGATGAAATCCTTGGCATTGTGGGAACAGAGAAAGTCTGATGCAGAAATTTAGCGATGATCATTTTAACATAACACGAAGGTACATTTCACTGCAGTTGCAGCAAAGTTAAAGTTAAAAACACTACCACTGTGTATGTAAATGTGTGTGTGTGTGTGCAAAGTGCTGGAAAATGCCTTTGTCTGTCTCGTCACTGTTAGCGACTGTTGCACTGTTAGTTGCCATGGCTTTCCCCCTCCCCACATCAAATTAGACAATATATTACACAGATTCAATCTCCTCTGAGCGTAAAATAAACCCGAGAAAATGTCACGAACCCCCTCTCTCTAATGCAATGCAAGAAGAAACGCTCTGCAATGTGCAAAACCCTGGGGCGAGGCCAAGAGGCAGCCAGAGAGACAGACAGGAACAGAGAAAGTGGCGGATGGCCGATGTCACAGAGAAAGGTACAAATCATGGCTAATTTTCCATTTTTAAACAAAAAGGAAAAGTGTATCTGACTTCTTTATGGCTATTACAGCTCCAAAACAGTGTTATTGCTCAAAATACTGAATCTGGAGGGGAGGAGACGCGCAGAAAAGATATACAAGGTCGTTCAAGGACAGCAAAGGAAAATCTGTAAAATCAAGCTGCTCACTTAAAGGAGAATTCCACTGAATTCTGAACATTTCTGTATAAACACAGTTGTAAGACCCTATTTACACCTGGTCACTTTATGTGAAATATTATATGGATTGTATCCTGATAATATTTTGGCCAAATGCCAATTCATTTTGGTTGTCAAATGCATCCTGAAGTGACAGATGCACAGATTTACACTGCTATAATATAGCTATTTTTATACTGCCTGTCTATAAATTGTATTTAGGTTGTTTTTGGTTCCTTGTTTTACTATTTTGTCATTAAATTATAAAATTTAATAGACATGAAACAGTTTTTTTTTACTTTCGTAAATCACATGTCTTTTGCAACCTCATCAAATCCAGACAGAAGTGTAGGGGTCCAAGAAGAGCAACACAGGTTAGTTACTCACACTGACCTTGTTGTGATGTCCAGACATGCAAATCCGATCAGTCTGATCAATCACAAATAACATTGTGAGAAAAAAATCAGATTTGCCTGCAATTTGAATATAGCCTTTGTGGCTTAAATGCATCTCAGACCACCTTCTCTGACCACAAACACCAAGTGGTGCAAGTGACAGGATTTATATCTGTTTTAAATGTATGATGGGTATGATTACCCTTGCATTTTTAAGAGGCTTGGCTTTATCTACTTATAATCCAGATGCTTGCCGGTATAATCAGGGTCAACGTCCTACTGTAACTGTTGGTTTGATTTGAAAATGTTTTAGTGGTGTGGTGGTGATAGGAACCAAAGCACCATTCGAAGCAATTCATAGCATGCTAATAGTGCTAAAAGCTATGTCATTTTACAAGCATTGGCAAGAATACACTGCTGGATGCTTGAGACGCTGTTTAATTGTAGCGTTTAAAAAGTTTTGGCCTTAACTGTATCTGGTGGCAGGAACATGCAGTAAAAAAGAAAGAAATATATTGTTATTTATTTATTCATTTATTAAAGCTTTACTATGTTTTTACTGTTATCAACATTACATAGAAAGTCTCAGAAGGCATGGGTGCGCTCATTGGTCATTCTGGGTAGCAAATAAAATGGCTGACTTTGTGTTAAAGGTATTGGTGGGGCTGTAGGTTCCTATCGCCATAGCTGACAAAACAATTGGACCCTATACTCAGCAATGCTTCAGTTCAATCTCAACAATGGAATTATACAGAATATTTGTAAATATCAGTGTAATTCCCCTTTAAATCTCTCAGTACTTAACACAGAGGCAACACAGCTAGCTGGCAAGCTAGCAACATTTATGACCCAGCCAGGCCACAATGTGCTGTTGTCTGTCGAACATCTCCATAACAGCAGTTATGAAGGCGAAACGTAAGCTTGAAGTGACCAACCAAGGCCAACCAAGCTTCATTCACATTTTACCACCTTTGTGTCCAGGTGAGTGTTGGCTCAGCAGGATGTACAAAGAAAATCAACACACACATACTCACACTCACGTCGAGAGAGAAGCAGGCGTATCCAAAAGTTCTGAAAGTCCAGGAGGAAAGCCTTAACTTTGTACATCCTAATCGTAACACAGCCAAGTTTATTTTGATCCAGGTTCTGTCCCTTTTAAGAAAATTCCAGTATGTTTTTATGGTCAGTTCTGTCCACATATATAGCGGAGCGTTACGGGAGAGTCCTCCAGGTGGCGCTCTCTCCTCAAACAGAGCTGAAACAGGAGCCCTGAGGTGGCCCTGAGACACGTCCACGACAGCAGGTAGGCTCCGGAGAGCCCGTTCACTTCCATTACTTTAGTCCCAGTCTAAATACACTACCTCCTTCTTGGCATTTCTTTGTAAGTATTGACAAAACAACAGAAGACCCTTAAATAGAAACTGTTCTTATCATAACAATAATGACAATAATGAATCTGATAAAGACTCTATATACTCTATGTTTCAGACCTACAGATAAACTTTAACCTAATATAGATAGACTTTTCTTTTTTTAAAGTAATCTTAATAAAACCTTTGTAAAATATCATAATATTTCAGAACATGGAAAAAACAGCAAGACAGTAGTGAGTATAGCACACAGACAGAGCAGCAAGACCCATCACAGCAGATCAAAATTAAGAAGCTTTAGCTCAACCAAATGCAAGAAAATGCTTATTTGGAATTCCACCACATGTTCCAATAGTGTTTCCAATCATGCCCTTGTTGACTTCTCCTCATTGTTTGAAAGTGTGCAGAAGCTTTCAGAAGACACTTGCAGAACAGTAGAGATAAATGACAAGAAAATAGTATATCAACAGGAACACACTTTCACTAATTCACTTACTATTTACTATTTTACTTAATAAACTGTACGGAACTCAGAGCATAACGTCTTAAGAATCCTGAATGTGACCAATAACAGTCCTTATAGCCAGGTCTACTCACTGCAGCCATATTTGCAATGCCACCAAACACTTATTTTTTTAGACCATAAATAGACAGAGACCACAATATTTAAAATGGCAAATTATCATTTAAACTATGGATTTTTAATTATTGATAAAAATGAATGAATAGTTTGTAGCACTTTGCTCAGTAATTCACAAAATACATGATATTTCTGCTTTGTTTTAGCTACTGCACTTGGGCAGATCTCCAAATCGAGGGGGACTTTTTCCTCCACTAGTGCAACAATATTTTCAACACTCCTCAGCTTGCGCTTTAACAAGCAAGCTGATTGGCTCTTGTTGTTGAAGTGCAATACATTATCTGTAAAAAGACACCATATTGAGCATTACGAGCAATCACAATGACTTTTTAACCAGTCACTGTTCTTCTTACTTACAACATAGGATGGAAATTTGGCTACTTTTGCATTGTTTTGCTCAGATCGGATTTAGTTGTCTTGATGGTGTGAAAAACATCTGTCCCTGAAACAACACACACATATATTTATACATTTGTGCATGTTGTCTTTGTAGATACATAAGTAGGACTACAAAATAAGATTAAGTTGAAATATGACTGGAAGTGTTTGTCCAACAGAGTGTCTGTTAACAGATAACGTCCTGTAGTTCCTATTGCACTGTGAGAAGAAGAAGGTTGATGTAGAAGAAGATCTGTGCTAGCCTGGTAGGTAGAACAAATCAAATTTCATGTTTTTGTGTCTTACTTACAAAAATACTACAATCTAAGAACCATTACCGTGATTTTTTTTTTATATAAATTATTGCTCATAATAATATAAAATTATGTAAAAAAATTTAATGGTGCACTCTGTAAAGTGCAAAACAGAGACACTGGGAAATTAACTTTACTGTAGCCTAGTGACTACTACAATGTCACAATTTACACAGCAAGTGGTTTAAAATTAAACCACAATTGGTTATTTATTTATCAGATATCTTTCCCAATAAGACAATCATCAGACATTAGTCTTGTATAATATCTTTTTGACCCTGGCATGTTGTGCAATCCTGATACTGGTTCTGTACCCTCTGAGAAAATTCCAGTTTGGCTAATTAGCTAATGGCTAATTCTGTCCAAGTCTCCTCAGACTAACCTACTGATTGTAAAGAGTGCAGTATTTCACTTCCTTATTTTGTAACTAGCTGTAACCCGAGAGAGCTAGCTAGCTAGCAAGCTAACATAACATACTAGCCTATATTAGCAGCAGACATGTACAGCAACTGAATTGGTGTCCTATTTAAAGAAGAAATCCAGTATGAAATGGACAGTACCTTGAGGGGAAAATACTGCAAAATTAAAATCGGTTCTCCTATCTACCTATTTGCTCATGCTCATCAGTCGACTTATTGTGACTTAATTTCAAAATGGCAGCCCCTGGAGAACTACCTGAAGGTAATGTGTCTATAAACAGTGTTTTTTAATAAGCTACCTGCATTTTTAAAGCTCTAAGTGCCTCTTTTTTTAATGTCAGGGCTCTCAGAATTCTACCAATAAAGCGGTGTAAAAATGCTACACTTCTATGCTCCATTGTAAGCCTAACCAATTGAAAGCATCAGCTTAAAGCACTGTTTGTACTCGGTATCATGTTTAAATACATGCCAGGTCCATTTCAAACCAGATTTCTCCTTTAAGGCACACACATATAAAGCATATCAAGCTGTAGTAACTGTAGTTTTTATGTATTAGTTAAATATTTTACAATCTTTTATTGCTCTTTATTGCGCTTATAAACACTGATTTCTGCTCTACTCTATTTCTGTTCACTAGATCCCTCATGTCTCTACAAAACAAGCTCACTTATGCTAATACAGTTATCCTAATACAGTAATGATAGCTTTGGGAATTTCCTCAAAAAGAGAAAAAAAAGAGAAGGCAAGGGCAAGTTGACAAGGGCACATTAAAAAACAGCTTTGGAACAGAAGGCTGAATTAGGAGCTTTGACTGTGATGCAGCTTCTGGTCAGTAGATGGCGCAGCTGAACTACATAGACTCAGAATGGAGCATGTAAAAGAGAATGAAGTCTTGGGATCAGGCTTTGACTGGTTATTTGTCACAAACACACACACACACGTGTACACACACATATATACACACACACACATGCTCTCACACCCACATATTACATGGGGAGAGTTTAGATCTTAATCAAGGCGGGATGAGAGACAGATTTTGACGGACAGCCTGACCTTTGTGAGGCCTTAATGAGACAATAGCGAGAGCAAAAGACAGCGACATGAAAGGCCACGTCAAATTGTGACTACCGCCATAATCATCTTTGTGTGTCTATGTGTATATGTGTGTACGTCTGTGTATGTGTGTGTGTGTGAGAGAGAGAGCCTGACTCACAAAATCACCTAATCTATGCAGAAGAAATTGGAGCACTGATTGTGCCTGAGTGAATGTGTGTGTGTGTGTGCGTGTGTGAGCCTTTGCGTTTGGGTGTTCGCAATAGAGGGCTGATTTGGCTGCAAATTGTCATCTCAATCCGTTACACATGCACTCAGTGCAGCTCTGAGATGATAACCCATGATGCAAATCAGCAGCTGCTATGGTCAGGTTCTCTGGGGGAGCAATAACATGTTTGTTCATATTTAAGAACTGTCAACTGGAAATGAAAACCAAACAAGACGAAAAGGCATATAGACACGTATTAAAATAAACAAATGTCAAAAGATAATAATAATAATAATAAAAAAAACATGTTGATGAGGCCTCGCGTAAAGGGATGTTTGCGTTCGCCGCGCTGAAAATTAGCTCTACGTCTCTAATATTAACGTTCTCTAATAAATTACACAATAAAAACCTACGATTAATGTCTTAGAAAATCGTACGAGGTCCCAGGCAGAGGCTCCGCTCGCCAGCCAAGCCAAAGATGAATGTCCCAGGAGGCGTGGCCTACCATTTAACCCCTCGTTGAAGGAATGGAGAGACGTGGTGAGTGGGTCAATGAGGTCCCAGGGGCCCCACCCACAGTCTGGGGAGGGAAGCGGAGGGGAGGACGGGGGTGTGCGTTTGCTCTCCTCCTTGTGCTTCCATTTTCTTTTCTTTCTCGAGTCGTCGTCCATCTCTCTCTTTCTCTCTCACCTTCTGTCTCTTGCTTTCTACCTCTTTGTGCTGCATAGTTCAAGAGTGACGCTTCAGTAAGTGCCACAGTCTCAGAGGAGAGTGCAAGGAGTCTGTGTGTATGTGTGTTGATGTGTGTGTGTGTGTGTGTGTGTGTGTGTGTTTAAGAGTATCCTATATTGCACTGAAATTATATTGAAAATCACTGAAATGATGATTTAAATGTGTACATTAATATTTCTACATCCAATCCAATCCAATACACTAGATCAGCACAGAATCATCAATTTACACTTTTAAGAGCATTTTTTTATTATATAGGTGTGCAAAATAAAGTAATGTCTTTATTAAATATTTTAGGCTCTTTTTAATGCATAATTAGTAATTAGTGACTTCCCAGCTAGCAGAGAAATTTTAAAGAACGTTATAAGAATGTTTAGCAGCGTTTTGAAAAAGTTCCAGGAAGGTTAGCCTATAATGTTACAGAAATAATGTTAATAATGGTTTGCATCACAATATTATTAGAATGTTTCTGCCAAAAACATTCCCAGCTAAAATGCTGTTTAAACATGCTAAATAGGAACAGCAAGAAAATAAAAAGAATGTTAAATGTAATGTTCAGAAAATGTTCTACTAACCAAACATGGTTAGCTTGGTTACTATTTGGTTTCCAAAAAATGAAAGCTTATGACATGATTTAAACAAAGCATATTTACAACCAGGAAATTATGCTTGTCTATATATGTTTATGTCACTAGGACAAGCATAGCGTAGCGAAGCCTAGTGTAGCCTAGCATAGCCTAGCTTACCACAGCCTAGAACAGGCTGCAGTTAGCTAGCTGACTCCATTGTAGCAAGTCTGCTAGGTTGAGCTTTAGCTCTTCAGCCACTTCAGAGGCTAAAAAAGTTTGTTACGGATGGCATAGTGTTAACTTTTACCCAAAAGTCACTGCATTTAGCCTCAAACAGCTTTCACTTGTGGGCTTCTGTGTATCAAGTAAACAAGTCAAATAGGTTTTGCTTTTAAAAGAGAATATCCATTTTCCTGTTCTATGGCATTTATTAAAGATTTATTAATCTTTAATTAGAAAAATGCAGGTAAGGGTGTTTTTGTCAATGACTTCACACACAGTTTTAGCACCATTTAGATGCCAAGACGATGCTAAATGTTCATTTAAACGACACCGTTTTACAGATGTGGACAAATCTAGCACGCCAGGCTACAGCTACAGTAAATGAGCTGGTCAGCTTGTTCCAAAATGCAAAATACACTGTTTATGTTTTGTTGTGATGATGTCCCTCATCATGTTGTACAGTGATTTTATGTAATGTATTAATCTGCCAAATTGCTTTATAAAAACAATAATTTCTCCTGAATTCTCTATTTTACTTCATAAATATATAATAGTTCCTCTCTGAAAAGCATCGGATTACTATATTTGACTTCAAATTTGACATACAGCACTATATGTTGCACACAAAAATAGAGGTCTGATATAAGTACTTTCTTGCACTCAGACGTACACTTTTTAACTGGACTTTCAAAAGTATAATATTGGTCTTTAGAGGGTCAGATGTGTTCCCTCTGAAGCACAAAGTCTTTCCAAGTCTTACCACCCAGGTCTGAAGTCTGTGACTGTCTTACTCATGTAGAACGTAATGTACACATTTCAATCTTGTCATTTCAATGCAATACTGTTTTCACTGTGTGTGTAAGTGTGCTTGCTGTATGCATTTGTTATTAGAACTGAGTATATCTGCATTAAATGTGTTTTCTTTAAGTCATACTTATCAATGCTGTCATAACAAAGATCTGTAATTTCACCTTTTTGCCCAGTGTGAGCAACTTACAGTAAATAGACCAATAGAAACGGCCGATTATTAAACTGAATAAAATGTTTAATGTATACTATATCAGAAATCCAAGGCTTTCTTATGACAGCAGTGTTTTGTTTGATTCTGTGAGCGCATGTTTGTGTGCATGTATCATTTAATAAGGTGAGAAAATAACAGGTGTGTGTGTGGCCCGGAGTGGTCCCGGAGCGGGTCGAAAGAGGGCAGGGCCTAGGATTGGCGTCTGAATGAAGGTGGCTCCAGCAGGGTGACGGAGAGCAAGCGGATTGGCTGCCACCGTGCAAAGAGTGGGCGGAGTAATAGGGGTGGGCAGAAATCTGGTCGTCAAATTCTTAGTCAACTGCTTCTGTAGAGCCAGCTTAGTCTAAAGGAGATAAAGAGAGAGAGAGAGGTTTATTTACTTTTAGCAATAAGTGCATAGATGTAATACATGTTACTCATTAACAAAAGATCAAATTAATTCAATGTATCACTCTTTTTTCAGTACCTGTGAAGATAGCGAGGTGAGACTGTACTGGTTAAAGACTTTCTTCATGGCTGACACAGCTCCTCCTGCATATCCATTCCACCTGACACTCTGCTGAAACAGATTAGAGTAAAGATTGTGAAGAGTATGTATAATATTGTGTGTATGTGGGGGTATATACAGCTCTGAAAAATTAAGAGACCGTTTAGAAATAATAAGTTTCTTTGATTTTACCAAATTGAAAACCTCTGGAATATAATCAAGAAAAGGATAGATGATCCCAAGCCATCAAACCAAGCTGAACTGCTTGAATTTTTGCACCAGGAGTGGCATAAAGTTATCCAAAAGCAGTGTGTAAGACTGGTGGAGGAGAACATGCCAAGATGCATGAAAACTGCGATTAAAAACCAGGGTTAATGCACCAAATATTGATTTCTGAACTCTTAAAACTTTATGATTATGAACTTGTTTTCTGTGCATTATTTGAGGTCTGAAATCTCTGTATATTTTTTTTTTGTTATTTCAAACCTTTCTCATTTTTTGCTAATAAATGCTCTGAATATATACTATATTTTATTTGGAATTTGGGAGAAATGTTGTCCATAGTTTAAAGAATAAAAAAACAATGTTCATTATACTCAAACATAAACCTATAAATAGCAAAATCAGAGAAACTAATTCAGTAACTGAAGTGAAGCTGTATATGTGTTTCTGTGTTTGTGTAGTCTTACCGATACTCCTGAGGTAGGTGGACTCTTGCTGTGTGGGCTGTATTTGGGCTTTGGGGGCTTTCCTGCCAGTCTGTCTTTATGTCTGCGGCTGTTCATGTGCTAGAAAGTAAAGAAAGTACATTTATAGAAAAGATTAAGATTTTGTGTTTTAATTTATGTAAAAAAGAAAATGTTGGTTCAATGGTTCAATATGGCTATAGTAAATAATTGTAATATCTTATTTATTGTAAATTTCCAGTACAGCAACTGTACAGGTGAAGGAAAAACTTTCTAAAAATCTAGGTAAAAATATTTTATTCCAGATTCAAATGTGACCAGAAGTGATCTGTAACAGGAACATTGGGAACAGAGACAGTTTTTGGTATAAATTTAATATTATGTTTAAATTTTTACTTCACATAATCAATTGTTTGGTTGTATTTAATAGACATTTAGTTTTTAGTTTATTGTCATTTATAGTATACGAAGCAAAATACATACAATTCATCATATTTTAAAAGATAAGACAGATAGCTTTAGCCTTTGTAAAATGATGTTTAAGCAGAAACATCAACAGAGTGAGTTTTAGTGTATATAATCCTTACAGGATATTAGATATATCTGTAATATATAATACAAGATGAAATCCTTGACTTTGCTGCCATAGTCTTCTCTATAACTCACTAAAACTCTGTCACCGTCACTGAGGAACTGTCACATTGTCAATTGGCAACTTACTTTAGATACCTAAAGTTTTTGCTTAGTTTAAAAAATTATATTGTTTTATTTGTTTGTATAATGTAAAGTGCAGAAAAAGAAATATTTTATAAAATGATATTTCAAAAAATCATATTTAAAACCACATAAAAAATTTGGCTTGAATTTGACATAAATGGGCTTCTGCATTAACTGCTGTTGAAAGTTGTTTTTAACTTTCACCAGTATAGTTCACCTGATGATATGATTATATATTAGGAGAAGAGAGTGACCTTACATTAAATCAACATGATACATTTCTATTCTGTGAAGAGTGGATTATAATATTGTGGTTATATCCAAATAAAAGATTTGGACTTTTATGCACTTATATAATAATACATTTATACAATGCAAAAAAAGAAGCAGCAAAAAACTTCCCTTCCCCCCAATTTAGTCATTTTTCTCTTTCTTCATTATCTCCCCCGCTTTCAACACTCTTAATTCATTTTACAGATGAAGTAAGCTTTTAATAAGGCATAAAATATAATTAGAAATCATAGTTAACTGGCATGAAAAGAATAAAGGCATAGTCACACTCAGTCAAACACACACACACACACACACCCGCACACACAGAATCGATTTTCTAAGAGCAAAACCAAATTTCTAAGATAAGACGATGCTTTCACAACTTTCCTTCAGCAGATAAAAATGGATTAGTAAGGCACTCACTGAACTGGGCCAATGCAAATGAAATGGTAACATTAACACTACCAGTGCCAGGGTTCGAAAATCCATATCGGCACAAAGATTTAGCTTTTACTTCGCTTTAACCACGTTTTTCATAAGGTATTACACTGAGTACTGCTGTAAAGTAAGTGTTCCACAACAGAAGAGCTGCTAAATGAGCTGACACCAAATTTAAGATGAGTGGCTTTTTGCAGATGTTTTGCAGGCCATTAAAATGCCTTTCAGCAGCAAAGTGCGTTTTTACTGAAGTGCAAAGTTTCTGACTGTGTGGTGAAGCTTTTAACACCTCAAATGACTAGTTTTCGCCAGACGTAAACACAAACAAAATAACAAAGTGAAAGCAGATTGCTATAAAAAAAATAGGTCTAGACACTGAGCTTTTTATCTGAAGTATTTGATGAAAGATAACAAAGATAAGAGTTATTGGCATGAGTAATGAATGCAAGGATTATATAATAGAGAGATTATAAGACAGGCAGGTATATTGTAAAATGATAATAAAGGGATGCACAATGGTGTCATAATTATATCTTTATTAGGTGATAAAGCTGATTTGCTTTTTCTAGAATCATCAGCATTGGAGAGATGCTTTGATTAGGCCAATATTTTAAATCGATAGAAGCGGTGCCATGTTGAATATGCAGTGGGCAAGAGAGTAACAACACCATATTTATCACACCTTCTCCCCATTCACACCTAAGACCTTTTAACACTAACGAATCACATGACACCAAGGAGGAAAAGGCTAATTGGAAACAATTTGGCCATTCTCCCTTTTGTTGCCAGCGGTTTGGAGCGTCAAATTCTCATTCTATTCTGTGTCTTTACTGTCTCTCTCTCTGTTTTTCCTGCCCTCCTGTTTGTTTATTTAGCTTCTCCTCCATGCCTGAGTGTTTTTTCCCCACGATTACTCATGCCATCCCCCCGTGCTCATGGCCCTGTGTGTTCCTCCGCATCTCTGTCCCAGCCCTGTGTTCCCCTCCTGACTGTAGCTCCACCCCCTTGTTACCTGTTCCCGGGTGTTTTCTGTCTTCTTCCGTGTGTGTATATATAGCCCTTTGTGTCTGTGTTCAGTTGTTGATTTTTGTTCGTTTACCACATCAGTCAGGTTGTTTCTGTGTTTCTTTTTTTTTTTTTATCCAGTCTTATTGTATTTGCGTATCTGTGTTGTTAAGTTTTTGCTTTGTCATCATGTTTGTAATTAAATTACTCGCATTTGCGTCTGCGTCTTCTCCATGCTCACCCTGATATAGACATTAATGGTTAATGGGCACTGTGAATTTACACTGTTATACAAGCATTACAACTACTTTGATCCTAGTCTCTACAAACTAGCTATGGGTTTTTTGAAGTAAACAACGAAGCACTGTTGTAAGTTGCTCTGGATAAGGGCGTCTGCTAAATACCTTAAATGTAAATGTACTTTACATTGTATCAAAGTGTAAAATCTTCAGTGTTGTTGGAAAAGTAAAGCAGGGCTAAAATCTTTAGTAACCCCTGAGGTACATAAAGCCAGAAATCCACATAGTTTCAAACTGATTTGAAATGACTAATGCAACATAGAGTGTATGAACATGTACTTCAATCTGTCAATAATCTGATCAATGCACTTAAATGAAAATAGTTAAACAGATAATGGAAGTTTACATGTGTCAGACAATAATCATATTGTAGTACACACTAAGTGTATTTTTAGCAAGGTTAGATGGATGTGTGTATAATGGAATGGGATCAACTCCTGCATTTGACAAAGTCATTATATGTATTGGAATCCTAACAACATACATGCATTTCCTAAGGTCGCATTTATATATATATATTTCTTACTATTTCCAATTTGAATAAATGTATTATTGTAAATGTGTTGTTTTTGCCAAAAAAGTAATACATAGCTCACCTATGTGAGCACATAAAAGTGTGTGTGTGTGTTTGTTTGTGTTACCTGGTTGAGCTGGGTCTCAGAGTTGACGTGGATCTCACACACTTCACACTGGAAGCTCTTGTTGGCCACGCTCATGCTGCCCTTGTTAGCCAGCCGCTTGCTTTTGCACGTGGCACGAGAGGACAGCGCCTTCCCCCGTCGGCGTGGCAAAACGCTCTGACCCTCCAGCATCAGTTTGTGCTTGGTCCCTGTGGGAGGTCAGAAAGGAGTTATGGGTACACAGAAACATACACACATAAATATCATTATAACAAATCCATTACAACTTGTTTTAGAGAACTGCTTGATTCAGCACATCGTGAAATTGCAAATTTCACCAGGATTCAAGTGAGCTTGTCCCGCTGTCCTCTGGAGCATGTGGCAGTCCCCACGTGCTCCCTCAGTGCTACTCTGACAACACTCTGACAAGACACATCCTGGTGATGGCCTTTTCCCCAGTGCCTGGAATTAACCATAGAAGGTAAGGGCCAAGGGCAGCATGGTGATTCCACATATAGTGCGTCTGTCGCACATCTCAAGGGGCCTGGGGTTGTGGGTTTATTTCCTGCTGTGGTCACTTTGGAGGAACCCAAAGGAGTACACCTTACACCTTACAATCATCTAAAATACATGTTAGCCTAGATAACATGCCCAGGTTGGGCCTGTATTTTAGCCAAATTGGGCACCACTCTTGGGCCCCACATATGGATGTCGGTGGTTGGACCAGGAGGGGTTAAACATGTGTGCCCAGATTATACCCTTGTGGGATTAAAGTGGGTTGTAACAATGGGGCAGATTTTGAAAGCCCAACTGGGTCCCATGAACAGAACCCATGCCCACCTGTAACCGACTTAATCCATTGGAATAACTGGTATGTGAACTGGCCATGCTCACTTTCCTGAGGTGTGAGTGTGTATGAACATGGCTCTGTATGGTACGCTTCGATGGACTTGTGTCTATTGATTTGGAGATGGTAAGAAGATGGACAGCTATATGGAAGATGAGTACCGAGCCAGACTCCTTTCAACAAGACAAGATGACTAGCAATTAGGCAGGGTTCGTAACTAGAAGATGGTGGTAGACCTGAGCCAGAGGCTTTGAGTTCCGGCAGATATTGTTTCAACCAACCTCAGAGAATATCTTTGCTATGGTCCACCCATCTAAATCTCATCTAAAACACTGAACTAGCGATGCCATGGGAGAAAGCACTGAAGAAGGACTATGGTCACAAGAAACATAGGTACGGCAGGCTCCCAACCGATGCTCAACAGCCTGATTGAAGAGGTAAGACCCAGCGAGTAGCAATAGACTGCCTTAGAGGCTTTGAAGATTCTTATACATCAGTGGTTCTCAGGGAGATGAGACTGTGAAGAAAGGCCTACCACTAAGCAGTGGAAGATCTTTTCAGATATATTGCTCTGGATAAAGAGGACAGAGTACACCTGGGAACCTAAGAGAGCAGATGGCATCGAAGGCTAGGAATGACCATTGAACCCTGTGGAGATGCCACAGGCCATTTTTAGTAAAACACAGAAAGAAAAGTCCACCTCGATAACCCAGATGATGCCATGATGATGCAACTAAAGGGATAGCAACATCTATTCCTACAGAATGTACCATATGAGCAAATGTTAATTCATTGTTTCTTCAAAATCAAAGGGAATTAAAAAGAGTTTATGCTGCCTTTGTTGGAGTGGTTGTCCAGGGAAGCTCTTTCTACTAGATGTTCTACTGGAGCATTGCTGTGGGGATTTGACTGTCATCAGCAATTGCTAGTGATCACAGGATGTTGGATGATCACCAGCCAACCCTGCTTCCTTCCTGACTCCTAAACTCATTCTGAAAGTATTGCATAGATCACCATCTTTCCAGAGAACGCAGTTTCACTGGTGTCCACAGTTCAATCCTCGGAGGCTTTATACCCCTCTAGCCCACACCTGAGATTAAATGTGATGTAAATAGGTCCATATGTATCTGCTCCAGGGTCCTATTCAGCATAACATATAATATGTTAAAGTGACTGATGCACACACCTCTGTAACACAGACAGGCCACGTTCAGGACACTTTGGCATCCCTCAAAGAACGCACATGTTGCTGATTTGTTGTAGACATGTTTGTGGCCAGGGGTGGGTATTTTTCCCACATGACCGGGAACCATGTGTGCGGAAAACTCATTCAAACGTGAGTGCCCATAAGTGAAAACTGCTGGCGGTTAGAATAAAGCCAAAAAGTCACGACTCGCTGTTGTTGCAGATGTTTAGAGCTGGACTGTTTGGATAAGGCTTTGATCTAGAGCAAAGGTGTCAAACCTTATCTGCAAAAAAGCCGGTGTGGCTCCAGAAGCACGTCATTGGTTGTTTAAAGACGACCAAGTGATTACACAAGTGGAATCAGGTGTGCTGGTGGTTGTAATATGGCACGGTGGCTGGGTGACACGGTAGCTTAGTGGTTAGCAAGTTTGCCTAACAGTGCTGGAGTCTTGGGTTCAATACCCTTTCTGGGTGGAGTTTCCATGTTCTCCCCGTGTCTGCGTAGGTTTCCTCCAGGGACTCCAGTTTCCTCCCACAGTCCAAAAAATTGGATACTCTAAATCAGTGTTAATTTTGTTAATGAAAACTATGACAACGTTAATGAAAATTAACGTGAAAATCTTTGATGACAACATATTATTCATGACGAAAACGAGACGATAACTAAATACAAATGAATACTTGAAAATATGACAAAATTTATTACACATTTCGTCAAATAATATAAAACTAAATGAAAATGTCAAAGACTGACGAATGGGAGAATTACTTGTAATAAATTATAATATTGAGCAGTAATCGGAACACAGCCACACAGTGTCCTTATGTCTGCGTCCTTTCTTTTCCTGGCGGGGGTGCTGAATTTCGTAGACTAAAACTAATATTAACCAAAAGACTAAAACGTTTATACATTTTAGTCAAAAGACTAAGACTAAAACTAAAAGCTTCTTAGTGGCTGATGCAGTCCTCCAGGTGGATGGTTGTTTCCGGTTGAGAGTATGCAGTGTGCATTTGGCTGCCGTTTCTTACTGCTGTGTGTTGGCTGAGTATAAATGGTTCAGTGTAAAGCATCCTTAGGTCTCTAGACAGCCACTAAATAGGTGTAACTTCATTCATTCACTCATCATTTATTAGGGGTCTTATTAAAGGACACACAAGTAGACATACCACATAGTCTAGTATGCTTGCTTGGGTGGCAGTCCCAAAAGTTCCAGTGGTGTTATCCCCTACACTGTCAAAGTTTACAGTCTTAGGTTCTTCATTCCATCGAACATCAACTTAATATAACCCCATTCCAACTCTAGACTTTCTCCTATGGGCTGACACATGGTTACACCAGTGTACTGTCAGTGGTAAATGCAGCATTTAGAATGGCAGCAGGTGCCTTTTTGTAGGACATCAAAAATTCCTTACCCAATCAACCAAAAAAATCCACATACCGCTGTTGTGGGCCTCCAGCTGAGTGACTGAGTTGACAGTCACTTTGCAGACGGGACAGTAGAGGTGCTGTCTGTTCCTCCGAGGCTCCTTCTCTGCTGGGGCCTCTCCTGCTGGGCTGTCCTGCTGGGCAGCCCCCTCGCTGGGTCCGGAAGTGGTTTCCTGCGGGCCGTCTGAGTGCTGGGAGGGCGGAGAGGAGACCGGCACGTCCGCTGACGACACTTCAGATACTGGAGTCAGGATGACGGAGCTGGACTGAGCATCTTCCATCTTCAATACAGGGTCTGGATCACAGAGAACGGCTGCAGAATAGATAGAAAGAAAGAGAATGAGAAAGGGGTTACCATCCTAAGCCCCAGAGGCAAATGCTCCTCTTCAAAAGTATTGGAACAGTAAGGCCAATCCTTTTATTTCTGGGGTAGACTGAAAATATTTGGGTTTGAGATTAAAAGATAAAAACAATTATTTAAGCTTTTATTTCCAGGTATTTACATCTGGTACTGTTACATAGTTCAGAAGATAGCACCTTCTGTCTGAACCCAGATGAACCTAAAACAAATTAAAGTCATTAAGACCTAATGTTTAGTTGTAAATCCTTTGCTTTTTTCTTTTGTGATGCTTTTTCAGGAATTACCTTCAGCCTTTTTCAGTTGGTGTTTGTTTTGGGGACTCTTGTTGACTGATCAGTTAAGCAGATATTTGCCAAAGTCTCAAAATATGTAACATAAAATATTTACAGTATGGATTTTAAAAATGTAATGCTGTGACCCTGCTGTGGTTGTTAACCCTGATGGAGGCTCATGAGTCTAAGACGGCACAGTCCTCTAAGCGCTGACCATATCATTGGCAGATTGCCAATTGATGTTTAAATCCCCTGTGATGGTACAACCATCTGTGGCTGGGAGTCCCAGAGAGCGTAATTGGCATCACTCTGAAACATTTACATTTAAAGCATTTGGCTGACACTCTTTCCCAGAGCAACTTACATTCAAATCATCTAAACTGTTACACATACAGCTCTGAAAAAAATGAGAGACCACTTTTACCAGATTGAAAACCTCTGGAATAAAATCAAGAGGAAGATGGTTGATCACAAGCCATCAGACTAAGCTGAACTCTTTGAATTTTTGCACCAGGAGTGGAATAAAGTTATCCAAAAGCAGTGTGTAAGACTGGTGGAGGGGAACGATCCCAAAACGCATGAAAACTGTGATTATAACCAGTATATTTTGATTTCTGATCTCTTACTTTATTTGACTCAAACATATACCTATAAATAGCAAAATAATCTCTGTTGTCGCTACTAGATTTGGAAGCATTGATTTAAGATTTACTTGTATTCATGGTAGTCTTTTTCATACACACATACTGGGTTAATCATGATGTTCTAAGACTTTTTCCATGTCTCTGGAAGCTGAAGAACTGACCTGACCTTTCTGCAAGAGCTGCTTGTCTGTTTTCATGGACAATTCTAGCCAGATGTTGCTGGACACCATCATTACCGCCCACTGCACAGTGCGAAGTGGATGGTAATGGTTCTATAAAGTATTGCCAGACAGTACAGAAGTGACACATTTTGCCATTCATTGCCATGTATTTTGGTGGTTTCTTAAAATCTACTTCACTCTCTCCACCGCTCTTTTCCCTCTCACTTTTACAGCCAGTGAACTGCTTCAGAAAATCTGCACAGTCATAGCTTACACACACACATACCACAGAGACATGAGCATTCAGTGTTACCCAATGCAATTCACTCCATTTCATTAGTTTTCGCACTTCATTCAGGTGTGAAAAACCTTTTGCGCACACACACATTCCCTCTATTCAGCGTTCACTTATACTGGACGGAGTGCATTTCTCTTCTCACATCCTTCGAGACCTCCATAAAATTCCTCCCACCAGGGAGTTTCTACCATCATTTCATAACGATAGCGAGACATCTAGAGATCAGTTCACACCGAGGGGTCAGCTCACTCACAAGAGGTAAGTGAGAGAATGAGGGAGACACTGGATTTCTGCTTTTCTTAAACTCATATTATACTCTTTACTCAATACCAGTGCCAGAATGAGTTGTGGGGGTGATCATTCAACATTATTTTTCTGACCTTACTAAGGCTCTTGTTGCAGAATGCAAAAAAAGCATCACTGCAATGTTTAAAATCTTGTAGAACATTCTTCTGACCCTTGATTTTACAAGAAACTATGAATAAATGAATACATGGACAGGTGTCATCTTTCTCTTTTTGTTTCTAGCTCTCTCTGTATCATTCCCTCAATTAAAATTCTTGATCTGACCAGTCTGATGGCATCCTAAACATACAGTATTGACATACAGCTCTGGAAAACTTCAGTTTATGGATCTGTTTATCTGATTTTGCTATTTATAGGTATATGTTTGAGTAAAATTAACATTCTTGTTTTATTCTATGAAATACGAACAACATTTCTCCCAAATTCCAAATAAAATATTGTCATATAGAGCATTTCTTTGCAGAAAATGAAAAATGGCTAAAATAATAAAAACGATGCAGAGCTTTCAGAAAACAAGTTCATATTCATAAGGTTTTAAGAGTTCAGAAATCAATATTTGGTGGAATAACCCTGTTTTTTAAACACAGTTCTCATGCATCTTGGCATGTTCTCCTCCACCAGTCTTACACACTGCTTTTGGATAACTTTATGCCACTCCTGGTACAAAAATTCAAGCAGTTCAGCTTGCTTTGATGGCTTGTGATCATCCATCTTCCTCTTGATTATATTCCAGAGGTTTTCAAGTAAAAACATCATCATTAAGCGGTCTCTTATTTTTTCCAGAGCTGTAGATTTTAAACCAAGGAAAAGTACAGAGTAAAAAAACTAATTAAAAGACATAAATTGATTTGCACAATTATAAATGTATGAACGCCCGAAAAGCAGGGGTGCTGGGGTAAGACTTTGTGTTCCATATATGATGATGATGGGCTCTGCTGTGAGTTCAGTTAAGCTGAAAGTATTTTTATGTGTTCTTTTTATTTTTTGTGCTTATTATTCATATTTTAATTACTGATTGACTCATTTCTTTTAATGTAAATTAAGTGTGACAATTGTGTGGTTTAATGAAAGAACTGGTTTAAATAAAGGGAAGTCTCTCTCTCTGTCTATAATGTTCTTTTTTTTCTCTGTCTGTGTCTGTCTCTCTTTCTAAATTCCTTCTCCGTTTTGCGTCATGTACTTTCCCATCTCTTATTCTCCTGCCTCTCTCTTGTTTTCTATCTCTTTCTCTTATTCTCTTCTACTCACTCATGCTCATCTCCTCTCTCACTCACTCTTATTCCCCTTTTTTTCATGTCTCTCTTCTTTCTATATATCTCTCCTATTCTCTCTCATGTCTCTGTCTCTCCTACTTCCTCTCTCTTTCTTGTCTCTTTTCTCTCACCTATTCTCTCTCTTTTTTATGTCTATCATCTTTCTATATATCTCTCCTGTTCTCTCTCATGTCTCTCTGTCTCTCCTATTCTCTCTCTCTTTCATGTCTCTCCTCTTTCTCTCCTACCTTCTCACTCCTTCTTGTCTCTCTTCGCTCATTCTCACTTTTATATCTCTTTTTTCTTTCATGTCTCTCTTTCCTGTCTATGTCTTCTCTCTTCTACTCTTGCTCTGTCTCTGTTGTGTCTCCTCTCTCCCACACTCTGTCTCTCTGAAATGCATGTTGCTTTCTCTCACACACTGTCTCCTACTCCCTCTCTTTTAGTCTCTCTTGGTTCTCTGTATCTCTTACTCTTCTCTGTGCTGGCACCAAGGTGGTTGAATGAACTTCCACTGGTTGTCAGAACAGCAGAGTCACTCGCGGTCTTCAAACGTCGACTAAAGACACATCTTTTCAAAGAGTTCCTAGATTAATAAAAAAAAAAAAGGTTCCTAGGGTTCTAAACACGATCAAGCTCTGTGTATCTCTTCATCCTAGTCTATAAACTAGCTTTGAATATTTGAAGAAACAACGAAGCACGGTTGTAAGTCGCTCTGGATAAGGGAGTCTGCTAAATACCACAAACGTAAATGTAAATGTTACTCCTTCTCTCTTTTATGTCTCTCTTCTTTCTCTCTCTATTTCTTCTTTCTCTCTCATGGTTGTATTGTCTTTCTCTGTTTCTCCTGCTCCCTCTCGCTTTCATGTCTCTCTTCTGTCTCTCTGTATCTCCTACGCCCCCTCTCCTTTATGTCTTTCTTATGTATCTCTATATCTTCTGCTCCCTCTCTCATTCTTTCGAGTCTCTACTTTCTCGCCCTTTTGTATCTTTCTTTCATATATTGCTTTTCTCTGTCTCTCCTACTCCTACTCTCTTTCATGTATATCCTCTCTCTCTGTATCTCCTACTCCCTCTTTCTTTCATGTCTTTCATATGTCTCTCTATATCTTCTGCCTCCTCTCTCATTCTTTCAAATCTCTCCTTTCTCCCTCTTACTGCGCATCTTTCTTCCATATATTGCTTTTCTCTCTGTCTCTCTTACTCTCTCTCTCTTGCATGTCTCTCTTCTGTCTCTCTATATCTTCTACTCCCTCTTTCTTTCTTTCTTTCTTTCTTTTAAGTCTCTTTTTCTCACTCTTAGTCTCACTCTCTCTCTCACAATGTTTCTTCTACTCTCCCTTGATTATTTGTCTCTCTCTCTCTCTCTCTCTCTCTCTCTCTCTCTCTCTCCCTCTCTCTCTTGTCTCTCAGGCTGTAATGGAAGTTGACGTGTTCAGTTTGTGCTGATTGGCCCCTGCAGCTGCAGCCTTAATAACAGAACAGTGCTAATTTCATCAAGCAATCAGTTGGATGTGTGTAGGTGTGTGTTTTTGTGTGTGTGTGTGTGTGTGTGTGTGTGTGCGTGTGAGTTCATGTATGAATATGGCAGAATGAAAGCAATCATAATCCCACTCGATGATTAGATAAAGCTCCAGTGTGTGTTCATATAAGAATGTATATCACTTTGTGTGTGTGGGTTAATTTTATCCATTGTTAATCAGGAATGTTAGCCCATTACTGATCAAAACTGTGGCATATGCTAACATGCTACTTCATAAGTTGTGCGTCTGAATGTGTGTTTGTGTGTGTGTACATGTGTGTGTGTGTGTGTGTGTGTGAGAGTGTGTGTGTGTTTGATCCAGGACCGAACAAAGGAGTGCAATATCAAAGTTTAATTACCATAAAAACACTAAAATTATTGACCATATGAAAAGCTGGAACGGCTAATCAACTCTCCTTCACACCCTTTCTCTTCCTCTCTCTTTCACTCTCTCACTCACTCTTTCTTATCTAATCTGTCCCTTTCTTCTCTGGGTCGCCTCAGCAGGAATGGGGCAGAATATTAACAGCAGATTTGATGAGCTCACTCTTCTTTCTGCAGCAGCCCCATTCTTCTACTTCATCTCTTTTTTTCTTTCTTTCTTTTACTCCAGCTCTGCCATTCCTCTGTCCACGAGGCTGTTGGGGAAAATCAGCGTCTCTCTCTGCCTCCATTTATTACATCCTTTCGCTCGCTCAATTGTGCTTGCGAATTATGCTTCATGGAGATAAAGGAAGGATAAATGGAAGACGGATGGAGAAAGAGGGGGGATAAAAACGGATAATGGAACCTCAGTCAGATTCTAAATTCATCCTCCAGGCCTTAATGCTGTTCATTCTCCCCATGACGGAAATAGCAAGTGCACTTTAAACTACAGTACCCATAATCCTGTGAGCATTTTATGGAGAGCTGAAGAGGGCAATTAGATGACCTGTTCAGGCTCCACCCATAAACGTGCTATGGGTTGTTTTAGAGCTACTGTGGGGAGGATGGACAAGCGTGATGCTGTCCATGGTGCTGGACGCAGGAGCTGTCCAATCAGAGTCTTTTGTGTGTAAAGCTGTAAACAACGCACATTGAATCCAGTATATTGTCTTCTACTGTGTAATTCTTCCTAGATATGACCCCTAACTTCAGACTAGACACTGATTTAAAGATCTAGATTTTTTTAATTGTCTGGAGTTGGGATTGGGGGCTAGAATTAAATCTGTCAAATAACAGGCATTGATGCCATTATTCTGCATTAATGTAAGAGTCTCCTCTTTAACCAGCAACCAGTAAAACAGTGTACTTGCTCTTATAGCCTATAACACTAAGGCCAGGCAGTTGTACTTGTTCTTATAGCCTACAACACTAAGGCCAGGCAGCTGTACTTGTTCTTATAGCCTACAACACTAAGGCCAGGCAGCTGTACTTGTTCTTATAGCCTACAACACTAAGGCCAGGCAGCTGTACTTGTTCTTATAGCCTACAACACTAAGGCCAGGCAGCTGTGCTGTTTTTTACTGACAAGTAAAGGGTAAAAAAGACACATACATTATACCAACAGATGGAATATAAGGCACACTCTAAAGTTCATTGTATGTCACTAAAATAACTTCCTCAGTTTAACAAATTACAGAATTAATAACACACACACACACACACACACACACACACAAACGTCTGGTCACTCACTGGGTCCTTCCACAGCGCAGGGCTCCAGAAGGGCAGGAAGAGGCTCAGGTGCACTCTTTCTCCCTCTATCCCTCTCTCTCTCTTTCTCCCGCTCTCGGCCGTGCGTGTGCTCGAGCTGCCGTCTGTGCTGCTTGTTCTTCTGAGCCTCCAAAGCTTTCAGTTTACGAGCGTGCTTATGACCTTTATAATGCGCCTCCGCCTGATTCTGGAGAAGAAGAGAAAGAGAGAAAGACATAGAGAAAGACATAGAGAGAAAGAGCAAAAGATGCTTAGTAGGTGCTTAACTAACTTAACTTTGCAAGTTCAAACCAGTTGAGAACATCCTGTTCAGCAAAACACAGAGTTTTATTCTTTAAATATAAAGTAGTAGCATATTCATTAAAACAGAGAATTCTGCAAATTAATATTCAGGATATAATTTGCTCATGCATGTGTGAAAAACAGACAGAGACACACACATACACACACACATACACACAATCTCAATCTGGACGGAGCTGATAAGAGGAGATCTAGCCTACGGGGGTTGGGCAGCTATAATTGCATGTGTAATATGGAATAAGAGAGACAGACCACTTCACATATACAGACAGAGAGAGAGAGAGAGAGAGACAGTCTGGAACAGTTTGAATACACTGTGTACAAGCTTCCGATACTTTTTGGTGTTTCCAATTGTATGTCTGATTCAAAAAACTATAATATATACTCATTATCAAATATCATCATAATAGTTGCATCCAAAAGTGTTGGATTGCAATGCTATGTTGAAAGGAACAAAGATTTAAAGGAACATGGCTAATAAAACTTACAGTCATATGAAAAAGTTTGGGCACCCCTATTAATCTTATTCATTTTTAGTTCTAAATATTTGGGTGTTTGCAACAGCCATTTCAGTTTGATATATCTAATAACTGATGGACACAGTAATATTTCAGGATTGAAATGAGGTTTATTGTACTAACAGAAAATGTGCAATATACATTAAACCAAAATTTGACCAGTGCAAAAGTATGGGCACCCTTATCATTTTATTTTATTTATCATTCTATTTACTGACTTACTGAAGCACAAAATTGGTTTGGTAACCTCATTGAGCTTTGAACTTCATAGCCAGGTGTATCCAATCATGAGAAAAGGTATTTAAGGTGGCCAATTGCAAGGTGTTTTTCTATTTGAATCTCCTCTGAAGAGTGGCATCATAGGCTCATCAAAACAACTCTCAAATGATCTAAAAACAAAGATTGTTCAACATAGTTGTTCAGGGGAAGGATACAAAAAGTTGTCTCAGAGATTTAACCTGTCCGTTTCCACTGTGAGAAACATAGTAAGGAAATGGAAGACCACTGGGCCAGTTCTTGTTAAGCCCAGAAGTGGCAGGCCAAGAAAAATATCAGAAAGGCAGAGAAGAAGAATGGTAAGAACAGTCAAGGACAATCCACAGACCACCTCCAAAGAGCTGCAGCATCATCTTGCTGCAGATGGTGTCACTGTGCATCGGTCAACAATACAGCGCACTTTGCACAAGGAGAAGTGCCCAAAATATTTATCATATACAGTTTTCAACAGTACGTTTAGCAACAGCTGCGGTTAGTGTTAGTAAATGCCGCCCGACAGCAGTAGACTGAGCAACCGTGTTCCGGTAACCCAGGTCACTATCGGCTAGTGGTTAATCCCATGTAGCTTGCTTTAACACGGTAAACATGTAGACTACAGTCTGATATACACACCACTAAAAGAGGTAAAAGAGCTAGCGCTGTGGTTAGCGGCTAATGCTAATGCCGCTGCACTCTGCCTTAGCACCGAAGAAACTTCACTGAAACTCCCTTATAATGCTGTGCTATAGCGGAGTGGCTTTACTGCTCCTTACAACCTGACTGTTAGAAAACTGTTATAATATAAGGTGAACTGATGATTTGGGGAAAATTAAATAATTTTATGTGTGCCTTTTAGTTCAAAAATAAGGAAATAAAACAAATATTGAGGTAAGCATTTCCAACACACCAACACAAACACACACACAAACACACACACACACCAAACACAGAAATCACAAGCACAGATCGCCGCCATATAAATGCAAATCAGAGATGGAATGGAGTGAACTCTCCCACTCGCGCTGCGTGCTCCACAAGCTAATAAATCAACTCTAGAGAGAGTGAACGCAAATGGAGGAATTCCACAAAGCCAGAAAGAGAGAAAGTGATAGTGAGTGGGCGAGATAGACGGAGCTCTCTGGGGAGTTAATGAGCGTTTTCTGAAATTTGCAGCATCCTACGGACTGCACCGCTGGATTAGCATCAGCAACTGTTAGAGTTAGAGGCTTAAAGTGGCAGCCAAGAACAAAAACTGCAAATCCCATCAACCCCTGCTCATCACTATTTTAAATATACGTGAGAAGCATAATCATTTTATATAAGCAGTCTATCATCGCTAGTATGCAAATTATTATTCCAAAATGTTACAGGGGAAATATAAAATGATGTTAACCTTGTTAATGGAAGCAGACTCCAATCAAAATGTACAAAATGTGTCTGCAATTTTTTACTTTTATTTTTTTAGGGCTGTCAACGTTAAAGCATTAACGCACGCAAAAAAATTGGAATCAGTAATGCGTTATTATTTTTTGACCCCAACCTCTGCCTTTGTGGTTCACTTGTGGTGAGAACATGATCTGGTCTTGATCCGACTATCAAATATAGACTTCTTCATAATTGAGCTGCTGTACTGCTGAAAGAGCACAACTACAGGTGTGGTAATGCGCTTTTATAATCAGCAAATTAAGTTCTAATTCAGAAATACTTACATCCAAGCTGAGATGTTTATAATATTTATAATAAAGTAAAAAAAGTTTTGCATTGTTTATTCCAGTGCCCCACATTGGCTTTATCTCCCCTCAAACATAGAAATATAAACTTGTATTATAATTGACACCATAATTAAAATCTAATAGCATTTTACATTTCTTACATTCATTCTTTTATTTCCATTTAAATATCCAATATAAAAACTTAAGTCTCAAGAAGAACAAGTGTGATTAATCTGATTACATTTTTTAATTGATTAACACCACTATTATTTTTTATTCAAGGTATACAAACAAGGATATTTTTTTAGTATAACACTTTCTTCATAATTTTAGACAGCAGTCAAAAAAAAAAAAAGACTAAAAATGTCTTTTTCAAAGAAAGCAAAGCAGCCCTTTTTTCTACTGGCTCCTTCTTGGTGTCAGAGATCCAGTTCAGGCATGTTGATTGGCTGTCTGCTCTCTTTATCACTTCAAAATGGCAAAAACAGTAAAAAAAAAGATGTTTAAATGTGGAATGTGCTGACACTTTTGTTATTGGGCACTTATGGAGACACAGAGACTGATCTGAAGTGAGTTTAATGTAGTCAAGCACCCGCAGTCCACAAGTTCATACTGTGTGTTTAAGAACTGATAAGTAATGCTAATCTCAGTAGTGTGATATTGTATAAATTATTACACCTCTATTCACCATAATATATTAATTCTCTATGATACATAATGACACCTGTGTTACTAAAGAGGATAAAATACTACTAATTATGGATGGTTATGGTTATTATGGATTATTGGTGGTATTGTTTCACAGGATTTGATTAACACAGATTTACCCTATTTATTTTAATGTAATATTGGTATAATGTCCCACCCCTGAGTAATATGATGTGTGTCTGTGTTTTGAGAGAGAGAGACAAAGAGAGAGAGAAAGAGAGAGAGAGAGAGAGAGAGAGAGAAAGTGATTCCTAAAACTTGAGCCAGGAGCCCAGCGAGTACTGACCGTGGAGTTGAAGCGGAGATGGCAGATATTGCACGAGATAACCTGTTTCTTCTTCTGGGGAACGCCAAAGGTGTGATTAATAACAGCCTTCTGTACAGGGTCCATCTGAAAGACAGAGAGAAAGAAAGAGAGAGAGAGAAAGAGAGAGAGAGAGAGACAGTGGCAGAGTTATCAAACAGAATTCCATACAAAAGACACAAACATGAACAATGCAAGTACCAATGCTGGAATGATCACTCCGGAAGGCAGGAACAGCATTTTTTAACTTCTACTCTCCTCTGTTCTCTCTGTCTGTCTGTTTGTCTGTCTTTACCCCCAGTCTGGCCTCTGCTTGTTTAGCCTCTGCACACAAAAGTGTCAGAAAAGTGCACACTGCAACCTTAAACCCAGGGGATGGGGACTTTCCAGCAAACGCACGCCATGGGAACCCACACTCCAAGCAGCCGCCTGCAGCAGCCTGCTGGACCACTGTTTGCTTTAGGACCTTAAGAATGTGTGCATTGTCCATCCGCAGCCATGCCTGACCAGCTGGGATAGCGGCAGGACTTTGTGTGTGTGTGTGTGTGTGTTATTTGTGTGTTAAAGGTACCCATTGTCAAGCTATGACACTGCAGAGGCTCGTAAGGTACACCTGACCTTAGAGGAGAAAAGTACAGAGAAGACAAATAAATAAGAATCATATTAATTGTTTTGAATTCAAGGTTTTCTGCTTTAGTTTTAGACTGGAGTTTATACCAGATTATAAGGTGCACTATCAATAAATGTCTATTTTCTGGTCTATTTTTATGCATAAGGTGCACTGGATTATAAGGTGCATTATGCAGCATTAGTTAGGAACAGGGATGTCGCCATGTTTTCCTTCTAATTGGGTGGAGAGACCTGTAAAGCTAAGCTAAGTTAAGTAAACAAAACTGTAATTCTTAAAAACAACATTATCTTTTAAAGTCAAACGAGCACTGGATATCAATCTACACAGATTTCTCTCCTTTAAAACCTGTATTTGTGTGAGTAAAGCGCCCTCATCTATATATAATAAGCTTATGTTTAGAATAAGTAAGCAGATTTTTTACTAGAGCTGGGTGAGGTTAACGGCTAATGCCCCCGTCAGCGCTACACTGAGAAATCCTGAGTGTTTCAGTGAGGCATGGTGATATTAGCTAGCAGTTCGTTCCACTTAGCTTGTTTTAACACTTTAAATGTGCAGGCTACAGTGCGATATACACACCTCTGAGCGGTGAAAGAGCTAGAACGGTTAGTGGCTAATGCTAATGCTGCTCCCGCAGTGCTAGCCAGGGTTAGCAGCATACTACAGATCTACAGAGCTAGTGCTTAGTGCGCTTAGCGGGTAATGCTAATGTTGCTCCAGCAATGCTAGCCGGAATTAGCAGCAGGCTACAGGAAATGAATTACTTACCTCTGAACAGCGAAAAAGCTAGCACTTAGCTAGTGGTTAGCGGATCTAGCTGGTGTTATGGTGTTGCTACATTGTTGCTCTGATCTTGCTGAGTAGTTGTTATTGTATTACTAGGTGTTTTTAATACTGAGTTGTTGGTTGGTTGATGCTGTTGCTAAGGGATTGGTAGGTGGTTGATTTCTTGATTTTACATGGGCTCTATTGTGTTACTAGGTGGTTGCTAGTAACTACCATTGCCTGGTGGTTAATATTCTGTTGTTAAGTAAGTGTCTGATAGTTGATATGGTGTTGTTAAGTGAATGCAAGGTGGCTGCTAAGGTGCTGCTAGTCGACACCAAACCTGTCTTGGCTGATCTAATGGCGTGATTTTAGCTTGAATCATATTTTTTTAGGAATAAATAATAATAGTGATATTTGAAAAGTGAAATGAAGTTTACAGGATGTACAGAAAGTGTGCAATAATTCTTTAATTAAAATTAGGCAGGAGCCTAATTTTGGCACCCCAACAGAAAAATTACATTTAAATTTAGTAGATCCTCCTTTTGCAAGAAAGAAAGACGCACCCTCTCCCCGTCACTGTACGTGTCCACTAGCACAACGCATCCTATTCATTTCAATGGAGAGAGACGGCACATGCCATGATTCATGCTGGGTTGCGTTGAACGCAGCCTCGCCGTTCGGCAAAAAGTTCAGTAGAGCTCAACTTCAAACTTCAACTTTTAATCAAATGAATTCAGCTGCTGTATTGCGTCCAGCCAATCAGGGAACAGTAGGCTGCGACTTCACATGCATACAAGCCTCACGCACACAGAACAGTTTCCTTTCAGCCATAGAAGAGACGCTGAAAATGGCGAAATGTGGATTTATAGAACTATAGTTTATAGTGAGGCTGATTAAAAAATAGAAATCTTAAACTTATGATGTTGCTTCATTTGAATTTAAAAATCATCACGGATGCGCTCACACATCGGGACGAGAGATCCGTAATGGCAGAATGCATTGAAGATAAGTGTTAGTGAACACCCTCACCCAGATTCTACCTCCACCGGCCCCCAGATAAGATGAGTTTGAGACTTCTGCTCTTAAACGCTTCCTATAGCTTCCAATGTCTGGCTTCTGGTTAAAGATGTTTTGGATCATTCTTCTTTACAAAACATCTCCAGTTCAGTCAGGTTTGATGGTTTTTGAGCATGAACAGCCCACTTTAAATCACACCACAGATTTTTTATGATTTTCAGGTCTGGGGACTGAGATGATCATTCCAGAACGTTGTACTTGTTCCTCTGCATGAATGCTTTAGTAGATTATGAGCAGTGTTTAGGGTCATTGTCTTGTTGAAGTATCCAGCCCCTGCGCAACTTTAAGTTTGTCAGAATCTGCTGATATTGACTGGAATCTATGAGACCCTTAACTTTAACAAGATTCCAAGTACCTGCACTGATCACACAGTCCCACAGCATGATGGAACCACAACCAAATTTTACTGTGGGTAGCAGTAAAGAGTTTGTCTTGGAATGCTGTGTTCTTTTTCCGCCATGCATACCGTCCTCCAAATAGCTCAATTTTAGTTTCATCAGTCCACAGCACCTTATTGCAAAATGAAGCTGGCTTGTCTAAATGTGCTTTAGCATACCTCAAGCGACTCTGTTTGTGGCCTGTGCAGAAAAAAGGCTTCTTCTGCATTACTCTCCCATACAGCCTCTGCTTATGCAAACCCCTTCTAACGAATGGACGTAGCTACTTTATGTTGCATCCAATGCTGACACAGGTGCGCAAATGCTCACACACACACATGTACATACACAAAATGCTTGGTCTAGAAGTGAACTGAGCAGTGGAACTGTCTTCACTGGAATGATGGTGCTTTATACAATACTTTCGAGATGAGTTGTGAAACAGGTGGGTGGTGATCATCCAACATCATCCAACATCCAACAGTGTCCACACTAATGCTCTTTGTTGCTGAATGCAATCAAATCATAACAGCAATGCTCCAAAATCTAGAAGTAAGTAGTCTCAGTACAGTAGAGACATTTACTCTAACAAAAGCAGGGTAACTCTTTTTAATCCCCTTAATTTTATGATCAAGTGTCCAAATACTTTTGTTTATTTAGCATATCGTTGCTGTCCAATGAAAAACACTTATTTCCATAACAGCAACTTTACAGGAGAGAGAAAAAAAAGAGTCAATGTAAAAAAGAGTTTCTATTGGTTCGTTCATCAAGAAATGTTGGCACAGTGTAAGGAACAGCTTGTCTGTGCAAATTATGTAGTAAACTAAAAATCACCAAAAATGGAGATAAGTGTTTTTTTTAGGACAGCGGCGATATGTGAATATAAATACATCACAGTGTTTGTTTGAGAGACTCACAGTATTGAAGTTGGGGAACAGGCTGAGAGGGGAGGAGCCATTAAGTCTGAATGGCAGGAAGTTCTTGAGGTCCAGAGGCGTCTGCAGTGGACGACCCTGCATGGGCAACGCAGCCAGCAGGGGGCTGCCCTGAGCTGCTGTACCTGCACACACAAGAAAAACAACCAATCAGAGAAGAGTTAAACCAGTTATTGTCATTATTAAAAGAACTTAAAACAACATAGCGAGGAAAGAGTTTAAATCACCAGAGAGACACTTTGACCACCTGGAAGAACATACTGTTTAGACCAGCCCGGCACTCCACACTTTACAGACACACTTCTATTCTGTATAGAACTCTAAAATATCTGGCAGGTAGCACTGAAATATGTGTATGATTTGAAGGCATCTGGGAGCCACTATCAACATGAGGGAGACTCACGGTAGTCTCTGGAGAGGTGGGATGTGGGGATTTATTAGCTTTTCTTGTCTTGGCAACCTTTTGTCCTTTTTTTGCATAAAAAATCAGTTTCTTTTACCCTATATAGACACTTGCTCATTTATAGTTTCTTCAAGATTTCAAAGGGTTTAAAAGTTTGTCGTGCTATTGTTGGAGTAACAGTCATTTCTGTCCACATTTTGGAACATTGGTTTGCATTGTATTGTATTTGATTGCATTCAAAGAGCACAGTTTGACAGTTTCCACAGATCAATGCCGGGGGGCATTCATTAGAAAGGCGGTATGGTCAAAAATGTATATCACTGTATTTTTCAAGATTCTGACGGTTTCATGGTATTATAATTTTTTTATTATAATTTTTTGGGCTTATAGGCTTGTAATTTACTGCACTGTTAGGAGTACATAAAATATAAAACACTAAGGCTTTAAATTAAGTCTTTTATTACTATTGAGTTTACTTTCTCCCACAAAATTAAACAATATATGAAGAAATCAGACTTCATTAGTAGAAAAACAGCTAAAGAATGTAAATAATAGACCTTAAAAAAAAAGAAAAACGCCAACAACTTTAACACAACTTCCTTTGCAAAATATTACAAATATTTTTAATAGTTCCATAAACACTTTAAATACACATCAAATACTCAATGTTTAAGTATTTAAATAGATATTTCTCAAAAGATCTATTGCACATGTAAAACACAGGTTTAATATCAATTTACTACATGTTTTTCCTGAAGCCATTAGAGGCATTGCGGTATTAAAATAAGCTACAATTCCCTTCTTTCTTCAGTCAAAAAATACATTCAAATCATCCGAAAAGGGTTATAGTTACTGCTCTATTTTACTGGGATAAAAACACTCATACAGTAGAAATTCACCATTCACCATCCTGTCAGTGTGGATATAAATGCTAATCACTAAATAATGACCACACACACACACACAATCACACACACTGCATACATGAATGAACTCATAGATATGCTGGAATACACACACACACACACACACACACACACACACTCAATTAATCAATGAACTATCAGCTTCAGTATGGACTGACTTGTGAAGAGTAATAGACTGCGTATATTTATGCTTGTGTGTGAATGTGTGTGTGTGTGTCTACAGGGACATGGTGTTTTAAATGGAGCTGGGATGTAGAGGTTTCTCATTTTCTGGATGGCTGAATCTGAGATCCAGGAGCACTCCACATGGCTTAGATACTTACCCTACCATACAGATCAATCTCTCTCACAGCACACATACACACAGACATATGTAGTTCTGAATAAAAAAAAAATTAAAGGTGCCACAAAGGCTTTTTGGAGTAATGCCACAGAACATTACCTGTGTTTCACTCCTCAGCTCGGCTTTTTTTTTCATGTTTGTAGTAATGTGTAAGACTTGCACACTTTGTGGAGTAAGCAGAGTAAAGACTTTAAGCCCACTGACTGGATACCCCTCTCTCAAGAGTATTAGCTCACACAACAGCAGAGCTAATAGCAGGTCTTTACAGTTGTGTTTTTTCTGTGAGCTCCACAGTGCAATTCAGTAGCTACAGGGATTTACAGACTCCTCCAGCTGGAGATCGACCAAATTTCTACAGTGTTTTAAATGTGGTTTATTACAGAAGCTCTGCATAGCGAAGCATTAACAGGTTTGCCAGGAAAGGTTAATGTATCATCTCTGAAAAACGACTAAGCCCCAAAAAAAACAGTTTGGTCCTAATTTCTATTTCTTTGTCACACACATAATTATACAATAGTAGTAACTTGCTTTAATAACTGTCCTGTCACATTAAACAGCAATAGACAATATAAAAAGCTAATGTTTAAAATACAATATAAAGATCAAAAGAATATAAGATCAACATTGACACAATGTAGAGAACTGCCACTTTCATTGAATGCCAAGATATATAAAAAGATCAAATTTGATATACAGCTCTGGACAAAAAATAAGAGACCACTAAAATGATGAGTTTCTTCGATTTCACCAAATTGAAAACCTCAAGAGAAAGATGGTTGATCCCAAGCCACCAAACAAAGCTGAATTTGTGCACCAGGAGTGGCATAAACTTATCCAAAAGCAGTGTGTAAGACTGGTGGAGGAGAACATGCCAAGATTAATGAAAACTGTGATTAAAAACCAGGGTTATTCCACCAAATATTGATTTGTGAACTCTTAAAACTTTATGAATATAAACTTGTTTTCTTTGCATTATTTGAGGGCTAAAATCTCTGCATCTTTTTTGTTATTTCAGCCATTTCTCATTTTCTGCTAATAAATGCACTAAATGACAATAGTTTTATTTGAAATTTGGGAGAAATGTTGTCCGTAGTTTATAGAATAAAACAACAATGTTTCTTTTACTCAAACATAAACCTATATGCCTATTTGCAGAATATAAACATTGTTAAATCAGTGTATTCATCACCATCAGACTGATTAATAGCAAACCGTGAAGGCAAATTTAAAGCCCTGCTATGCAGTATACATCAGAAAAACACCTCCCTCTCTGAGCCCGTCCTCTGTTAGTCACAGTTAGATAAACACAGCCTGATGAAGTTCATTACTTACAATTACGACAAGGACAAAATAATAAAAGCAAGGGGATGTTTGTGTGGGAGCTGAATTTAGACCTAAAGCCACACATAACCTCATTCCATCACTTTGCTTTACCCTCTGCTTGCCTACTCACTGTGTGTGTATATGTGTGTGTGTATATGTGTGTGTTTGTGTTTTGTGCTTTTGTACTGCTGTATATAATATAATCTGTGGAGCTGTTTGTTTAAAAAATGTGAACTTAATCTGTAACTCAAAGGATTATCATATAAAAGTAAAGCAATCTGTATATTTTGCATCATCTGTCTAACAATTAAAGTGAGGGAAAGAGAGTGAGGAGAAAAACAGGCTGCACACTTTTAAGGTGAAATACTGTAGGTTATATAAACGTTGGTGAGTTATGTGTGCTAATATGTTTACATATTATGAGTGGGAGGTTGCAGGTTCGAATCCCGATCATAGCTTGCCATCACCTGTCGGCACCCAGAGGGAGCATCTGTGGGCGTCTGTGAGCTGATGTACCAGAACCGAGTCGCTGCGCTTTCCTCCAAGTGCCCTGTGATTCTACTTGGCAATGCTGCATCAACAGCAGTTCGAAAAACGGCGGTGGCTGACTTCACATGTATCAGAGGAGGCATGTGCTAGTCTTCACCCTCCTGGTGTTGGGGCATAACTAGTGATAGGGGGAGTCCTAATGAGTGGGTTGGGTAATTGGCTAAGTAAAATTAGGGAGAAAATGGGGGAAAAAAAAGAAAGAAAATATTGTAGCGGAGTTCGTTTTAAGCTTTTAATTTTGTATAATTGTAAATAAAATTGGCAAACTAAAATTGTATTGAAAGTAGTGGCTTCAATCAATTGTTTCAACCACAACAATAATCTGCAA